>NC_137471.1:41280133-42480133 GCF_964235325.1 Thermobia domestica
AATTTTGGTTTCCTTTTGGAATTTATTAGTTTTCTTGGGATAACTTCTAATTACAGCGAGCCAGAATTTTTTCCCCTAAGAATTCATACTTTTTGATAACTATAGCTTAATTCTGGTTAGGTTAAGTTAGGTTAGATTACGTTAAGTTTGGTTATGTTAAGTTACATTGCGTTGTATTTATCTTCATTGTTTATATTGGCACACCGCAGTAAGAATTAACTCAAAAATACCAATCGCTGAACAAACCACGTTTATTTAAAAATAATAAAAGTGTAACAGTTTCACCAACTATAACTGAACATTAAAGCCAACATGTTCAGTTAGTTGGCAAAACTATCACACATTTTTTTATTTTGGTAAATGTTTAGCAGAAGGGGTCCACAAGTGCGTAAAAAGTACAAAATTTACGAGATAAATGGAAGGTACAAGTACTTAGACCTAACGTAACGTAACCAAATCTAACCTAACCTAAGCTACTCTGAACTAACCAAAACTAACCTAATATTAGTAGAAATAAGCGAAATTCTATCACTTTTTGGAAAATTATGCTGGACTCGTACACTAATATAATCTAACATAACCTAACCTAACCTAACCTAACCTAATGTGAACAGAAACTACCGAAATTGTAACAATTTTTTTAAGAAGAAATAACTGGACCCCTTTTGCTAAAGTATTTTCCATTATTTTAAAATAAATATTGCTTTCCTCAGCGATTTGTATTTTTAGTGTAAGTTATTTACGATAGAAGTGCTAGTATGAACCACTCAGAATTAACCAGTTTTCTCGTAACTTCCAATCACATCGAAGGGGGTGGGTAAGGTCTTATAAACTTCGTTTTATCAATTCATATCATTGCAATATTGTAAATATATATTTTTTTAAATTTATAATATTCATACAAATATTCCATTTATTCAATAAATCTAGTAAATTTTACGTAACTTAAAAGTGATGTGACTCGATTGCTTACGTCACATACATTACTCAAACTAAATTTTGGTAGTTACGTGTTATTTGTAATATCCATTATTAAATATTATGTTTACGGATAAACTTATGAATACTGATAGTAGACAAGAAAGACAATAGTAGGCATAAATGTATTTTTATAGTGCACTAGTATTTAATGTGTTTTGGTATTTTCCAGGCCCGTATCCAGGAGGATCTAGGGGGGGGCCCGCTGGCCCCCTCTAAAATTTTCACGGTAGGCTTGCAAATGAACTATAATATGGTGAGGAACTATAATATTGTTGGATCGCCCCCCCTAACTTCATCCGCCCCCCCCCTAAATTTTTGGGCTGGCTACCGGCCTGGTATTTTCTCTGTTGACGCATAATGACATTCTTCAACCTCGTCTGATTCTGTGCCCCTATTGCTATCCAGTTCCGGAAGTTTAAATTCTTTTCATTTAGACGGGGTTTTGCTAAAGTTAGGAATGGTCTGAACTAATTTTGCTGCTCATCTTGCCCAAGGGTATTTTTTCTTCTATCGTTGGGAAAGGCAAAGAATGGATTCATGCGGGCTAATATGTTTTAGAGCTATTTCAGATGCATTACACCATATTATAATTTTCAAAGACCTACAGTAAAGTACCGAAGTAACACAGCCCACTGCTGTGCGCAAAAGAGCAACGTATTTTGCGCGGTTAGTAGGGGTTGCATGATGTCCACGCACATAGAAATTTGACTCTACTATTTACGGAGGGAAACGGGGAGACAATCAACCTCGCATCTGCCAGATTTACCCCCCCCCCCTAGGATGGGCGTTGAAGAGAGAACGTAATGCAAGTTGCCATGAATGCAGAAAGTCCTAGTGACACCGGTAAGGTACATGGCACAAAATCCTGCACATCTGGTTTTCATGCTGTTAATGAGAGTGCACAGGAGAGCCTCGGGTATGTTATTCCATTCTTCCTTAAGAAAAGTTTAGAATGTCTAGAGCAGCGTTTCCCAACCTTTCTCAACTTGTGGCACACTACGAGTGTAACTTGAATTCTCGCGGCACACTCATAGATATTATTATTTGCAAATATAAAATACCATGGTATTTTTTTTTCTGTGATTACTGATCTCCTCATAGAGATGAAAGCTCGATCACTGGTTTTCCCCATACTAATTCATTATGCTTATTTTTTTATTCTAATTTTAAAATAGGAAACAATTGCAATGAAATATAAGACTCAGATTTTTAAAAATACGCTTTCTTTTTCCAAAACATTATCTAACCTTTCACTAAGAGCGAAGATCACTAAATAACGAACGAACAAACAAATGTTACTGTTTTAACCAAAACCGGTTCATATTATTGCAATCACACAGCTTGCAATGCGTCGAAGTCAAAACACGGCTGTTGAACAAAGTGTTGTTCTGTCATTCACGTGCGAATAAGTGTTCTACGGATGTTCACTTGACGTGTACCGTACAAGTGATTCCATTTCTCGGTGTTAGTATGACTCTCAATTGAAGCGTATCATAGTAGCTAACCGTGAAAATGTGTACGAGCCGAAATACTGTCTGCTACATAGTAATAGATGTAGAATAATATATTACAATTACAGTAATTTTTTACATGGTAGAAATTCATAGTACGACAAAAATACACATTTTCCTCCTGTGTCTTGCAATTTGGTTGCTATAGAATTAATAATTTTGTTTCGATTTCCTCCCGGCACACCGGTTGGGAAACGCTGGTCTAGAGGATCCGAGGTGGTGGATTTTTCTGTATAACTTATCTTCCGAGAGCATTCCAGTCGTTTTCGATGGGATTAAGGTCTGGAGAATATGAAAATCGATTTATACACATGATGTCTTCACTTCCCAGTCTGTCTGTGAGCCCATGCTGTCGTCCTTGTAAATAAAATCAGGACCGCTGTACCAGAGAAAAGACGAACATATCTTTTCAGAATCTCGATTAAAGAATCGTTCTCCAGTAACGGATTTTCCGTCAAACATGTGAAATTCTGTTCTATTCGTACCCGCCACCCATACAATAACTTCAGTACGCCATACTTGTCACATTCACGGTTCTCCTATGGATGATGTCATGCTCCACGTTGTCTCCAGATCATGTGCTGTTTAGGATCACTTGTTGCATGGAAATTGGAAAACATGCTACTATATCACTATAATCGCACTCGACTGTGGGAAAGAAAAATGAAACACTTTGTCCTTGCTTCCGGAGATACAATTCAACAAACACTATTCAACCATCGTGAAATGGTTTTGACATATGGACATAAAGAGAACCGTCAAATGTATGAGCAATTTAGGTTTGAGTGTCAGATCAATCCATTTTACCCCAACTGGTCTATGTACTGTACTTACCCTAGAACTGTTGTAACCTTCCACGACCTTCGCTATGCACATGAACAGTTGTTTTTCTTGTAACAGGGGCTTTCGAGAGTCAAGAAATGACACTCTTTGATACACCCGTCACACATGTAACCTCTATGACATCTTGACCTGCTTAAAGTCAACCAATAGCTGTGCAACGATCATAATCACTTAGATTAATCCTTCTCACCATCCTTACACAGACAACTCGCTGGACTGACAACTGCCTTTACCGTACTTTCGAATTAGTATAATTAAGTTCACCAAATGTTCCGGGTCAGTTGGTTTCGTAGCAAACAAATTTTTCAGAATCCTCCATATTGCGAAGTCGAAAACTGTAAGATCAGTTGATTTTGTTAGTTCTACATCTTCCTATCCACAATCCATTCAGTAAATAATCATTTTCAATTAATCCATGGCGGGTTAGTACCCCCATTTGGTTGACAAATTTGATTTCTCTAAGCTTCGAAAACACGGTATCGCTGTCGAGTCAAAAAAAATCACACAAAAAGTTGCACCTAGCAAATGTAATTACGTTCAAATGAGAGCGAAGCGGTCTTCGCGACACATGAATCCCGACGGACAGATATAAAATACACACATATATATTCTTTATATCTTGGGATCATAATAATTATAAGAAAATAATGACAAAGTGATCGAACATTTATCAACTTTTAAAGACACACAAGTCATTAGACAAATAATAAATACGTGGAATGATAGAAAAGTTCTCGGCCTACTCAAAGATTCTCAGTAGCTCAAATGTTTATTGTTATTTTTCGACATAGTCCTCTTTTAGGGCCACACGCTTTTTCCACCGGAGCTGCAAGGCTATTATACCCTCCTTGTAGAAAGATTCTTCCTGTATGTTAAAAAAAAAAAAGGTCTCCACAGCAGCCATGACTTCATCATTTGATGGAAAGTGGGTACCTGCTAGGCGTTTTTTTTTTTTTTTTTTTTTTTAAGATTAGGGAAAAGATGAAAGTCTGAGGGAGCCAAATCGGGGAATAAGGCGGATGTCGAACAAGCTCGAAACCACAGGACTCGATAGCAGACATCGCAATGATGGATGTACATTGTCCTTATGAAAGAGGACACGTTTTGTCAACATTCCTGGGCGTATCCATTTGATTGCATCCCTTAAACGCTTCAGGTGAGCAGCATAATATGTTCTGTTCACTGTCTCACCTTTCTAGAGGTACTTAGCCAGAATAATGTCCCGTGAATCCCAGAAATCAAAGACCATCACTTTTCCAACTGATGGAATCGATTTGAATTTCTTGGGATTGGAGAAGGAGGGGTGTTTCCACTTTTTAACAGTAGAACAGGAAGGGACATCCTTCCCTAATGTTTGCGTCATGTCATTGTGGATCTCCTGCGTGCTTATGTTCTTTTTTAGCAGATACTGGATGACTGCACGTTTGCTCGCTTTCAAAATGTGGTCACCTTGGCAACTTCAATTTTTAGTATCTGAAACAAAAGGATGTTAATGTGAAATTTGGTATGTAAGGTAGCAAAAATACATACTATTAGTCGCTAGAAGGATAATTGGCTAGAATAAGTATTTCATGCGTAGGCCGAGAACTTTTCAGTTATTGCACGTATGGTTTAAATCAGGGATGTGCAACTTGGAACAGTGGGCGGACCAATCACAGAGCTCTAAATGGCGTCGCGGGCCTCACTGTAGGTATATCATTTTTACGACAATTGAATAGTATAGTATTAAATGATGGAACATGTTCATCGTAATTTACATCACAATAACACAAAACACTGGTAACCAAAATATTTACTCACTAAAGAGGAGCAGAATAATGTATTTAGAACTTTGTCCGTACATCTAGCAATCCTTATACCGAGGAAAATTTCCCGCAATTACCTGCGTTTGCCAAGTGCTTGTCTACAGGGCTTTACCACGTTCCGCACTGTGTTATCCATGGAAAATTTACAGTTCACTCTTAACAGGTTTTGTAAAAAATAAAAAATAAAAAAAAAATATATAATAATTATTGTTTTCAATAACTGACCAGCGAGCCGGGAGACAGACTGTTGCACACGGCTGGTTTAAATGTTTTTGTATCACACACTTCATGGTCACCTTGTAACACAGAAAGAGGAAATCAGAGTATACGCTTTGTACATAAACTTACAAAAAGAAAAAGAAAATTTCGAGACGAGATGAGACGAGCAAAAATTTCTTCTTGTAATTAATGATATTTCAACCTATGTCAAAAACTCTCACTTTCTGTTGTTTGCCGATGATCTCGAATTATATTCTAAAATAAGCAAAATAGATGACTGCACACAACTCGAGCAGGATTTACAGGGTGTTGGGCAATGGTGTGACAAAAACAAACTTTCATTGAATATCTCTAAATGCAAGTATTTATCGTTCCCAAGGAAAGAAACTCCCATCAATTATTCGTATATAATTAATGGCATATCTCTATGTAAACCAAATTCAGTTAAAGATTTAGGAGTAATTTTTGATTCAAAATTGACATTCTCTCATCACACCGATGCAATCTCTAACGCTGCATTCAGAAACCTGGGTTTTATCTATAGAATGGGTAAAGAGTTCAGAAACGAGTCAACATTCATTAAACTTTATAATTTGTACGTAAAGTCCCGATTAGAATATGCGTGCGTTATTTGGACACCGAATGTAAATAAATACTTACAAGCAATAGAAAACATACAATTTAAATTTCTAAAAATGCTTACGTACAAGAAAACAGCTTTCTATCCCACACAGATTCCCTACGTGGACTTAGTAAGGAGTTTGAACTTCCTAACGTTGACGAATCGACGAAAGATGTTTGATTTACTATTTTTATATAAAGTATTAAATAATAAAATTGACTGTCCGGAGCTTCTGACGAAAATATCTCTGAGCGTTCCAACAGGCAGAACAAGACCAGGGAATACTGGTATATTTTTCTGTGAAAGGGCACGAACAAATATTCTCAGTAAATCTCCACTGTGGAGAATGTGTGACTCCTACAATGAATTAAGTCATAAAACTGATGTATTAGATATATTCAGTATGTCAGAATATGTATTTAGAAACAGGATTATTACCGAGTACCTGACACTCGAAGTGAATTGATTAATTGTACAGGTAAATGTATATATGTCTATGTATGTATTATACGACACTATAATTAGGCATTAAGCCTGTTGTGTTGTTTTCTAAATAAATAAAAATAAATAAATAAAAACTTTCTAAGAAACGAGACAATACGAAGGATATTTACAAGGTGACGAGAAACAACTTTATTTCGTGTCTTGTCTCATGAGGAATACAGGGGCGGATCCAAATCAGACTTCCGGGGGAGGCGGTGGGTTATAATACTGCTACTTAGAGTTCCTTTTAAGAGCTCCAAACTCTGGGATGGGTTTTATTTATATATAAAATAAGTAAGTTTCCTATTCCGGGGTGGGGGTGGGATTGCCTGGAGGAATATTAACCTTTTCTTGAATATTCCAATTAATAGAATGATTATCCAGGAGAGGGCGGAACGTGGCGCCAGAGATTCCTGTAACCCTCTCTATTGTGTTCTTGCTGCTAAATTTATGTAATATGCGACTTCAATCCATTGTAAAATACAATAATTTATAATTTTAATGTTGCTATTCTTAAAGAATTTATATTACAACAAATTAATATTTTTATTTTTATAATCACAGATGACAACAGACGTCGTAGAAGATGCAAGTTTTTCAGATGGTGTAGGGAATGTGGAAGAAAAATAAACTGGTGGGCTCACCACACTATATCTGGTAGACTGATAGTGGCTTTACTTGGATGCTTGGCCTATGGACTTGGTCTTTGGTGTCTGTACATAGTTGGATGTGTACAACTAGGAATATGTGCTCATTGTGCCTACAGGAGACGCTTTGATATTTAGAGATAGGTAAGTTTAAAATACTCGTTATTTTTATTACTAATAATCATCATCATAATAATAATACTTTTAGCCAGTGAGAGAGAATGGTTCTTCCAGCAGCTAATTTCTTTTAGAGTAGACAAAAAAACTTGCTTACATTAATGTAGGTGAATTATGATTATCTTCGTTCAAATTAAACTTTCTTGGAAACTGTGATGTCAAATTAGACTTGCACCAATAATTCGAATTTCGCTTATGGCTGCTCGAACTCGTTAGCATGATTAGTTGGTTGGATTGGAATTTGCCACCGCTTTCAGCATCAAGGCTATATGAGACATGAACCAGCAGTTTAACATGGAATCCAAATGCGTTTAAATTTCAATATCTTCCCACCGGGAATCGAATCCGGAATTCAGTGCACCAAAGGCGTGCATGCAGTAGCGGATAATTATTTTGCAAAATTAGATTAGAAGATATCAGTCTCAGGTTATTTTTTTCTAATGTTCACAGCAAATACAATAGAAGCAAAAAACAAATCTTACAGAACAGTTGGTCTGTTATCCTTCGTGGTTACAAAAAGGACTAATTAGGGACCAGTGTGACCACCAAACAAAAATATTTTGTACTAACCTATGCAGAAAAAAGTACTAGATCTGGGGAAAAAGAACTAAAATTTTATCTGCTCCCGTTTCAACCTATTTATGAGATTTTACGATATTAATATCTTATTACAAGGTTTCCGGCAGCTCCCCCCTCTTGTGGATGGGGGAGTGACCCCCCCACATTCTTGAAAGAACTTCCAACTTTAATTTCTTTACAGTCAAAATCCGATACAAGTCATGCAGACCACTTACAACCTCCCAATTTTGACTTTACATTCCCAAACAAAATTTCTGGCGGAATTCCTTCTTAATTGTCGTATTAGAACTTACTGTAAAATTACTAAACAAACACAAGTATGACAAATATGGAGGATGTCGGGAGAAAACAAGAAATATCATAAAATGGGCTTATTGAGAAAATCGATTTAATTTCTTAATAGCCTAGTGTTTAAACGGATCACCAAATATGTAATGTTGTTTACTGTGGTCATTTATTACTTGGAGGAGGCGACGGAACGCCGCCTATATCCGACTTACGCTGTTGTAAATATCACTGTTGAAAAAAAAAAAAAAAAAGAAAACAGGCAGAATAAAGTTACGAGGAATAGTAAAATTTTAGTAGATTGCCGAATTTTCATGAGATTCCTTTTTCCCTCCGAAATATATTTATGAGAAAAGAAGAGGAGGAGAAAAGTACTAATTTGTTGGTGAACGTACTAGAACACTAAAATATTATAAAAGGTACTAGATCTAGTACGAAAGTACTAACGGTGGTCACACTGTTAGGGACGGTATTAAGACCGAGACTAATATCGTCGCCTTGTTTCGAAAATTCTTACTTTGAAACTGAAGTATGGACTATACTGTGTGTGTTTTTTTTTTAACGTGCTTTAAAATGATGAATTAACAGTGAATGGCCAATCCAAAATATTACGCTTGATGGCTTTTGAACTTTGAATTACAGATCTTCTGGATTTAGTCTAGGAATATTTATATTTTTATTTCTGAACTACATGTACTTATAATGTTTTCTATTATTATCCCTAGGAATCCCTAGTTATTTATTAGGTCTGTCCATAAAGTATATCATACATTCTATTGTGAAGCGACTGTACGTTGCAGCGCGCTCTATCCGCCGGGATTGGTGGTGGTATAAATAAATTACACTGTTGCCAATTTAGGGGAAAAGTCGCTAAATATTGGGGGGGAGGATTCAAATTCCGAGATAGCGATAAGAAAATACTCTTGCCGTTTATATTTCCTTTTCATTTCTTTCCATCAACGCAAAAGACGATGAGTTGGGCAAGGATACAAGTGTAAACACCCTTCCACAATCTCGTTTTGTTTTCTGTTAACCTTTGCCTTCTAACAGAGGACAATTTCAACCTTTAGTGTATTTTAATGTCAACACAGCCGTTGAGAGGCATGAGCAATGCAGCATTAATAGCAAGCATAGGCAGAAGCGTAAAATGATGTCGGTGTCAGATTTTTAACCTTGTGGACTTTTATTAATATACTTAATAAAAAAAATAAACTCTGACTAATGCAAACACATTACTAATTTGTTGTTGTTGTTGTGTTTAAGTTTAACGTCCCGTTCAGCATCAAGGCTACATAAGACGTGGACCTACTGATTAACGTGGAATCCGAACCACATGAGCTCCCGCCATTACTAATTTGTGTTACAATTACGGTAATATATAATTTTCTTAATCAGAAACGTTATCTGATATGCAGCTCGGAAGTATACAGTATAAATATCAGATAATGTAGACTAGAATGAGCAATATTTTTTTTTAGATATAAGTATTTTATGCTGACACACACTCATAGTCAACGTCTTGCGAATAAAATCAGAAAAATAAACACACTGCTGAACAAGACTGCACTTATTTAATATAAAAACACATTTACACGTGACGTTTCGATCTTCTAGCCAAGATCCTCATCAGACGTACACTCCATAAAAAATATTATAGCTCTATTTATTTTAACGACTTTTCAACCAAATTGGAGTTATTTGATCTCTCGTGTAGCGACTTTTTGTATGAACGTTTTGGCAACACTGGAGCAAGTGCTTGCTCAGCAGTGTTGCCACACTTGGTACAATTGTACCAAATTCAGCCCTTTTTGTCATTAATCGGCCCGTTGGTACCACGCTGGCATTTTCAGCCCCTTTTGTGAAAGAGTTGGTACAATTCTACCCAATTCAGCACCATTTAAGAAATACTTGTCACATTTTCAAAAATGTCAGTAAGACTTTTCCTACATCTCACGTTACTCATACGTGTGTTTTACTCTTAAAAAATGCTGTTGAACATTCATTCTGTGACGTTGCACCGCATAACGCTACGAACTTTGTGTGGAAAATTCGTAATTCGAACTATACCGGGAAACAAATGACGCTAGATGGGCGCATCAGCGCCGCGCATGAAGGACACGAGAAAGAAGCAGTGTGGTGGAAATTTTAGCTTTAATCTTTAAATCTAATCTTTAATCTTTAAAACACACACACACACACACATACACACATACACACACACATTGAATCAAGTGTTGAATATTCTGATGAAGACCTCTGTTATATACTTCCTACATGCGAGAAAAGTTTCATCTGCTTCCACGGTTGTTCGGGGTCCTCCAATTTGGATGTTTTTAAAAAGTAATTTTTAAAAAGACCAATTTCTTGATTTGGACTCAAGAGGGGGAGGGGGTGTTCTAGAACTTCACCTCTTTTAGTTTTGTGCTATAGACTAATGCATTACATTGGTATAAAATAATGAATTCAGCCCTTTTTGTTTCAATTTGGTACTATTTTTCAGCCCACTCCCAGAGCTGGGACTGTGGCAACACTGTTGCTCAGTTGCCTCAAAGCTCTCGGAGAAGAAGATGGGTGATTTCGTAACTTCTGATTCGTCTCGGGTATAAGTCGAGCATGTAGCTCTCACTGGAACAAAGATACGCGATCAAGTTTTGTGTAAAACTTTGCAAGTTTGAAGCAGAAACTTTTCCAGTGGTTCGACAGGTCGTCGGGGATGAGTGTTTATCACAAAGGCAAGTCTATAGGTGACACCAGTAGCGTACGCAGGAATTTATTTCGGGAGGGGCCCAAACTCAATATGAGGGTATTTTATATTAAAATCCCTAAAATTAGGCTAAATTTACACAAAAGTAAAAATTTCGGGGGTTCGGACCCCCAGGACCCACCCCCTGTGTACGTCCCTGGGTGGCGTAAGGCATTTTTGGAAGGATGTGAAGAGGTTGATGACTACTGGTGGAGTAGTAGTAGTAGTCTGAAGAAGGAAGTGATATACTTCCGAAACTGTAACATTTCTAGTTAATTTATAATAAAGAATAAAGACAGCCTTGTACGCCTAAGAAAGTTATGTTTAGTTTGTGTTTAAGATGGACACAAGACCTTTTAATCAATATATTCTGTAATAAGTTTTCCTGGGTGAATCTCAATTTTGGTTTTGCTACTATGCACCTTGCTCTTTACAGTTTAAAGGGAAGTGGCTATGTAAGCACCCATTTGCTCAATGGCATTATCCGCCTCGCGGAGGACGGAGCGCGGATAGGGCCACGCGGAGGCCTCCGCGTGACTATGAATGCACCCATAAGAAACAATAGAACAATCTTGCCACGCGGGACTCAGCGCGCAGAGCTCCGCGTGACGTAGGTTTGATGGCGTGATACCTTTCAATTACGTAGGCTGGTCAATAAAGACTGATCATCAGTGTTTACGAGGTGAATACAACAGTAAGGCACAGAAAACGAAACATGTCTGTGTAGTGGGTGAAGTGACGAATAGATCAAGCTAGTTTGAAAGCTGTGACATCAGGAATGTGACCTTGGCAGCCAGCGTTGCCAGATCTAGCATAATGATGCTAGATCTAGCATAATTTGCGTGTCTTTAGCATCTAGCATCTAGCTTTTAGCATCCTGCCCAAATCTAGCATAATTTCAGCAAGTTTATCAAAAAGCCGCAAAACCTGGAGATGACAAAGAAGTTGGTCGTGGGAAGAAAAAGAACGGCAGAAATGTATCCTGTCTCATTGATTCATACAATCGGCAAACCATACAGGCAGTCTTATTTTCCGAAGTAAGTTAGAAACGGCTTTGGGCTTTTCTGTGTGGCTCCACCCAGGGTTTTCTAATCATTTAACTGCGAGGCATGGCCGGAGCTATGGGGGCCATTCTCCCCCAAAATTTTTGACAACTTCACCATCTTTATTTTTGACTTCATGACCATCTTTATTCCTGAATGAAAGGTCCGAGACCGACCAAAAATCTGCCCCTAGCAGACAATTCCCAACTCCGCTTATGCTGCGAGGTAATTTTCTTTCAAAATATGTAAACAAACACTTTGCATTCATTTATACGATATATACGCCATTGAGTCTGGCAACGACTACACTAGTTTAGTTGAGTTAAAGTTTTGGTCCGTGAAGTATTGAGTTCTATCCACGCATTCTTGCGCTCTGCGTATTTTAAGTTACGTTATTGTATCTCAACTTCGTTGATTTTTTCTTTTTAAAATTAGTGAATTAGTAATTCTGAGGATCTAGCATAATTTGACCGAATCTAGCATAATTTCGATCAGATTTTGGAATAATTCCGAGCTGTGAGTCTGGCAACGCTGTCGGTAGCCGTTCGAGCACACGTGGTTTCAGTTTCGCATAAGGCAAGATGGAAGTGACACGCGAAGACAGTACAGTGCACTGAAATTCTCTTTCATCATTTTGACCCTGAGTCTAAGAAGCAGAGTCGTGTCTAGCAGTCTCCTTCATAATCAACACCCGAGAAAGCGAGAGTGGTTGCTTCTGCTGACAAAGTTATGATCATCTCATTTTTCGATATCCGAAGCATGGTGTACAACATGTTGTCCTACCCCATACAATTGTCACGGCAGTGTATTATAAGAGTGTATTGAAAACCCTCCAATGACACATTCATCGGAAACGACCACATTTGGAAGGAACAGGATGGATGCTACACCATGATAATGCCAGGCCCCATGTTGCCAATGTTGTTATTGACTATCTTGCAAAGATCTACGTTCCGTGTGTACCCCATTCTCCATATAGCTCTGATTTAGCCCCTTGTGATTTCATTCATTTTCCAACTTTGAAGAAACACCTCCGGGGTCGGCGTTTCGCATCTTCAGGGGCGTTTCTTTCTAGCTGATTTTTCCATCCTTTTCCATAAGTAAATCTTGAACCTTATTATAATGGAGATTATTATAATTGTAGTAAACTCATGTGTGAAAGTACAGAATATGAGTATGACTGTCCAGTTCTACATCATAAGACTGAATGGAAGACTCAGAGACCATTCTTATAGCCACATTTTGCAGAGTTGTCATTTATTAAATATGTCGTAATAACTGTTTATATGAAGTTTTAACTTTTATTTAGTTAATGATGATAATTGCATTTACAATAGCAAAAGAACACATTTGGTGTGAGGCCTGTTTCCCCTATTAGTTCTCGCCCTGCTCCGAAACAAACTATTTTAAAACAGGGCTTGTATATCATAGAATATTTACAACTTACTAAAAAGTAATGTTTATTGTTCCGTTTCTTAACACATAACGATCCCAGTCAAGTAACATTTCGATTATATAAGGTTGCTTGGTTGAATGATTTAATAATATACATGAATCATTTAATTTTCTTGTGTTCTTTAATTTCCTCTACCTCTCTTGAAGGAAGAGTGAGTGAAAGTTGATAATCTCAACGTAAAAGACCTGGGATTCTTTTTTCTGATAGCTGTTCTTTTCGAACAGACAGTAAATGATAATTACTGACTGAATGTCGAAAGCTCATTTTATATTCTTAACGGTTGTCCCAAACTTTTCATTCACATTTTATGCCACAACAGAACACATGAATTGAATCTTACTTGTGGAAATTTCTGACACCTTTTTGTTAGTAAATTAATTGTTTTGTAAACATTCATATCTGACGATTATTTACGAAAAGCGAAAATGATGTGGAAATTTTTCATAAAGCTGGCAGCACAACTCTTCGCTTTACAGTAACTGATGGATATCTATATTCATGATAGTAGTGAAAATAAAGTTACCTTCATTGCAGTAAGTGTACTTTATCTAAAATATATTTTTCCAGTTTGTCAGTATTGAATGATTAATTGGTTATGAAATATATTTGCAGTAGAAATGTAATTTATCAGATATAAAATTAGTTTGGCGTATAAGTTCCAATTACATGCTTATTTGCATACATTTCATTCTAATTTCACACCTATCCAAGTATCACTGATTATTCTAGAGATTTTAAACCATGAAGTCTTATAAGTATTTGTTTTGGTACTTAAAGGAAAAAAAAACCTGCAATATATGTAATAAACACCAATTTTAACATCAAAGCATTAAATTTGAAATTTACATGTGTAACAAATATTATACTTTTAAATATTTACTCATATCTTCATGTTCTAGAAAACAATTTTAAGGAAATATCTGAGACCGAGTTTCGAACCCACGATCTTCAAGATTCGCAAGTGTTTGCGAAGACTCGATGCCTCATTACACTCGGCTCCCGTCGGCACAAGTGTTTCTTGCAGCTAGTATTTATATAAAGAAGAGAGGAAAAATGCAACTCCTTCTATACAGATCTGTGGGAATTGTGATTTATCTAGGGTCATTTTTTGGACTTAGTCTCTGAAAGGGTATCGAGGTTTTTGTGAACACAAGTGTACATTTGCTATCAACATTGTAATTTATTTGAAACAGTACTCACTTGTAAGGTTCTTAAACCACCGAACGTCAAGTTCATTTGGGTTATTCACAGTTGAATTGGTCACTCCATGTTATGGGGCGTTTACACTTGGTCGATTTAGTCGCACGGCTAAATCGACTCGTTGCATTTGCGACTAAATCGAAGCAACTAGGCCGAATCAGATCGATGGATGTGTTCAATTGTTTCAACCGAAATTGAATGCTGTTTGTTGACTCGCTCTCCTCTGGTCGATCCGAAATCGACTGGCAATTTTAAAGATGTCCAAGCAAGCAGTAATTGGTACAATTTGCGGTGTTATAGCAGAAGAAAATAGAACGTCTTTCAATTCAGTTGCCAGTCGATTAGTCGCCTTCGATCAACAAGCGATTAAATTGAAGTCCCGTTTACACGGTCGATTAAGTTGAAAGTGACGTCAATTCAACTGAATCGAACGCAAATCGACTAAGTGTAAACGCCCCATTAGGTAGGTGTCAGAGAGATCGTTAGTCCGTATCTAACTTACGTATCAAAACAGGTCATTATAGTCAACTCCTTTTCTGTTAAAATGATGTTCGTGGTCTATGTAATATACGTTCTACCCATTTTCCATAGACAGTCAAATTAAATTCTCAGCGAATAAGAAAAAATGTGTCATAGACTTTACCATTTGATACTAACTTCCTGAACTGCACCTTATGGATACTTAATACTGCAATCATTTATGAGAAAGTAATTTGTTGTTGTAGCAGGAACGTGTTCTTCCTCTGACAGTGCTTATAGCTTCTCTACTCACTTCTTTAACTACTAAAATCCATATATAGGCATATATATGTAATAAAGTTTTAAGTCAATCCTATTTACTGTTGTGTAAAATGAACTTTGTGTTCCTCTTGTCTTTTACAGACTCACATTTCCAGAAATCTTCTTCTTCATACGTGATGATTCGAGGGCCTCACAGTACAGTGATAAACTGATTACTATGTAGGCCATGTAGTGAAGACATCAGAAGGCATATCTTAACCGTAGGAAGAAGAAAGGGTATCAACGGTAAGATTCGAAGGATATCTACACGCATCTTCGGTTACAAGAGGAAAGATTTTCACGTGATAATCTGTGATTAGGATCCTTTTCCACTTCAGGATCCTTTTTAAACACCTGGAGGTTAGTGTTCAGTTAGATACTCACAAAACGTTAATAAATTTCAACATAAATAAGGTTGGTAAGGTTTTTGGAAATAAATAAAAGAAAGACACATAATTTAGGCAAATATGACAACTAGAGTTAGAATTGCAGAGGCAAATGTGTATGAAAAGTAGATGAACTTCGCCTCTTGAGAAGTGGCGGACTTACCTATGCCGGCGCCCCTAGGCACGATTCGCCCGGCCGTCCCATTGTTTTTCGTGATTATAGAAAACGTCTCGATGTAATAGGCGATTTTTCATTTTCCATCATTTCACGCTTTTATTCATGCTTTTGTCCAAGAAGGCATAGTGAAATAAATTGTTTTGAATTTTGAAAATATTCACAACTTCGCTTTCTTATTCGTTGGTGAAAAAGACACAAAGGACATACTTTAATCCTTTACTTCACGCTCCTGTTATTTTCCAAAAATATGTGTTTAAAAAAATAAAATCGTAAAATAATCACAAAACATCAAAAACCGCGCAGTAAGACTGATAAGTATGCACGATGATAAGAATGCTCGATGCAGATATTTTCCTATATGTCACTTGCACAATCATACATTACAGATAAGGACATGCTTAAAGGTATGACATATAATATTATTATATGTCATATCTAATCTTTCAATGATTTAAAAGAAACTTAGAGAAATAGGTGTAATTCTTTACGTCAGATATTACATACCTCACTGCGAGACCTGTTTCTATGACAATGTAAACAAACCATTTTAAATTTCAGGCAGAAGTGTCCCTTACGTACGGGCTTACCTCTATCCTTTGCTGATGTACAAATTTTTCTGTCCACGTACTCACTGTGTTTCAATTCTCAGCTTTCTCACTATTAACAGTTTGTAATCAAAGATCAATTTAAATAAATTATTAACAACGAATTGCTTTACCCGCACTCAGATAGGCAAGGAATGGCCAATATTTTATTTTTGAGAGCTACTTTTCATGCCACAAATCACTGGCAGTCTACTTATCTGTTCGCTATAGTCCACTGGCTTCAATCATTAAACAATAAAAATATTCGACACAGACCACCCCGTGCTAATTCGCATGACTTGTCAGTCGACTAATAGATAATTTGGCTTGGCTTCATTTTACTGGTTATTCACATTGAACGACTAAACACAATTCCATGAACTTTGAGATATTTCTATGGACGACTCTATCTAGCAATGGACTGTTCTGTGTGTTGTAATGTGAGATTTGCAATTTTTTCAGAACTCATTCATTTTCTTGTAATTCTATAATACATTGATTGCTACTGTCATTCAATTTCTTCATGGAAAGTCGATACTAATGTATTATAGACCCTACTATCTCCCATTTTGTTATTGTTGACTTATGTCTACAGACATCTTGGTATAAGTAAAGCTAAAGGCCGCTGTTCGATTTTTTCAGAAATTAAAATTATTTCACAAGTTATTTCCTAATTCCTTCTTCAGTATGCTCACAGGTGCGAACAGTACATACCAACCTGTAAACGATCTAACCTTACATCTATTCCGAGGAGCAGGGCAGAATGAAGGTAAATGATCTGCGAGGCTGTGTCGCGGAAAAAGGCTCCTTAATATGTGTGCGTATGCGTGTCAAGGAAGTGAAGTACGGATTCCTAATTCTCCTTTACGTTTTTTTTCACAGTTCATCTCTAACCCTTTTCTTGACAATGTATCCTTTGGGATACATATTTTTTTGAACATTTTTCGTTCTTTGACTACCTATTTTGGCAATGTATCCTATGGGATACATTACATCACAGCCTTGTCTAAATAAAACATGTAACTAAAATGTGCAATTATCTATTATTTTATAATGGCACGGAAGTCGCATACAGTATTTTTTCTGAGCAACACAAGTCTCCTTGCCAAGAAAAGGGCTAACTCCCCTCGTAATCCTATCCAGCAATAAAGTTTATTCCCTGCGGAAACTTTCTCGGCACTAGAGACAAACTCGGTATTGTCTTGTCAAAGGTGTTGTAATGTACCATTACAGTTGAAAGTAATGGCAACTTTTTTTTACGCACCCTGTACCTAGTAATTTTTTTAAATTCAATTTCGGTTTAGTTACACAATTTATTTACTCTCTTTACTTCGAATTAAATATAATGAATCGAAAGGTTTCATTAGTAACCATATTCCCACTGAATAATATACTTATTTATATTTTGCTTAAGTGTAAATCCCATTTTCACATATACAAGTCGAATAGTTACAAGGTTTACCATTCTGACGTCATACCGAAACATAGTTCCGTCATTGGATATAAATTTTCTTAATTTCAGACCAATCTAGAATTTAGTCAGGTACCTAATCTTTCCCTCACCCCCTCTCACTAGTCCATAGTCACTTTCAGATCCGGTTATATCTGGATTTGCCAAATTTCTATTTGTTTTGTAATTTCCGCGGCTAAAGTTTTCGTTCTGATTGGAGGAATTCTCCTACCTCTGGCTTTTTCGGCGCAATGTTATCAGAATAATCGAAGACACACTAGCAGGAGCAGCTTGTGATTTTCTTGCCAAATATTTTTCGGGAAGGATTCGAATTTCCAAGGACAACTAAGGTAACATATAATGTAATTCAATAGTTAAAGATTTACAACGGAATAGGAGCCCGGAAAATCCACAAATTTTGGTAAAGAAGCTGCAATTCAGTGAAATAAGGATTGGTGTTTACATGACGCCATGATGTCATCATTTTAGAACAAATATAGTGGAAGTGTGATTCTACCCTCCTCTTCTTTCAAACCATAGATTCAGTTAGGGATTAGGGGAAATACGACCTGGTTTTGTGTATTTTGTTCGTGTATACAGTAAATGTGATTTTTTTTTTAGTAAGTGTCTGTATGTAGTAGGTTTTGTAACACTAACTATCATAATGGCAGCTTAAGCTAGCGTAAAAGGGCTCCTATCCCCTTTTCCAAATTGAACCAATTCTAGCGGGGGGATGGGTTAGTTATTATTTGTTTTAGGGCCTTTTCCCCTTTCAGGGGAAGGGTCCCTTAATAAACCTCGTTAAGGTGCCCCCAGGGCATCAATCTTTAATAATTATTTTGTAAACCTGCTCTATTTGTTGTATTTCCACCTCTTATGTCAACTTATTAAATAACACCAATTATTTCTTTATACGCGGATCTTTAGTAAATTGAGAATGATTATTGATTATCGGGTTTACATATAAAGTACAATGTTGCAACCTTATGAGAAAGAAAAAGATAATTTTGTTAGTCAGGGTTTTTGTTTTGTCTTTGAGCCAATAAAATATGAATACTTATCGAATATAAAAAGGTTATGTAGAATTTAAATGTCGACGAAATATTAAGATGGATATTAAAGTGAAATTTATTATATTGAGTAATATGAATATATATATATATATATATGCGAGTATGTATGTAAAGGGCTCGGTATTTACCCTGGTTGTTTTAGGTTGCCATAGACTTTTGACACCCGATATTAACCAACTATTTGTGATATACAGTATTACCGCGTAAATTGTAATAAATTACATTTTGTTGAGTTGTTATTGATGTTTGTGACTATTAAAGTTGAATATCATGTTAAATACTGCATGTAAATAAAACAAGTAGCAGGTCGTAAGAAAAGTAAAAATAACCTAATCCTTATCCAAATTTATTTTGCGAGATCATAGTGAAATTAGTAAGCCCCACCAACTAATCTTCTATCAGAAAACTGTGAAACAAATCCTTCCCCTACGATCGGAAACCTAACTATTCAGTGACTAGAATATTTTGACTACATGATCTATACTAGGAAAAAAATTAGTGATCTTAAATTCAATGAACTGAAATTTGGTTAATAATTTAATGTGAATACAGGAATATGGAAATATGTTCCCAATGTTTGGGACTGGACTCGATATTTTAAATCTCGATAAACTTTGAAATTTTATATCAAGTGCGTCAAGTGACGAAATAAAAAATATATATATGTAATATGAAGCAACTATTTGTCTATAGTTAAAACAAAAACGATTAAATACTCTCATGGACACAAATCATAGTGAATAAAGAGAGTTGAAAAAGGAGTTATTATCGACGTGAGAACAAAGACTCATAAAATTGTCGAAATGTCTCCTCTTGGGACAGAGACTTAATAAAATGCTACTAAAGTTTTTTTTTTTTTAAAGAATGATTAACCAATTATATTTTTTTTTCTTTCTTTTTCCGCAATGATATGTATTCATTGCACTGAATCTTAAATATATTGACCTTTGAATTTTCTTTTTTTTTCTCCTTTATTTTTGTCTTTCGTCTTTTGTCGAATTTATTTTTATGTAATCCAACTTTTAATATCTCTAGAAAGAGAAATGTGTTATTTGATCTTGTTGAAAGTAGCGGATTTCTGTGCATGCTTATGAAACATTCTTTTCATGTATTAAATTTTTCCTGTTATGTCAAACTAAGTTTTCTTTTATTGAAATGTAATAAATGTCTATAGAAATGTAGTTAGGTTAGTTTAATTCAACTAAATACAACCTGAAGTATACATTGTCCTGTATGAATGTGTGTGTGAGTGAAATGTAGGTTTAGTATTAAGTGCACCAATTATTGTGACATATATGTGTGACTTATTATAATTAATGGTAGTTAGCAATTAAAGTCATTGAATGTCAATACTAACTTAATTTAAGTTGGCTCTATGAAGGAAGCAAAAAGGACGGAAATAGCCTGAACGAATGATCATCATGGGAGAACTGTGGAAGTCAAAATCTTCGACAAATATGTGCTACTCTAATTTTTTTTTCTTTCCTGTGGTCGATTCTAGCATGCCATCAACTTCGTCGTTTGTTTTACAAATATTGGATATTAGTCTAGAACTCCTGGAAATATTGAATAAACGGTTAAATTAAACTTTCTCATCTATCTCAGAGCTAGATTGGGATAATTCGGTAGTTTGGGTTAAATGGATCTAGATCTGGGATGTATGGGTTAACATGTGTCTACCTTTGATCACCTTAATACCAAACATTCACCCAATAGCTATCGGAAATAATCCCAATTCGATAGTTATTCACTTTTTCTTTACCATATCTCTCAAAATATCCAGTAACAGTTTCCTCTTTATCACCTTCTTACTTTACCTCTTTCCTCCTCTATCTTCCTTTTTCTTTCTTCATCTTCTTCTATTTTTTAATAAAACTGAAAAGGGGGTCGTGACTCGAAATTCTATATGAAATAAACACGGTCATGTATTCATTTGATTTTATTTTCTTTAGAAGTCAGATAAAAAGTTTTCTCATTTCGATCGAACCTAGTATGTTCGAAATTAAGAAATGGATAATATATTCCAATACAATTAGACATAAGCTGATAGCTTCATGTACATCCCCACCAGGGGTGAAGGGTTCCCACTCACGACTTATTCCATGCATCGCATTTGTTACAGAGTCTTTTTCTTTTCTTCTTTCTTGCCCTTTATCAGTTTTAGATTGGAAAACGTGACAGGATTCGTTGTTATGGAAACGGTGGTTTCTATAGCAACGGCCCCTTTTTCAGTGTTATGAAGTTTATTTCCCAAATGTTACCATTTCACGTGAGATAAATGTAGCTCTTATCCAATGTGAAAACCATATTACTTTTTGACTCCGACTTGCATTTTATTTTACTTTAAGGTATATAATATGAAGAAGGTTAGGAACTGGGCTCTTATGCAGGATGTAAATAACCTTTTTTGGTCAAATTTATACAGGTGATAGAGGGGTCCAATATAAGTATTTTGAGCTAGGAAACCGAAAGTCCAAAACGGCTAGTTCAAGCGCCACGTCATCTTCGACGTATCAATAGAAGTGTTATCAAGGCAATGTAAACTCCTTTATTATGCATAACACTACATCTGAGTACGTAAGTTTTAGTACAAACAAAGTATTGCTGCACTGTACGTACCAAACACTCACAGTAACTGCTCAGAGTGACAACCACAACCTCGGTAAACGTAGCATAATGCCTATCGAAATTTTGCCTTACTTTCTCAAATATTCCCGGTATCTCCTGCACAATCAAGTAGGAAACTAGCATTGTTGCAAGCAAGTCTTCGTCGGATTGATGTGTCATCGAAATAAAAGGCGAGAGGATTGTAATCCGGTGGCCAGCGCGTTCTCCGAAACTCAACCCTCTTGCCTTTTCCTTTTTCTTTTGAGGACAGGAAGACTTGCCTGCAAGAGTCTTAGCTGGATGCTTGATTGTGCAAGAGACATCGGGAATATTTGAGCAAGTGAGGCAAAATTTCGATAGGCGTTGTGATACGTGCATTGAGCTTAGTGGTCGTCACTTTGAGTGTTTCGTACGTACAGTGCAGCAGTGCTTTGTTTGTGCTAAATCTTACGTACTCAGATGTAGTGTAATGCACAATAAAGAAGATTACATTGACTTGATAACACATTTTCTATTGATACGTCGAAGTTGTTCCCACAGATTGGCGCAACTTCAAGATGGCGTGGCGCTTGAACTAGCCGTTTTCGATCTTCGGTTTCTTATCACAAAATACTTACATTGGACACCTCTATCACCTGTATAAATTTGATCCAAAAGGTTGTGGACACCCTGTATAATTATACGTATTACAGGCCAAGATATCATCAAATGATATGGATCATACTACACAGCGCTAGATTTAATCCTTGGGCAATTGCACATTTGAAGGTGAATTCTCCTGGCTGTAAGTCGATGAATTTTGCTAAGCACAACAGGTGACACTTATTTCTGGTAAAGTTAAACGGGCGGGAAGACCCGAAGTAAGGAAAGACTCTTATCCAACATCAGAGTTTTCTGTTTCTAATATTATGTAAATATACAATTAATTAACAAAGATGTACCATATTTCTAATCTAGGGAAAGAAATTGCCCTCTCGACGTGTCTTCCTCTCCAACTCGACACTCCGGCACCTGGATAGCAAAACACTACACAACTAGCAATGCGGTTCCTTAGCTTTGGACACAACGGGACTGCAAAATCAGTCGGATATAAATCTGTTGTCTTTCTGTGATAAACTACAGCTCTTTATAGCGTTGTTTCTATGTTCATAGACGACTTAGATATTTCCACGTGCATAAAACCTCCCTTAACCATCACTCCCTTTTTTTTTTTTTTTTTACCAAATTTACAGATTTTTTCCTGTAAAATTTCAAGGAAATGATTCTGTGTTCTTAAGGTTAGGTGAACTTAGTGGTAGAACGTTCACCTCTGATACGTGGGGTAACTAGTTCGATCTCATACCGCACCAAGTGGGCTTTGTGGTGGACAAACACCGTATTTGTGGGTTTTCTCGGGGTTCTCCCGTTTCTTCGCACTTTCTTCATTCCACCATTCCATTTCTTTCTCATCATTACTGTCTCCATTAGGCTATCGGCAAAACCGTGGGACGTAAATTTAAAGATTTTATTTCATTTCCAAGTCCTTTAGGTGATGTTTACGTAACACTTCTACTTGTTGCTTAACATAATGGATTTCCACTTCTCTTCTTGTAGACTAGGAAAGTTAGCTCAAAAAATTACTGAACCGGGAACAAATTGCAATACAATTTCTGTTAATGGATTCTTATGGAAAAATACCTGGGGATTACGATGGCGAAAAGTCTACCTCTCTCCAAGGTGGGGGTAAGGCCTCAATGGACAATTTTCCAACATGGCCGTCACACCCTACTACTATTCGCATAGTTTCACTTACGCGCCTCGTGTGTCCCTCCTAATTAATATAGAGCAATGAGTAATACATCCAGGGCCGGCGCAGGGGGTGTCGAGACGTGCCACCGCTCAAGGCACGTCTAGTGGGCGGCAAAATTTGAAAAAGAAAAGAATACTATAATGCTTCGTAATATAATGCTTCGTAATAGGCCCACATGGAAACATAAAATTGTGTTCCCTGAGAATGTAATTAAACTTACTTCACTCACATTCAGGAAAATACTCACTCAGGAAATTCAGAGCATTCCCCTTCATTTCCAATTATCAAACTATTAGCCACAGGTATCTCTTCAAGATTTCCCTTGCAGCGGCGTAGATAAGATTTTCAGCTAGGACGGATAAGATTGTCAAGTGTCTTTTATATTTTTTCTATTCACCAATATTCTAATGCTCCACTCCACAAGTACGCAAAATGTACACTCCCGCTTGAGACAAGCCGTTCTAGCCTACAGCACCTAGAGACATTTAGGTTCTAGCAGCGAGTTTTTAACCAATTTACAATTTTTTTCATTATCATATCTTATCAACAATATATATATTTATAACAGTGGCGGCCGGTGGATTGTGGTTTCGGGTGTTGCAGTACCAACGTTAAGAGACAGAAGATATAAAGTTGACTCATTGACTAATCAGCATAACTTTAGATGCAAATGCTATGTGACATGTTAAATTAAATAAAATCCTGTTTTTAAAAAATAAAAAATGCAGAACATTTTATCCGATTAATCACCTTAATTAATTAGTAAGTTCATTCTCCTCTCTTTGATTGGAGCAAATCTGTCTAATACATGTTGGTTGAACTCTGGTATTCTTAGTGTCAGGTCTTTTTCAATGGAAAGCATAACCAATGGTGATAACCTTTCTTGGACATTCAATTCCTTGAAAGTGTCAATTCTTTCTCATGTGGAAAAAAACTTTTCGTCTTTTGCTGACGCCATAGGTACTGTTAATATTAATTTCAAAGCTTTGTAGATTTACTAAATATTTTTTTCTAAATTATTGCGAGCAACTCATTCTAGCAAACTCAGTCCTTGACAGTGATCCGAATTCCTCTTCAGCGTTGACTGAAGAGAGTTCGTAGCAGAGATTTGTGTTATAAAAAAAATGTACATTGAACACACTTTATTCACAGTTTATCCAGGAAGATTTAAAATAAATTGAGAAAATGTATCTGGTGAAAACAACACTACTGAATAAGATATCCTGTAAATTTAGTATTTGAGGGAGGTCCAATACGTCTACATAATATGGAACCTGTCTTATACTGCACCCGAAAAGACGATAAGTAATTCTTACTTACTGTCACCCATATTTTGAGAAAAAATGATAGAACGATTATTTTTATAAGAAAAGAAGAGTACATGATGAGGCGTAAAATAAAATATTTAGCATACATCAATCGTTTCTCTGTTAAACAAGTATAGTTCGTAAAGAAAGTCTACAAAAATCGTAGTCAAGTTTCGAAATTTTTGAGAGGTCCGGATCCGGTGGACCCCCTCGTGGATACGCCCCTGAGCATTGCTAAGTAGTCCAAATTCAATGTGGGTTCCCCATCATACAGTTTTATGTGGAAATTATCAAGAGAATAAAATACACTTATTTTATAAAAGAAACATGTTTATACTAAAATACTATCCACGGGGGGTGGAGGGAAGGGAGCGATTCTACATACAGACTTATTAATATTTGATTCACAAATTACTGTAGAAGAAGCCTTCATTATCAATATAAGCTAAGAATTAACTTGTAAATGCGGGTCTACTTTCATTTGTTTTCTCCTCTACTAGATATTTTCTTTCTTATTTTGTAATTTTCCAATCACTTTTTTAAATTGTCATTATATTGATTTGCTTCAGTATGGTCCAGTAATTTAAAAATATGAATGCATAAAAACAAATTCCATTTGTTAATTGCTAGCGAAAGAAAATTCAGAAATCTTATTTAGCGTGAAAAACCTTCTCGTTCACTGGAAACCGGGCTGTGTTGCAGAAGCACTGCAACGACCAGTCCCTTTAACTTCTGAGATAGGGAAAAGGAGACTTAACATTTGCTCCAATTGCCGCGCTGAAGGAATCTGGTCGTTGCATGCTCGCTGCAACACAATGTAAACTAGAGACTCTGTGACGGATTATTTTTCGCTTTTTAAAACGGATTAAACGGAACGGACAGTTACAGAAGTAAAAAATATGTTATTTAAAGTGTATATATGCAAGTATTAAAAAGTTTTTTTTTCTGTTCTTTACTACTATCGATAATAATATTTTTTTCTTGAAATACTTTGGTCGTTGCGCAACGCTGCAACACTAACATTAGCCGCCACTGATTTATATATAATTGTTTTTATATTTAAACAATACAAGTTTGACTGCGTCATGGCCGAACACATTAAAAGAACCATGGGAGGACAAAATAAATACCACTACGAAAAGACGTCCATTTTTTAAGTTCCAATTCTTAGTGAGTAAATTGAAAGTAAAATACTGTTTTTGTTGAGAGCTGCAACATCTTACACTATAATGCTAGACTGTACACCAGATATTTCTGGTACAGAGCAAAGGATCGTTCGTTTTCTACAAATTGCATACAGTAATGGAGAATGGCTTGTAAAAATTTGCGAACACTTTCTTGGTTTCGTACCAGTAAAAGGCATCACTGGTCTAGAACTTCTATCGAAGACATGAAGGGCCAAAGATATGACAATAGTTCCAATATGAAAAGCAAAACCAAATTCCCAGGCCTTCTATGTTCCTTTACTAAACTTTATCGTTAACGATGCAGCCAAAACATCTCAGTCCATCATTTCATTTTTTTGTATAGTTAAAAAAATGTTTATGACTTCTTTTCTGTCAGTTTAACGTTGGGTCATACTAAAGGAATATATTAGCAGCCTCACTTTAAAACCATTCAGCACCACAAGATGGGAGAGCCGAGTTGATACTCTGACTCCACTTAGATATCAAATAGAGGTTTATGATACCTTATTTCAAATAAATAACGATAATAGAATACATAGAATGGTCGCCTACGATGCTCTGTGTATAGCAAACCAGCTGCGTGACGTTACTTTCCTTTGCTCTTTCGTTATCTGGTATGACTTTTTACTCCACCTAAACATAGTAAGCAAAGATCTCCAAAACAACGATTCTCGTGTGTTGAATGCAGTCTGGGTTTCTTGAAAATATATCTGAGTACTTTGAGAGGAGCTGAAATGATGCAAAATTTCAATCTATCTTAGTTGATATGATTTGGCATCAGCATTAGATATGAATGACCCACGGATATGGAAAAAGAGAGATTCAGTACGAGGCAGAGGATGAAGCTATTGAAGATCCACATAACAAAATACAAGATCGATTTTTATTACTACTTCTAGACGTGATTGTGTTAGCTTTAAGAGAAAGGTTTGGGCAACTTAAACATCACAGCGAGTATTTCGATTTTCTTTACGATATAAGTAATCTGAACGATATGCCACCTGAACATTTGTCTGAAAAGTGCCTGCATTTTAATATGCAAAGAATGAAAAGATATTAACCCCAGTGATTTGAAAGACGAGCTGAAACCATTAACCGCTATAATTAAGCCTAAAAGTTCACCAAAAGAGACTAAAATTAATTAAGGAATATGACTGCTCCCTATGTCAGTGTTGCAGTTATGATTTTGTTTATCCTACCAGTAACCGTGGCAAGTAGAGAAAGAAATTTTTCGAAACTTACTCTAAGCTTATTAAAACCTATCTACGTTCTTCCATATCTCAAACACGTTTAAGTGGTCTAGTGATGATATCAATGGAACATTAATTGGCTGAAACATTGGACTACGCGAATGTGATAAAGGAATTTGCTCATACCAAAACAAGAAAAGTTTTTTTTCAATTACAGTATGTTAAATTTGTGTATTTCTATTGTGTTTTAATACATAATAAGTCTTAAGCTAATTACTTACTTTTACCGTAATATTTGATTCACTATATCACAAAAGCCATGGTGATTGGAACGAAGGGGTCTGTGTCAAATATAAAAGTAGGAGGGGAGAAAATAGAACAAGTGAATAGTTTTCGATACCTGGGTAGTGTTCTTAGTAATGACATGAAATGCGAACGTGAAATAAAAGCAAGGATAGGAATGGCGAAAGAAGCCTTTAAAAGAAAGAAAAGTCTGTTTTGTGGGACCTTGAACAAAGAGTTGAGAAAAAGACTCATAAAATGCTTCGTGTGGAGTGTTGTGCTGTATGGGACGGAAACGTGGACATTGCGTAAGGGTGACGAAAATCGACTGGAAGCCTTCGAAATGTGGGTGTGGAGAAGAATGGAAAGAGTTAGTTGGGTCGAGCGGAAAACGAATGAGAGAGTGTTAGAAATGGTGGGTGAGAAAAGAACACTTTTAGATATTATTAGGAAGAGGAAGAGAAACTGGTTAGGACATTGCCTAAGAAGAGATTGTATCATGAGGGACGTCCTAGAGGGTATGGTGGCGGGAAAGAGAGGGAGGGGGCGAAAGAGACTACAATTAATGGATGATATTAAAACAGAAAGATCATACGCGAAAACGAAAAGGTTAGCGGAGGATCGTGGAGCATGGAAGCTTCTCAGCTGCGGCAAGTGACCTGCCAATAAAGGCAGAATACCTATGATGATGATGATGATGATATTATCTTTTTGCTCCATACTCTATTGGAAACACCTTTTGATATAAAGTCGAACTAAAGTACATTAAAAAAAATAATGTATGCCCTGCTGTATATCACGTACAGCGAAATTGATCATACTGAATATTGTGTCATGTATGGAGTCGTTTAAATTACATAAGCATTCGAGAGAGGTAGTTCAATTTTTTGTTTAATTTTCCTTTTCATACATGTTTTTTTAAATATGGTATCTTACTTTTTCTTAATACCTGAACGTCTTCTGTCAAAATAAGGTTTGCGGATTAAAGGGGAGGCATTTGAAAGTACCGCCCAGGGCGGCAAAACTGCTAGCGCCGGCCCTGAATACATCTGTCTAAAGCTTATGGAACAGAGATCCCAACGATGTAACGTTGTTTCCCATTTTGTCCACCGACTAGAAAAAGAAGAAGGAATTTAAGAAATCACAAAAAAAAAACTCATTTTTTTTCGAAAATATTTCATCTCTAGCAACACTGTCTGTACAGCAGCGCAACAAGAAAATTCGTTATTACATACTTTACACATTTGTGTGTAAGATACACTGGGGCAAATCCCGGGAGGACGAGGGGGACATGCCCCCCTAATCTTGGATCTGGGGGGAACTGTTCCCCCAAAAAATCTCACTTAAAAAGTGCTTTTCGGGATAAGTGTGATGATTTGTGTCCGACTACCACAAAGGAATGTAAGATGAAATTGATTTCTCTTGGCTTTTCCATTTTTTTAAAAAAAGAACCGTATTCTGTAGTATTTCAAACTGAACTTCGTTCTGTGGTGCGTTTAGTAGTCTCATCAATATGCATTAATTACACTTCCGCTATTTGGGCACGAATTGCAATAAATGCCAGAGGAGGATATGCTCCTCCCCTCATGCTAGAAAGTTGTCTCAGCTGTAGGTACGGGCACAATTTCCGGGGAAATGGGCAGACATGTTCCCCCAACATTGGAACTGGAGGCTCTCCCAATAATCCGAATTGAAAAGTGGTTTTTGCAGATAAGTGTGATGATTGGTGTCCGACTGCCACAAAGGAAAGTGAGATGGAATTGGTTTCTCTTGGCTTTTCCAATTTAATTAAAATAAAGCCGTGCGACTGTGCGTAACATAACCTGATATGAAGTCTTATCTTCTCCTCTCCCCTACGCCCTAGCACACGAAGAGTATATAGACTATCCAATGTCAGTAGAACCCATCTTTTCAGTAAATGCGCATTTAATCTATTTGTAGTATCAGCCTAGGCATCTACTCATGCTTCGTAAGCTAACTAACTCTATATCCTATGGAACCCGGAGGTTCAATGCCGCGTTCACAAAAGCTTTCCATTGACTTCTATCCTTAGCCAACTGGATCCAGTTTCTACTTTGTATTCCTATTTTTGCGAGATCCATCTTAATATTGTCTTCCCATCTGCGCCTACGTCTTTCTAAAATGGTCGTTTTCCGATTGGCCTTACCGCTAACACTTTGAAAGCGTTCCTACTTTCTTCCATCCTGGCTATATGTCCTGCCCACCTAAGCCTCCGAGATTTGATGACCCTAACAATGTTTGGTAAGCCGTATAATTTATGTACTTCCTCGTTATGAAGTTTCCACCATTCCCCATTCCCGTTCTTCTTGGGTCCGTCTGAGCATCTTGTTCTCAAATACTTTCAGTCTATCTTCTTCCCTCAGAGTAAGCGACCATGTTTCGAAACCATACAGAACAACAGGTATGATTATCGTTTTATATATTTTAAGCTTCAAATTCCTCGACAGAATTAGTAACAACAAGAGATTTTGAATTGAATAATAACACGAATTCCCTGTTTTTAGTCGAGATTTAATTTCTTCGTGAATATGATTTTCGTCTGTTAATATTGATCCTAGATATTTAAAAGTATCCACTTTAGCAAGAGTATTATATAATATTTTAACGTTTTCATTTTTTGTTGTAGTACGGTCCTGACGCTCTTCCATGCATTTAGTTTTCTCTGCATTTACTTCTAAACCCTTGTCCCTGCAAGCGTTTAATAAGACCTCTGCATTTCTTTCTATTGTTTTTTCTATCATCCAATATTGAATTTACATCATCAGCGTACGCATAACCTGGTGAACACCGTTCAGCTCTAGGCCCAGATTGCTATATTTGATTTTCCTTATAGCGTATTCCAGGAAAAAGTTGAATAATAAGTAAACAGAGGTGTATCCAAGAAGGAGTGGGGGAATGGGGCCCGGTATACTCCCAAACGATAACCAAGTTAAGTTCGTCTGTTGTGTTCCTTGTACAATCTTAATACTCGCAAGAAATGATGAAATATCTTAACAGAATATAAAAATCTTTAACATATTTTTTTGTAAAAATGTGTTTTTGCAAAATATTTTCAACCATGTCAACGTGTTTAAATAACTAAAGTCATTTGCCTAACTCGATGCATATTATTGAGAATTTATTACTTTTCTATTGCATAATAGCGTGTCAGTTTGATTTTATTCTTTCTTCGAGGAATTGTTTATTTTACACTTTATACCTATGCAACTGCAAAGTCAAACAAATCGACTTCAATGAACAGTTTTGATTTCCTTATTAATAATTTATTGATTACCTGTGATCTAACTTTACACATCGTGAAGACCAGGGATGGGCAAAACCGGTTTTTATAAAAACCGGTTTCTAGAAAAACCGAAACCCAAAAAATAGACCTCCAAAACTGGTTCGGTTTGTCACCGAAACCGGTTTCGGTTTCCTCCAAAAACCGATTCGGTTTTTCACGAAACCGATTTCGGTATTCTCCAAAACCCGGTTCGGGTTTTCACCGAAACTGACTTCCATTTTCTTCAAAATCGGTTCGGTTTTCACCGAAACTGGTTTCGGTGAAAACTTTTGGAAAACACATAAAACTATTTCTGTGGAAACGGAATCGGGGAACAACTAAACACTATTCTGTCAGAAATAGAATAAATTTCGAAAAAATACCAGAACCGGTTTTGAAGAAAACCGAAACCGTACCCGATGAAAAACCGTACCGGTTTTGGAGAAAACCGAAACCGGTTTTTTTGATTTTTTGAAACCGGTTACGGTTTTTCCGAAAACCGAAAAACCGGTTTTTGTGCCCACCACTAGTGAAGACCAATGTTTCAATAACGTACTACTTTTATTAACAAGTAGACCGCTTCCCGCTCCACTTTATCCAAAGTAACCAAGTCCTGACGGACCAACCCGAACTATTACGTTTTCCGCATTTGTTTCAATTTAGATGAGGACGAGTAAATTCGCACTTTGTTTCGTCGATCTTCTTTCGTGATTTATTGCGAGATATTTCTTGTACAACATAGTCATGTTTGGGAAGGAAATGTGACCAGATGTGACCTAATTATAAAACAAGATAACTCAGGTGAAACGGGGAAGGGTTAACACTGGACTAAGGAAAAAGCTGGTCATGTGCTATACATATAGTATTTTACTGTTTAGTACAGAGGCTTGTACATTACGGAAGTTATAGAAGAAATATTTAGAAAGCTTTGAAATGTGGTGTTAGAAGATGGAGAACGGGTAGGAGAGAAGAGGGCACTTCTGATCAGCATCTTTCACAGGAACACAATTAAATTCAACTCATGTTGCGAAGAAATTGCATTCTTTATAACGTCATAGACTGGAAGATAGAAGGAAAGCGAAGAGTAGGAAGAACACAACTGATTGATGGTTTGCAAAATATTGGGTTGGCAACTAAGTCCCCGCCCTTTTTTTAAATTGGAAAATCTATGTAACATTAAATACTTTGGGCACGAAGTTGTACATAATTCGAAAGAGAATATATAGTTCTACCTAAATATATGTTTCGTTGTTACTAAGATACATTTTCTTGTTATTTACGGATCATTAACATGGAATGTCAAGTTGAGAAGAATGAGCATTATCGACACCTCTTTCTTTTGCCTTTAATCAAGGTCCTAAGGCCGCAGAAGCTGCTCGCAACATTTGTGCTGTGTATGAAGTAGGTGCTATAGCTCAAAGAACCGCCCGTGATTGGTATGCAAAGTTCAAAAAAGGAAATTTTGACCTCAAAGACGCACCTCGTTCTGCCCGTCCAGTTGAGTTCAGTGAAGTGCGATTTAACCACCTTTTGCATGAAAATCCGCGTTAAACAACAAGGGAACTAGCAGAGACAATGGATTGCTCCCACACTACTGTAGAGAAGCATCTTCACTCGATGGATAAAGTTCAGAAGTATGGAGAATGGATGTCTCACACTTTAAGTGTCACCCACAAAAATCAACGAGCCACAATCTCCGCTGGTTTGCTTGCTCGTCACCGTGCAACCTATGGACACAAGGAACGATTTCTTCACCAAATCGTTACTGGCGATGAAAAATGGTGCGTCTCTATGAATGTGAAGCAGCGTAAGGAATGGCTTAGCCCCGGTAAACAAGCGACCGCACGCGCGAAACAGGGCGTTCATCCGCGTAAAACGATGTTGTGCGTATGGTGGGACTGGAAAGGGATTCTCCATTTCCAATTGCTTGAAAGGAACCAAACGATCAACGCGGCACTCTATGTGCAACAAATGGAACGACTCAACACAGCTATTCAAGAGAAAAGACCTAAATGGCAGCAGGTGTTCTTTTGCTGCACGACAACGCCCGCCCTCATATCGCCAATACGACCAAGGAAGCCATTCAAACTCATGGTTGGGAGTGCTGCCACACCCACCATACTCTCCCGATTTGGCACCAACGGGATTTCACCTCTTTCGATCTCTTTCAAATGCTATGTGTAGAGTTTCTTTCAATACTGATGCAGAAATGAGAGCTTGGTTGGATGACTTTTTCGAGTCTCAAACAGGTGGTTTCTACCAACGCGGTATTGAAAAACTTGTTGAACATTGGGAAAACGTTGTAAACAACAAAGGAGAATACCCTTGGATACCCATTATATTATTTAACTTCCGATACCCAACAGCGATACAGGTATACCCCAATAGAAACTTTTGCAATTAGGAACATCCTTATTTATGGCATCGATAATAATGGTATGTTAGTTTATGTAGGGACAGGGTGTAGCCAAGGGGGGCTCATCGGAGCTAGCCCCCCCAAATGGTTTCCTGGCTCCCCCAAATGACCAGCTTTTAAAACATCATAGTAAAATTATCTCGCTTCATTCATTTAAAAGTAACAAAGTTTATTGACAATTAATAATTTATGGTAAAATAGTATGGAGAAATATCGTTTTTCCATACCGATCGAAAAATAGTATAGTATCTCTTCCTTATACCGATCGAAAAATAGGATATTTTTTGTGACAGCAGATTACACAATTTACTGCGCTTTATATTTGACAGTTTGAAGACAAACGTCTTACCAAGGTACTACAAATACAGCCATAAAACAAAGGTACTAAACTGATTTGTAAGTACAGTATATTTTTATATGCTTTAACAAGCATAAAAAGACATAGAGGATGGAAAATTTGAGTCATCCTAGCCACGTGGGACTTAGCGTTGTCCCGTAAACGAGGACCCATTGGCAATTCAGAAGTGATGGCTCCAGAGTTTTGAGTTTTTGTTGAGCACAGCTCAACTGCTGACACTACACAGTTGCATTGATACTCTGACCAGCTGGTAGCAGTTCCCTATGCACGATGCACCAAACACACAAAAATACCTTCTTCTGGTACAGTGCTGGTTTCGGCTGTTTTGAAATCGGTTCATGGGATGCTAACCAATGATGACGGCACCGTGGAGCTTAGTATAGAACAAACTTTTTATCACATGTCAACACCCTGTCCAGAAATGGGTCCGAAACAGTAAATAAGCACAAGCGACTGCCGCGTTGCCTTCTGGCCCGGAGTCAAAATATGACAGACCCATCGATCCAACTTGTAGTGCTTCACATAGTAAAATCACATCATACTGGAGTGCTGCCGAATGGTTTCTCCACACACTGAATTGCAGTCCCTGTTCCTCTTTGTACATGTGTTGGTCTTCTGGCACGTGGTGTTTTCGGGTGTTTCGTCATCGTCCTTAAACTTGTTTAACCATCGCTGCAATGTCCGCGTCGTCACGACACCCTCACCAAAGGCCTGGCATATCTTCTGTCCCGCTTCAGCGGCGTTTGACCTCCATTTGAACTCGTTCAGCATACATGCTCTTATGACGCTCTGTGGATGTCCCATGTTCCCTCTGTCTTTACGCAAGTTCACGGTGTGTCTGAATTGCCACAACCAGGTAGTATGTTGGATATACCCACACCAACAACTGACGTTCGCCTTATCTCTACTCGCATTCAACTCACGGTTTGAGGTCCAACACACCTCCACGAAAAGGGACAGAACTTTCTTGGTTACCTTTATAGTTATGCACAAAAGTATAGCGTTTGGTCCCGGGCAGTAGTTCTTGATTAAGCATAATAAAAACTATCTTGAATATAATTTATGGATAATAATAATAATAATAATAATAATAATAATAATAATAATAATAATAATAATAATAATAATAATAATAATAATAATAATAAGAAGAAGAAGAAGAAGAAGAAGAAGCTAAAATAGTGTTTTTAGTTTTCCAGAAGGAAACCAAAATTTTCCTTTCTTTCAGGCCTCAAAAACACTAGCAGCAACACATTTTTTTTTTTTTTTTTTTTGGTTTTGTACATTGTAGCTGGGTCCCCCCTACTCAAACCTGCTGGCTACACCCCTGTGTAGGGTTGTGCTATGTTGGTTTTGTTAATGTAGGTTAGTTTAGGGTAAGTTGAGGTGGGTTAGGTTAGCGAAACGGAAATTTGTTTATACGCTATAGAACTGTATTAATTTCGTAATGTTTTTGTGGCAATATTGCAATATGAATGCAAAATTGCAACGATATGTTGCAGTACGCTCCAATATTACCTGTTCTTTATTTTGCTTTTTACAATAATAAAATACAACAATATAATACTTGAAACAAATATGGTAACATAGATACCCAAGGAGGTACAAATGTACCCCAGTATAGTTTTATGCACATACGTAAGAGATCCCTTCCAATATAATTGTTATTGAGGAAATAAATTTCCTTACAGTCTGGCCCAGAATGTAAACAACGCTAATCAACCATAGGCGTTTATGACATAAAATATGCAGTAAAACATATGCAATAGGTACAATTGTAGCCCCCCTGGATATTCGAAGATTAATAATTGTCGATTAAATATGGTTAAATTATGAAAGTGGGTCAAGCGGATGAAAAGAAAGTCGATCTATACTTCTACGTACTACAGTAGTCAGTTTATACGTTCACTTAATATTTATTTCTCAAAATTTTGCTTTAAAGTTTTTATAAATAATACTTTATTTTTCTTCTTCCAGAAATGACCCGTGATACTGCGTTGTGTGAGCCTTTCCAGTTGGACTCTAAACTTGGTGATCAGACAGACATCAGATGGAACTATATGATAGCGTTGTGTGAGCCCTTCCAGTTGGACTCTAAACTTGGTGATCAGACAGACATCAGATGGAACTATATGATAGCGTTGTGTGAGCCCTTCCAGTTGGACTCTAAACTTGGTGATCAGACAGACATCAGATGGAACTATATGATAGCGTTGTGTGAGCCCTTCCAGTTGGACTCTAAACTTGGTGATCAGACAGACATCAGATGGAACTATATGATAGCGTTGTGTGAGCCCTTCCAGTTGGACTCTAAACTTGGTGATCAGACAGAAATCAGATGGAACTATATGATAGCGTTGTGTGAGCCCTTCCAGTTGGACTCTAAACTTGGTGATCAGACAGAAATCAGATGGAACTATATGATAGCGTTGTGTGAGCCCTTCCAGTTGGACTCTAAACTTGGTGATCAGACAGAAATCAGATGGAACTATATGATAGCGTTGTGTGAGCCCTTCCAGTTGGACTCTAAACTTGGTGATCAGACAGAAATCAGATGGAACTATATGATAGCGTTGTGTGAGCCCTTTTAGTTGGACTCTAAACTTGGTGATCAGACAGAAATCAGATGGAACTATATGATAGCGTTGTGTGAGCCCTTCCAGTTGGACTCTAAACTTGGTGATCAGACAGAAATCAGATGGAACTATATGATAGCGTTGTGTGAGCCCTTCCAGTTGGACTCTAAACTTGGTGATCAGACAGAAATCAGATGGAACTATATGATAGCGTTGTGTGAGCCCTTCCAGTTGGACTCTAAACTTGGTGATCAGACAGAAATCAGATGGAACTATATGATAGCGTTGTGTGAGCCCTTCCAGTTGGACTCTAAACTTGGTGATCAGACAGACATCAGATGGAACTATATGATAGCGTTGTGTGAGCCCTTCCAGTTGGACTCTAAACTTGGTGATCAGACAGACATCAGATGGAACTATATGATAGCGTTGTGTGAGCCCTTCCAGTTGGACTCTAAACTTGGTGATCAGACAGACATCAGATGGAACTATATGATAGCGTTGTGTGAGCCCTTCCAGTTGGACTCTAAACTTGGTGATCAGACAGACATCAGATGGAACTATATGATAGCGTTGTGTGAGCGTTTGCAGTTGGACTCTAAACTTGGTGATCAGACAGACATCAGATGGAACTATATGATAGCGTTGTGTGAGCCCTTCCAGTTGGACTCTAAACTTGGTGATCAGACAGAAATCAGATGGAACTATATGATAGCGTTGTGTGAGCGTTTGCAGTTGGACTCTAAACTTGGTGATCAGACAGACATCAGATGGAACTATATGATAGCGTTGTGTGAGCCCTTCCAGTTGGACTCTAAACTTGGTGATCAGACAGAAATCAGATGGAACTATATGATAGCGTTGTGTGAGCGTTTGCAGTTGGACTCTAAACTTGGTGATCAGACAGAAATCAGATGGAACTATATGATAGCGTTGTGTGAGCCCTTCCAGTTGGACTCTAAACTTGGTGATCAGACAGAAATCAGATGGAACTATATGATAGCGTTGTGTGAGCGTTTGCAGTTGGACTCTAAACTTGGTGATCAGACAGAAATCAGATGGAACTATATGATAGCGTTGTGTGAGCCCTTCCAGTTGGACTCTAAACTTGGTGATCAGACAGAAATCAGATGGAACTATATGATAGCGTTGTGTGAGCCCTTCCAGTTGGACTCTAAACTTGGTGATCAGACAGAAATCAGATGGAACTATATGATAGCGTTGTGTGAGCCCTTCCAGTTGGACTCTAAACTTGGTGATCAGACAGAAATCAGATGGAACTATATGATAGCGTTGTGTGAGCCCTTCCAGTTGGACTCTAAACTTGGTGATCAGACAGAAATCAGATGGAACTATATGATAGCGTTGTGTGAGCCCTTCCAGTTGGACTCTAAACTTGGTGATCAGACAGAAATCAGATGGAACTATATGATAGCGTTGTGTGAGCGTTTGCAGTTGGACTCTAAACTTGGTGATCAGACAGAAATCAGATGGAACTATATGATAGCGTTGTGTGAGCGTTTGCAGTTGGACTCTAAACTTGGTGATCAGACAGAAATCAGATGGAACTATATGATAGCGTTGTGTGAGCCCTTCCAGTTGGACTCTAAACTTGGTGATCAGACAGACATCAGATGGAACTATATGATAGCGTTGTGTGAGCCCTTCCAGTTGGATTCTAAACTTGGTGATCAGACAGACATCAGATGGAACTATATGATAGCGTTGTGTGAGCCCTTCCAGTTGGATTCTAAACTTGGTGATCAGACAGACATCAGATGGAACTATATGATAGCGTTGTGTGAGCCCTTCCAGTTGGATTCTAAACTTGGTGATCAGACAGAAATCAGATGGAACTATATGATAGCGTTGTGTGAGCCCTTCCAGTTGGATTCTAAACTTGGTGATCAGACAGAAATCAGATGGAACTATATGATAGCGTTGTGTGAGCGTTTGCAGTTGGACTCTAAACTTGGTGATCAGACAGAAATCAGATGGAACTATATGATAGCGTTGTGTGAGCGTTTGCAGTTGGACTCTAAACTTGGTGATCAGACAGAAATCAGATGGAACTATATGATAGCGTTGTGTGAGCGTTTGCAGTTGGACTCTAAACTTGGTGATCAGACAGAAATCAGATGGAACTATATGATAGCGTTGTGTGAGCGTTTGCAGTTGGACTCTAAACTTGGTGATCAGACAGAAATCAGATGGAACTATATGATAGCGTTGTGTGAGCCTTTCCAGTTGGACTCTAAACTTGGTGATCAGAAATCAGATGGAACTATGATAGCGTTGAATCTAAGCGACCATTGGATAAAGCAAGCAGACATAATTGGTGGAAGAAACTTCAGGACAAATGACACAAGCACCGTATGGGGTAGGTTCAAGTACGACAGTAATTAATTTTTATATAGTAGCCATAAATATCTTCAAATTAGTGAGCCATTATGTTAAGCTAATGCCACTTAATGAAATTCGTTTTAACGAACTAAAACGGTAAACAGTTGTCCAATGTTGCCGATTATTTTTCATTTTCTTACATTAAGTCTGCGATTGCTAATATTCACAATTACATTACATTCAGAAAGAGGAAAAATATAGTACTGTACGCTCAATCAAGTACATTATCCAATGACTATAAAATACCTGGTACACTACAAGATGTGACGGTGAATGTAGCTGCAAAGTGCCATCTACAGATGTTGTATCCATTTCAGCTAATAGGCCCGATAGCCTAAACCTTTGATAAAGTCAGTGTCGAGTTTGAACGAGTTGTGACATGTTTGTTGGCTTCCAGAGGCAGAAGAGTGAGGACCTGTTAAGAGTGTCTGCCGTGTGTCAACATTCAGTTCTGTTGTACGCTGAAAAAGGAGAAAAGTACCAAAGAAGCTCACGAAATGTCAAAATCAGTATATGATGGTAAAGCGGTGGCATTGAAGACTGTTTACAATTGGTATTAGCGATTCAAAAGCGGAAAAGATTCAGTTGAAAACGAGCAATGATCGGGATGTCCTTCAAAGTCAAAAACAGATGAAACTTGCAAAAAAGTGGCACAAATGATTTGTCAAACAGGCCAATGACTATTCAAGAGGTTTCCGAAGAACTAAACATCTTGTATGGGTCCGTGAAAATCATTTTAACCACCGACTAAATGGGCAAATTGCTTCCTTCACCACGAAAACGCGCCATACCACACTTTGTTCTTCATCCGCGAGTTTTTGGCCAAAAAAATATTCCTCTCTGTCCACATTCGCTGTGCTCTTCTTTGGGGGCCGCGGTGGCTCAGTGGTAGAGCATTCACCTCTGGTGCTTGTGGTCTCGGGTTCGATCCCAGCCCCCGCCAAGTGAACTTTGTGGTGGACAAACACCGTGTGCATGGGTTTTCACGGGGTTCTCCCGTTTGCTCCCACTTTCTTCATTCTACCATTTCATTCATTACTCATCATCACCGTCTCCTTTAGCCTCACCGGCATAACCGTGGGACGTAAAACTCAAAGATTATTTTTTCGCTGTGCTCTTTAGATATAAGACCATGCAACTTCTGACTCTTCTCAGAAATTAAAACGATACTTAAAGGAAAACGTTTTAACACCATTCCTGGCACTGAGAAGGCCACGACAGAGCAGCTGAACGTCCTTCCAAAAGAAACCTTTTAGAAATGCTTATAGTCATGGTTTCAACATTGGGATAAGTTGGGATAAGGATAAGGTTTCATTGTTGGAATGATTTCAACGTTGGGATAAGAATAACCAAGGACAGTACTTTGAAGGAGATTAAATCAAATTCCATGTAAGCTTATTACTTTCTTTCTATTAAAAAATATTCTCCGTATTTTTTTATCACATCTCGTAGTACAGTAAATTCTATATTTGTAGTTGAAAATAAGGACTTTCAGACTGAATCGGCTGTTCTAGGTTTTGTAAGTTGCTACCGAAGTCTGTTAAATCGAGATCCGTAAAACCGTGGGATAAATGTTTATTTATTTATGTATTTATTTATTTCTTCCCGTTGTGTTTTCTTTCTTCTGGGTGTATTTTCTTTTATATAATATTTCAGGATGTAAACATGTTGGAAATTTCGACTTAGAATTCATTTTGTTCACCATGTCAACCAATCATACTTGTTTACACTCTGCAAGCAGGTTTTCAATCACCTCGCTGCACAAGTGACATTGTGGTGTTCATCCACTTTTAGACAGCGATACAAAAAGTGATTCTACTGCTATAATATTATTATTATTATTATTATTATTATTATTATTATTATTATTATTATTATTATTATTATTATTATTATTATTATTAAGGGCTGTGATGCCCAGGGGCGGATTAAGGCTTTTAGGGCCTTGGAGCCGACTATTTCAAGGGAGCCCTATGTTACGAATAATTCCAACGCCGAAATTTTCATTGCTGCCTTCCACAGTCTCATAGGCTTATCAAAACACCGAGAACTATACTGTATCTGAGAGAGCCCAAGTTGATTTGAATAGGAACGTTTTATTGTTAAGGAGATTTGGAAAACCTCCTAGATTTGCTCTAAGTAACGACAGAGAAATTTCAAAGAAAATGTCACCACAAGCTAATAATTTGGTTTGTAATAGGAGCCCAAAATAGCTCACTCCCTCACAAAAGTGAACACGAAGAAGACTTAACTCTAGCGATACCGCGTGCGTAGCGAGCGGGGAAAAAAATTAGCTTAGGTCTGAGGCCTATAATATGATAAGTTGATTGCTATATTTTAGTATAAAAGAGAGGGATTTCTGGTGACCCCGGAGCTTGGGCTCCATTGGCTACGCCCTTAATCCGCTCCTGGTGATGCCAACCTAAAACTTTGAAAAAAAAATCCCATCTTGAGAGGCAGAAATTGCCTTTTGCTCTTGAATTTCCCACGTTACAGTAATTAACACAAAGAATGAATCAGTTACACCAAAAATGAAAAACTTTTAAAATATGAGAAATGAAGCTACACTAAGCTACTGATTTTCTTCAATATATGAGTTATTTATCGGTAAGCTTTGCTCTTCTACATTTAGGAATAAGAATTTTCGTTACTCGAAAGAAAGAATTGAAAATGTTTAGGAAAACAAATGCATTTTGTTGTCAGAATTTAGTGTTGCCATCACGTCTTTGAACCATCATCATCTTTTACTTAATAATTATAATAGAAAAACCTTATTCTCCGCTGAAGAATCTGCAGTCATTTCATGTGGAACGTTTCTTACAATTCACGTTCCTTGGTGCTTTTTTATTTATTTATTTATTTATTTATTTTTTGAGGATACTGTACAAAATCATTTCCGTATTCACATGCATTTTTTTTCGGTACCAAAATTCGAGAATTAAGACTGGTTTCAAGTCTATTGAAGACTCAGTTTACTTATCGACCACAGAGAACTTTGTTGGCATTGGTAAGGTATGAAAAATCCCACATGTACTGCCTATATTTGTCATTACAGAAAAACCGTCCAGCTCCCTCGGTAATTTAACAACTAACCGAGAAAAAAATTCTCAAGCAGAGGGGCTACTAGGTTTAATAGTTCTGCGCTATCATTCATCGAGTATGAAGATGGTACGTAAAATGAATTAAGAGGCAGGGCGGATCCAGGAGGGACAATCGCCCCCCCCCCCCAGAAGAGGAAACTCTTATTTTTTATATATAAATAAAATCCATCCCAAAGTTTGGAGGCCTTTAAAAGTAGCAGTATGACAACCCACCGCCTCCCCCAGAAGTCGGTCCTGGATCCGCCCCTGTTAAGAGGCCCCATCTTGGCGAAATTAAAATACGCTAATTTTACAGTAATTATGTGATATCTTCAAATAGATAAAAAAAAAAAAATAATAATCGAAAAGTGGAACAAGAGCTCCCTAGACAGTATTATTTTACATGAGATACCGTTATCACTACTCACTTATCTGCTTTCGATTTCCAGCCATTTAGAAAATCAGCATTTATTTTCGCTTTTCTAACTGGCTGTAAAGGGAAAGGTACTAGGTGACACGTGATGGTACTTCATGCAAAATAATATTGTCTAGGGCGATTTTGTTCCACATTTTGATTATCTTTCATATATTTGAAGATATGACATCATTACTATAAAATTAGTGGTATTTTAATTTCGCAGTGATAAGGTCTCTTAATTTGCCCTTTAATATTAAGATACGGTGATAGAATGTGACACTCATTCGTTTTGAAATTACTATTCAACTGGTAGAAAATCGCGTTCCGAAGATTAATTCTTCTAAAACAATCGAACTATTCTTTGTTCTTAACCTGCTAAACTTGTTTCCCATATTTGCTTTCAAAACATTTTTTGTGAATCTGTATTTTTAAAATTGTGTTATTTATTCACTTATTCCAGAGGACGAAACTCTTCATCCTCAGTTCATATTATACGCTAAACTGAACGATCCTAGAGCAGATTGAACTACTATTACTTTAACACACAGTGATAGGTGAGTGAAACAAGCACGTCTGCTGGATGGGCGAAGATTAACAACAAATGCCACAGCAATTTATTGGACTAGATACAGGTATGGTAGATTTTTTTTTTTAAAAAAAATATACATATATATTTCTCGTCAAATATGTATACATATTTTAATAGAGTTGCATAGAGGCGTTTTTTCAACAGATGTCAGCACTCTAATGACTATACCAAGTAACGTACAATGTATGGTAGTGAAAAATATAACTGGTGTACGTTTGATATTTGAAGGACTGAAATCCATTTTCAATTAGTATTTCAAGTTTGCATTTTAGACAGGAAATCCTTTAAAGACTGACAGTGAGAGATTTGCAAGTTTTAGAGAATTTATATAATTTGAAAGTTAGTTCAAATCTAGTATCGCAGCTCCCAGATAATTGAAAAACGCTTAATTAAACCATTTGGCTCTACTTTCTCTATATGCTATCGACAAATATTCCATCATAGTAGGTCCCGTCTCATATAGCCTCGCTGCTAAAAGGGACATTGAACTCAAAATCAACTCATATGTTTTTCCATGAAGCCGTGATCTAAGGGTTAACTTTAACGTCAGTGGAAGCGTGAGATTGAAAAATTACCTTCTACACACGCTTAACAATTACATGATTTCGTAACTAGGTCGATATATACACTATATGGTACCATTTGTGATGTGCACAAGTGAAGATCCAGAGGACCTCGTAAAGACACAAGTCCTGGTTCTTCGAGTATGCTTTTGAAAAATTTGAATCACGTTGAATACCTTCAGTAAGCGTCGTAGTAGTAAACTTGTGTTGTATAGTTAAGTTTAGCAGCAATAAATAACATAGAGTTCATCATCGTCAAACTGTGTATACAACTTTTGAGAATTAAAGTCTAACTCTATAGCTCGTAATTAGTCAACATGTGAGGGTAATCCCAAAAGTAACTATTCGTGCGACTGTTGGCAACACTGTTATGTTTGTTGTTCCTTCCACTCCAAAATAAGTCTTCATGCATCTCACTAGGATGCTCAGTTTTATCTGGAGGCCGTTTGTAATGAAGCTCCCGCTTGGTGTTACCGGTATATGCGAAGTTCGCGCAATCATTGAACGCAAAAGGCCTTAAGTCGATTGGAATTCATCGCCCATTGACGGAAATGTATGACGAGTTGTGCATGAATGTCAATAACGTTCGCAAGTGATGTAGGGAGTTTGCAGCTGGTAGTATTGAAATTCATGTCGAAGAAAACAAGCGAAAGTCCATTAATTTCCAACAAAACAATCGTGAAGGTTCAGCAAACTAGTGACAAACATCTGATTCCTAAGTTGAAAGAACATTTGGCCAAAACCTGCTTCAGCAACGACGACTTAGGTGAAAGATGAGACTTCTCAAACATGTGGCGGCAAACTGGTATTGCATGGCAAGGATAAAACTTCCACAACGTCTACAAAAATCCATCTACTGAAATGGTAATTATACAAAAAAATAAATAAATGCCAATCCTTGAAGTGATGTAAACATTATTTAAGATAAATCTTTCTTTGTAATTCTAAAAAAATATCAGACTTTACTTTTGGGATTACAGTTACATATGTCTATACCGAAAGTCCTTAAATTTCTACTAGGCCTAAAATACTTACCAAAAAGTAATTGGGCACTTATTTTGCATATATGTGATATCACAACGTCATGAGTCCACGAAAAGCTACAATCACAGCTATTGTCCGATATATTTCTACAACTAGCTGAGAACTGAAGATTCTAAGCTCCACCATATTTTGCATAGTTTCGTCTGGAACACAGATATGCAGCACTTCGGCTTGACCTGGATCAGGAGTTCCAATTCATTAAGTGTTCCATAGGATTAAAATCTGGGTTTTGATCAAGCCAAACTAATCAGTGAGATTCATGAACAATAGTCTACTACTTTCTGAAACACAACATCTGATGCTGTATTATATCTCCTTAGCGGGAGTACTTAAACATGTCCCTCTTTCATGAATAAACGCTGTACTAGTCTAGAGCAATTCTATTTCAACTGTGTTCCTTCTGGTGCTGCTGTCGATATGCGATTTCCCGTACCTTCCTAGTAAGAGGAACAAGTTGCTGCGGCCGAGATCTTTCAATTGTTGGATGCGAAAGCGTTGCCACAATGAATTATTTCACGGACTTTGCAGTGCTGTGTCTTGTTAGCCAACCTAAGTAGCCTACGACCTTCAGTTGTCAAGACCAAACAAGTGAATGACAAATTGGCAACACAGCTGATGTCGTTCAGTTGTTTTTCCTAAGCAGAAGTAAGGTTTCATCCGCCAGAGGCCGCAAGGATGGGGCCGAAAAATAGTTCGCATATTTTCCGAGGGCACAGGTGGAATAGACAGGCTCTAATGTCATACTAGGACAAGTAACCCCACACTATAGCTCCACGAACTTCCTTGTGGCTAACAATTAGCATACATGCCTTTGGCATGAGAGAGCCGAGTTCAATCTCCGGTGGGAGCTCATGTGGATTAGATCCCACGCTAAGCTGTAGACTTATATGGCACCCCCGCTAAGAGAGATGCTAAATTCAAAAGTCAAGTCAAATCACCATAGTTCCACGTATTTCAAAATTTGATAAGTCGTTTTGTTGAAAGGTGCCGCCATCCGAGACAAATAAAATAAAATAAAATAAAATAATCTTGACCTCTGAGGATTTCCTGTGTTCTACTGTAGCAGTTGTAGGATAGCAAACAACGACATATTTTACTTCGTTCTTTCAAAGCAGGGTGCGAATTACCTGGGAGGATGAAGGGAATTTTCACCTGAATCACATTTTGATCCCCTCCAAAGAAACTAACTGAGGTATCCGCACTAAAGATTAGTAGTGTCATTTTAATTTTTTTTGGGGGGGGGTATTGTCCAACGACGTTAAAGTTTCACATTCTTTGGTGGTATATTAGTATACAATTTGTTGAAAAGTATGTTTTTCTCAAACTGAGGGGACATTGCCTCTTGACCTCCCCAAATGACACCCCTGTTGGAGATGCTTGTTTTTCCCCATCCCCATCCCCTCTTACACACTCACACAGCACTTTTGCGTTCTTTCAAACAGCATTGAAGGAATGGGCTATGAAAAGAACAAAAGCTTTCTTCGTTTTCCCAAAACGAAGGAAACTGACAATCCAGAGAAAGAATTTCTATGTACTACAACACAAAATTATATATTTATTTTTCAATAATAGTTATTATTAATTTTTTAAAAAAAATCAGTTGAAGTACGTATCGGAAAATTCCCACTTTGGCTTTCTAAAATGATGCATTCCAGAAGTATTTTATTTGATTTGATTTTAGCGTACCTTTCAGCAGCGAAGCTATATGAGACGTGGACCTACAGCTTAACGTGGGGTCCGAACCACACGAGCTCCCGCCGGAAATCGGACCCGGGCCTCCCACAAGGCGCGTGCTCTAACCGCTTAGCCACAAGGGAGCTCTCCAGAAGTACTAACGTAAGAGTAAAACTATTGCCAGAAAGGCGTTAGCTAGGTTGTTAACATCCAGTTTGTCAATAAATCAATGAAAAATAGCACAGACATAATTTCAGGTGTGGTAAAATATACGAGGGCGTATTACAAATTACTAAAATTTGAGTGACTGGGTTGAATAGTCACAGGCTGTCAAAAAAAGATTGAAATTGTCTTGATCCTTGATTTCTGGAAGCGACATCGGGCTTACCATTCAAACACATGACTTCCAAAAGCACGACCATTCTCGTGATAAACTGTTTTGATCATCTTGATAAGTCTTTGTTGCTGATTCCCCTAACTTAAAATTGCTCACACTTTGTTCCATACATATAACAGTCCATCACAGCGGGAACCAGAGTTTATTTATGACCATTACGTAGATGGTCACAGATGTTCTCTTTAGCAACTCTTCACATGTCCTTCAAAAGAAGATTATCATAGCGTTAATCTCAGGAGATAAACAATTTTCTGTCATGAGCGGTTACAGATTACTAGCATTAGTCCTGTAACTTTGTCAATCCTTGTACATGTATATTTACTGTATAAAGTACTTAAACCTTAATCATATATATAAAGAGACTCCCTCTCTCTCCTCCCTTCTTCTCTCCCATACTAAAATCAGCCAACAACATGAGCGCAATTCTAATTTCAAAGTACACATGTATTAGTTTCGATAAAATGAAATAACAAAACCGAGACGAAACAAGATTCATAAGTTGATGTACGGAGAAACTGAAACACACACAATGAAAAATTGAAACCAATGGATGTCTATTACACAGAGATTCAGAAATGAGGCAGAGAGAGAGAGAGAGATTGAGAGAATAAGGAAACGAAAAGGGAGAACAGATAAAAATGTGGAATTCAAACGTAATAAGAAAAGAACCTAACATTATAAAGTTCCGTTTCCAGAAATCGAACAGTAATATAGAAATAACGTTTGTTTTTACATATTTTTTCAGAACTATTCGAATATATAGAGGATGCTTTAAACATGCATTATGTCATTTTCATAATGGATAGCATATTCAATTTCATGTAGAACTGTAGATCTCCGAGACATCTTGGAAAATGTCAAAAGTTTAACACACATGCTTTCTTTACGTGTGGTTCGATTGCAAATTCGGTGGTGTTCATTGGACGTAGTGATCCAAAATATATTCTCATAAACCCAGTAGGTAGCATTGGTCATATCCTTCATTTCGGACTACTAATGCAAACTGAACAAAAAAATGAAAAGAAAGAAAGAAAGAAAAACGAAACGAAAAGAAAATGATAGAAAGAAATAGAAAATTGAACGAGTGCTATTTTACTGCTAAATTTCTATCAGAAATACCCTATATTAAAAGTCCAAACTGTATTGTAATGAAAAGTTACAAATGTTCGAAAGGAAAAGTTTGTGTTCCTCATAGATGTAGCATGTTGAAAATTTCAACGTGAATAAAACACATTGAATTATAAGATTGAAACAAATTTTGTGTCGAACTAGTATAAATAAAATTTTTCAAATAACCAAAGGAGTTACCATTTTCTAGTCTTTTCCGAAGATTTATCTGTTCCGAACATCCAGCATCGATTTCCTCTCTTGCGGACATAACGTAATTTGCACAGATAAAATGCACAGGTTAGAGCTCAAACGGATCATCGTGTCAGTCGGATGATGTTGTTAGGTTATATACCACCATTGGGTCGAGGTTTCAAACCCGTAGTGACCCGGTAATTCGACTGAGACTCGGTAACCCAGAGGTTAAAAAAGATATTCTACTTATTCCCTTGAGTTTTAACAGTATTTCTGTTAGAGATGACCAGGACTGGAGATGTTACCCGAGAGCACGAAAAACATGACGCCGAAGTTTCCAGTTAATTAGATTTTCCAGACCAGGTATATCGGGCTCTTGCTCCGCTTTAACTTTGGGACACGCATACGCATATGAAGTGCATGTGTGTGAGCAAGAGAGTGAGAGGGAGAAGTGAAAGATACAAAGACAAGATTGGGAAACGTCAAGAAAGAGAGAGGGGGGGGAACGAATATAAATATGAAACATTCTATCATTGCAATGTATGATGTAGAACGCACAAACTGTTGACTTCAATTATCGCCAGTGATGCCTTGTAAGTTCTCCATCAGAAGATGAATCTCTGTTTGCAGCCATTATTTTATGCGAAAAAAATGAAACTATCTGATGGGGAATCCAACCAAGATTTTCCATTAGGAAGTCTAGCACTTTACCACTACACACCGATTGCTTTACTAAAAACTTTGTTTAACAAATGGTGTAGTGTTTCTTTCTGAGAACGATAACACGTAAAGTGTATACTGCAGATCAATGCTATGTTTGGAATGTCCTGGTAATTCCCTTGCTCTTTCCCAACCAACATTCGTAAATCATGTTTAACATGATACAGGTATTTGCTTCCACATTCTTACGTATTGCTTTTCCAGTATGATAAGTTGATTCTTCACAATCACTTTGTAAAAAAAAAAAAATCAACTTTGGCGTGAACAGTATTAGAAACTATGTTAGTTAGCTGTATTATTCATAAGGCCATTACGTTACCCCTACTCTATCATGACACCTTAAATTATATGCCAAATATTACTTACTTTAGCCCTGATCTTTGGAACGAACCGGCTTCTTCCTGTAAGGTTATTTACACTAAAGTGTGTAAGGAAATTCGTTTATTCGACGGCCTAGAAAGAAATTGGTGCCCACTAATAAAGGAAAAACATACAATCCAGGAAAAATTACATAAATAAAACATATTTTGCAATAATTTCGTCGTGGAAGTTATTGGTAATGCCCAATTCCCCATTCTTCTCTTGCAACTGTATATACAATCATCTGCACAAGTTTTTAATCTCTTTTGTATTTCCCCGCTTCAGGCCCCCAATGATCTTAATCCGAATCAGTATATTTTCTACATGGAAAACAACGGTGCTGTAAAATGTAAATTATTATTTAGTATAGAGTTATGGAGTCATTTGAGATTTCAATTTAGCTGAATACTTTAATACTAGCAAAATTATAAAGCAGAAATCAGGAGCCTTTCAAGGGTTGAATTACGAAAAATGTGAAAGGCTGTTTTCACATCATGGGTTGGCAATGCTAGTCTGGGATTAGCTGACTGTATTGCTTGTACTCGACGTATTGTGTTCCGTTACTTCCGTATGCGAGGAGTGTTGATTTTGGCCTTTTTGTGCATATACCGCTACTTACGACACGAGGCGGAGGGTCTACCAAATAATTCACCGTCGAGGACCCACCGGGAAATTTCCCGATTTCCCACCTGCAGAGAGACTGGGCCAGTACGTCTCTCTTGACATTGTCTTTTTCGAGATATTCTCATTCTGCAAATTTTCAATGGCATGAGATCCGTTCATTATTTTATATCTTGTTAAATATGACAGTGGCGTTTCTGCTGATATTTCATGAGGGAAATCCTTTCTTTGAATACTCCTTTTAGGTGGGTAAGTACATTCCATTTGCGGAGAATTTTTTATATCGAAGTCGAACGTGCTTCTCGGATTAGTCTCTTCTTTAATTAATTCCCTCTAAATGATAGTAGGAGGTTTAGATTTTATCGTTTTCCTAATATACTTTTAGGAAAGTCTCTTTAGTTCACTAGAAAGGTAACCTACCCTTTATTTAATAATAATAATAATAATAATAATAATAATAATAATAATAATAATAATAATAATAATAATAATAATAATAATAATAATAAAGCAACGTCTTTAGGAGATCATACTCTGAACTACTAAAAGTGATATCATTTTAAAAACGATAAAAAAGAAGACACGAATTACATAAAATATGATAGTATATATTATTATAATACCTCAAAATATGTATATAGCAAAGAAATTACACTCTTTATAAAGTGTGAAGCACACAGCATCCCATGACAGTGTCGGCATTGGTAAAAATGGATCTGGAAAGACAGGGAGATACATGACGTCACACCATCCCCTGTGCCTATCTTACGCATTGTAATTTTTTAGGAATCGAGAGACGCCATAGATTTTTTCTGGAAGTGGGGGAGCGACGTTCCCCGCGTTCTCCCGCACTTTTACCCCTGTTTATCGGCCAATATGAAAGACAAGCGCGCGCCGGGCTTGGCGTTCAGATTGATTTCAGCGACTTCGCCGTTCCGGAGCACTCCTGGTTAAGGCAAAAATGAAGTCGAGATGTCGCAATCGAACCAAGCACTACATATTCGTGCTGAAGGACAAGGCGAAGGCAGGAAGAGGGACAATCATTGCCTACTATTCTACGTGCGAGTCTGGAGCACGTACAGTAGGATGTTGTTCACAGGTGGTCACCATTATTTGACACTTTTCTTACGACCATAACCATGAGTTTGTTGTACCCGGTCATCGATTGTCCAACGTTTCTCTTCGCATTGAAAATGCTTCCGATGATGATGATGTTTCTGATTGAGTTTCATATACTAAAGTGCCACGTCGATCTCAACCTCGATGCTGGCGCCATCTCGTGGCACTCCACACTTTTGGAACGCGATACCTCAGGCGCGGTGCGTCTGACCACTCTGGTTCCTTCACAGGCGTGTTCTACGCATCGAATGCTATCGATTGCAGTCAGATTCGGGCAAATTTATGGGGAGATAAAATTAAGTCTAAACTTGGCCGCACTCTTTCAGTACAATTTAAAACATAAGATACTTAATAATGTTGATTTTCACTCACATAGAATCAGATGTGTCGCTGACGTAGAATCAGAAAAATATTTAGGAACATATATAGGAGAAAATTTGCAATGGACTAAGCATGTAGAAGATATAACAAGTAGATTAAGTAAAACTTATTTTGCTATTCAAACTATAGAAGAATACAGATAAAATATTTTGTTAAAGATTATTTCAATCGACATAGGTCCATAGCTTAAAGTTTTAAAGAACAAGAGTGTGGTAGACGATTTTGTTTCTATTTGTATATTGATATTACTTAATAAAGTATGTTAAAAATAACTTCACTCAGTACACAAAATTGCTATTCAAATACCAATACGTAGGAAAGTAACATGAAAATGGAATGTATTGTATTAGTTATTACATAAACTGTCAATCAGCTTACAGGAAATAAAATCAAATGTCAGTTTGAAAACGAAACGAAAGTCTTATCAATTAGCACATTGATTTATACAATAGAAGATTAGTATTAAAAGAGTAACCATCAGTTTTCTTTTATGATATTTTCGAATATATTGATTTTGGAAACGCATTGTTTTTCAATATGTTTAATATGGATAGGTTTTATATCCATACGCTATTTGATCCAAAATTTATCTTCAGTACTGACCAAACTTTTAGAAGACACTCCAATTGGAAGATTCATTATAAATGACATTTATTGTACTATAGTGCTGCCAAAATGTCTTGAGCCGTGGGAAAAATACGAACTAAAGCTCACACCCTCGACACACCCATGCGTTGAGCCAATAAGGGTTCAGTTGTTGCTAAGCGAGAGAGTTTAAGCGAAAGGGAGTGGAATTCCTTCAGCCGATAGCAGCACCTGGAACGGAAGACTAGGTGTCAAGTCAGTGTGGTATATTTTTAGTAACTGAAAATAATGGATGATCATTCTACCTATTTTTTTTATTTCAGAAAGCTGAGGAATCTGCTACTATAGTCGAACGACTGACGTCAGGACAAAGTGTCATACAACGAGCAAGTGTAAAAGCGAAAGGTGTTAGCGATAGAGCTGGTCTCACCTCCAAACAAGAAGGTATCCTTTTAATTTGTTCACTTCACTGAAAACGTTATACAGTCAGATTGAACTGCACTGTCTTCTTGCTGTTAGAAGTAGATACCAACCAATAGAAATATCTATTCAAATTATTTCAGAGTAAATGGCTCAATTTTAGTATTGCTTACTGTACCTTGGAGTCTTCATTATTCATTTTAGGATTATTAATCATAACAATAATACAATGATGATGAGATACACTTGCTATGTCGTCTTCAAGTTACAGAAGTGTGTACTGAAATAATTGTCTCCGTTTCAACGTTATATACGAAAGAAAAAAATAAATGAAATTTTAAATTTAACGTTCCACTATTACAATGATACAGCCAGAAAAAATATTATGGGGTTAATAATTGCTATGTCGAAAAAGAAAAGCACATACATTATGCATATATGTTTTGTAGCATTGCGTGAATATATACTAAGAAACATGAATGCAGATACACTGACTACACATCACCGGCTGAAATTTGCACCATGTGGCTGCCCAGCATTCTTCATAAGCTCTTCCGATACCAACTTCAGTATTTTATTTCAGTACCTAGGTACACAGAGTTAGGACGAATTGCAGGAGACAAGTAGTGAAGGATTTACATCTTTTCAGTTTCAGTAACATGGAATTGAAATATTGGCTAAATTATCTGACAGAAAAAAGGAAGTACTAACTTGATGCTAATGAAATGCTCGTACCCGAGTGTGTCATTTCCAAAGGCGAAATCTATAATCTACTATGTTTGTTTACATTCAACGTACGTAAGATACCTTATGTCATTCAGCGCGTGATTTATTCCAGAAATTTTAATTTCGATATTATTTACCTTAAACGCAACACGTTAAATAAGTTTTTAGATACATACAAGCAGGATTTAATACCAGTGAACAGAATATAGAATTTACTTGATGGCCAACCCTCATATATATCAAGTTAATTTGGCGCCATTGTTATCAAGATAATTTCTATACGCTCACTTAAAGTACGAAAATTTTCAATCACAAATTTAAATTTTTAAAAAATGTTTTAAAAAGACCTTTCCTTATTGAAATATATGGTTTAATTTCGGGTTCATAAACACTATTCCAAGCAAAGTTGCAATTTCCCAATTTTTTTTAAATTTCGTGAATCACTAATTTCTAATAAGCATACCATTTGATCAAAGTCGTTTAAGACTTTTTAATAATGAACAAACTTCTCTCTAGCTCATTTTCTCCATTTTTTTTTTTTTTTTTTTTTTTTTTTTTTACTATGCTAAGTGACAGTGTTTATAGCCTTTGAAGGCGTCATTCCAATTTCCTTTTATATGCTGTTAGTAAGAAACAAGATAACTTAATGTTTTCAACTGGTCATAAGTGAGGGTAGTCGTAAGTCGATGACTAACTATATTCCAAAACGGCTCATTATAGCCAACTCCTTTACTGTTAAAATTATGTTAGTGGTCTATATCATATACTTTCTACCCATTTCTCATAGACAATCAAATTAAATACTCAGCAAATAAGAAAAAAATGTGGCATGTTTAGATGTTTAAAAGAATCTGATAGACTTTACCATTTGATCCTAACTTTCTGAACTACACCTTATGGATACTTAATACTAAAATCACTTATTAGGAAGTAATTTGTTGTTATAGCAGGAACGTGTCTTTGCTCTGACAATGCTTAGCTTCCCTACTCACATCTTTAACTATTAGAATCCATATATAGCCATATATATGTAATGAAGTTTAAGTCAATCCTATTTAACTACTGATTAACGTGGAATCCGAACCATATGAGCTCCCGCCGGGAATCGAACGCGGGTCTTACACGTCAAACGCGCGTACGCTAACTGCTTATCCACGAGGGAGCTCCTTGTTTGTAAGGAAGTGAATTGTTGTCATAGCGAGAATGTGTCCTTACTCTGACAATGTTAGCCTTCTCTAGTCGCTTCTTTAACTATTAGAATCCAAGTTTAAGTGTTTAAGTTAATCCCGTTTACTGTTGTAGAAAACTGTTGTAGAATTTTGTGGTATTTCTAGCACTTTTTGTTTTTCTTTCATCCTCTTATTTTTTTTTCATATCTTCTTCCTAGGTTATCACTCCTGTTATTACGAAGTACAGATTAAATCTGTTTACTACGTAGGAAGGAATTGATGACAAAACTTGTACAAACACAAAAAGCAACATCAAATCTGAGACAAACACTTTCCGTTGAATAAAGACATTTCTATTTTTGTGGCCTGATAATTTGTATTGTCCGAGAATACGTCGCTGCTCAGGATCCTCATGATTACGTACAGGTTAGTATTCAGTTAGGTAGGCACAAGACATTAATAAATTTCAACATAAATAAGATCGATAGAGTAAATTTTAAGGCTTTTGGAAATAAATAAAAGAACGAGACATATTTTAAGCAAATATGACAACTAGAGTAGAATTGAGGTATAAAAGTAGTAGAGGAACGAGAATTTAAAAAAATAATCTAAAAATATAGCTACCAAATTAAATCTGAATGGCAAAAGAAATAGCCAGAACTTACACGTAGGGTCACTGTACATTACCTGTCAACAACACTAATAGCTATTTAAAATGGTAATATTTTTGAACACTGTTGCATCAACCAACGTCCCAAAGTTCATTAGGCATTTGATCATTTGATGTTAGATACATACATCAGAACTACTATAGTGCATCCAGTAAGAGAACGTCTCTGACAGCTCGTAGTAACATTTCCACTACTCGCGTGTCAAGGTTTATTTCGGTGCAACTGTAGTGACAGTTTAATTAATGGTATAAGACAGCGTGATCGTGGATGGTAACACTGTTATCAAAGTAGGGGCTGCAATGTCCCACCGCATGTGGTAAGAAACGTCAGAGACCATCTCTTGTTGGCCGTGCTATAAACCTGGTGAAATTAAATTCAATGACACAAATACTAGCTCAAGTTCTAGCAGTGTGATGGAATTTAGTTGAATATACGTTAAGGCAGGGATGCAAATAACCACTAGCCCGGGGCGAGTGCTTTATTGGTGCGGGCGAGTATTCAATATAATATCGAAAGTAAGTAAATGATTTCTATTGTGGGATATCAGCTAGTAGCTTTTTTCCTTGGGCTAGTAAAATGTTGTTGCTTATTTGCATCCCTGCGTTAAGAGGCCTTATCACTGCGAAATTAAAATAGCGCTAATTTTACAGTAATTCTGTGCTATCTTCAAATAGACAAAAGATAATCGAAATGTGGAACAAGAGCACCCTAGACAATATTATTTTACATGAGATACCGTTATCACGAGTCACCTAGTAGCTTTCCGTTTGCAGCCATGTAGAAACGCGAAAATAAATGCCAGGTTTCTAAATGGCTGGAAATCGAAAGTAAATAAGTGAGTTGTGATAACGGTATTTCATGAATAATAATATTGTCTAGGGAGGTCTTGTTCCACTTTTTGATTATCTTTTATCTATTTGAAGATATCACAGAATTACTGTAAAATTAGCGGTATTTTAATTTCGCCGTGATGGAGCCTCTTAAGGACTTCTGTTGACTGACAGTTCGATGACTCACTGATGACTGCTAGTAGTTGACTGTTCATCCACTGATCTTGGTCTGATGTCGAATAGGGTGTTACGATTCCTTTTATAGGTCCAAATAATGCGGGGATGCTTTCTTGGTTCCCACATGCTAATGACTTGTGATTTACTTCCCTTCAGATTGTGATGTAGTTGGGAACTATACAGTGATAGGTTCCCTTTTAAGTTTGTATCACTGATTGACAAAAGTACGTTTCTCATGGATATAAAATGCTGAGAGTTTCAGATTTAATGGAACAGAAGGATATGTTCTCCTTCCATTAAGGAAGCCTGATTTTTAAAAGAGAATATAGGATGATGTCACTTGCACAATCATACACAGTCAATGTGATCTTTTATTACAGATAAAGACATGCTTAAAGGTATGACATATAATATTATTATATGTCATATCTAATCTTTCGATGATTTTAAAGAAACTTAGAGAAATAGGTGTAATTCTTTACGGCATATATTACATACCTCACTGCGAGACCTGTTTCTGTGACAATGTAAACAAACAACTTTAAATTTCAGGCACAAACGTTCCTTACGTACGGGCTTGCCTCTATTCTTTGCTGATGTACAAATTTTTCTGTGCACGTACTCGCTGTGTTTCAATTCTCAGCTTTCTCACTATTAACAGTTTGTAATCAAAGATCAATTTAAATAAATTATTAATAACGAATTGCTTTGCCCGCACTCAGATAGGCAAGGAATGGCCAACATTTTACTTTTGAGAGCTACTTTTCATGCCATAAATGACTGGCAGTCTACTTATCAGTTCGCTATAGTCCACTGGCTTCAATCATTAAACAATACAAATATTCGACACAGACCACCGCGTGCTAATTCGCATGACTTGTCAGTCGACTAATAGAATGTGGTCCCCAAATATACACTAATTTGGCTTGGCTTCATTTTACTGGTTATTCACATTGAACGACTAAACACAATTCCATGAACTTTGAGATATTTCTATGGACGACTCTATCTAGCAATGGACTGTTCTGTGTGTTGTAATGAGAGGTTTGCAATTTTTCAGAACTAATTTATTTTCTTGTACTTCTACCTAGGTATAATACGTTGATTGTTACTGTCACTCAATTTCTTCATGGAAGTTCTATACTAGTGCATTATACTCTCCACAATTTTATTATTGTTGACTTATGTTCACACACATCTTATTACATGTAAAGCTAAGGGCCGCTGCTCTTTTTTTTTTTTCAGAAATTAAAGTTATTTTATTAGCTACCTCCGAACTCTTTCTGCAGTATGCTCACAGGTACGAGAAATACATACCAACCTGTACCAGACTATCTAACCTTGGGTGTATTCCGAGGGGCAGGGTAAAACGAAAGTGGAGGCCTCGTGAAGTTGTGTCCACAGAAACAGACTCCTTAACGAGTGTGACTATATGCGTCAAGGAATTGAAGTGTGGTTAGAAGCATGCACCAACCTCTGGACTGTCTCACTGCAAGCTATCGTTCAATTACAATTGCCTAACGCAGAGGACTGATTGGGTTATAACCGACCGATATTCAGAGTGTATCTGATCTATTAAAAGACGGCCACCACCAGCTGTTATATTCTGTCGGAATACGGGAAATGCAGACTATTGCCCGACATCGCAATTTCTACTGCAGCGAAGTTCGAGCCCAGTCACACGGAATTCTATCTTATTTCTACAAGCTAGAGAAGGAACGTAGGGTGGTGATGTCATAGTCATTTTAACAGTCTAAAACCCATATGGGTATTGACCTGGTACCAGGGCGTTTTACAAAAATGCTAAGACAGGAAATAACATGGATTCTCGTTTTCTGCTCTACATCATGATAAAACCAGAGAGCTGATCTAGTGGTATGGCTGGACGCTTTATTCATATAAACTCGCACCTAGTTCTAGTTGATCCGAACAAACGAGAAATGTGGTAAATTAAGGTCATGATGAATTCCTCGAAGTACCAATTACTCATTCATCCTTACGTCTTTGTTAACTGTTCATATCTAATTCCCCAAAACCCTATCAAGCGACAAACTTGAATCCTTGCGGGAATTTCTTCGGCACTAGCGATAAAATTCGGTAATTCCTTGTCAGGGATGTTATTGTAGGTTATTGCCCGAATGTTATCATTACATTTGAGATAAATGTAGCTCTCATCCAGTGTTACAACCGTATTACATTCTGACTCCGACCCCATTTTGTTTTACGTTAAGTTATATATCAGAACAAGGTTATGACCCCGACCCGGCTGTGGCTACCCCGATGTTAAACTATTTTCATGATACTATTTCACTATTCTGTTATACAAAAAGCGTGTGAGGAAAACATATAACAAGGAACGTATGCGAACCGTGACAGTTAGATATTTATGAAAATTGATACCCTGACTAATTGTCGGTCGCTAATCATCGTGGCTATAGTCACTCGGTGCGGAAATGTCTTGTTTACTCGCTATGCATAATACATATACCATGCAGTGACCGAGTAAGGCTGTGCCGAATGTATACCCAAAACCGTCGAAAAAACGCAGAAAATGAAAATTGTGTGCAGGTATTCCAAAACCTAGAGGAGGGGGACACATGACCATTCATTGTTGACTTTTTTCTTTTTTCTTCTTATTTCTTCTTTTTTTTATAAAACAAAGTAAAGCAAAAAGGAAAACAAAAATCAAAATAGCAAAACAAGTCTGTTTAGCATAGGGGTAAAGTACTGTTTCTTTCAGGAGTTGATTCGGAGAATTACTCGAGATGGTGTTTCCTATCCCCCCTCCAGGAATTTATTAGAGACTAGAAATCAACATGTGTAACTTTATCAGTTTTTCCTCGAATGTAAAAATACCCCCTGTCCCCTAGAATTGAGTTTTTTTTTAAAAAAAAAAGAGAGAAAGAAAGAAAAAGAAAAAAGAAACTGCAAAAGTAGTAATTTTTCAAGTTGACTTCTTTTGTAAGATATGTATCAGTGAATGTCTCGCCAAACTGTATTCAGTGGTTCTAGGTAAAGTGGAACAATATTTGCGATCAGTATGTTTTCTTTTTGTCCAAATCTGAACAAACTGCTCATATCGTGGCAACCCTGAATCTATTTTTGAGTAAAGTATGTTCATCACACGATATCTTTTTTACCGAATGAAACGGCCTCCCATGTGGCAGTGAAATAGACAGCGCAGACACATGTGATACAATTACGTCACAGCTTTTCTCGTGGTGCGCGGACAGTACTTCATGTTTGGGTATTAAATTTCCATAGTTTGAAAGTTTACCGTAGTTTCACACTGTGAAAAAAACTCGCTTTTTAAAGTTGTTATCCTCATATGTTTATAGTATATGAAACATAGATTTATAGCATGCTAATAACATTTTCTAAGAAACTTTAAAAAAAAAAAAACAATTGTATAATATTGTACATAGACATACTCTATATGATAAATGGTTTTTGTGCCATGATTGTTCTTCCTATATGTTTTTTTTTCAGGTTCAGGAAGAGTTGTTACATTTTTTCTGATTACTGAAGAAGATCTAACATGAGATAAGAAGATTATCATGCTTTTTGTTCCTTTGAACGTGAAGTAGAAGAAAGGTGTGAAAACTTAACATCTAACTCAGAAAAATCTAATAAAAAAAAGACAAAAAAAATAGTTCTGCTGATCCTTGGAATCGGTTCACTTTCTGGATTAAATTTGTGTCTACGAATGCTGGAAATACTTTATTTTTCCTTGCCAAACTAATTTGCAAGCCAGTGAGATGCTTGGATTTAATAAAAATGGGGATACTTCTAATATGGTTGCTGTTATGGAAGAACTACATATAGCAACCAAGGTTACAGTGAAGTTATGTGGTAAGTATTACACAATTTAACTATCATAGAGAGAGTTTTCCAAAACAACCATGTAGTTACTATGTTCAAACGTACGTAACATTAGCTAGCTGTATTAAAATTTACACATAACGAGACTCAATTTTACGTTGGCCCTCGAAAAACAAGTAACTTGATCAACAGTTACACAGGAAATTACTGTTATGCTTCAGTTCCAATCTATATTTTACATTGTTTGGTACATTACTTTAACTCACAATCTTCATAATACTGCAAAATTGGAAGACGAAGACTATGAGTCCCTCCAGAAGGATTTGTTAAGCTCTGGGAATTTAAATGATAGAGTATTTAATATTTATGAGTGATCATGGAGCGCGATTCAGTCGCATCAGAGAAACAAATATCGGTCATGCGGAAGAACGTTTACAATATTTACTTTTCGTACTTCTAGAGTGGTTTCGTGATTTGTAGGGAGACGCTATTTCTAATTTACAGCAAACTTCGCGTAAGTTAACAAATCAGCTTGACCACAACGAGACCTTGAAAGATATACTAGATGTATGCAAAATTGAAAGCAGATCCTTGTTACAGAGGTCTCTAAACCTATCGAACTCATCATGAGGAATTTCTTTATTTTTTTCTGATATAAAAACAATTGATCGTGCTATGATGCTGGTAGACGAACCTTAGTGTATATGTGAACCGGACTCCATAAGAACTGTGGAGTATAAATCGAAAAAAAATCAAATTTCCGAACTTCTTATGTCATATAAATGGTATCTTGAAACTAAAATCAGTGCCCCAAATTACATGTAGCTAAAGTTAGGAAAATACTCATTCGAGTTCCCTCAAAATTATTCGGCAAAGCATAAAACGGAAAGGTTATTCAGTATGTTCTCACTATCGTGGCTTGGCTCGGTGGTGAATTATTTGAAAGCACGCTTATATACCATCCAAAAGTATTATTCTTTTGAGACATCAACATTTGTTAGCAGAATAATTATTGTTATAAGTGTATAAGAGTGGACAATTTATCTCGACCATCCGCTATAACGGACAAAACCGAAAGAGAGAGAAAAGCTAAACTTTGCATGAGGCAATATAAGGAGGGGTCATCTTTGTATGTATTAAACAGAAAGACCCCACAAACAGTGTTGTAACTCAATATAAAGTTATACTTTTTCAAACGGCATTACGTCCTGTTATAACATATTTCAAATCAACAAGTCAAACATAAACTTAAAATACCACCTTTATTATTCAATATTGCAGACTAGGGATGTTATAGTATCACAAACATCCAAAGTTTGGAAGCCTCTAACGCACATACAGCAAAACGGAGATGCACAGGATAATGCACATCGAAAGTACTTTAGTGTTGGATACCATGGTTATCGTATTACTTCTTTCGAATGAATAGGAACGAAGTTATCAGGGCTTGAAAATTTTAATGTTTTTGAAAGGGTTTATTTCGAAAAGAAAATGCTGAGATAAGTGTCATATCTAGTTACTTGTATGGCTTGTAATTGATGTGTAAATTACTTTGCCGTTTACAGCACTTTGATATCTCAAACCGTTCTGGAGATATGATAAAGATTGATAAAGTTCGCAACACTGCTGAAAATGGCGTATTTGTGGAAAATATTTAAAATGATTGTTGTTTCTCTTCTCTTCTATAGCATTACAGGAAAAGCTTTTAGTAGCTGTATTTACAAGTTCTTGCAATTACATGATTTAATCAATGTTGCAAACTTCAGCAATGTTTATCATATCTCCAGAACGGTTTGAGGTATCGAAGTGCTGTACGCGGCAAAATAATTTACACATCAATTACAAACCATACAAGTAACTAGATATGACACTTATCTCAGCATTTTTTCGAAATAAACCGGGTCAAAAACATTAAAATTTTCAAGCCCTGGTAACTTCGTTTCTATTCATTCGAAACGAGTCATACCATGACTATGATATCCAACACTAAAATGCTTTCGATGTGAATTTCTCTGTGCATCTCCGTTGTGCATGTGCGTTAGAGGCATCCGAACTTTGGATGTTTGTGATACTATAACATTGTTAATTTGCAACACTGAATAATGAAGATGGTATTTTATGTTTACGTTTGACATGTTGATTTGAAATGTAATAACAGGACGTAATGAAATACAGTTGGAAAAATATGATTTTATGTTGGGTTGGCAACACTGCAACACTGTTTGTTGAATCTTTCTGTTTAATACATATAAAGATGCCCCCTCCTTATAGTTGCTTCGTGTAAAGTTTAGCTTTTCTCTCTCTTTTGGTTTGTCCATTAAAGCGGATGATCAAGATAAATTGTCCACCGTGTATATGTGAATGATTACCGTATAAAATTATATTGTTATTGTACTCAATAGAGAAATCTTTAATTTAATTGACAATACTGTATTGTCGAAAGAAATATGATGAATAGTTCGCGTATGTTCGGTTATTCCATATCAGAAATCATTAGGTTTGGTTTAACGTTAAGATTTTCTGAACGTAGGTCTATTTAATTGCAAATAGCTTTTCCTCACATGTACTTATATTAATTTAGATAATAGTTACGTTGTCTAATGTAAAGTTTTGTAGATTCTAGTTCGAAGTATGTTAAAGTACTAATTGTAGACGTGTATCGTAGCAGGTAAGCTTGCAAGAAAAATTCAAGTTCTTCGTTTAGAGTGTAAAGTGGGTGTATGACACAGTAGATTCTATTATGAATGTAAAAGTATACAAACATTGTGTTTCAGAATGGTAAATATTTATTCCTATGTTGCCATACATGATTTGTACATTAATTGCATTGAGTTTTTCAGTAACATTATAAGAAAGACTGAAAAAGTAGTTTGCGTACATCATTGTTAATTTCGAACGACATTCTAAGTAAGGGATAAACTTAACAAAATATAATTGATAATTATTATCATCTTTCATTCCGATTACTATTAGTTACTGTCAACAGCACCCTACATGCAATTTGGTTTATAATTTAGTAAAAATGTTTACAAGAATGGTTTAAGTAATCTGCTGGATATGAATATAATTCTTTAGCTTTCGATATAAATTTTAGTTCCAAATTTCCGGAATAGAGAAAATCCCAGATACAAACATTTGGATTTTCATTCATTCAATGATTTCACCCCTTGTACACTTACTTGTCAGTTACTTCACTATTATAACATAACTAAGCCTAACCTAATCTCACGTTGATCTACCAAACATGGATTTTCTTCTCTACTAGTTATTATAACGAATGAATTGACTGGAGTAAAAATGTTACAGGCCCAGTTCCTCGTTAAGAGTAAAAAGTGGATATGTGTTTGCTTAGTAGTGAATACATTATTGGCAGTAAAATCAACTTCATAAGTTGCCTATTCTGACTTTAAATTTAAGTTTACTTGTTGTAATGTTACGGTCTCAAATCATGAGTAATATCGTCATCTTTCTGGCAGAAGTCTATAAGTTCAAAATAGTTTTTTTATTTATTTATTTATTTTATTTAACTGTTTCAAATCTTGATAATCATTGCAATAATCGATTTGACAACATTAATTAATGCCAACATACACATTATAGTAGTGGACATGGAAACTGAAACCCCTGGTAGAAGGCCATAATTTGTATTTAATAAAGTATTGGGGTACCTTTGGCTCTATAGCAGTAACACGACTTGGGAAGCATCGGTAGAAGTCCTGCACCATTTGGAGCAGAATTTTTTAGCCATTTCTCTTGAAGCAGTGATAAATTTAGCACGTTCACGTGGTAGAGGAAAACATTTTCTCACTCGAGCCTTTAACAAACTTCATACTGACTCAATAATGTTGAGATCCGGTGATTGAGCGGACCATGGCAGATGTTCAACCTCACTGTCATGCTCATCGAACCACTGTGTGACAAGTTTAGCAGCTTGAATAGGCATTTATTGTCCTGGAATACTGCACCGTCGTCCGGGAAGAGTGTTCAAGCCATAGGATGTAAATGGTCCTCCAGAATGGTCCTATAGTCTTTGGCAGTGACACGACTCTCTAGAACACTTTCCGGAACTGAGGGATCTCCATGCTGCATGGTCTTCAGCTAAACTCTTCGTCTTCACGTACATTTTTTTCTGTTTTGATACCGTCCAATAATTGAAACCTCCTTCACAACCTCCCTCTTTTTCCTGTCACCACACCCTCAAGCACGTCCCTCATGATAGTTTCTTCTTAGCCAATGTTCCAACCAGTATCTGTTCCTCTTTTCAATGATATCTAAAATTGTTCTTTTCTCCCCCACCATTTTTAATACTTTATTATTCTATTCCACTTAACTCGCTAATTCTCTCCATTTTTCACCACATCCAAGTTTCGAAAGCTTCCAGACATTTTTCGTCACTTTTGCATAATGTCCATGCAGTCTCAACCCTTCATTGAAGGTCCCACAAAATAGACTTTTCCTCCTCGTAAAGGCTTCTTTTGGAATTATTATATTTTCTTTTATTTCACGTTCGCACTTCACATTATCAGTAATAATACTACGGTACTCAGGTATCGAAAACTAGTCGTCTGTTCTATTTTCTCCCATTTTACTTCTATATTTTACACCATAATATATATGAGAGAGATAGCGAGAGAGAGAGAGAGAGGAAGGGGGAAAAACCGGGAGGTGATATATAGATATATATAAACCGTAATTTTTAATACCCAATAATATAAAATTTTATTTATTGGAAATAATGAGTGTTTTCACTTTTCCAGGGATGATACCTCAGCAAACTTCGTCGATCATTCGTCAAGAATATAATAAAAACAATAGATGAACGTAATGACAACCAACGTAATGACAACTTTAACATTCTATTTTAAGCGCAACGGCACATCTTCAAAGGATAACTGTCATCGAGAAATTCAAGATAACATAAATTTAGATTTAAAATTGGAAATTATGAATTTATTCGTTCGGATTATTTTTAATTAGGTGATTTGAGTTAATATTCAATTGAAGCAGGCCATTTACAAACGTATAAGGATGATCAAAATTTGTGGAGTAAAAGTCAATATGGTAGAGTAGAATATAATTTAATATTAAGTCACATATGTTTTTAAAAAAAACTTGATGTAGAAATTTGTAGTAAATGGCTTAAATGTTTTGGTTGGTAAAAAAAAATATACAGATTATTTACATTTGATTGTGATTATTATTTTACTGGAAAACAACGATGAAGAAATCATAAGTTTTCATTGATTTATCATCCACTATTTTACGATTTTTAAATACTGTGAAACCTCTTAAGTTGAATACTTTTGTACAAGAACTGCATAAAAAGTAATGCTAACAATGTTATAATTCGTACCTGGCTTTATGCATAGAAGAATACTTGTTACGTTTCTTCTACAAAATCACCTTCCGTGTCTGTTATCCTCTGCTGCACGTGCGGAAGGCGTCGTACACTGTCAATCTCTGGTTGATGTCCCACACGGGTTAAGTTGATTATGAGTTTAACGTCCCCTTCAGCAGCGAGGCTATATGAGACGTGAACCTACCGATTAACGTGGAATCCGAACCACATGAGCTCTCGCCGGGAAACGAACCCAGGTCTCCCACGCCACAGGCGCGTACACTAACCGCTTAGCCACGAAGGAGCTCCGATGTCCCATACGGATCGTCATACGGCAAGCATGATGACTTCTCTTGTGACGTGGTGATTCCCGCGTAATGGTTTCTTCATTTTAGCGAAAAGGTCATGAAGTCCCTAAGAACATTGTTGTGTACTGCTCCCACGTAGTGTTGTAAATAGAAAAAAAACCGTTCGTATTTTTTCAGAAATGTACGTTTTTTTTAGAAAAAATACATTGCCTCTCGTTTTTTTTCTAAATTTCGTTTTTTTCAAATAGTCATTTTTTATGCATCTTACGTCTATTTAAGTATGAAATATTTTTATGTAGGTGTAATCACCGTAAAATGCAACATAAATTAAACGCTAGATACTGATATGCGGCAAATATTTTACAATTTACATGAATACCATACCTACTAACAATTCGGGTTTCAGCAGTTTTCATCAATATCAACTAAGAAATAAAAGTAGAAATGAAATTTTGTTTTTTCGTGAAAGCAGGCCTTTAATAAATACGAAAATAATGTCACGAATAGTATAAAATTCAAATAACTTGTCTAAAGGTGAAAACTAATACTAATTTGCCTAATAGTATTTTTCTAACTCTCATATATAAATAATTTGTCGACTAGATATATATGATATGCAGAGCCGGCTCTACCACATATGCAACACGTGCATTTGCATGAAGCGGCAAGTTTGGAGGGTCCGGCAATTTCTGTCATAAGTATATTATTTAAATGAAATATTTCTTGTTGGAAACAGACTTCACGATGATGGTAGTTACATTTACTAAGCTGACCTTCTATTTGAATACTACCTTCATAAATTATGTTTAGGTTGCATTAGTTTAAGATAACATGGACAATGCTAAAGCAAATGGTCGAATAAATCCAAGCATAAATTGCTTGATTGTTGTCAAATGCAAGAATTCAGTTCTCGAATAGTAGCGAATATCTGTTTCATTTAGTAAGTTATCACAGTTTTGATATGACAACTAGTCATGTTTTTATCAGAAACAGGTTCCTTATCATTGAAGATAGAAACATTTTTTTAAAATGTTAACAGACGTAGAAGAAAAATCAAGAAATAAAGATGAAAGGCTGAATCTGTAGTTACAGTGCAACCGTCTGGGTGAAGAATATTGAGGATTCGCTTGCAACTATGTCCTTATCGCTTGCAGTTGTTACAGGTCTAAAGCCTACAGACTACGGTTTACGTGCCAATTTTGCAAGTGAAATATTGCTGCATAACAATGAAGATTTTCTGGATCGTGTCGTCTTCAGTTATAAATCGACATTTCACCTAAGAGCTAATGTGAACACTCATAATGTTTGTACCTGGCGGTCAGCAAATCTTCAGGAGATGGTACAGTTGAAACGAAATTCCCCTAAATTGAATGTGTTTTGTGCCATGTGGCGGAAAGTTTATGGGCCTTTCTCGCCTATCGACTAGATGTGCGTCGTGTGACGAATGAATCTCACATCGAACACTTGTAGCAAAGACTGTTTGAGGTGCTCTTTTACTTGATGCATTGCTTATAATTGTACGTAAAATGTAATAAGTACTACGAAGACCTAAAACCCTGATATTCATTTTGAAACACCCTGCATTTCTCACCAAGTGTTGGAACTAAGATGTGAAAAGGAGAGAAAATTTTCCTTATAAAGTTATTGTTTACAACAACGATATTATTATTAGTCGAGACTATAACTACAACAACAACAACACGGATTAGTAGTCAAAAAATGTAATCAAATGTACACTCGGTGGCCCAGTTGGCCAAAGTGGCACACAGGGGTGTGTCACTTTTTTAATCCGCTCCTGTGTGGACACTAATTAAGATATCGGGATATTATTCTTGCCAAATATGGTTGGACCATAGTTTATCATATTAATTTCTTTTTTTCTGGTGTCGAATTTCCTTCTCAAATTTCACCCCAGTCAAAAATTAGAAATTTTCTAATTTCGAATTTCCTTTACTTCTTTTTTTTCTGTAGCTTCCTTCGTTGTAGGAAGACCTCCTTAAGGCTTGCCCGGTAGATACCTCGAATGCATACCTAACTGTTGACATCAATTGGACTGGCCTGCGCGCAGTGTTGCCAGTTAGGGAAATTAAAATTTCTCTAAATTTGGGCAAAAAATTCGAAATTTTTGTTTATAAATTCGTAACTATACGTCCGAGTGCAAGTCAACTTACGCCAATCGAACATTTGTCCTTATTTACCAAATGCAAGTACAGATCGTTACAATAGGGTAATTAGGGGGCGCACGAAAAATTGGTATTTAGGTTCTAACCCTTGATTTCTCAAGTTTTTCCCTACTTTTCTGTTTACCGTAATATATTTTTGGTAATTAGAAGCTTTGTTCCTTAAATATCGCCATAATACTTGTAGGATATATTAGTGGTGTGCCAATGTTTAATTTAAGATAGTTTGCGTCTGTCTGCCAGCTACAGAAAATTTTTAATTCCAGATTTTAGGGGAAAATTTTGGGAAAATTGTGTGTTTTGTCTCTATTATTTCCCTCTTGTTATCTATATCGGAACAAACGTACCAGTATCTGAAAGTATCGTCTTTGCCCTACACAACGCACTATAGAAAGTTTCAATAGGATAATTAGGGGAAGTACAGTTGAGGTTTACAGTAGACTTTGTTCTCTAATTGGAAAGATAATTTGTGATTTTTTTTTAAGGTAGAATGATATATTTTTATTGACATGATTATTTTATTAGATATCGTCACAATACTTGTAGGATATATTAGAGGGATACCAAAGTTTATTTTAAGATAGTTTGTGTGTGTGTGTGTGTGTGTGTGTGTCTGATAGCAGTGTTGCCAGCTACAGAAAATTTCAATTCCAGATTTTAGGGTCAAATTTTGGAAAAAAAAATTATTTTTTCTATTATTTCCCTCTTGTTGGCTACATTCGAACAAACGTGCCAGTGTCTAAAAAGCCTCGTCCTTAGCCTACACAGCGCATCATAAAAGGTTTCATTAAAATAATTAGGGGAAGTACAATTGAGGTTTATAATAAACTATGTTCTGGAAATGGTAAGAAAATGGTAAATTTCTGAGGTAGAATGAGATATTCTTTTAACAAAATTATGCTTACTTTGTTAGATATTGCCATGATACTTGTAGGATATATTCTTGGAGTACTAAGGCTTATTTTTAGATAGTTTCCGTCTGTCTGATGGCAGTGTTTCTAGCCAAAACAATTAATTCCGATTTTAGGTGGAAAAATTCAGAAAATTTCTCTTTTCCCCTCTATTATTACCCTCTTGCTAGCTACATTGAAACAAACGTACCAATATCTGAAAGCTTCCTCTTTGCCCTACAGAACGCACCATAAAAAGTTTCAATGGGATAATTAGAGAAGCTGTAGCTCCGACATATCTGTTAATTTTTGCTTCTGAGGCATAAAAAGTGTCAAAATTTCGTGTGTATGATGACAGAGAATTTTTTCTTTCCCTCTTTAAATGGAGGCCAGCGAGTTCAGGATTTCACTGTACCTTGTCAACATACCAAAGAAATTTTTAGGTGACTTGAACCCGTATAGCAGCAGTAGTGCTAGATAAATTTTGAAATTCGGTTAGGGATTTTTTTATAAATTTTCACCCTTACATTTCCCTCAATAATTTCCCACCCGTTGGCAATACTGCAATGCAACTTACAACAAAACATAGCCACATCCATTTTCTAAAAAACAAGACCTTAACCATATCAATCGAATGAGTGGTTTTTGAGCAATAAGTCACTAACTGAAGATGTAGGAAAACGCAAAAAATTACCTGGGTCCGAAAGGAATAATCACATAATTCTGCTCGTATAGGTACAAAGAAACAAACGATTTGTAAGTTACGAGGGCTTCGACTCAAGTTCTGTTGATTATTTCAATAATTTGCAATATAAATCAATAAATAATAGTTGCCAGAAAAAAAACAGACATTTGAAAAAAAACATGAAAAAGAACGATGTTTTTTATTGAAAAAAAACTTCACAGAAAAAAAACCGTTTTTTTACAACACTACTCCCACGTGCTACTTCAATCTTACTTGATGCACGTTGATCGGCCTTCCTAAACGTATTGTTATGACACTTTCTTTTACGACACTGCTGTTTTTGGCTGAATAACACGCAGTCGTTACCACTCGCCAAACCTCGTCCCTTCACATTCCCTTATCACCTACAGAACTCTTGACGTGCAGAGACACAGCCCTTGACATCAATACAGTGTTACCACTATTTTTACAACCTATGTATATATCATAGTATTAAATGGTGGTCTGTAGAAGAAACGGTTGTTATATCAAAGGATAATGTGCACACTGTTCCAAAATGTTAATTTGATATTTACAAAATAAGGGCAAGGAAACATTTTTATATTTATTAACTTAAATTTAGAGAATACCAGTGGCGTATGTAAGGAAGGTTTTGGAGATTAAGCTACTCTATTCATGTGCTGTATATTGTAAGGATTCCCACAGCACAAGATGAGCACATCTTTATAGACGACACGTGCTAACTTTTATAAACAAGCAGACGATACACTGAACAGGAAGACACAAAGAATAACACAGTGGGAACCGAAAGAGGACGAGCCACCTGAAGAGGGCCTATAAAAGAGGAACCACAGAGGAAGAAGACATCAGTTATACGTCATTGACCATTGACGTTGACCATTGACCATTGAACAGCTCTGGAAGTCGCACTGGACTAAGGGGCTCTACTTATCCTAACATCCCTGGAGGCTACTTTGAAGTGAAGGAGATTCTTCAACATCCTCACGAGGCTGCCACGAGCCGAGGAGGTATCCTAGGATCACTACCTGGAGTCGCTACAAGACATCCCGGTGGCTGCCATGAGCAAAGGGGTTTCCGTTTAAAACGTTACTTCGTTCGCCTTTGGTTATAAGGGAGATTCTGATATATTAGCTTTGTAAAACACAAAGACTATTTTGTTTTTTTTTTTATAAATAAATCGGTGAAAGGATAGATTACTGGTCCATTATTGCCTCTACCTACACAACATATTATAATATAAAGCGCGTGAGTAGAAATAAAATGTTAAGAGCACTCATCGAACCATATTACGTTACTTGTTTCTAAGCATTAGCAGTTTCTGTATATGTTATCGGCACCATTTTCTTCGCACTAAAATGATGTTGGTAATAACTTTTTGGAAAAATCGACCCGACAGCGGGTGTTGAGGCTATGTAACACGCTTCGAATCATAATTGTCGCAATATGTTGTTCCAGGTGCTTACTGACTTTTGGAAGTCACTTTTGCCGTATTCACTCTTTAAGGTGACAAATCCTTTTCTCATTTGCCGTATTCGTTCTTTAAGGTAACAACTCTCTTCACATTTGCCGTATTCGTTCTTTAAGGTAACAACCCCCTTCACATTTGCCGTATTCGTCCTTTAAGGCAACAGTCCTCTTCACTTTTGCCGTATTCGCTCTTTAAGGTAACAACCCTCTTCACTTTTGCCGTATTCGTCCTCTAAGCTCACAATCCTCTTCACTTTTGCCGTATTCGCTCCGCTCTTCAGTCTTAGCTGACAATCTTCTTCAATGCTTGGCGGTCTTCGTCGCTGGAGAGACTATTTTGTCCATTAGTACCGTTTGCCAATGTTCTTTCGCCGTGAGTTCTGTGGGCTGTCATTATGTTGGACACTGTTCCTTGCAAAACATATAACATATTGACTACCTTAGATACACTTGGCCTATGCTCGAAATAGTCCTATGACGATTGACTGTTAATGGCAATGTGAACACTACGTTGCATTTAAGGAGTCGTTTTAGAGGTTAAGTATACACACTATTCTCTAGGTAATTGGGGATATGTGTTTAGGGCTAAGTAATTGCATTTTCAAGGTCAGCCTAGCCTATATTGGTGCAGATGAAGAGTGAGTGTTCCCGTATAGGAGATTCTCTTTCCGGTTACAACAGCCAACTGACCGCGCACCCACACTTTGTGGTTTATTCAGTTCTCCCATCTTGCATCACCACCGTCTGCCCACACTGTAAAACGTAAAACTTTAAAGTTTATCTTTAAAAAATTGATGCAGTTGCGCTGACTCCACAATATAGAAGAAAGTAAGTATATCCACTTTTTTGGATGTAAATATTTAGCTCTTCTACAAAATGGAAGTTCACGGAAATACTGATTGGTTGAGCGTTTAACTCTCCTGGCAGGATGATTGTTCATCTGGTTGGTTGAACTTTTAACTCTTCTGCGGGATAAAAGTTCATGTGATAATTCAACATTTGTCTTCGTGAAATTTCCGGAAATGGGTTCCCAGCTAAGAGGCAAAGAAGAAGATTCATCTTATACATATACTAGACCGGTCGGTCGCTTCTAACTACTTTTATCTACATAGTTTTCACAATGTTGAACACGTGTGTATGTATGTGAAAAAAGACACAAGGAAGATGGAGAAGATAAAATGGATGGATTAACAAGTGAAGATGATTTAAAACGGGTAGAAGAGAAGAGGATGTTTTTAGCCAGTATCCTCCCTCCGTAGGAAGGACAATTGAATGGGACATATCTTGCGAAGAAATTTTATTTTTTATACCGCCACAGAGGGAAAGATGGAATGAAAGCGGGGAGTAGGAAGAAGAAGAACACAACTGACGGATTATTTGAAAAATAGAAGAAAATAACGGGAGTTAAAACAGGAAGCTGAAGAATATTTGCAGGACCAAACTTAAGAAAGAAAAAACTCATTAGCCCCAGGACCTTAGAGACCTGCACGGGCCGGGCTTGGGCGGGCCGACACTGTTATTTCTTTGGGCCGGGCCGGGCTTGGGCTGGCCGACACTGATTTCTCTTCAGGTCGGGCCGGGCTGGGGCCGATCAATTGCAATTCTATAATTATTGACTTTCGTTAAACGATAATTGGAATAAAGCCAAACGTTGAAGAAGTGTGTCCGTGAAAAATGTTACAAAGAATGCAATAGCTATTTACAGTTTGTGTTGCTTAGCGGCTCCACTTTCACTATAGAGGATTGCAGGCATTATGCGGTAAATTGAGCTCTGACCTTGACCTTCACTGAACTCAAAATATAAAAAGAAGGGGTGGGAATGTTTTGCCTGTCGCTAAACAATATTGCCATCTTCACGTTATGCTAAAAATCAATTAAGTTAGATTATTGTTACAGGGAATGGAGTTTTTGTTCTCTCGATGACAGACAAAGTTCTAGGAGGCAATGATACCATTCGGGAGGCAAGCGTCAGGTTGTGAGCCAGAGTTTAGAAAATGTTTCAGAGGATTAGGTCAAATTTAGTACTAAATTTTGAGAAATATTCGGGCTCGAGCTAATTTTTTAAAAAAATTATCGGGCCGGGGTCGGGCCAAAAACTTTTAAATTTCTCGGGCCCGGGCCGAAAAATTCGGCCCGTGCAGGTCTCTACAGGACCTGCCAATAGGCACAATACTTAATACTAATAATAATGATAATTAACAAACTCAAAAGAGTATAGCTCAAAATAGGTTCCACATACCCAGAAGAACAAGACTAAAATATAATAACGTCATCTTCAACTCAATATTAGGTTAGTGTCTGGGCCCATCGTTTAGACAATAAAAAGGAACAAGAAATATTGATGCAGTGTAACGCACAATTTTGTTAAGACTCGCTGGCGTTATAGGACAATATCTACACCAGCACTCACCACTATAGTGGGTATTACTCCGGCTAGTATAAACATTAAAGGAAAAGCAGTTGAATACTGGATAAAGAAATACGAACAAATCCGAGCAACTGAAATAGCAGAATATCAAGTCGATAAAAACATTTTTAAGGAGTTTGCCATTAAAAATTGCAAGAACAATGGGAAACTGAAAAAAGAGGAAGAAGTAAGTATGAATGCACTCCTACATTACGAAAAATTAAAACTCAAATACAGTAGAGCGTCGATTATCCGAACGTCGGTCAACCGAACGACCGCTTAACCGAACTGTGTACTCGCTCGCACCTGTTACTCTCCCACCCTACCGTCCATCATCCCCCTCACTCCCAAACCAAGTTTCCCACAGTAGTCGCCGCACTGAGCCACCGCTGGCGGAACATTGCTTCTAATGGGGCCTTCATAAGGCGCTGCTGACCGGCCAAGCCACCAGTCGCTGTGTTTCAACAATCAGCACACTTCTTTTTATGAATAAATTTACTGTACAGTACTTCTTTTTGGCAAATAAACATGTACAGTTCGATTATCCGAACAAACCAGTTTTCCGAACACCCATGTCCCCCAATTACTTCGGATAATCGATGCTCTACTGTACTTTTAACCAAATTATGGACTCATACACTTTTTGTCAGAATATGGCTCACATAAAATAACTATACATAGGTTGGAACTTAGGACGACCGACTCAATGTTTCAAACCCATTAACTCTGTTAAACGTAGTATAATACTCTTGTTCAACATCGCTTAAAATATTTACCTTTCAAGGCTTCTGGGATTGTGTAGAAACCACGTAACACAATAATTAAATATTAAAATTTTATTCTCTATATTTATACAGTTCTATTTATAAATAGGGTGTTCGGAAAGTCTCTATACACCTGATTCGTGACATATTCATAGCCAGTTGAGTTTGGAAAGTCACAACAACCATTTCAAGGTCACTTGGCCGACTGGATTGCAAAAAGAAACTTCATGCAAGGCTCTAACAAAGATTTGTTGCAAATCTTCGAATGAAATGTTTCACTTTGTGGCTTTAAATATATCATGAATCAGGTGTATAGAGACTTTCCGAACACCCTGTACTACATATTCTTAATCATAGATGGGTAAAGTATTCCAAAATTCAGCATTGGCAATACTTGATTTAGATCTCTTCATGTAGATATTAAACGGAGATTCTATGAAGAGGTAGTCCAAATATTCACCAGGAGGCAGTGGTTTCCAGCTCACATTATCAGTGGAAGGAACTCTGAAAAGATATTATGGAAAGCTTTAGTTGAAGTCTACCACATTGACAAATGGGGCCTTGAAAGCACAAGGAAATCAAATCCAAATAACAAATTCTGAGAAAAAGACAAAGTTTACATAGTTAACGCTGTTCTTTTCTTTTTTTTTTTTTAAATCATTGTAAGACTTACAATATCTTAAGATCATTTTTTGAAGCTCTGAAAGGAGTATCATATAGAAATCTTAAAGATGAAATATGTCTAAAATGGCCAAAAAAGTAGACTTGATTTCTTTGTGTACTAAACGCGGTAAATATTTTCTGATATTATTTATAGACAGTATATAAATCTGTCTATACAAGAGTAAACCTACTAACTCATTCTTCAACAAATCTTCAAAACTAGAGAACAAGTTTACACTGTAGATAAGACAACGTTTTCCAAAATCTACTCTTCTTGGGATGAATAGGAGCTAATGCTTTAGTTCACTATTATGTTAAAAGTACATACTTGTTTTGTGCTACTGGACAAACACTAACTTTGCATATTGGAAATAAGAGAGCCCTTAGGATACCAATGTGCCATTGGTCAATATAATTTCAAGATATGAAATTACTATTTCAAACATTACGATTGTGATTATCTCAAATATGACTGGTAACAAAAATGAATTCAATTCTAAGGAAGAAGAAAATGGAAAGAATAAAAATTATAAAATAATTTAACCAATATTTTTGTTTTATACAATTGCATTCTCTTCTCCAATGTTACCACCCGAGTTTAGAAAACAAAATGAAATGAAATCTTTGAGTTTTACGTCCCATGGATGTGCCGGTTAGGCTAAAGGAGAAAGAGATGATGAGAAATGAATGAAATGGTGGAACGAAGAAAGTGGGAGGAAACAGGAGAACACCGAGGAAACCCATGAGCACGGTATTTGTCCACCACAAAGTCCACACGGCGCGAGCTGGGATCAAACCAGGGACCCCAAGCACCGCAGGTGAACGCTCTACCACTGAGCCACCGCCCTCCCCACGCGATTTTAGGCTCCCGGAGTAAGCATACGGGATCTTATGGTTTCACTGTTGTGCAAAACTTAAGAACGAAAGTAAATTTAGCATTGTATTATTCCCAAGTGCCAAAGATCGGTATAACTTGAAGCATATAGAAAATAGTGAAACAGTATGATGCAGGAAACAAGAAAAGCAAATATGGGACTTTTATAAGAAACGATAGCTTACACTGAAGTCACTGCAACTCAAGATGGCCCCCCTGACATTACAGGAGTGAAATGGTCCTTAAAATAATGAGTGATCAAAATGAACAGTGATGCATGATCTACAATTGCTCCCATGCTGTTCCTAAGGTTGATAAATAGTTCTTGTAATATGGAGTATCATTTCTTCATCAGCGCTATTGACAACTGTTGGATAGTCCTTGGTCATTTGAACGTACTGCAAGACCCCGCCCTTAGCATCCCACACGTGCTACCCTACGATGGGATTCAAGTCGAGGAAGAATTCCAACCAAATGACCCCATGCCGTAAACGTCGCCAACACCCAGTCACCCACTTGCCGGTAAATGTCGATCGTCGCTATAGCGACGCGTGCAAGGATTGCCACGAGTGTGCCACTGGCGGCAGGGTTTCGTTGAGTCGAAACAGATATCTAGAGTCGGGGTGTTGAAGTTACCACCGCGTAGCAGCGAGGACTTCATTTTGGTCCGCGCTTCTTCGATTCGTCGGGGAGAATCGCGAATGGATCAACACGAACTATTACCAGTCATGTGCATGCGGTTATTGTTATATATTATTTTTTCCCCTGACGAATTGTTCTTAAAGTGAGCTCCGGGAGGTCAAGATCTGAAGTGAAAAATCTTGAGATGAGTGCGTGTAATTGGTTGAATTTAGATGGCAAGTATCACCGATCATTAGAAACTGAGTATAGGAGAATTATGAAATAAAGTAAATAAGACGCACGTTATTTTGTCATAAAGTTACATGGCGAACGCATTTTATTTGTTCTCAACGGTTAAAGGAGCACTCTGATTGGCCAAATTAAAATGACCTCAACGATTTATCCTTCTACAAGCAAGGTGTCCTGTATCGCCTCCGTGGCGAAGTCAGTAAATCACATGCCTGTATCATAAGTTTGGTGGTTCGCGCCCACCCTGGTGTACTTTTTTTTGTAGGTTCTTTAGACTCTTCTCAATGTAAATATATCACGCATATATGCGATTTAACATATTTTAGGGGCGTAATTTTGAGGTTCATTGGCATTTCGTTGCATCTCTGCCGCTGGTGTAATAATTTTCAGAACGGAAGTGGGGCCAACGCGTACCGCCACTGCGAGATGTCGCGAGATACAGCATCGGGGGGGGGGGAGTGATATGCAAATCTTCCTGATGAAGTTTTGTGGCCCGATTTGCAGGATAGGGATCATGTTTTGCTCTTGCTTGACTTCAGGCCAGCAAACAAGAACGATGATCTTTAGAACTTGACAGTTCCTGACGGTGTTGAGTTCTATAAGAAGCTGATTCCTGTGTAAAGCGTTGTACATCTTGCTGAAGTATTCTTCATAATGGATCTTTCATTCATTATATTACGAAACTCACTAATACTTTGATCATTTAGATGGAGGAAAAAATGGGAGTAATTTTATTGATGGTGCATATGATGGTGTTCTGCAGATAGGCTACTTATACAACTGTAAGTGGCTTGACTATTTTTGGATTTTGTAAAACATAGAATTCATAATAATGACTGAATTTCTGAAGCGCTGGACACTGGATTTTTGCCCAGTTCATACACTGTTAGACACTACTAATAGACAACATATCCCTCTATTGCTCAATGAATTTCTGTCAACTAATTTTCTTATGTCATACATTGTCCGGTTGGAAATGACTGTTTTACATTAACCATTTAAAAAAAATTGATTTCTACTGAAGATTCTTTAATGTACTATCACACCTTACCCTGTCTTAGCAAAGTTGGTCCATATATCGAGGAGGAATTCCGACATTTGCTTCTCTGGTCCAGATTGATCTATATTTGGAACCCCATTCGACGTAGTAAATACGAAACGGAGATCGTCTCCATGACCCACTCCTGAACAAAATAGAAACAAAAGCATTTAATAATAGTATTGTCAGAAAAGTGATAACGGAGTGAACCAGAAAGAAGACTAGAGGAAATAGGAACATGATTGGAGTTAAAAGACTTGTTAAAGAAAGAGGGGAATATTGTGCAATCGGAACAAAGGGTGAGGATGTTGAATGGACGAGTGGCATAAGAAGTTGGAAGGAGAATTAGGTTGAGTTGATTTTGAGTTTAACGTCCCTTTCAGCAGCGAGGCTATATAAGACGAGGTCTACTGATTAACATGGAATCCGAACCACATGAGCTCCTGGCGGGAATCGAACCCGGGTCGAGGGGAAATTAGGATAAATGGATTGTTATTCTAAAAGAGTGGGTTGGTCCATCAAAAAGGAGAAGTAAGAATTTGAAGGAAAAGAGATACATGTTGAAATTTTGAAGCAAACCGTGAAGAATGGAAGGTAGTTTAATTGTAAATTATCATTAGGTTTTTCCAATAGTAAGTAACCAAGTTGTTATGAAACATTGTAAATCTTTTACAATCAATTTTAGTTTCAACAATATTCGAATATTCTTTTATTTGAACAACTGTTTGCTGTTGGAATATTTCTATTCATGTATTTACATTACCCTGTATTTAGCTCAATTTATTACAATAATGATAATTTGATAAATATCTTGTTCGAATATTTGATATTATGTGATTAAAAAAAAAAAAAAAAAAACATAAATTTTCTTACCAAAATTCTTCAGCGACTCCTTACTCACAGCTTCCATATAACTATGCTTTGCTTTGAAGTTGAACTGGTAGAAGAACACTTTAGCCCAACCTCTGGATGCATGCAGCTTAGCCGCTTCTTCACATGCAATTATATATTGTCTGTCCGATACACTCTGTACAATAAAATGATAAAATAATGTAAGATCAAAAACAACATAAATACAAAAAGAAATAATGGTTCATCAGGTGGTTCGGATTTCATATTAACTTGCAGTTCCACGTCTTCGTATAGCCTAGCTGATGAAAGGGATGCTAAACTCAAAATCAAATCAAAAGGGGCGCCGCGTAGCGTAGTCGCTATAGTACGGCCGCTGTATCTCTGGCTCTGACAGCTATGTGAAAAAGAAAGCGAGGGTTGATACTACGTTGACCCCCCCCCCCATAAGGCCCAATGAGTGACCGAGCTGTCACCGCGCTGGCATGGAAACCAGACGTTGTTGCCGCTCCGTATTCTTCCTTTTGTTTGTGCATAGTTCAGTGAAAAGTGCTTTGAGATCGTGTTTGGTTATTGCAACTTTTTTTTCTTGTCTTTGTGTGTGTATTTGGGTGTGCTGTTAAGAAGTGTTGTTATTATTTGGTGACAATGGCTAGTTCTTCAGAACCGAAGCCAAAGAAAATAGTGTATAAAGGACAAATTGGCAACATTGTTTTTCCACGTGCAGAACTGTCAGAGCCAGAGACGTAGCGGCCGTACTATAACGCTCTCGCCTTCGATGCGAGCGGTCCGGGGTTTGATTCCCGGTGGGGCACTAGGTCGAAAAATTGTAAATAACCTTTTCAGGCCAGCCATCCTGAATGAGGTTTCCTTGGGTTTTCCCTATTCACACCAGCCAAATGCCGGGGTGGTACCTAACTTATAGGTCCCAAGCCGCTTCCTTCCTCCCCTTTCCCCGGATAGTGTGCTCGCTGAGGGACTTCATCCCACATACGTGGCGGGGTAAATGGCAATAGATGCCGAAATCCCAGAAAACTAAAGTCCTAAATCAAATCAAATGAAAAATTAAATCCGTTGATGAAGCATTGAGACTTGCATTGTCATGTAACGAATTCCTCTGGCCGTCTGTGTGTAATCAATCAGGTACAAGTACCACACTGAACACATGAGTAAAATTATTTACTTTAATAGTAGTATAGAACTCTTATTTTCTACAGTAGAATAACTCCGTATATGGAGCTTAAATCTATTGTCTTTATTTGCCATAATACATTTTAATACATTTAATAAATTATTAATAAAAGTAGCATTCGATTTCTGTTTAATAATAATAAGCATAATCATAATAAATGATTAACAATATGCATTTATAATAATCGTCACAAATAATACACTTTAGTTGTCTCATTGAGTAATAAATAGTTCGCGCGAGTAGAAAAAGGTTGCGCAACTGCATTATTTAGAGCTATTACCAATATGTACGCTAAGGTTATTGAGCAAGAAGTAGACCACACATCCTTCTCGACATTTTCACAAGATGGTGGCATGTTCTCCACGATTTTTCTGTTTTTAATATCGTGCATTAATTGTACTCTCCTTTGCCTCTCCCTGTCTTTCCTGCCACCATACCCTACACGTCCCTTACGATATAGTTCCTTCTTAGCCAATGCTCTACCCAGTTTCTTTTACTCTTCTTAATAATATGTAAAATTGTTCATTTCTCCCTCACCATTTCTAATACTCTCTCATTTATTTTCCGTTCGACCCAGCTAACTTCCTCCATTCCTCTCCACACCCACATTTCATAAGGTTTCATATTCATATTCATATTCATATCGTCTTTATTGCAGAAACTTCAGAGGACATCTAAAGCATTACAATCGTCAGATCTTAAAGTTACAGATTAAAATGCATATACAATATTTACAAAAGGAAAAAATTGGATACATAATATTTACAAATATGGATACAGAAAAGAAAGAAAGAAAAAATATATAAAGATATAACTGTAATACATATCAATTGTAATTCCAATACAAAGAATAACGATCACAACACAATACAATAGATAACTACTCGTACTATACATGCCTATTTATTTCTCTCATAGTTCTTCAATTTTTCACTTTTATTGCTTTGTAATTTCGTAAAACTCTTCTATATCATATATTGGATTATCTAATAAGAGTGATTTGAGTTTACTTTTAAAAGTACCCACTTCGGTATCTCTCAGTGCTTTTGGGAGAGAGTTGAATAATTTTGCGGACGTGCCAATAAAACACTTTTGTGTTTTGGTATAATTGTAATACACTGCCATTATATTATCTTTGTATCTTGTGTTATATGAATGATACCTGGAATGTTCAGGGAAGTTATCTCTATTCTCTTTTACATACATTAAACATTGAAAAACAAAAATAGCAGGAAGAGTCATTATTTTGAGTAGCTTGAAACTAGGTTTGCAGTGACTACGAGAAGGAAGACTACATAACAATCTGACAGCTTTCTTTTGCAGCTTTAAAAGCTTATAAATGTTACTAGATCCACCCCAAAGAATAGTACCATATGATAGAAAGCTGTGGATTTGGGCAAAGTAAACAATTCTTAAGATTTTCAAACTAACGCAACTTCTTAATTTTCTCAACATGTATATACCCTTTGTTACACTAGCTGCCGTGATTTCAATGTGATTATACCAGTTTAATTTTGAATCAAGTTCAAATCCCAAAAATTTAACTGTAGAATATTTTTCTGTGTAATCTAGATTGTTATATGTAACATTAAGATCTTGTATTTTACTCAGGTTTAAACACAAAAGGTTTGCAGTACACCAATCCTCTACTACGGTTGTTATATTTTGGGTTAATTGTTCTCTTTCGATAATTGATTTAGAACTTACACAGACTCCAAAGTCATCAGCGAAAAGATAGCCTTTAGCGGGAATAGTAGCTACTTTGGGAAGGTCATTGATATAAATAAGGAATAAAATGGGACCCAGAACAGATCCCTGTGGTACCCCAGAACCCACTTGTAAGTATTTGGAGTTCGAATTATGGAATTCTACTTTTTGATATCTGTTTGATAAATATGATTTTATAAGGTTTAACGCATCATGTTGAAAACCGTAGTATTTTAATTTACTTAAAATAATCGTATGAGATACCGTGTCGAACGCTTTTGACAAGTCATAAAATCTAACTTTAGTAAAGTATTTACTTTCTAAACTGTCTAAAAGATCTTTAACTAAAGAAGTTGTTGCTTTAATTGTACCTAATCCTTCTCTATACCCAAATTGGGAGCTACTAAACAATGAATTACTCTCAAAATATTTAACTATTTGATCATTGAGTAATATTTCAACAAGCTTGGCTACTACAGGGATTATAGATATAGGTCTATAGTTGTCACATTCTGAATTATTGCCCTTTTTGTGTACTGGAATTACTTTAACATATTTTAACATATCAGGAAATATCGACTCTAATATGCAACTGTTGCCAATGTGTGTTAAAGGTTCAGCAATAAAATGTATGTCACTTTTAAGTATAATAGAATTAAGACCATATACATCACAGGTACTACTATTTTTCATCTTCAAAATTGCTTTTTCAACGTCCTTAATAGTTACTAATTTGAAGCTAAAAGTACAAGATGGTTGAGGAATAGAATTCAGATAATTATAAAAATTTCTACTAGGAGTTTTTGCCTTAATCTTCTTTACTATTTCATTTATTTTATTAATGAAAAAATCATTCAAATCTGTAGCAGTAATTGAAGTAGGTTCATTTTCATTTCTCCTAGTTAAATTGCATTCCCTTCTTACAATATTCCACATGGCCTTACTTTTGTTTCCAGCATTATTTATTAGTGAGTCATTATTTTTTATCCTGGTCTCTTTCAATAACTTCCTAAATTGCTTTTTATATTTTATATGAAGTTCTTTAAATGACTTATCACCAGTGCTTATGTAGAAATCATAATACGTGTTACATAGATCTTTAACTCGATCTAGTTCTATGCTTTTAACTTTGTTTGTTTTAGGCATCGTCGATTTGTCTTTTAATGGCTTTAAGGGAAATGCAGTCTCAGCTGGGTAAATCAATGAATTTAACAAAAACGTAATTTTAAAATCAATTGAAGGTTCTAAATACATATTGGTCCAATTAACGTTACTTAAAAGATGTCTGAAAGTAACTTTACTATCATCAGTGATGTTGCGTACCAGTTGCTTAGTGTGAACTTGAGGAATAGAACTAGATTTTTTGTACCTGTCATTTTTCATAACAATTAAATCTAAGCTACCTATTACTGGCCAATGGTCTGAAATCCAAGTTTTTATCACATAACAACCCATACTACTACTACTGTTAGTAACAATATTGTCTATGCAACTCCCTCCATTAGGTGGGTTAGGTCTAGTCACTTGTGTTGTTGATATGCTTAGGCCGAAAGAGGATATGACATTATTTAAGTCTTGGCACTCTATACTTTCTCTTTTTCTAAAATCAACGTTAAAATCAGCACACAAAAATATTCTACAATTGTATTTACAAACATATTCTAAGATGCAGCTTAACCTATCTAAAAATAAATCAAAATTCTTATTCTCTGTATTTGGTCTGTACAAGGAAATGATAATTACTTTTAAATTTACAAGGTATATAGCTGTTACTTCAAATTCCATCTCAACTGAAAATCCCGTAACACCATCTAATCGTTTATAATCTATACCATTTTTTACATAAATTAAACAGCCACCATGTTGTCGTGAGGGTCTACAGTAATAGTTTGCAATGTTGTAGCCGTTAAAATTGTGAAGTTTAATCTCGTCATAATCAAGCCAGTGTTCTACCATACATATCACATCTAAACTTATATCCAAATCTTGTATAAAACTGGCTGCTGAGTGAAATTTATTGGAAAGACCTTGTACATTCCAATGCAAGATGCTAAACTTATTATTAAGTTCTATTTCATGCTCATTTAATTTTTTCTTGTCAAGATCTAATTGTTTGAGGTTCTTACTCTTTGTCTTTACTGACCGATCAGAGTTAAAACAAGCTGAGCCTATTTGATCGGTCATACAAGTTAGTTTTTTTGTAAGTTTACTGAAGCTTGCTCATCTAAAGATTCTTTAGGCCAACCAATTGGAATAATGTTAGAAACAGTAGACATATTTGAAGTTATTGATTTGTTTACAATGTCAATGATCTTGTTAGTTACATACATTTTGCCTAATCTATTAAGATGGAGGCCATGTGAAGTATGATACCTTTTTCCTAATCTACTTATATCTACAAATGTAACATTATTGAAATATTTACAAAGTTTGCGCATTTCTTCATTCGTTTTCTGCACTTCCAAGTTAACATAAGACCAAGTGGTCAAATCATGTCGATGAGGAACAGACACAACAATAACATTTGAGCCTCGTAGCTCATTAAGTTTTCTCCGTAGTGCTGTCATTAGATCCCTCTGTTCATTTCTTCCAATGTCATTGGTACCAGCTATAAATACAGAGAAGTCATTCTTACCTGAGGGTAGCTTACAGTCTGTTGTTACATCTTGAAATTTGGCGGATGGTTTAATTACGCTTCGTACGGAGTAAACACTTTTCTCTTCGATATACTGTCGTAAATTTCTACCGTGACTATCACAGAACAAGTTAATCTGCGTTTTTTTCATTGATTTTATGTTCACTGTGTTACGAGTACACTTATTCGTTTCCTTGTTGTTTCTGGTATGTACAGAATTTGGGCTCTTTGAGTCTTGAATAGATGAGAACGTGTCTTCTTCAGTTAATACACTGAACCTATTACTAACACACACTGAATATAAATCACCTTCACTAGCGGTATACGTGGTCATTCTTTTGCCTTGCACTGCAGTTTTTACAGGTTCTGTTGGACATCTAGGGGTTGAACGAGATAATGAAAGTACTTGTTTGTCATTGTTTTTTGCACATTCTACTTTTTTCTGTCGTTTCACATTCACTTGGGGATGGAGATTTCCACATGTTTCCTGTTGTAAACGAGGAGGAACTTTATTATTTACAACTTCACTCCACAAAAGTTGATTCGGCCTTGCACTGCTAACATTTGAAGGTGGGCTTTCGTTAGACATTGACACATGAAAGTTTCGTATTTCTGTACTTAATATTTCAATTATTTTGCGTAGTGAGGCTATTTCTTCGTAAAGCTTAGACACTAGTTCAAGATTTACATCGGTACTTGGCACCATACTCCGATCTTCATTTGTTTGCTGTGTTTTGGATATGCAAAATGAGCATACCCAGTTTAGGACATTTTCACTTTTTAGAACGCCACTGCATTTTCCGAGATGAAACGCATTCTTGCATGTGCTACAGTAGATTTTATTTTTCATAACTCTGTTGCACTTATGACATTTAATGTGTTCTTCGAACATATTGTTAGTTACACTCGCAGTAGTTTCAACACTACCTGCCATTTTGAGCGATATGGCTTTCTTTCCTAGCAGAGCAAACCCGTAAGAAAATACTTAGATAGTCAGTATTCTAGCGAAAGATGAAAAACCTTTTAACACATACTTATCACTGTTCTTTTACGTAACTATAACACTACAATTTACAGGTTTTCGGATATATTAAACAAGTTAATTCAGTAATTATGCCGGAGCTTCTTCACATCACTACTGCAACGGCCGCCATCTTGTTTTCGACACGATATTCCACTTCTCGCCACGTATTCACCAACATTTCAGGTGTAACTGTCCCAATCGCCATTGTCAACCTGGGTGCACAACATCACACACAGTACCTTTAGGCGCTCCTAATTGTAGACTACATCTGGCCAATGACTTCTTCGGGCTCCTAACACAAGAAACATGGATCTGTTCAACAACATCTTCAGAAGTTCTCCGTCTACCTGGTTATTTTCCTTTTAAAATACTACCGGTTTCCTTGAAAGCCTTTAGCCAATGACGGATAGTTCTTGCTGTAGATGGTTCACCACTATGCTGACGTCTAAAATTACGTTGAACTGTTATAACTGACTCAGTTTTCAAAGTCAAATAACACACTGTGCTAGGGGTGTTCCAAGAACCGGTTAACCGGTTTCGGTTAGGTTTGTAGTCTAAACCGAATCAATCGGTTTGGACTTCAAACCGGTCCGGTTCGGTTCGGTACGGTTTGGGAACGGTTCGGTTCGGTTTGAGAAAGGTTGGGTTCGGTTCGGTTCGGTTTGGAAACGGTTCGGTTTGTAAAGCGTTCGGTTCGGTTTGTAGAATGGTTCGGTTCGGTTTAAGAACTGTTGGGCCCTTTTTGAGGACTGTTTTGTTCGGTTTCAGTTCAATATTTGAAATCGACAGAAATGCAGTTTGCATTATTAGCAACCGTCCACCCAGACATTATAATAAGAGTGAATGTTACGTTTTTCGGTATACTTTATTCAGATTAAAATTATTTCGATATTACTGAAACAATTTAGGGGTCGTACTTGTGTGGGTACTTTTACTGATGCTTTGGATTTTGGAATAAAATTCTTAATATCAGTTGGAAGACAACTTTACGGCATGGGCGGATTTAGGAGATACCGTGGTAGGGGTGACAGTTAATTGAAGGGTGAATGCTATTCCAGGAGAAGCTACGTTTAGAATGAAACATTAAATTCGTCTTGAAATGACTAGGGGGAGGGCATGATTTACACCTGTATGTGGAATATATCGTGGTATAATATTATCAGGTAACCAAAATATATATATATATATATATATATATATATATATATATATATATATATATATATATATATATATATATATATATATAGATAGATAGATAGATAGATAGATAGATAGATAGATATATGCTGTTTTTGAGAACAGATACTTTTGTCGCGTTAGTGTAGTCAAATTAATTCTGATGACGCTACACAGTATGGCGCTAAATTCGTTGTACAAAAACAGAGGGGTGATTCCTGAGAGAAAAAAAAATGTTCCAGTACACATAGGACGAAAAGCGTGTCGTTTACGTGTTATAGGCTGCCGAAAGCGTGGGAAAACAAACTTTAGAGTTAAATATTGCACAAACTATTGATTGTAGACGTGATGTGGCATGATATCGACAAAATATCTTAACCTGCTCTATCCAAATTTGCAGTTTTCAGATTTGTGCAATGGCGGCACAGGGAATTCCCTGATATTTTATGACGTAAATTGAGTGTACAACAACATGTAAAGGGCATTTCACTGCCTAGAAATAATACTATGTGGAAGGTCAGTACTCATACACCAAGATAAAAGATGGCGGATGAAGTAAAAGTTACTGTATGTGATTGCATACCTCCTCAAAAAGTACTAGTAAAGTCGTTGTACAAGAACTCACTGGAAACTTTACGTTTCTAGAATGTTAAAATACGTACGGCACAAGCCGATAAGTAACAGAAAATAAAGAAATTCCGATTGCTGATCTGCTCATATTAATGATATCGCAACGCTTTTGAGAACGCATCTACCTTTACAACTACAGTAATTGAACAAGAACTACAGACAAATAAAGAACGCATAATAATAATAATAATAATAATAATAATAATAATAATAATAATAATAATAAGATCTGTTTTAGCACATTCATTTCGATCAGTACATCACACAAATGCGACTACAGTACGTTTTTTCTCAATCAATGTTCTAAACTGACGGATGTGAAACAAAATATTCTTTCTATTCACGATATTTGTACGTACTGTAACATGGGCCGATATTTCTGGTTCAAAATCGTAAGAGACTGCATACAGAAGGTAGTTGTAGGGAGCAAGGTACAGAGGGGAGTCTTTGTTTACATGTCAGAACGGAAACTGCAAAAGGTGTCAAAGTTTCAACCCACCACTTTAATGCAAAGGTTACAGCGGCGTCGAAGGGAAAGACGCTGCGAACGCGTTGAAACACTCCTGCCGTTTCCTGAATGCTCCACGCTGCAGCAACAATCCGAGCAACCAAATCCTCTTCTGATTGCACAGGCGTCGCGCAGATTAGTTGTTTCATATGGCACCAGAAAAAGAAATCTAAGTGGTTAAGGTCGGATGAGCGAGGTGGCCAAGATACCGGTCCTTTTCTGCCGTCCATTTGTTCGGAAAGGATGCGTTGCGACAATTTCGCACCTCCATAGCAAATGTGCAGGAGCACCGTTGTGCATAAACCACATGTTTCGATGAACAGCCAGTGGCACAGTCTCTAGTAGTTCAGGCAGAATCTCTTTCAAAAATATCCAATACTCGCACCCGGTTAGGCATTGTGATAGTAGGTACAGTCTGATTAGAATTATCAACGATACATGCCCACACATTCACAGAACACCGTTCCTGATGGGCACGAGTTGACATCCCATATGGGTTTGCCTCAGACCACAAATGTTTAGTGTGAGTGTTCATCACTCCACCATGGGAAAACATAGCTTTATCTTTGAAGAGTATACGAGACATGAAGCGAGATATATTAGCATGGTTCGCGTAACCACTGGACAAACTCCCGCCTACGTGGATGGCGTGTAATGCATGCACCCTTTAGACATGGAAAGAGTACATCTGATTTTCGTGAAGCATGTTCCGAACCTGCCGATGATGGGTGTTAATTTCAGCAGCTACTACCCGTGTGCTGATGGACGGTTTTCTCTGATCTCAAGCAAGAATTTCCTCCTCAAAAGTCACAGTCCATACGGTTTTGTTTCGTCCAGCATTGGGCCTGTGTGCTTCCAGGAATCCTGTTTCTTGTAATCTTCGATCTACACCGGAAAACGTTGCGTGGTGTGGAATTCTAAGATTAGGAAACTGTTGTCTGTACACCCTTGTGCCACACGGCCATTACCGTCCGCTTTCCCTTATGCCAGATCAATGTCTGCCAATTTGAATTGAATTGAATTGAATTTCTCTTTATTTCAGCGGGCGAGCCGGAGGCTGCTCTGCCACCTAACTCTTGTCATCATTACAAAGAAAAGAAAGAAAAAAACAAAGACACAAATAAGATACAAGATACAAATAACAACATAACATGGTATATTCAATAATACTAAGGATAAACAAAACACTCAGTAAATGTAAATGTAAAAAATAAAAAAAACTAATACTCTTAGTCCAATTTCATACCAATTTCAGTCCAATTTCATACTGTAGTAAACCTTTCATGTGTGCAAATGCTTTGTCTCTGATCTCTAAATAATAATGTTTGGAGTGATGATTTAAATAAATTGTATGGTTTGTCAGTGATTGACTGTGGTAGGGAGTTCCAGATTCTTACTGCCGAAATTGAAAATGCCTTCTCTGTTATTTTTCAAGAATGCCGGGGCATATTCAGTTTATTACTTCCTCGGGTATTGTAACGGTGAATTTTTGATCTACATGTTAATTATGATGCAAGTAAGATGGTGTTTTATGTGAATTTATTTTGTATAGTAAACAACAGTATCGGAGATATCGTCTTCGGAACATGGCTAGGATATTGTTTTCATTAAGTATCGGCAGAATATGCTAAGACTTCCTGTAATTGAGAGAGAAGCTTAAAGAGTAATTCTGTATTTTCTAAATTGCCCTAGTATTTTGAGTGGAGAGAGAGCTACCATATATTGAATCGCAGTAGTCGAACAGAGGCAAAATGAGAGTGTTAACAAGATATAGTCTTGTTTCTTGCGACAAATAGCCTTTTAATTTTTAAATCTGTCGTAAGATGCGCTTAGCTTTAATACACTGTTCAAAAATGTGTTTACTCCAGCTAAGCCCTTGGTCTATTATTAAGCCTAGATCTTTTACAATTTCTCACGTGTGTACTCCTTTATTACCTCTGTAATCACACTTGTTGGCCGTATGGTGATGAAATAAAGAGAAATTAAAGTGGGAAATGGTAGATGTTTCCTCGCCATTGTGTTCACTGTCCAGAATCGAAGATAGCGAGATTGCAACTTAGTGCAACTCTTCTGTCAAGAGAATGATATTTATGTGTACGATTAGCAAACGTACAAAACCTACATCATGACGGAGAAGATACCACACCCAGAGCCGTAGCTACGGGGGGGAAGGGGGTGCTGGTAGCAAGAGGGCGCCGAACAAGCAATAAGAAAAAAGAAGTGTTGAAAATGAGTAAACGATGTGGTGCCCCGTAAAAGTATTGGCGCCCTATTAAATCAATATTGTTGTCGGTTTGCAAAGAAATAGATTTGTTAAAAATTTTCTTGCTCGCTACGCTCGCAATCCAAACATTTCAGTGAAACTCACTGCGACAAACTCAGAAAACACACACAGAAAGTAATTATATAATGATTTGTTAACGATGTGATATACAAGGTGCCGAGTATTGACTTACATTGTACGTAGGAGCGTTTTCAAAATCAGAAACGGTCAAAGTCTGAAATATGTGTTCGGCGTTTTGATGATGATGAGTCTGGTTAGTTAATCACGCTTTTCTTATAATATTAATTACGACGGTGAGAATGAAAGTATGAAAAATGAGAGAAATGAAGACACACATGCAAGCTGCTATTTGAGCAGGAATATTAAAAGTGAAGGTAAACAAGAAGAATAATAACATTTTCGAATTTGAAGCAGTTGTAGAATGGGGCATAACAGGTCAGAACTTAACCCAATGAATTTCATCTTTTTCAAAGACTGATCACTACCAGTGATTTTTTTTATTCCGTTGACATATGAAATGCTTCTAATTTGAAGGAATTTATTGGGATCATTTCTCCATCAAATACTTGTATTGCCAGGATTTTTTTTTGTGCATACGTGGTATCTAGTTGTGTGATATTTTTTTATCTATCTACATACATACAAAAGATATACAATGAGTACTTTCAGGCTCTTTGCTATTTTATTCTTTTATTATACACAAATCTGCTAACTGGTCGTATGTTACGAGTGAGTTAAAGATTAAATTCAGCTCCATGTGGACACAGCTGAATTTGCTTTAACGGAGTTCGCTTAAGTTTTGGTTAGCCAATAGTAAACGAAACCACGTTTCAAACCCTTTGGACAGTTTAGTTTGTCAAAGTTCTACGGACAGTTCTGAACGGTACGATTCGGTTCGGTTTGATTTCGGTTAACCGTTCCAAACCGGTTTAAGTGCCAAACCGAAACCGCGGTTTACGTTTTCAGGAACCGTCCACCCCTACACTGTGCTTTCTGTTGCGGAGTACACATTGTTGCTGAGTTGCTCTGCTCTGCACTGCACGCCTGCCTGGACTGAACTGAGGAAACAGAGGGGGAAAAAACAGCACTGGTGCTGTCTCAAGGTCAAGCAGACCTGCAAACTGCAGGGATACCAAACTTGGAGAGTTGATGAATCAAACACCACAAACTAGAATAGTGTACAGATTCTAGGACACCTTGTACAGATTCTAGGACACGTTAAAACTAGGGAGTTCTTTTTCAAACACACAGACTGTACATACAAAACTCAAGTCCGAGCTTGGTTATTGTTAGAAAAGTTTGTCTGAAAGAACATATACACAAATTTACCTTAATAAGTTCTGTTGTAGTCTTGTAGCTGATATGTTTGTTTCCCAAATAAAACTGTCGAATTTGCCTGGCAATATCAGGGAAAGTACTGCGAGGAGCAGTGTAATTGTATGAATACAAAAATGGTGCAATGTCCTCAAAATGTTTATCCAGATACTGCAAGCTTTCGGGTTCTGTTACAAAATCTGCAAACAACAAAATGTAGCATATTGTCACACGTTTCATTTGAGAAGAAAAATGTTTTTTCAGAAATCAAAAATATCATAAATGAAATTTTCTATCACAAACAAATACAGTATTATATTCCCATATTTAACATTTTCCCACCTTTTACACTTTTTTTAAACGTTCCTTCAGTTTTCCTCTATTTATAATATATTAAAAATTCGTTATTATGGTTATAAAATTCTAATTTCCTGCTATTTACACTACGTCACGTCGATGTCTAGCGTAAAATTAAATAGTATCATCAGTGGCGTATTTGGGGAGCTTCCGGGCTTAAGCCTCTCCCCGAAATCTTACTATAGTACAGTATATGAAATATCTTGCAGAATTTTCACATTTTCATGCAATCCCCCCCCCCCGAAACAAAATTGTAAATACGCCACTGAGTATCATAGAGATAAAGCCGATCATAACGAAATCAACGATGGCTACCTACTTGCCGCTTGGATCCAACAAATAATTTAGTTCCGATGAAGTGAGTAATTCCGAGTTCCAATATGTTTCTCCAATATGATTCTTCCTTCCAGCTAAACCAGTCAAATTATTTTTATCAACTGAGAAGTTATTGCTAAATTGGCTTTGGTCGGGAAGAGAAGGGGGACAGGACTTCATGATAGTTGTTCTGTCGTGTATTTAGATTTGTTATTTTAAGAAATTTAAAAATAAGAGAAACTAACTTAATGTACTGTATATTCAAGTCAAGGTCAAGCTTCATTTTAATACTTAAAAGGGACATCATCGCGAGGAATGGCTGCAGGGGCACACCCACGCGGAGGGTGTACCAAGTCCGGAACCACCCAAACTTCGTAACTTGACATACATTGGTACAGTCACGAACATTAATAAATGGAGGTTGGAGCCATAAGAAATAATGACTTCAGCCTCTATTTATTAATGTTCGTGACTGTACATTTTCTTAATGAAACTATGTTTGTTTAACAGAGAAATTTGACTTTACTCTTCATCTGTGCTATTATATTTCTTTACTGATAAAAACAATCCAGTTTTATTATTTTTCGTGAGAATATATGTGACAGTACTTAAAATTGATCTATTATTCTTTTCTGTTGTAGTATAACACCCATTCGACACTATATTTAAACACGGTGTACTGTATTCTTGGACTTCCTAAAACCTTGGACTCCTCCCAACGAAAAAATAATTCTGGGTACGCACCTGAATGGCTGGAAGTGGTAGAGCGTTCACCTCTGGTGCTTGGGGTCCCGGGTTCGATCCCAGCCCCCGTCAAGTGAACTTTGTGGTGGACAAATACCGTGTGCGTGGGTTTTCTCGGGGTTCTCTTACTTTCTTGATTCCACCGTTTCATTCATCACTCATCATCACCGTCTCCTTTAGCCTAACCGGCATAACCGTGGAACGTAAAACTCAAAGATTTCTGAATGGCTGGATATGATTCGCACAATTCCTTACATACTCAACTTTGTGACAGCATTACATTCCACAGATGCACCAAGAAAATAGCAAAAGTTCTTCAAATCTCATTTTAGTTTAATGGTATTTCTGACCAATAGTAGAAAGAGGTATTTATTTGTATGTGTGTGTATACGCTTTGAACCCAGTAAAAAAAAAAAAAAATGTGTTGTACGATCTAAGGCTAGTTTAACAACTGACAACTTGAAAGTATACCTTGTTATAATCCGCAATCGCAATTTAAAACTTCTTGTGACGGACTAACAAAACGTATTGAATTAATGTAACACATTTAGTAGCTCATTTATTTGCTCGAAAGTGATAAACTATTTGTTCTTGTGTGCATTGTGTACTGATAAAATGCTATAGGGGAGACCGGGTATGGTTGTAACACGTTTTGGTTGTAACAAAGCGAGTAGTTTCTACGCTAATCACTAGATGTGGTTCATGTTCCGGTCAAAACACAAGCCCTTCATGCACGTTCAGTCACTGTTTCTGTGTGAGGTAACGCATGTTCGTCTTGAAGTTATCGCGGTTTTGGTGTTTTTTGGGCACTTAAGTAAATTTTCTATATCCCTGAAAATATGTAATATTACAATATATGTGCGAAACATTTAGATAATTTGAGTAAAATATTAAAAAGGATACTAATGAGTATTTGTTTACGTACTGAAACCAAACACAGAATCAACACAATTTTGCAAGTACTTTGGCAAAGATGGCTACCGCAGTATGAGGTTGGTTGTAACAAAAAAAAATGGGTCTGGTTGTAACGCTGTTACAACCAGCCCCCACAGAGTAAAACAATGCATATGTAATTAAATTTGTATTATTTACTTGAAAATTGTTTACCTAAGTAGTGATTCTGTTACATGAACATTGTTTGCCCCCCCTCTCTCTCTCTTTCGTTCTTTGAAAAGTATTTCAATTCTCTTATAAAAGTTATGTAGGTACTTAACGACACACAACAGCCTAATGTTTGCTAGGTATCCGCTGCTATAAAGGATACTGGTTTTACCTTTCTATTGAAGCAGATGTAATTTTAATCTGTAATAGTGAAATATATGGTTCATCTTGTCATCTGATGAAGACAGTGATAACGCTATTTGCCTAGTTTGTTGTGAATTACTTTCCAAAAGTGCGCCAAGAGAAAAATGGATTCAATGTAATTTTTGTCATAGATGGGCTCATGTTGTCTGCACCACGGTGACGGTGTAAATACAAATGTCACAACTGTGATTGAAATGATTCAATGTAGGTATAAGCAAAAGTAGACTAGGTAACTGAAAGTGTAAATTTGAGTGTCGAAGTGCATAGGGTACTAGAGCAGATGTAGATGTCGAAATGTAGATGTGCCTAGGGTCTAGTACTATGTTTCATATTATGGTTATTATGACAAATGATCTGTTGACATTTTTAAGTTAAAAGAAATATGTCAAGGTTAGTTCTGGTTACATTTCTTTAGGTAAACCTGATATGTAAAAGACAAAGTAAACCTAAATATATCATACAATTCTGTTTATTCATCAAAGTATTAGCTATATTATTGTATGTATGTTGTAAACTGTAGACCTAGCTATCCATTTCCTGCTAAGATATATTTCCAATGTGAAGAGAGAGAGAGTTATATATATATATATATATATATATATATATATATATATATATATATATGTATGTATGTATATATACATGTAAAAAAGCACATACAGTTCTCTAACGTATTCTATGTCACTCTCTGAACCTGTAACAGAGGAACGTATTAAATATCGATCTTGTAATCTATTTTTGTGTTAATATTGTAATATATGTAATAGCAATGTATCCACTTACCAAAGATACAATGCGTTACAACGAACCCCAATCACTGTTACAACCAACCTCAACATCGGGGTTGGTTGTAACGTTTGGATAGGCTTTGTTTTTCCACGATATCTCAGCAAATACTTTACATTATCTGATATTTGCTAGGTATTTTGAGAGAAGGATGTCCAAACTTCCGATCACGTGCAAAAATTCATATTTTTCTTCAATTGGAGTCTAGTTATGGATAAAAATGTAAAAAGTGTTACAACCATACCCGGTCTCCCCTACAGCTTTGAATTGTTTTGTGTAGTAACGCTATAAATAATTTGTTTAGTAAATATACATGGAAATAATTTAATGTAACTTTGGCTAAAAAATATTCTATATTCTCTACTAATAACAGTCATGTTTATAAGTTACTTACATAATATTTACCGCTTTATTTCATTATGCGTGTGTCCTTCAGTGCCGTAACTTGCAGTGTCAGGGGGTATTTGTTCCCCATTTAACCTCTGTGCCGTTCGAGGGGCTCAAGATATAACTTTTTTTATTCCATTTAATATGATGCGAGGATGAGTGTATAGATGAAGCATGCAATAGTTCCACCATATACAGGGTGTCTCAAAAGTCCCTGACACGGTAACTCTGCTATTGTCAGAGTTACAACAAAATGTAAGAGAGGAAACCGTCTCCAAGTATGATGATTTCAATCTAAAGTGAAAGAATTTAGCTGTATATTCTGCCGTTTTAGCTGTATATTCTTTAAGCGCCAAATGTTAAATGAAACTGCAACGTTGCCATTTACCTGGCCCCACAACATAAGTGAATAAAGTTACTGTCTTTTACGCTAACGTGTCGATGGCCAACCCTCATTTCAAACAGTAATTTGAGGGGAAGTCGTTTACGCTCTTACATTTTGTTGTAACTATGATAACAGAGTTGCCCTATGTCAGAGTAACTACCCTATATATATATATATATATATATATATATATATATATATATATATATATATATATATATATATATATATAATCTTACATGAAAGAAAATTTGATCTGGGCCTATTTTAATGAAACATCTAATATTAAGGGCCCCAGAAGTAACATACATTTTTTTTTAAAGTGCTGCCGCTGCTTCATCGTTTGAACAAAGTAAATTACTCTAACGTGTAAGATAAAGCTTAAATGTAACCTGGGCTCAATTTCAGTAAAGCGCTAATTTTATCCCCTAGAACAAATAAAAGTGTTTATTGGCTCTAAAAATTTGCTACCTACCGTTTCCCTTGGGTGCTGGCTCACGAAGAACTCCCTAAGAAAACAGCTGATAACAATCCTGGTCCAGGCTCATACTCTGTTGGGCGCAGATTGATAATGTTGAAATGTGAACAGTGATTTGACATGAGCCACGTTGATGCTTTTGAGACTCAGGTTGTGTTATACTTACTTTTGCGTATGCACGCGCATACGTACACGTAACTGGCAAGCCGTCTGCTCGCAGGAATTCACACACACATGAATGAAGACGGTGATATTTACTTAGGTAAATTCCTATTTATTGAGTATAGATATATGTGGGTACGGAACAAAAATATATATATATATTAACAACACACAAAATTCTCACTTGGCAGAGCTAAATGCTCAAACAGAAGAAATTGCTCTACGGCAATCAAATGAGCAAAATGAAGAATAAACTTTTAACACTGCATGGTAAATGTAAATATGCACACACTCTATATGAACACTAGAAACATAGCCCTTGTTTGAATATCACTAGCACTATATATTCACTCTTCGTATTATGCTAAGATTTTCAGTATGTGATAATGACGAGGGAAAAAGGGGGAATACTGCTGATTGAGGTATCTTGATTCCTCCAGAACATTACATCTCCAGAAGGTATTTATTATCTTGCTTCATATCCTGTATATATTAATGTAGCACTAAAAAAAAAAAATTCTTCATACTATCCTTCTTTACGATGTCTTGCACTGCCTATTCCTCCAGCAAACTTTTCCACACTCTCGCTACAACGGATTCTCCTTGCTAACTTCTCGCTTCTGCTCGCACTTGGGAATAACCCGTTTCGATACTCAGGGTTGACAATGCACTATGTAAAATAATAAAGGGAATGTTAATGTTTGCCGCATTCATAGACATTGCCAATGTGTCGATTTATAATAAAGAATACTGGCAACATTTAATTTGATCCCGTGGGAAAGAAGCTTTGAAATAATAGTTGAAAAAGTGTAGCAGTCTTAACTAACAAATTCTTCCCATGGTTATAGATTTTTATGCACTGCTGTTATAGGTAAAATTGTTCAGTGGAAAGAAGCGAACAATGGTAACGGTGTGTATGAGTCATCCCACCTACGACTCCTGCAGGATAGGAACGCTTGTTCTCACGGTAGGAAGGATGACGTAATACGAAAGCATGAGAACACGATAAATACAATATCATTCACACATAATATCAACTTCCTATCCAAAAATATTCCCAATGTTAATAAATGTAATTAAGAAAAACGTATATGCAAAACAGTCATGGTGACGAAGACTATAAGTTGGAAACTATTTTACAGAAAGAAAAAAATAAGTTTGCTACGACGAAATACTCTGTTGAGACGATGAGCGTTGCACTGAAAAACAACAACTTCTTTGTTCTATCGTGAGAAGCGATAAGAACGACTGAAGAACACCTGCATACACAGAACGAGTTGAAATTCTCACCAAAAGAGAAATAGCTTTTAGTTGAGTAAAATAATAATTTCGTTGCATGAATAAAAGTTAAAAAGAAATACACTGGTCGTCCAAAAACATAGTTTTGTGGCCGGACAGACGGTCACAACTTGGCGATCCGCAAGGGAACAACACATTACGAGTTAGCGAAGTAATGCGTTGAGAATCCTGGGTAAACACACATGGCAAAACAAGTTTGGAGGTTGTGGCTTCTTTTCCAAAATACGGAGTTGGCAACACTGTTCTTGGTTCACTGGGTATGGAGGATTATGGGGGAAAACACTGGTAACACTATTTTTCGATAGACACTATTCGCAGTGAATAACGAAAATAATATTGATTTCTCGCTATGAATCACTAGGGCTATTTATTTCGTTTAGAACACTGTTGATCCAGATGCATGACTATCAGTTGATTCCAGATTCCATGAGATGTTCCTGAAAATTCCATATCCAGATGTCTTCTTTCTTCTGCGAGGAAAGTTCCAATCGGTGAAATCCAGTCTTCTTGACAATTGGGGTTATGGGGTGCGAAGACAATTATAGCACATAAGTGAAAACCTCTATTTTTTTTTCAACACTGAGAATATATTCTCGTTTTACTGTGAACATTTGCTTTAAAATATGCTTTGGTATATTCACTATTTGTTTGTGATGCGTATAACACTTTGGGCTAAACTGATTGCGTGAAAACGAACACGTGGTTTCACCTGTATATGTGAAAATGTTTATAGGGCTATATAGTTTCGTTTCTATTTATTTATTTTTATATATATATATTTGGTTCGTCAGTTTTTTTTCAAAAGTATTCATGCTTGAATAGTTAAAATATTTAAATAAAAATTGACAAGTATAGATAAAATGTAATAATAGAAAACGCTAAATATTTTCAAAATACTGGAATATATCGAGTGAATATGTTAACTTCAAAGAGAATAAAAAAATCGATTTATTAATCTGATTATGAATAATCGTAAAATATAGGTTAATTCACCTGTAAACGGATGTTAAATCTTAACAATCCTGAATGAAGGTTTAGACGAATAAACATTCGTGAGATAATTTTGTGTGAACTGTGATAACACAAAATCTTGCATACGAATAAACAAAAAATTTAAATTCCCAAAATATGGGTAAGACACACATATATACCTTCAACAAAGAAGAATTCTTTTGAAAAACATTTACGAGTTATTTCTTCATCCAAGTGTATCCAAAACACACTACGAGTTCGCATGCCAGTACGTATATATCTCGTTGAATCGTTTTAACTAATCTCATCCATTAACTGATGAAGATGCCAGGTTCCATCTAAACAGTTCGTTAGTCTTATTGAAGTAAATTAGTTAACCATTATCGAAAAATACATATAAAAGAATATTCATTAGTCTTTATGTGGTAGTGAGATGTTACACAAGACGTCGGTAGAACATAATCATGTTCAAAACAAAATATAAGAATGTAAAGGAATACTGATGTTGAGTACTTCCAAGGAAATTCTTGAAGTCCAGCCCCTAATGCTTATAACAGGATAATGAAATTTTGTTAACACAAAATCAACAATGCATGACAACAATATATAGGCATATTATAAATGCAATCATCTCTCATGATGCAAAATTCCATCGTAAACAAACGCCTAGCCTGGGCGTAATGGATGCTCATCGGCACTTCCATAATGTCCACAAAGTCTGCAATAGTATACTTCAACATGTTCATCAATGACACATGTATATTTATCGTAACATTCACATTCGCCATCTCGAATTGTGATTTAACTAACGTATGCCTAAAACAAAATCCTATTAGCAATTCATTGTATAGAAGTACAATAACAAGTAATTCCTTAGGATACCAAGATAAAGACACAAGATGTAAACATTCATTATCGATGAAAATAGGACGCTGTAAGTCGAAACATTGAAATAAGATAAAGACTTTAATAATATTTCTCGAATAAATTTTTTAACTTTTCAGCTGTAAATCCAAATAAATGGTTAACAACAAGAATATTAACGTGAATATTACTTCACCTAGCTAGATTTTAAATTTTGGCATCGACAAAATTAATGGAAACTAGTTGGCATGGTATGAGTAATTAGTTCTTCAAATTGTATGCGTTCTTGTTCCACTAAATAGACAAAAGTTACGATTACTGAAATGCAATAAAATAAATATTTGAAATGTATCATAATACATGCTAACATAGTCTTAAAATACATGAGACAAAATATCATACACGAATATTTCACAAAATCAAAATATCAGTTACACAGAAATACTTCAGATTCTTCGTGGAAATCTGTTGAAATATGAAAATAGCATCAATAAGTATGGTAAATTCACAAATATTGAAATATTCATTAAGCATAAAATACATTATAATAATAATACAATGAAACATCATTAAATTTTAATATTCAATATACACAGAAACATATGTCTAAAATACAGGATACGAATACACAGGTTACAACGAAATCTCAATGAGTGCATCAAGGAAGAAGAAAATTTAAAATAATTACCGAATGATGGGTTAATTACTGGGGTGTCCAAGTATTTCATGGTTCACCACGCCATGTCTACCTAGAATGTAGCTTGGAAAATAAATTTAATCATCCCTTATTAATGTACCCTAAAATTCCTTCCCGAAGAATCGGTCGTATCAAGATGCTAAAGAAGCAAAACGAAATGTTAATAAGAAACCCAAATAGATTGGTTAGATTCCAAAAGAAATGTTTAGTTACGGTGAATACCGCAACCGAAGGATACGACCGTACGTCTTGAATACATATCTTCTTGTGTTTTCTATGACAAGGAAAAAAACTACGTAAAATCTTAATGTAAAACATCTTAAGACTAAACAGTCTACATTGTTTGACATATCTCGATATAAAATATCAACGTACCATATTAGACACATTTGTACCATATTCCGCAAACACGCTTAATCATATTAAAAGTCAAAAACTTTAATAAAAGTCTGCTGAATCTGGCCTTTTTTTTTCAAAATAGGTCCCTTCTCAATAGAAGTCCTCCAGTCAAGTTCGGAACGTTCAGTTTGACAAATGAAGGTTGCCAGTAAGAAGTGTTGAAATAATATTTCAACAAAGGATCTCCTAAATATAAAGATAACAAACGGGTAGATGTTAAATTATTGGTATGAACTTGCTTTACTTGGGAATCATCTTTCGGATTACCATTCACACTTTCCTCTTCTGTTTCCTCATTGAGTTTAGATAAATGAAATTTCCCACTAGGAGTAAGCGAAGTAAGATTATTGGAAGTGTCAGGTGTTACTAAATTTAAATCTTGTAAAATGTGTTCTGGGAGTTGCCTTTGTGCCAAAGTTAACCAAATTTTTCGGGTTTCAGGCGTCGGATTCCAAAGTTTTGTCCTGTCCATGGAGTGCAAACCTATATATTCACCTGTCGTGGATCAATAAGTATTAATATAAAGTTTAAGAATCTACAAATACACTAAATTATACCTAAGTAACCTGAAAACGAAAATTGAACATTAAATCTAGTTTTCCTGAAAGTCAGAGTCTCGTTCGTTACGATGATTTAACCTTTTATAATCATGTTTGTTATTCCTATTCTGCTTATCATTATCACGAGCGTAAAATGGTTTATTACCTCTACCTTTCTTATTTCGGTTATCATTTCTTCGATCTTTGGAATTACCATTACGTGGTTGTGGTCGTTTATTGTAATTGTGGTGGTTACGATTCCGATTTTGCTCGTGGTTAGTGTTCTGATTACGAGAACATGGTCGTCGATCGTTGTTGTCACGATCATTTGCATGTCCCCTGTTCCAATTACCGTTTCTTTGAGCCTTGGTATTATTAACTTTCTGATTGTAATACCTATTCTGATTATTGTTACCATAACCGAAAGATCTCTGATAATTTTGAAAAGTTTGATTCTGTCTATTATTAGGATTGTTACCCTGCGTATGTTTTTCCTCTCTAGTTTGTTGGAAATACAATGTTTCTAATTTCTGAATGGACGCCAAAAATTCCCTAATATTAGTACAAGAATGTAAATAAAGTTCCGTACGAAATCTCTGAGGTAACATATGTATAATATCTGTTAATATCAAATTCTCGGGTAATTGCGGTGTCAATTCTCTAAGTTTATTAAACTGATCTAAAGCAAAAGCATGTACTGAATCATGAGTCTTAGGATTGAATCGAGTTGCTTTACAAGCTGACAGCCTGTGCTGTATCGTCGCGTCTCCAGCGAAAGATTCGACTAGCGCTTTTTTAACTTCTTCTAAAGTTTTAAATTCCTCATTACGTGTATAGTACCAGCTTAAGGCTACACCCTCCAATACATGAGGTATGGCTTGTACTAAGGCTTTTTCTGACAATTTTGCAACTTCCGCGGCTAATGCTAACTTGCGCAAATATGTATGTACTGACTCAGTAGCCGGATCACCTTTAAACTTAGGTAAATACGCAATAATTTTCGGTGTAAGATGGTCTTTTAATTTACTAGTTTCTACTTCCCTATGTCTAGTTTCACGATTATTACGTCTAAAATTTCTATTAGTAATGAGCTTAACATGAGTTTCGTCACTACTGCTAACTTCACTATGTTCAGTATAAGCTGAATCACTGTTAGGTTGGTATCCGGTTCTAACATGTATGTCACTATCGATAGTAGGTTCCGATTCCCGTGATTTGTTTTCGATTCTTTCTACTTTTTGGTATACTAACGCCAAATCATGCCTAATTTCTCCTATTTCACGATGTGCTGTTTTAATTTCAGCGTTGTTCTCGAAAGTCTGTTCATTTTTAACTTTAACGTGATAATCTAACTGTCTAATCTCTTGGTAACACATCTGAAGTGACCCTTCGTTCTTTCGAACCTGTTCTTTTAAATCTACGACTTCGTCGTGTATTTCGTCTAAGTGACTCTCAGTTTCTCTGTGCGCTACGAGACAACGTTCTTTATTAGCGTTACAAATGGTGTGATTAGCCTCTATCTGTCCTTGAGTCAATTCTAACCTTTCGGATATACCCCTTAAATGATTTGTGTTTTTGGTTACTTTCATTCCCATTGAATGTACGTCGCGGACTATAAGTTCTATGCTATCTCTGTTTTGCTGAATAGCTGTTGTATTATGTTCGATTCCCCTCTGAACTCTTTCAATATTTTGGTCTACTTTGTTCTCTAACGCTTGTATTCTATCAGCTATTTTCGTAGTTCCCTCATCGCATTTAGTTTCAACTCCTTCTATTTGTGTCTGTAATTTAGCAAGATTTTCTTCCTGACTATCTAACTTTTCTCTTATTTCTGCAAAGTTTTCCTTATTCTCATTCAGGGCCTGTTCATTTTTCTTAAAATGTTCTCTATTTTCGGCTTGTATTTGTTCAAGTATCTTAAGTATGTCAACCTGTTGGTGAGCCATAACGAAAATATAATTACTAATCGCAAATAATAAATGTAAATGAAATTCAAATAAAATACATACGCTACGGAACACAATATGAGTACGAAAATACTAAATTTTACTATTATTATTTGTATTGGGACAACCTGTAAAAAGAAAATATGATTAGTAAAATTTCCTGTTTCAATATTATTAATACTTATTCATATGTAACTACTGTCTCCATGCACAAATCACTGACGGTCTTGGCTCGTGTCGCTAGTTCGGGCGTCATTAAAATTGCTACCTACCGTTTCCCTTGGGTGCTGGCTCACGAAGAACTCCCTAAGAAAACAGCTGATAACAATCCTGGTCCAGGCTCATATTCTGTTGGGCGCAGATTAATAATGTTGAAATGTGAACAGTGATTTGACATGAGCCACGTTGATGCTTTTGAGACTCAGGTTGTGTTATACTTACTTTTGCGTATGCACACGCATACGTACACGTAACTGGCAAGCCGTCTGCTCGCAGGAATTCACACACACATGAATGAAGACGGTGATATTTACTTAGGTAAATTCCTATTTATTGAGTATAGATATATGTGGGTACGGAACAAAAATATATATATATATTAACAACACACAAAATTCTCACTTGGCAGAGCTAAATGCTCAAACAGAAGAAATTGCTCTACGGCAATCAAATGAGCAAAATGAAGAATAAACTTTTAACACTGCATGGTAAATGTAAATATGCACACACTCTATATGAACACTAGAAACATAGCCCTTGTTTGAATATCACTAGCACTATATATTCACTCTTCGTATTATGCTAAGATTTTCAGTATGTGATAATGACGAGGGAAAAAGGGGGAATACTGCTGATTGAGGTATCTTGATTCCTCCAGAACATTACATCTCCAGAAGGTATTTATTATCTTGCTTCATATCCTGTATATATTAATGTAGCACTAAAAAAAAAATTCTTCATACTATCCTTCTTTACGATGTCTTGCACTGCCTATTCCTCCAGCAAACTTTTCCACACTCTCGCTACAACGGATTCTCCTTGCTAACTTCTCGCTTCTGCTCGCACTTGGGAATAACCCGTTTCGATACTCAGGGTTGACAATGCACTATGTAAAATAATAAAGGGAATGTTAATGTTTGCCGCATTCATAGACATTGCCAATGTGTCGATTTATAATAAAGAATATTGGCAACATTTAATTTGATCCCGTGGGAAAGAAGCTTTGAAATAATAGTTGAAAAAGTGTAGCAGTCTTAACTAACAAATTCTTCCCATGGTTATAGATTTTTATGCACTGCTGTTATAGGTAAAATTGTTCAGTGGAAAGAAGCGAACAATGGTAACGGTGTGTATGAGTCATCCCACCTACGACTCCTGCAGGATAGGAACGCTTGTTCTCACGGTAGGAAGGATGACGTAATACGAAAGCATGAGAACACGATAAATACAATATCATTCACACACAATATCAACTTCGTATCCAAAAATATTCCCAATGTTAATAAATGTAATTAAGAAAAACGTATATGCAAAACAGTCATGGTGACGAAGACTATAAGTTGGAAACTATTTTACAGAAAGAAAAAAATAAGTTTGCTACGACGAAATACTCTGTTGAGACGATGAGCGTTGCATTGAAAAACAACAACTTCTTTGTTCTATCGTGAGAAGCGATAAGAACGACTGAAGAACACCTGCATACACAGAACGAGTTGAAATTCTCACCAAAAGAGAAATAGCTTTTAGTTGAGTAAAATAATAATTTCGTTGCATGAATAAAAGTTAAAAAGAAATACACTGGTCGTCCAAAAACATAGTTTTGTGGCCGGGCAGACGGTCACAAATTCTACGGACAAATTTGATATTTTTCTAGGGGGACCCAACTTTATGTTTTTCTAAAGGAGGAAAAACATTAATGCTTGTCCTCCTAGGAAAAGTTCCAAGTTACTGGTGTCATTGAATGGCTATCTTCATTAACCAGAGTTAGATTTTAGTGCATATTTTTGAAATTATAAGCGTCCATTTGTCCGTAGAATTTGTCCTACATTATTTTCCATGTTTTTACTGTCTGAACATCAAGTCTGTAGTGATTACAATGAGTAACACAATACAAACTACAGATTGGCGTACATTACGTGTAATTAATTGAAAGATCTTACTATCTCTTGAAAAAATCAGCCTAGGAGCTAGTGTACGTGCCTTTGGTCCATGAGGTCCTAAGTTCGACTCACAATCAGTAGGAGAGCACAGATCACACACCAGAGTTCAGATTCTATTTTAGGGAGGCCCGGGTTCGATTCCCGGCGGGAGCTCATGTGGTTCGGATTCCACGTTAATCAGTAGGCGCACGTCTCATATAGCCTCGCTGCTGAACGGGACGTTAAACTCAAAATTAACTCAACTCAGATTCCATTTTAAATTGTAAGTCTTCTTCTGAGAAACGAACGTGGAATGTGTATTAAAAATTAAAGAGTGACAACTATCTAATTATTATAAATAGGGTCAAATGGGGTAATTGTGAAACAAAAATCCATACTTTTGAGTGTACAGAAAAACCTGCTTGGGATAAAAACACGAAAAATACTATTATACAGAGTGTTTCAAAACAACACCGATGTTTGGGAGGTGATTCCCCACACCAAGATAAGACGAAAAGTATAGACCAACCTAGGTGCACAAATGTTTCCTTTCTGAGTTATAGGCTGCCGAAAACATGAAAATATGAACTTTAAAGGTCTATAACTCCAAAACTATGGGAACTACCGTAGTCAGATCAAGACTTCACTTTGGAACTAGTATGTACCCTATCCAAATGTCCATGTTTCAGAATCCTGCCGTATTTCCGTAACAATTTTTATAGATGTAGTTGGTGAGTACTTCAAATTATATGCTCGTAGTCGAACTCCCTCTATAAAAATTGTTGCGTGAGTACCTTAGGAGTCTGAAACATGGATTTTTGGATAGGGCGTATATTAGTTCCTAAATGAAGTCTTGACCCGACTACGGTAGGTTCCGCAATTTCGGAGCTATTTACCTTTAAAGTTCAGGTTTTTGGCAGCCTATAACTCCGAAAACAAGCATTTGTGCACCCAGATTGGTCTATACTTTTCGTCTTATCTTCGAGTCAGGAATCACCTCCCAAACGTTGTCCGTGTTGTTTTGAAAAACGCTGGATATTTCACCCTTGATCTCGAAATTTTTCAAGAAGGATCTGTACCGCTCTTTCATAGTTTTTTTTTTTTTTTTTTTTTTTTTTTCAGAACCATCAACAGAACAGACGTGCTATAGGATTACTGCAACTTTCACATCATTGGCAATAATCTGCCAGTTGCATTAAAGCACTGGCAACTTCATTAAACGACAACAGAAGATTAACATACGGTATATCTATTTTGTATTCGTTGTAATTAAATAGCTGCCACTATTAAACTTCTAACCTAGAATCAATACCTTCCATCAATTCTCACTGTTCACTTACACGTCATAAACTCGAATATTGAAGAAAGTATTTCGCTTTTACAGAAAAGCCAGAAAGATTTGGTATTTTTTTATTCTCAAACATTACTTGGATTATAGTGAAAGAAATGAAACATACAAAATGTTCTTATGTCTACGTATGTAGATCCAAAAAATACCTGCTGTTCGCCCAAGTCCTTCTGCTGTAACTGATCCAACAATCCAATTTACATTCAACATTTCTCCGTCTTTCAAAATTTTGTAAGGATGCTTTGCAAAAAATGGCTGCTTCCCTGCTAATTCCACTGTTGGAGCGAATACCACAAAAGGAATAATGCGCCATACCTAAAACAAAAGTTAATGTACTATTAATTGGTATGAATTAAAGAGCTGAAGAGGACAATCGTGAGGGTTCCGTTTGATCAGATAACCTGTTTGAACTATGTGAACGAACTAAAATGGTAAATAATAGAGATGCAAAAAAGCCGGCTTTTTTGAATCGATGGTTTTTTTCACATAAAAAGCCGGCTTTTTTGGGAAAAAAAACGAGAATTTTGGAAATTTTGGCTTTTTTCATTTTCATGATTTTTCTATCTAAATAGCTTTCTTATAGTATATTCTATACTTAGATAAGAATTCCATGACCTAAATGCCATATTTCGCTCTAAAATTCACCATCAAGATGGATGGAGCACATGTTCTACGAATTAAAGCTAACATGAAGAATGTAGTATTTGAGGGCAATTTTAGAGGCTATTTAACTTTATTTTAACTTTTGAGTTATCGATATTTTTTCTTCTCGATATCATTTCAGTTTGTCGTCTGTTTCATTTCTAAGAGCTTAGTACTCTAGCTTCTAACGCAGAAGTTAAACTTACGTTTTTCTACATATCCGTCAAAGCGTACGTTTTTCAATATATCCGTCTAACCGTACTTCCACATTTCTGTTATACTGTAGCTGTGCAACGATTTAGCAATAATTTTCCGGATACAACCTTGAATACTAATTTATACAAATAATCAGTAGCGGATTTAGAAACGTACTTTGGGACGGGTTTCTCTGATTGTTTCATTTTCTAAAATCTCCTAATTTTATTTGGGAGGAGCTTGAAGTTTATGAGTTCAGGCATAACTAATACTGTATTTCGTTTCGTTTATATATTTAGCGATAATCTTCCGGATACAACCTTGAAGATCATTTTATACTGAGAATCAGTGGCGGATTTAGAAAAGTATTTTGGGAGGGTTTTTTTCTTACTAATGTTTAGTTTTTCTAAACATTCGTAATTTTTATTTGACGGCAGCTTAAAGTTAATGAGTAAAGGCATAACTAATAGATATTTCGTTTGTTTTAGACATTCCGTAATTTTGGGGAACAGGCTTCAGTCCGAAAGACCGCCCCCCCTAACCCTCGCAAAACCGTCACTGCTGGTAATTAGTAATAATAACGATTTAAAAACAATAAGAAATGAAGTCAGCCAACTCACAGTACACACACTATTTCTACTTCATAGATGGAATGAAGAAAAGTTTTGTCAGAATGGTCGAATGCTGAGTTGAATTCCGGACTTGTCGATAGAAGCGCAAAAGCTCCAGTCAATCATGTTTGTTGTGCAGTTGTATTTATCTTAACTTAAATATATTCCGTAGTCCTTTTTTTGTGTGTGTTGGTGGGGTGGGGAGAGTTCCATAATGATATGAAGGGTGTGAGCCAAGAACATGGTAACTAACAAATTTTCAATTGCTGAGTTACGCAGCATCAGATAGGCAGCAACGCATACCGCTTCGTTTAATCCCTCATGTATAGACTTATGTGAAAAATCAGCTTTCCGACTTTCAAAATGGATTGTGCAGCAGAAAATTTCTAATTGCTTATAATAGTAAAATTATGGGTTACCATGTTCTTATCTCACACCCTTCATGTTCAATCCCTCTTGTTAAAAATACAGAAAGCTTGAGGACTGAATAAACCGTGATGGTGCTTATATAAAACTGTAGAATTTCAAGAATATACAAAACCAAAAGCTCTAGGTGTGCAGCCTTTAAGTGTATCATATAAATTTAAGTATTTTTCTTATGTTTTATTTTAATTTTATTTTGTTCCAAAAAGAGGGTATGGAATATTTTGAAGTAAAAATACTACATAGAATTTTGCTACTTATTTGAGTATTTTTTTAAAAGAAGTATTTACTTTTAGGGATGGCTGGTTTACACCAGCTGTTTTTCTTCTTTTTTAAAAAATAAACAACTGGTTTAAACCGAAAAAAAAAAATAAAAGGTACGAAAAATGCGAATCGTGTGAACTTCATGGTGACGTTTCCATATATCAAACCATCTGCATTAGTTTTATTTCCTTTTCACCTTTTAATCAAGGTGTCCCATGTTCAATTCTCGGTCGAAGCACAACCCTTCTTTCATGCGTAAACAAAGTAGCGGTTCGGATGTTACTTTAAGCGAAAGTCTTCTCCTTGATAACCTCGGTATTACGTAAGGATGTTAAGCCTGAACATACGAAACGAAACTAAATTGTATATTTCTGCATGCCTGAATGCCTGTTGTTTTATAAAGAAGCCAAGGTTGCTTAAATATACTGATATAAATTGACAAAATTTATCGATTGCCTACGTAGCTTCCAACATTAGCTTGGATTGTATTTTCAATGATATGTACGCACTAAATTTGTAATTTAATACCTCAGTTTTAGCGTACTGATTACGATACGTTGACCTTTAAATTTTACATGCAAAGCAATAACAGGATTTTTTCCGTTATTGTTTTACATTTAGAGTAATGACGGGATTTTCCCGATGGCTAGGACGGGAGTTTCTCAATTTAAGAAATTTACTGACCGGACTTCTTTAAGCTTATGTGACCTCTTCCAACATAACTCCGTTGTTGCATAATAACACCAAGGCGAAACAAGCTTATTTCTGTCAATATGTGATATAAATACATAAAGCAAAATATCTAAACCCAAAAAAACCTGGTTTAAACCAAAAAAGCCTAGTTTAAACTCCCCCCAAAAAACGGGTTTTTGGCATTTTCAAAAACAACCCTGGCTCTTGCCAACCCTGCTTACTTTTGTATGTAGGAGGTTAAAAAAAATCTTATTATATACATTGGTTAATCCTTTGGAATTCATAATGTAAATATGTTGAGAAGTAAAACTGTTTGAAATATCTTTTCGAAATTCATGGTTTATTTTCGAGGTTTTATATTATTATCGGCATCAACCACTAATTAAATGACTTTTTGTGTTGTAGAGAAGCGAAACAAAATCTGGTTTATCAATTTAAAGCAGAATTTTCAAAAAAGCCCAAAATTTCCCAAGCAAGAAAGCGAAGCAGAAAAAACCGAGTTTTTTTTTCAAAAAAGCCGGTTTTTTTCCGAGCCCTTGCATCTCTAGTAAATAATAGTAATAATAATAATAAAATAATAATAATAATAATAATAATAATAATAATAATAATAATAATAATAATAGTAATAGTTTGATGCTTTTGCATACGAAATATTTGTCATTTATGAAGTTGCTAGTGTGCAAATGCAAAAAGGTGAGAATATACAAGCATATTTTTATTAACAGAACAATTAACACATCTGTTCTTTCTTAACAATTACATTTAATAATAATAATAAGCGTGGTATAATATTTCGCCTACACCCGGAGATTTGTGTTTCTTTAATTCCTTTATAGCAATTTCTACTTCTGTTCGGCTAGGCTCTGAAATTCATGATTCTGCTGTGCATTTCGCTTTCCCCACGAATATTAGTTTTTGGCTGAGTGTTAAGCAAATTATCAAAAATATCTTTCCATCTATTCAAGATGTTATTGGTGTCAGTAAGAATTGTTCCGTTGTCTCTTTAATATATACGCGCGAGATTGATATCCTTTCTTAAATTCGTTGATGGCATTGAACATTAAGCTTTCCAAAAGTCGCGTTTCTCTCTTCTTAACATTTTGGAACTTCCCCCATCTGATGTCAAAGGAATTTAGTAAAGTTATATCGTTTGGATTTTCTAGCGAACACAGTTTCGTCTATTTTCCCTTCTCCGTTAGTTTGATGCATCGCTGATCTAACCATGATTTGTTCCTACGTATTTCCGCTTGCGTCAGTTTTTCTCTTACTGAAACTTTAATGCTATCCCTAATTTGAACCCAAGTATCCTCAACGTTAGTGCTCTTAAAATCTTCTAAAAACGGGAATCTATTACACTTCAATCTTGTATTCCCCTCTTGCCTGATTCTCCTCTAATTCCTTTAAACTAAACTTCTCCGTTTTCAGATGTTGAATATTCTCCTTATTCAACTATAATCTCTCTCTTTTATTATCGCTGCTACGAGATAGTGATCAGTGTCATAGTTGGGTCCTCTAAAGCAGCGAACATCAATTATGCTAAACTGTATTCTAAAACATGATCAATTTGATCGGTGTTCTTCCATCTGGCGAGGTCCATGTGTGTTTATGAATGTCGCGATATGGCAATTTTGTTCTCTTTATGATAAGGTTTTTGGATGGTCCAAAGTTCACGAAATTAAGACCGTTGTCATTACTTTCCTTATGCAGACTAGCTGTCCCTATAACCAGTTTAAAAATATCCTGTTGCCCTACCTTTGTATTGAAATCCTCTAATAGAATTTTCATATGGTATCGCGGGACTTGGTCGAATACCCGTGATGCTTCTTCTTAAAAAGTGTATTTTATACCGTCATCCTTATCTTCTGTCAGCGCATGTACATTTAAAACAATAATATCACACCACCGACCCTTAAAAGTAATAAAAGAAAGTCTATCAATAAATCCAAACCGCTTAATTGCTGATATTAAAATAATCGAAATTAAAATGCTATTTGTGTAGTCACATACAGAATAAAATTACAAAAGTTTACAATTATTACTGGAAATTATTGCTGTCACCCATTTCGAATACTTTCTAATGTATTGAAATTTCATTTCTTATCGATAGTATGAAATGTTACAAATAGTTGTACTGTAAATTTCCATAACTGATCTCCAAGTGAATCTGTATAGCAACCAAAGGTAGTTTTGACGAGTATAACAGAAAGTCCAAAATAGCCTTTTGGAGACGACTCTTATTTGTAAAAGAACACATAATGATCGCTTTTGGCTGTTGTGATGGTCTGTCCAAGCAGCATGATAAAAAAAAAAAAAATCAACGTAGCATAACAACAAAAGCTGCGTCTCTTATATGCAAAAAAAAAAAAAAAAAAAAAGCAAGGAAAAGCTTAGTGTGATGAGTGTACACGGGGGGCGCCGAAATCTCTAGCTACGGCTCTGACCACAAATCAAACACCACCTGTGGTCGGTTCTCGTGGCCGAGCATGCTAGCGTATGGGCTAGTAATAAACTTGGTTTGGCGTGGGTTCGAACCCAGGCCAAGTGTTTTTTTAAAATTAATAACATTTTCATCATTAAAATAAGAAAAATATAATACTCATTTGCTCTTGTGCGTAATATACAATACATAAAAAGTCATTTACTTACGTTACGAAACAAAAGCTGAGAGAGCGTCAGCGAGCGAAGGGGGTTAGAAGCCCGGTAGGGCTCGTTTTGTTCCGCCTTGACCCCCATAATAATACCACGTGACATCACGTCACACTCGGGTGATGCAACTTCGATATCAATTTACCCTCACTCGCTTCCTTGTGACCAACTTAAAACAGTTAGTTAGGGTAGCACGTGAAAAAAGTGCGTTCTGCATACTAATCGTGAAAGAAAATGAGGTAAATATTCATATTTTGTCTGTCACTCTTCCTGATATGAGTAAAAGGCCCTTTCTGTAGCCCTACATACAGTGATGCAAAAAATACTTAATAAGAGTGGATTTTTTTTTTTTTTTTTTTTTTATGTCCACTTCCCCATCTCTTCGAGACTGAAGTTTTCGTACTCTTCTCGTCGACGCCTAGATTTAAAGTAAATAAATAAAAGTATATTGCAAGGATCCCCACATCACAACAGACGCACATGTCAGCTCAACACGTGCTAATGATTATAAACAATCTAGCAGACAAGAAGCCAACACAAAGGACACCGAGGAACGCCGAAAGCAGACGGACCTCACGGAAGGACCCGAGGAGGACAAATAAAAGGAGGACCACCGAGGGACTCAGCATCAGTCGTCCAACTGATCAAATCACCTACGCCGCCCTGAGGTCGCACTGGACGAGGGGTACACCTATACTTCCCGAGGTCGCACTGGACTAGGGGTCCTTTCTACAACCAAGCCTTGCGAAGCTGCCTGGAGCTGAGGGGGCTATCCTTCAAGACTCACCGAACCGGCAGGTGCCTTAAGAGAAGGGGCACCGTGCAAAACACCTATTCTCCCCCACTTGGACATTAACGAGAAAACAGTATTGTACTCTTTGTAATCAAAGACGTTTTGTATTTATCAAATTTTAAAATTGTGCAAAATAAGACCTAAAGATTGTGCAAAATAAGAAAGCTTAGATGGTGTGAGAGTAACATTTGTTCACATTTTATAAGTGGTAACCCTTTAGGAAGTCTCATTAGTAAAAATTAAAATGTTAGCTCTTCAAACTAGGTAAAAGAAAACTTAACTAGTGTACTAATTCTTGTATTAAAAAAAAAATACATGGCACAAGTTTGTTTATCCCTTAGTTTGAAGCTATGTTTCTTTTTACTTATGTAACTTCCCTCATAAGCCACCACTGGTTTCGTTTTCTAATTCAATAATTTTAAATCTAATGGTAAATGAATCAATAAGCTTACTATTTTTTGTAAAGACTATTTTTTATTTATTTCATTCTCGTACCTTCTAAGAGCAGTGTAATGAAGTGTATTACAAGAACATAATGGGCCTCATGCAGAGTTGTTCTGACGAATGATTAGTACCATACTAAAGAGTTCCACTAACATATGTTTCCTACAGTAGTCAGGCCTTTAGTATGATGCTAATCATTCGTCAAAACGACTCTGCATAAGGCGGAATAGGTTTAAATTGCAAATACAGTTTTAACTTATAAAAACTGAACGTTGCTCTAATATTAAAGATCGTCCATTCGTTCCGATACTATTGAGCACTTAGCGTAACGATTTGCGTCAACACAACGCAAAATTTGTGATTTTGGCGTAGCACTTATTTTTGTTGCGTAGCAGTTGTTGAATTTTTGCGTTGCGTTGATTGATGTACAAAGAATTTTGCCAAGACTGGTAGGACTAGCTCAGGAGAGTAATGCTCCCGGAAGTAGGAACGGAAAACACACTTCTGATTGGTTGGCGTTATCTATGTCTTGCCACGTTGCATTCAAATAGCAGAATTCAGACAATTGTTGCTGTCGGTTCTCGTGGTCGAGTGGGGTAGCGCTATATGCTAGTAACGAAAACCTTTTTTGGCGTGAGTTCAACCCCGGCCCGAGGAAAGTTTTTTAAACATTTTTTCACATTTTTATAACACTTTTTAAATTAAAATAATACGAAAATAATACTCAAAAATGTGATTTACTTACTTTTGTTCAGATTAGTAGTAGTTGCCCCGCAGGGCTCGTTTTGTTGCCCTTGTACTCCATGATATAAGGCTCGTTTTGTTCCCATTATACTAAATGATATAGATTTTGTGACCACCTTAAAACAACTGACTAGGGTAGCGCGTAAAACAGCTGGCTAGAGTAGCGCGCGTAAAAACGTACTTCCGGGAGTATTACTCTCCCGAGCGGGTCGTAGACTGGTCGGATTGATCACTATTGGGACAAATATCAAAACTTACATTACGAAAGAAGGGAAAAATCTGTAAAAGACTGTAGGGTAAAGTACTGTAGTTTTAATGAAGCAAACTATCGAATCTGACAGTGTGAAATACCTGATACTGAAAATTTACATTATAACAGAGCAAACTCAACATTTTTAGGACTTCAAATTGGATGTTTCAGTTTTTGTCCTTTCTTTCCCTTAATAGAAGTACCGAACACCGAGAAATAAGTAGTGTATGTTGGTTTTTAGTGCTTTCCCTCTGTTTTCAATAATTCTTTTCGTCGTGTACCTAACCTGTCCCGTACAAAACAGAATACTATTTAGATGGAGTACTTCGTCTGTAATTTCTCTTATTTTTTAGAAACCTCTATAATCCACAGTATTCTTAGTATGGACGGGATGCTAATGTCATAAAAGATTTTTAGAACTTCATATTCAGACATGTTTTTATGTATGATTAGCGTTGTACTAAAACTTTGACTAAGGTGTGATGCTAACTTCTGTATTTAGAAACGTATTGGCTATGTTATCACAATTTGTTTCAATAATAACTTTTTCCAATAAGATAGAACCTTGTTATAATTACAATGCTATGAAATTATTTTTAGTGGCGGTACTTACGAAGAGATTTTCTAGTTCTTGCAAAATAAGTGTTCCAGGTCGCTCTACCAAACATTCGAGTAGTTCTAGTGAATTATCCGTGGGACATCTAAGATTAGCGGCAAGTTTGAGTGTTTTTTCTCTTCCAGCTTCCATAAATAATGAAGGGCAAAATGCTGTGCCACTGAGGGATATAGCTCGATGGAAAAGTCCTGTTTAAACAAGAATTTATATTAATATTAATACTGTAGTAATTTTAACTACTACCACTACAGTTTGTTTCATCCAACTCTTTAAAATGTATATTTTTCTTTACTCCCTATGTAACAGGAAAAATATTGCTGACTATTATAATAGATCTTAATTGAGACGCGACATCTGTCAAACTATTTTATTTAACTTTTCATTACCAAAAAATTCTGCGAGATGAGACCATTCGTTTTTAGATTTTTAAATGTCTAGCGGGCATATTTTAGGGGGAAAAAATCAGACAGAATTATCGACCATCATAGGTCTAACTGTGGACGTGTTGTAAACACATTGCACAAAACATGGGATTCACTGGTCATAATAGATTAAAACGAACTCTTCCCTAATATCCAAAATCATTAGCCCTTAACGTTAGAACAAGGCTTTCTATTCTGAGCACTATTTCTTCATTTCACCCACCCGCGTTTCTTTTAGTGTATTTTATTAAAGTATTATTTTAAAAGAAAATTACAAATTAATTAAAGAGTTATTCAAAAAGCGTGCCGGTTTTAGATCATTTGGCAATTTTTTGTTTCTCCGACATTGTTGCTTTATCTATAAACATTCCGATTGTCGCCTTATTAGTCTGAATTTCTCGCATTTCTTTTAGCCATGGAGCAGTTTACTATAGCGCAACGTGTGCTAATTGTAAAAACTTTTTTATCAGAACGGAGAAAGTTATGGGGCGTTTACACTTAGTCGATTTGCGTTCGATTCAGTTGAATTGACGTCACTTTCAACTTAATCGACCGTGTAAACGGGACTTCAACTTAATCGCTTGTTGATCGAAGGCGACTAATCGACTGGCAACTGAATTAAAAGACGTTCTATTTTCTGTGGTTGAAATAATTGAACACATCCACCAATCTGATTCGGCCTAGTTGTTTCGAATAAGTGGCAAATGCAGCGAGTCGATTTAGTCGTGCGACTAAATCGACTAAGTGTAAACGCCCCATTATGCAGCAACTGCCAGGCAACTTCGCGCGAAATAAGGCACCGAATGAATCAACAGTTCGCAGACTTATGAAAAAGTTCATTGAAACGGGTTCAACAGTGAACATTAAAAGTACTGGGCGTCGTCGTAGTGGTCGTTCTAAGGCAGTCATAGCGAATTTCACAAACAGAGTTATTGCATGGCAACGCAGTAGAGGTCATTTGCTCTACGTCATTTACCATACGGGAAATCTGAATATGTGATGAACACGCTTTTGAATTTTCTTAATGAGTTTTGATAAAAACAAAGTTCATAATTTGATGTAACAAAACCGCCGCGCTTTTTGAATAAACCTATATTATGCTCTTATCCAGGGGTAAAAGTGGATCTGGAAAGGTAGGTTGCGGATGACGTCATGTCGCCCCCCGTGCCTATCTTTGCCCATTGTCTTTTTTTTTTTAGGAAGCCGGGGGACGCCGGAGATATTTTTTGCAAGTGGGGTAACGCGTTCTCCCGCGTTTCCTCTCACTTTTACCCCTGCTCTTATCCAGAATTTTACTTCTTTTTTATTTTGTCAGAAGGTCCATTTATTCTGAAAATAAACACATTAAAATACATTGAATTTAATTGTAAACTCCAACTCCAATATATACCTCTTGACATTGGTGACAGTAAGTGGGAATGAACGCTTACTCCTCCGGCCGAATGTCCAGCAATTGTAATACTCTTTGGATTCCCTCCAAATAAAGCTATGTTCCCTTTGATCCACTTCAAGGCTGCCACTTGGTCTTTGAGACCATTGTTGCCAGGTATTACTTCATCCTCAGTACTTAAGAAACCTACAATATGAAATAAAATTATGTGACGCATCTGAATATAAATTCTAGGCAATTACATAATATAACATGTTAGGTAGGAGATGTAATCAAGAATGTAAGCAGGTGAAAAAAACTTATGTTTAGATAGCTAAAGTAAATGAATAAAATTAAAATTAGGTTTACTGATACCACGCATATGCAAGTGATATACAAAATAATGTAAACAATCATGAAAAATTGTCATTGAGTTCCCACCGTTATTGTAACATGTTTCGGACTGTTGTTGGCTTTTATGAACCTTCGTTAATCGTCATCTGATAAAAATTCTTCCTTGAGTGCCGTGGCATTATATGTGACATTACATTACAAATTTTCAAAGAAAGAATGTTGATACGTGTCTCACAGACAGTTCTTCGATAATAGTCAGGAGTATCCTGAGTGCACACGATATTTCTTTTTATTTTTAAAATTTTTGTACCTGAGTAGCAGCGGCACATGATATTGTTTGGAACCACCAAGGATGTTATAAAATAGAGGATCTGCCCATACAACAAAATCGTGAAGCCATACGTCACAGCTTCGCCACACCTACTCTACCCACTGCGCGGCACTAAGATCGCAATGTTTCGAGCCAACAATCATGGCGGAAGCGATAGTAGCCAATCAGACGTGCGGGTTTAGACGATGCTCATTTATTTTTTTGGCTTCATTGAGTTCATATGATGAAGATATGTATGGGCAGATCCTCTATTTTATAACATCCTTGGGAACCACAGTAGAAAGGCTTAGCAATGTGGTAAATCGTGTGTTTCTTATGCACATGCCCTCCCTCCCCCCCACCACACACATAGAACCGTTGACACAGTAAAGGAATTCGAGAAACTTTTAGCATCATCTTGTGAAAGAAGCAAGGAAACAGCAAATCTATCCAAATTGAATGGAATCGGAATGGAAGATAACTCCTAAAAATATGCGTGAAGCATATTTCAGACTGTTCGTTTCCAAACCGAAATGAGATAAATTTTTTACCCATCTCTAAGAGACTAGCTCAGGCACATACAGGACAAAACATCGCCGACTCTAAATCCAGAAAATTTTAGAAACAAATTGTAAAATGTCAAGAAACACGTATTTTGGAAAACAGACGCTCTATCACCATTAATGAGCGTACATGCAACAAAAACCACTTGACGAATCAGTGAGAAGAAAAATTCAGGAAAATTTGTAACGACAAACTTCAAGGCAGTCTGAAATTATCTATGGTGTATAACACAATTTTTCTATTTCAGTCATACACTTAATAGAACCCCACGTAGTATTTTACACACACATAAGTTAAAGTAACAATTATGCTGGAGAGATGGGATCTCATCTAAAGAAAGAGATGAGATAAGTAAACACATAGCCGCAGCGTCCAGACTTCACAACACTGACTGACTTAGCCACTCATCTCTCTCTTTAGCGAGCCAGAAACATAATAAAACCAAGTTATTTACATATTTTGTGTGTTACATATTGTGATTGGAGTTAAGAAAAACTAAACTCATTCGACTCTTTCTCATTACATCCTATTGAGACCTTGTGATTACAGTATTAAAACAGTAACGTAATCATGGCTCATGCACGTAACTTAGATTCATAGACAGTTTTGAGAAACATTTTCTGGAACACTCACAAATCCACGGTAATAACAAAATGGTGTTAGTGAAGTATGGTGGCCAGGAGTTCTCTAGTTTGCACAAGCATAGCGAGGAAAGAAAGTGCCAAGTGGATACACACAGTGATGAGATTCGTCGCCTCATGCAGATTGAAAGGAAGGCCCAGCAATTCTCCTTAGCGGAAATGTCGTCAGGGGGACGTGAACCCAGAAACCGCGAAGACCTTTGTATGTGGTGAGAACAGCGCCGACAACGAAAGGTAGGACCAACCTATTTTATTTTCTGATGTTGAAAGACAGATTTTTCACTCTTAAATAAAAATGCAAGACGTTGCTGCGTAAACACTAGTCAGAATAACCGATATTTTGAAAAACGTTAACTTTCCTTTCATCACTTCGAAATTAGTATTCTATTTCGGACATTGGTCATAAATAAGTAACATCGTCAGTTTTAAAATGACTTATTTTCTTTTTTTTTTTTAGCTCTAGAGAAACTATAATGATTCTGCATAATCTTAAAAATCTCTATGTTTTTATTCAAATAAACAAATCTTCTCGTAAATTTCTTCTGCAAGATGTAGCTTAAAAGTTGTTCATAGAGAGAAACTAATCCACATGTAATTGTTAAAAAGTCCAGACACTCTTTATAATCTTAATGATGTGATGTTAGTTAAGAAAGTAATGCCAGCATTCAAGCTATGATTTTACTTTTTTAATGTAGATATATTATAATGTCCAAAGCATATTATTGTCAAGCATTCCTTGTATGTATAATACCTAAAGCCATGCAGTGTATATTTTTGTTAGTATGAAATAATAATACTGTATGTATTAGTATTTTCAAGTAGGTATTTGTGAAACGGAAATTAACTCAATTAGTATTTTAATAAGAGTTGAAAGGATTTAACATTGAGAAACCAAATAGAAAAGAATTTGTTAGAAAAATGAAATATAAATCTTATAGGTAGTCATGTTAAAGATACGGTACCCATTGACTAGACATGGGATTCTAGCAAAATGAATAAATATTTACATATAATAACATTAGGCTAAGCAAAGCCGCAATCTACTGATTGCTCTGATCCTCCTAAGCAATAGGGAGATCAGGATCTATGCACAAAGGCAACGATCAACGACCAGGTCAGAAGAAAATGTTGCCACATAGTCAAACCACAGGAAACAACTAGATTTGCCCAAAGCCTTTTGAACAGGCGTCTTGGGGATCTTATTTTCCTAAAGCCCTGAAATACCGCGGGAAGATAGGGTTTTCATTACCATGGAATCGGCATTCATTTTTTTCTTAAGCATTTTTTTTTAAATTAAGAGGTTCGTGGCTTCGAAGCCCAAATAGGTCAGTTTTCCTTTCGAGATCTCATACTTCAATGTCAATCAAACCTTCTTTGTTTTGCACGTCATGTGATTTATTCAGGTTACGCTTTTGGATAATTAGTATAGAGGAATGTATCCTCATTTTCTGTTCTTCCATTTAATTTACCTACGTGACGTCGTACTCAGAACAAAAACAGCGGCGTATCGAGTCCCTAAAGCATGTTAGCTCCAGGAACGGAGACTTCAACGATAGTGATAATAAAGATAAATTTTGGTACCCGGAATTTGAACCCGAATGAACTCACATAGAAAATTTCTCTAGTTTCCTCCTCTATCAAAAACTAGCACCCGCATAATACATACCTTTTTACAAAAACTGGAACAGAGACCTCATTTAGATTTTTACACATCATGCAAGCATATGATGTGAGAGGGAAAAGCCTCTTCTTTAAAACATAATAGAGACGAAAACAGACACTCTCTGATACGGACAGATTGTAAGGAAGAGCACAATTTTACGACGAAAGTTACCTCAGAACTCAGTCGAGTGAAGAACCCTATTCCCACGAAAGAAGAGCAAGAAGAACTCTACAAAATGAATATTCATGGCAGAACTGTTGTCACAAAGCTTCCTGTGATATAAGCAGGTTACAATGGTCACACGAGCTGAACTCCTGAGAAATAAAAATATGTCAAGTGGCCACATAAGTTTTTCTTTACTGTACATTTCACTGAAGAATGAGTGTACATTTGACGAGCATCGTATTAAGACCACATCTAAGCTGTCTACTTCTGACTGTCAATATAGTGGTAGATTGGTGTAGGGGTTGGACTATCCTATCATGTCTTGGTATTCTGCAAGTTTTGTCCCTTTTAGGATTTCCACTTTTTGAGGTAAATTTTAGACTTTCAGCCAGCTACTGCTTCCTTACTATTTACCGCAGCATCATGGTTCATACCTCGTCTTATTCAAAATACAGCAACCTTTCCAACGGTACCAGAAACGAGAAAATAAAGGAAGTTTTTAGAATTTTCTTTTAATTTTTGCACCCCTCTGACCCAGGCCTGGGTTCACGTGGGAATCTGAAAATCACTTGAAAAATACATAGTTATGTACACAATGCGTGAGCAAAATTTAAATCTTATATGTTGAAAACAAAGGGCGGATTTTTTAAGAAAATGTGAAGGTGATTCATTTATATATATTCTAAAAATTTCCTACAACATTACTATTTATTGTAGGATAATGGTTCATACCTCATTCTATTCAAAATAAAGCAATCTTTCAAAGGAAACTACTATGCACCGGAAACGGAGAGTTAAGAAATATCCGGGAAAATTAAAAAAAAAACTTTTCGGAAAATTTGAGCCCCTCTGGCACGGGACAGGCTTGACGTAGACATCTCAACATCAGCTGAGAAATACTTAGAGGTATACGCAAACGTGTACAAAATTTCATTCTGATGTCTTTAAAAATAAGGTCTGGAGAATTTTTCAAAATTTGGCCGAAGGTAAAAAATATATAGATATATAGATTTATACACATAGTACATAATATAAAAGTTTCCTGCAACATTATTATTTGATCTAGGATCATAGTTCATACGTCATTTTCTTCAGTATAACGCACCCTTTTCAATGGTACCACTCACATGTCCGTATCATACACCTGAACCGAGAAATTAAGGCAAAACCGGATTTTTTCCCGAAAAAATCACCCCTCGGGCCCGGACTCGGGTTCATGTAGAGCTGTCAAAAAAACTGAAGAATACTCTAAGGTGCACACAATCCGTATGCAAAATAATACTTTGAAAACTAAGGACGTGAAAATTTTTTGAAATTCGCCTTAAGAAAAAAGACAATATCATGCCCCTCCGCCCCCACTTGGAGCCGTCAAGTTAATCGTCCGGTGTTCTTTGGTCCATGCTTAATTGACCAATAAAAAGAAACGGGTTCAATACGTGTTATATGAGTTTCATAAGGGTTTAATACAACACTACTTTATGGTAACGTCTGTTACCATAAATCCTAAAAGGGTTATTATTACCGTGAAGGAGTTGAACAATGCATTTGAGTCCATTTTGGGAGACCATGTTCATTCAGTAGTGCAGACATTGTGTTCTAAAGGTAATGAAATCTACAAGATGGCGTGCCAAAAGTAACATGTAAATGTGGTTCAATATGAACTATTATACCTCACTGGGTTACACAAACACCGGATTTAACCGTTTCGGAAAACAGTGAGGTCCTGTTTCTGTTCGGCATACAGGAACTTGAGGGAGATTCTAGTGCAGAGTAGTAGGCCTACAACCAGGGTTGTTTTGTTTGCAACAAAATGTTTATGATTAAAACTTGTTTTAAACAATTGATTTTGTTTGACAAATTTTGTATATTTTTAAAGACTTTTTTAAAACATGTTTATTTTGTAAAAAAAAAAAAAAAAAAAAAAAAAAATCTGCCAGAGAAAGAAAACTGTCAAAAGTGCTCCCCGTTCAGAAAACTATTTTCTTCCCATGTGAATGTTTCGATTTGTCGTGGCTCGAGCAGGTCAATATGGTGATCTACAATTTATTTTCTCTCTTTTTCCCCTCATTTTTAACGTATATTGTGTTGTTTAAATGCTTCTCAGTTAACTTGCGAGAAAGTGTCGTAGTCGAAGGTTGGACTACTTAACTGATATTTAAAAAAATAAATAAAGTAATTATAATAGAAACAAATTTTTGTTGTATTCAGAAAACAAACAAAAAAGGTTATTTGCTAAATTGCTGTTCTGCAATTAAAATATCGCAAGCATTCGTTGATACAGTACATGTTGGTTTTCAGTCTTCGTAGGACATCATTTGGAGCAAATTTATTAAAGTAACTCAAACTCCAACAAATAAGAAAACGACCATATGAGCTAGTTGCAAAATGTGTAAGAAAGAAATAGTTGGTTTAGTTCAAAGAATGAAGATTCATTATGAAAAATGCAATGCTTGAAAAACTGGAAACCCAAACAAATGGTAAGACTGTTGATCCGAAAATTGCTTCCGATGATTCTAACGTCAGTGATGTGGTTGAGATGCAACTGGAAACTTCAGTCAATGTTTTTTTTTTTTTTTTTTTTTTTTTTTTTTTTTTTAAATCAACAATATCTCTTTCATTATACTATGAAAATTGTATTTCGTCCCTCTTCCCCACCTCCGTTGTAAATTTTCTTAACAGCTTTACATCTTGCATAGCTTCTATGAAGGGACCAGGCAAGAAAGCGTAATATATGGCAGTCGTCCGCGTACAGGGGCGTAAATAATGACCCCACAGACCCCGTATTACGGGGAGGGCTCAGACCATCAGGAGGCTTCCAAATCGAGAAGTGGGACGTAGAGAAGAGGCCCCGCTCCACGCTGTCTGTGAAAGGGCCCCCAAGCCTTTAGTTACGCCACTGCCCGCGTAACTAACCATTAAAGCGTGATACTTATTGTAACATCAGTGCCGAACGTCAGTGTCTGGGACAATTTAATCTCAATTTGTTCGTCTATCTGTATGTTTGCACCACGCTACAGGGAGCAATTTTCGGTCTTTTAACTAAATTTTGAGGGTAGAGGCACGAGACGTTGGAATTTGCTATATAGATTTTGACTGCGATCGGACGTAAAATTTCAAATTAGTGGTTCGGATCACATTTTAAACAAAAATCCCTGTCTCCTATAGCCTTGCTATTGATATAAGACTGCAATCAACCAAGTTAAACAAACTAATTTTATGCGTCTCGAAAAAACTTGGGTTGCAGGATAAATTTGGCTTCAACTCAGTTTTTATAAAATATTTTTAGATATGGGGTGCTCAGAGCATGAGGGATCCAAGTTCATTTTCAGAAAAGTTCACTTTTGCTCAGCAAACGTAGTATCTTCGTAGTCAAGGGTACGAAATAAATTAAACAAAAACCACGTGAAATGGTGTGGACTAGAGTTACTACTAGACAAAGAGCGTTGACGGAATGGGGAGGAGAGCTAATTTCCCCCTCCTTGCTCATAAATTTAAGATATTAACATTATATTGTGTACGCTGCAGCGTGGGAATGATTAACTCAAGCTCCGAAAGCCATAGTCAATGATGCATAATTACGTTAAATAAATGCAGGATATGCCCAAAAGAACACACGGTGGGAAAGTGCCATATTTTCACAACCACGAATCCGAGATGAAAGAAAGAAAAACTACATGAGAAGATGCAATCTAGAATTTTATATTATTGCCGCTAGAGAAGGGCGTTCGCTTAGAGGTCATCCGTTTCTTACCCTGAATTCCAGATTTTGGGGACAGTAATGCAGATTCAGAAACCTTTTGCTGAGTAAAGTCCAACATAAAAAATTTGAATTCCTTACACCGAATAAATTCGGAGTTTGGCCAGTTATATAATCTATTTCCATAAATTCTGGAAATTAAGCCTAAGCAACTTTCCAGTTTAAATCATCTGTATGTTCTTCGTATTCATTCGGTGTAAGGACCTCAGAACAGGACGCTTGTTCTGTTGGACCCCAAAATATGAAATGCAGAGTGGGGATGGGGCGGTTGCTCTCCTGTCCCACTGACGCCCCTGTCTAGCGGCTGTCATATGAAACTATCCCACGCCCTTTCGCATGGTTTTAGTTACATTTGTTTTGGACTCTTGGCTGTGAAGATATTACGTTTTGAAGTAGAATTCATGTGCTGAGCAAAAGTAAACTTTATTGAAAGTGAATTTGGATCCATTGTGCTCTGAATGCCCCAAACATTACTTTTCTTCAATAAATTATTGACTTAAAAAAAACAATCAATTACATAGGCTTGCAGAAAATATTCTAAAGTTAGCATATCAAGTGTGCTTCAAACATTACTTTTCGAAAATTTATTATTTTAAAATAATTTTATTATCATCAGTGTTCTGAAATAGTAATCAAATTTTGCAACAAAAATCTCACTCGTCTCCACGAAACACGATCTTAGCCGCCAAACGGCATAACTAGAAAACTTTCAAAGCAGTTACTCCGAAATGACTTGTTTTAGGGCTAAAATAACCGCAAAAGCGTATTTCTGATAAAATTTATCCTTAAAACATGTAACATGACTCCCTTTGCATTTGAAATATCGAATACCAACCAAAGATGTCCACCATGATGCTTGATAGCACCATCTGATGTGTCAGACCCCTTTCAAGTTTCATCATACTCTCTCAACCCGTTCTCAATACACAAGGATGATGAGGACTTTTGTTTTGGCATGTATATTGATAGATTGTGTGAAATCTCCATAGTAAGTAGATTTTAAAATCTACCTAAAAAGTTTATTACAACAAGAAGGTACTTACGAGTCACTGGCAAGAGGGTGTAATAAAAGGGGGTCGTAATATGAAATAAGTTGAGAATTACTAATCTATACTGAAATATTCTGTACACGAAGAAAAGAAAGTATTTGACAGTTGACAAATTTTCTTTTGCCAATAGCTCAGGAACAAATTAATTAATTTGGATCTTTTTTTGTTGTTATCCTTAGAATAGTTATAATTTGATAACTTGCCAATATCGGTACTCTATTAGGTTAATTTATTGTTAAGTTTTTAGGAAAAGAAATTTTGTCAACTGAATTTTTTTTCTTTCGTGACTGTACCTGACACAGTGCAGTCTTAACGAGAATAAAATAAATGAAAAACTCAGTTGAAAGGGCAAAAAAGTCTTATAAATACGTTATTACACGATTTTGAAATATGTTTAAAATCATGTTTTAAACTGTTCAAAATGTTTAAAACATGTTTTTTTCGTCTGTGTTTTAAACCTTGTTTTAAACATTATGAACACCTTTTTCATGTTTTAAACACATGTTTTTTTTTAAACTATTTTTTCCAACCCTGCCTACATCAAACTTAAAACATTTGAGTTTCTGTATTTAGCATTCATCATCGACTTTATTCATCTACTTTCAACGAACGTAGTTTCTCTGTGCACATATTTTACTATTAGATCCAGGACATTTTTTTTACAGTGAATGACTAAATTAATAGCAGCGAATAGAACAAACATACACGACTTAAATAGCTCACCTTCATGCCTGATAAGTAAAACCATGCCTGTTGTATAAAAAAATGACTTAACCTTATCTAATGACGAATAAATAAATTGATTTAAGCTTACCTAATGGTCCCAATCGATAGTTGATAGTAACAAGCACAATATCTCGATCAATTATATAGTCTGGTCCGAAATCTTTGCCACTTCCGAAAGTGAAAGCTCCACCATGAATATACACAATTACATCAAGCTCTGGATGACAGCATAATTCTGGTAGCTATATTTGAAAAAAAGGAAGATAAAATATTAGGACTAATACTGAACGACGAACATAGTAAAACTAAGAGTATCATACACTCAACGGCCAAATCATTATGCCCATCACATACTTTTGCAACGAAGTCATTATGCTTCTCTAAAGTTTCTGTGCACAGCAGAGGCTCTGGTCAGACGGTAACAGATATCTCACTCGATCAGTCAGTGCGTAGTTTGTGCGTTGAATAGGGAAGAACGACTATATATATCAGAGTTTGATAGGGGCAGCATTGTGATGGCCAGACAGCTAGGAACGAATATCTCGAAAACAGCGCAATTTGTCGGGTGTTCGCGAGCTGATGTGGTTAGTGTTTTCCGAAGATGGGAGAAGCCAATTTAACAATATTTGGTGTCAGCTTCATTAGCCGTACTCTCAAGTCAACCCCTTTCACATATTTGCACTTTATTTCTCACTTTCGTGAGGATCTGTTGTACAGCGCTGAAACTCTTCTCCACTGAGTAGAAAGAAAAGCTTAAAGAATAAACTTGAGTTCTTGCCACAGGAGAGGATAGAATTTCTCCATTTTCACCCAAAAACACCCATAATCAACTGTTCGAAGAGTGATTTGGCTTCACAGTCGTGTTTCAAGTCGGTGAGCTGTTTCTGTATGCTTGGGTGAACTTCTGTGGTATCTACTGAAAAAGGAATGAACATACGCGTTCAATTTGGTACCTAAAGAGCACAAAGGTCTTGAAATCTAATTTCCATATCTTGCTTGAGCCCTTTGAGATGAAAGCAGAAAACATCTAAATCTCTCTCTCTCTTAAAATTTTCTTTCGTTTTCAAGTGCTTGAAGACTAGGAAATTGATAGAACTCCCGACACCTTATGGTACTTGTAAGAAGATCCAGTTTAACAATGAACGAAGAGATGACGAATCTTAGCTTTAACGAAATTCATCCTATCCCCTTGTAGCTTTGTGTTGACTTCACTGAGTATATCGAATACATCAGATAAATAGGCCACATCAAGACGTCGAAGTTTAAGAGCGTCACGTAGGCTTGGATCAATCGTCTGCAGAGACTCAACTACAGTGTCAAAAAAAAAGTTCATAAACACGCCACAAACACTGTCCTTTTGACAACCATCTCACTTCCGTGTGCAGAATAAGACGTTGAAATTCTTCGTCATTTTCTTTACAGAGATTACGAAAAAGGCAGTCGTTCAAAGAATGAAACTTGATTTTGTTAACAGAACTTATAATATAACTCAAAGACTCGTGCAAGCTCTCACTCATTTTTTTTAGCAACAAGATCCTATCGATGAATGACACAAGGGACAGTCATAGCACGAGGTATAGGTCTTTCTAAATGAGCTATAACCCTTACAGACCCAGAAAGAAAATACTTTACTGATTTTTATTTCAAGTACTTACTTTTGACAAATACCTCTTAAATTGATAATGATATGTTTCTTGACGTTTCCCGCAAAGTGGGGAGGGGAAAAACACAATGCTCACAATTGTGGTGGTTTGGACTTAACCCCTTCTAATTCTGATACAAAAGTGAGGGTTGTGATTTATAATGCTTTTTATTGTACTAAAGAGTGTACCTTTTTTGTTTTTTCATAACCAGATTAACAATTAGAATACAATAAGAATACAATGACAATGTTGGATGCTCACTTACTCGTTTGTGTGAAACTTAATGAAACAGTTTTCATCCTTATTAAAACACAAATACACATCACATTTTCATACAATTTGTTCGGGATCCTTACATGTAGCCCTGAAGTCTGTAGCATCTTGAGCTTTAATTTTATCGACTATAGACCAGTGATTACACCCGTCAAACCTCTTGTTTCGTGATGGCAGTGCTTTAGATATTCTATTCATGACTATTTTTGGTGGCTCTACGGAATTTTCTGGTCCACCAAGGTGATCAGGTGAGTGCTTTCGAGTTGGTCCATCGAGGAGATACTCTGAAGCAGAGAGACGAAATTCCAGGAGATCAAGCTGATTTTGTTTCTTGACATTTAGTAGCTCACTGTCTTGACGGTACTGGAACCATGAGTAAACTATTGTCAAGTCAAAAAAATTAAAAATCACTTTAAGAGTCCACTTTTCGGTTCTAATCCATGTCCGAAAATATGCCAGCATTTGATTGATCTAACAGCGGGACAAAGAACACTTAACATATTCCTTATTCTGATTGCTCCATCTTCGTACATCTCCAATGGGGTTGGACCCAGTACTAGCCGAAACAATCACAATGGATTTGCTGTCCTTCCACTAGAGCAGAGTTATTTTGTTATCGTCTCGTGTGAACTCTTCGAATTCTCCTCTCTTCGTGTCATGAAACAGGCCCGCAACTAGAGGGGGGCTAGGGGGCCTGGCCTCCCTAAACTTTTCGTGGCCCCTCCGGGCCTCAATGCAAAAAAAACACAATTTAGATCTTTTTAAGAGAATTTTATCCCCTCTAACATTTTAAGAAAATCTTTTCCCCTCTAACATATTCATAGCCCCCCAATTTGTGGCTGGTTTCTGGCCTGTTAAGAAGTTTTGTATTTCTACAATCTGAATTATTCTTAGGAATTCTTTTAAGTTGAAGTGTTCCAGTTCGATTTATCTGCTTGTAGCTTAAGCATTCTAGGAGAGAAATCGATGTAAAACATACCTCGAAATAGAGATTTTTTTTTTTTTTTTTTTTTTTTTACAGGCAACGTCTTGACCAGTTTTAAGAACACTGCTGGATCATGACCTAGACTGGTAACCAAGGAGTTCTGGACCCCTGATGGATTTCAAAGTCTAGTACTATTTGGGTATCGTTTAGTCTTAGCACTCACTTTTGTGCGGGTTACTAATAATTTACAAATAGAGCATTACATTTTTAAACAAAGTTCGTAACATTCACTGAATATTATCTTGCAACATTTAATGTAGCAACGCATAAAATGAGAACACGAAATAAAACGGCAATCTTAATGTTCACAGAAGTTTTCAAAATTACTTGCTGAATAGCATCTAGCTAGCAGCATCCTTCAACAAGAAGAATTCACTATAGCAAAAACATGTGAACAAATGAAATTGATGCGTACTAATTCTCGTTGTGTAAACCCTCATGATCGTTCGAGCTCTGATCGAAGTCTTTCTAAGGCGTAATGAAACTTCACAAAAGTGAGTGTCGAGCTCCTTCGTGGCTAAGCGGTTAGCGTACCCGCCTTTGGCGTGGGAGACCTAGGTTCGTGGGAAACCTAGGGAGTTCATGTGCTTCTGATTTCACGTTAATCAATAGGCCCCGTCTCATAGAGCCTCGCTGCTGAAAGAGACGTTAAACTCAAAATCGACTCAACAAAAGTGAGTGTCTGGTCTGAAAGGGATAAACCCGTGATATTGTCCAATCATGGATGCGGCGAAAGAGTTTTGTCGGCCTTGCCTGGGTGGATACTTAGCAGATGATCTTTTAGTCGCAAAGGTTTCATGACTTCATTTGAAAATATCTTTTCACAAAGAAGACAGACGGGAAGTTGTACGTTTGTGGGAGACGAGATGAATCCAAATTTCAAGTATTCAGTCAAATATTGACGGCGGTTTGGGTACAAAACCTCGCGGCCAGAACCTCGCCTCCCAAAACGGCGCGGCCCAAAATCTCGCCGGGCCGAAACCTCGCCTGGCCAAAACCCGCCGCCCAAAACCTCGCTGGACAAAATATCGCCTGGCCAAAACCTCGCCGCCCAAAACGTCGCGGAGCCAAAACCTCGTCTTCCAAAACTTCGCGCCCCAAAATATCGCCATACCCAAAATCTCGCCTGACCAAAACCTCGTTGTAATGATCTTGCGACACAGAATCTCGCCTGGTCTAAATTAAGCGAGACGTATGTCGCATGGGAAGAAATGTCAGGATAAAACCTCTTCATGACGATTTCTTAAATGTAGAATGTTCTCTATATTACTATATGTATATATTTAGTAATAACACATAATTACATTAAAATAATGACAAGAAAAATTCTAATGCATGCTTTGGAAATCTATATATATAAAAATTAAATGACTATGTTTGTTACATTATACCTCTTGAGCCATCCTACCGATCTCAATCAAATTTTCAACATAGATGAGGTTCGAGCCTAGGATGTCTTTTATAATTTCACTTTGTCGGCACAACAGAAGGGAGGGGGAGTGGTATATATATATATACAGAGCCGTAGCTAGAGATTTCGGCACCCCTACTCTCACCACACCAAGCTCTTCCTTCTTTTTTTCTTTTTACTTATAAGAAAAGCAGCAGATATTGTTATACTACACTGAATTTTTTTAAGCTGCAGGCGAGATTTTGGCCCACGAGGTTTTGGCCACGCGATGTTTTGGGTGGCGAGGTTTTGGCCCGCGAGGTTTTGGGCGGCTAGGTTTTGGCTACGCGAGAGTTTGGGCGGCGAGGTTTAGGCCACGCGAGATTTTGGGCGGCGATGTTTCGGCCGCGAGATTTTGTCCGTATCCCATTGACGGCACTTCTTTATTTCAGACAGTTGACGAGTGCTTTTCAAAATGTACAAACTCCACACAACACACTAAAACTAATCGATAGTGAATCCACTGTAAATTACTCACATTCTTAAATTAACCCGTAAGTACTACGCGGAGTCTGTCAGGTTCCGCTTTCCGCTATATCTTCCCGTTCTACCGCCTCTCCCGATTGTCGGTTCCTCTAATGTCTTGGTTATATTTAGTGTGGGTGCGAAAACATCGTGTTTTCTAATGTTCGGAGTCTGACAGACTCCGCGTAGTACTAATGGGGCAAAAAACATGCGTAGTACTTAAGTGTTAATAAAATTCCACGGGATACTATTCCTTTGTTCACTTTAAAACACTGCGCTCCACCACCACTTTCCTATTCTTTTCCTTCTTAATGTACAGAGTCTTCCAAAAGTCCTGCAGAAAAGTAAAAAGCTGTAACTTTGTAACCATTTATTGTATTTGTGCAGAACTTTTAGTGAATTTGTAAGAAAATCTGAAATTTTGTTTCCAAGCATTTTTTCAACACCAAACCTCCAGCTGAGCACCATTTACGTCCAAACATTGCTGAAGTCTTTTCGGAAATCCAAGAATGGCATTTCGACGTGCTTCATCCGTAATACCCCCAATCACATCACGTATTTTCTTCCGGAGATCCTGAACATCTTTCGGTTTTTGCTTGTAAACTTCTGTATCACTTTCTTACGATCGATATTGTGTAGCGTTGTCATTGGCACTCGCAGCTCCAAGGATCTGCGTTTCAACGATTTCTTTGGACTTCGCAACACGCTTTCCTGCACGGACTGAATCACATCAACACTGGTTGTTGGCCTTACGCTACGAGGCAAGTCCAAGACACTTCCGGTAGCTAGGAACTTATCGTACCATCTCTTGATACTTGAACCTGCAGGTAGCTGTTTCTGATATTTTTGTCGGAATTTTCTTCTCACCAAAACACTAGATTGTAACTCACAAAACCACGCCACACACTGCGCTTTCTCTTGAGTAGACGCCATCTTTGTCACGTGATTTGCTGTTATGACGTCAACATTTACATCCGCTCATTGTTGCCAACAAAAATTTTAACATTACAAAAAAAATACAAAATTGTAAATAGTACTTTCAAAGTTACAGCTTTTTATTTTTTTTGCAGGACTTTTGGAAGACTCTGTATTATTTCTTCGTGTGAGTAAAGAGGCGCACTGCAAAACCGAATCGATCCGAACAGAACAAAAATGAATACTGCTAATTGCTGACTGGAATGAGACTAAGAAACTGAGGAATTCAGAGTTAATGAGCAGGTGCACTACTCCCGTCAGCTTAGCCTAATGGTTGTGAAATGGGTCACTCGACGTTCTTGTGGAACCTCTCCAGTACATTGTCAAAAATTTGTAAAATGCATATGGATGGAGAATGTCTTTTGTTGAATAATACTAAGAAATATGTAACAGGTCATGAAATCTCAATACCTTCTAAATAGTCTTTCGTCCCCCGATCGCCCTTTTCTGTTCCAGCTCTCGCTATGAGAATGAGAACGCCCCACTGGGGGGGGAGAGGGCAATATCGCCCACCTTGAGAATCAATGATTTAACCTATTCTTCACTTTTCCTCAGTCCATTTTGTCTTTAAAGCATTTTGTTTCATTCTATGAAGCTACTAGTACTTCACTTCAAATACTTTAAAACACTATCCGCCTTATACAGAGTCGTTTTGACGTATGATTAGCGTCATACTAAAAGCCTGACTATTGAACTCTTTAGTATGGGACTAATCACGAGTCAGAATGACTCTGCATAAGGCCTAATATTTACTAGGATATTATCTTATTCCCTCTGATAATCAGGCCCGTATTTAGGTAAGTGCTATTCAGTGCTCGAGCACAGGGCTGCAGAATTTAAGGGGCGGCAAAATTTTGATTTTTTTTAAAGATTAACTCTAAAGTAATATTTAAAACTGGCAACCCGCAAGGTCCCGTGCAAGCGCGAGAAAATATGTGTTTAATTAGCTCTAATTACAGTAGTTCCAAATTAGCTAGTTTATCTGATTATTTCTAAATAGTCATCCTCTCCCAACCCCACTTCAAGGGGTGAGGATAAACTTGAACATCATGAAAACTGATACCGTTAAACTCAGAGACCTCGAAAACTATGAATTCCACACTAATATCTGTCGTTTCCGATTACTTTTAAAATCTCCCTTGTGAGCGGGAGGAAGGAAGATTGCATAATTTGAATAAAATTAACAAAATAATTAATCTGTTAGAATGGAAATGTGGGAGGAGACTTTATCTGTACTCTGAAACTTACTTTAAACTAATGCAACCTCCTGTCACAAAGTTAATTTACTAAATTAGTTCAGTCGGTAGAGTCTTAAGTTCAATTAAATGAAAATTTTGAAAAGTAAAACAAGATTATTTAGCATGAAACTCTAATTTTCAAGCACTCTGTGGTTTTAACACCCATCCTGCATGAGAAGGATACCCAAAATACGTACATCGCTTTCATGATTCATTCACAAACCCAGCTTCTGGCCTGAAAAAGAAACAAAAGAACAAAAACGGTAACACATACCTTCGGCCATACTGTAGACAGCAAAGAAATCCAATATTCCAGGGATAATTCTTTTTAATTGCACCGTTTCAATATATTAGATGCACATGAAATTGTGATATACAGTAGCACACGCACGCGCGCGGTCTCGCAATGAGACCTGAGAGAAAAAAAAATATTTTACTAAAGATATTTCTCTTTGAAATTTTATCACACTTTCTGAGCTCTCATGTTTTAATTGTTCGTGCACGTTTTAATTATTTATCCCGGTATCTTCTCACTTGTAGTGTCTCTGCACTTCACTACGGTAGACACCTCCTTGGAGTATTTCTTCCGTTTCCGGCGACCATTCTCCGTCTTCTCTTGTCGTGCTGCTAGCCTCTGCTACCAGACGTTCTCCCTTTAACTCTGGAGTTCTGCGGCATTAGTGGTGTTTCTGGGTGTAGACATCTGTATGGTGGGACTAGTGAATAGCTATATATATTTGCTAAAAGTTCACACTAGCGTTCCATTATCTGAAGCACTGGAGTTATAATGCACTCACCGCGCCTAATTGATACAAGCGTATAAGCTCAGTCACTTGTATTACACAGCATTTAAATACACTGCACTGTATCGTAGTATTGGTTATTGCCTAGAGATCAGGCATAGAGAGTTTGTCTTTTACCAATACTATGCCTAACTGCAAACAATATTGACTGGTGATACGGCGTGTGACGTTACACAGCAAAAGTTGAAACTTATGCGAAGCACTTCCCATGATATACGGGGAAGCATTGTCTCTTCACTTAGTAACACTTTGCAAATGTTTTAACTAATATAAAAATCACTTTGCAGACAGTTCTGCAAGCCGCACTTTAGTAAATGTTACTCTTTCCTCCTACGCTCTCATTCTATCAACAGAATATGAGTTCAGCGTTACGAAGATAAGCTACTGGTAAATTAGTGCTTAGTGCACATTTAATATCACACACGCCCTATGTAAATGTTTTGATACTAAATCACTGATATGTTAACCACATATCTGCACACAACGAATGTTGATTATCAACTTTCAAGTAACTGACGGTAAAAGCAATACTCCGAAATTCGTGTTCGATGTACACGATTCACGATCCAAGAAGCAACTGTCTTTCTGGTTGTCTCCCGTAACGTTATATTTACCTTCAGGTTCATTGTTCGCTCCAACTTTTGGGTTGGGCCAAACCATTTTAGCACGCTTCACCCAAAATAGGGGTGAGAGGTATGTCACTCACCTGTAGGCTTCTCATGACCTAAATATCTCAATACACAACACTTTTTCAAATTCTTTTGCATTTTGTACTTCACTTCAATGACATCGTTTACAGTCACTATGTGTGTTAGATAGCTTATTAAACAAGCTTTCAAATAGTATATGCCACTTACTAACACTGTGCTGAATATAGATTGAAAAATTAAAATAAACAACAAAATTATTCACACTTGATCACTTGCAGGTTTCCGTACACAACTTGACAAGTGGTCCCACCTAGTGGCGACCCCCGTAACTGCTTGTCCAAGTGACATTGAATACTGCAAATTTCTGAAACTGATGCATTGAAGGATTATGCTTATTGTTTGATAACTCGTATTAAAGACACAATTTAAATAATCACACCAGATGCTAACATATAAAATGAACCCTAAACAAGGTAGCCTGACACATTAAATAAGCATAATAAAAACCATTTGAGAATTCTCTTCTCTCTGCTAACAGTAATGACTTTTGTCAAGGTTTAAAAAAAAACTAAACTGAGGTGTGTGTTCGTCTTTTGGATGCCTTCCACAACCATCAGCTAGGTCTAGAACTGTTATTAGTACAAGCCATTTGTTGTAAAACAAATATATATCGCGCTAATATATATCTACAACTACGGGAACACCCAGAAAGTTTATTTACATAACATTACACATACTATTATAACGCATCATGTATCAGCGGAGCAGCAGAAACAATCTTTAAAACAGAGACATCTTGCGGCTGTCACCGTACTACGACAAACAGCGTTCTAAACGACTACCACTAATTCTCAAGTGGACTCTTCCACAATTTTGAATTTGTCAACTTCCCTTTCTCTGACGGTAGAACGTTGACCAAACGACGCATCTAGAGCCAAACTTGCTAAAAAGGGGTGTGTCTTAAAAACCTAGCACCTCTTTGTATTCTGGATTCTCTCATAGACACGCTAAAATTTTTTATGATTTTGAAAGCATTGTATTCGTGGTCTCTGTGTCGCTATCGTGGCAGTGTATGCTCCTGCCTACAACTATCCTATGAAGTGAGACTAGTTATCCATATATGTGAAAACTGGAGCTCATAGGAATTCTACCCATATAAAGATGGTTACCTTGATTCCTATATTCTCCACGACGTGGGTGACCAAGGCTCCGTTAGGAACACAAGCTTTCTTTAAAGTTTTTTTTTCTCTGTGAGGCTTCGCAGCTTCTCTGCCAGCAAAATAGCGTATCTAAACTATAGAGTTTTCTGTTTTCTTCGAAGTCAACATAAAATTATATTCAAATATCACTGCTCCAATCTAATGTTACATCCGTTTGTCACTCAATGTTCATATTACATAATTAAAATACACAATATAAATACATAAAAATACCAATAAAAGATACATGCTCCCGCTGATACGTATGCAAATTCTATTAACTTCATATGCAAATCACTAATTAAATGGCAAAAATATTCATACATTGACGAAAAATTTAAATATGTAAATTAAATTAAAACACAGTTCATGTGTCGTTTACACCCTCCCTCTCTGCGGAGAGGAGTATAACCTTTAAGTTGAGTTGGATTAAAACTGTCACTATTCATCTCAGCGACCTCCAAAACTATGAATTCAACTCTAATATTGGTCGTTTTCAATTATTTCTAAAATTTTCCCATGTTATTCTTATGGGGACTTTGCACCCCCATGTCTCACAGCTCAGGTGTGCCCTAGATACCTGAAACAGGCCATTTGGTTTATTTCTCTGAAAGTTTTAAAACATATTAAAATTTCATATTTCTATCTAATATGATTCTCGAGTTGCAAAGCGCTACAGACAGACAGCTTATTGTATTATTAGTATTATTATTATTAAGTATTGTGCATTTGGAAGGTTTTGGGACTAATTAGGGTATTTTTCTTTTCTTCTTCTTAATGTTCATTTTGGGCCTGGAAATATCTTTTTCCATGTTTCTCAATTTTCGGTTTCCTCTTTTAACTGTCAATATTTTCTTCTATTTTTTTAAATAATCGATCACTTGTGTTCTTCTTCTTCCTATTCCTCACTTTTCTTCCATCTTTCCTTCCATGGCGATATGAAGATTTTCTTCGCAAGATGTGTCCAATCCAATTGGCCTTTCTACGAAGGATGGTGGCTAGAAGCGTCCTCTTCTCTCCTATCCGTTTTTAAACATCTTCATTTGTTACTCTTTCTGTCCATTTTATATTCTCCATCTTCCTACAACACCACATTTCGAAGTTATCTAAATATTTCTTCTCTAACTTCCGTAATGTCTAACAAGTAAGTCTCCGAACCACAAAGTCCAATACTCCATATATAGCACTTGACCAACTTCTTTCGTAGTTCAATATTAAGGCTTCTTGTTAAGAATGACTTTTTCTTGATGAATGCTTCTTTGACTATGGCAATTTTTGGTCTGATCTCTTTGGTGCACTACGCATTTTAATATAGATGCTATTAAACCATTACTGACGGTGAATAATCTACAAATTATTTTTTTTATCACTTATCGCCACTAGTAATTGGTGTCTCATAGTGACGTTAATTGTCACCTACCTTCGGGCAGAACACCACATCATAATCATCATTGAGAGAATTAGGCCATTTAAAATTACGTTGTACCTTTCGTAACTTGTAATACCTGAATTACTACTCAACAAGAGCTGTTATATTTGCAAAATCACGGCTTGTTTCGTTGTTTGAAACATATATTTATGAGAGGGGGTAGGGGCGGCAAATTATTTACAGCACAGGGGCGCACAATACATAAATACGTGCCTGCTGATAACTAGTTAATTTGTTCTTGAGTTCGATTTCTCTCATGTATAATGCAAAGAGCCTTAAGTAGTTGATGATTTTTACTCATTCGGATGGAATTTAATTAAAAAATGAATTGGAGTTTGCAAAATTCACTTACCTTTGATGTGTAAATGTTAAGATGAAGGCAATCCTCCGATCCATGTATCCTTTTAGATTTATCTGCCTCGGTAAAATCATACTGCAGACACACTGTTCCATTATTGCATGCATTCCACACTCCAGTCCATCCTTCGGGAGGTTGAGGAGGCTAAATTTCAAAAAACAATATTACTTTAATCTCATCTTTTAAATGTAAATTATATTGCAACTCTTAAATATACTGAAGTTCATAAGTTTAAAATGTTTTTCAAGATCCACGAGAAACAGTCTGTCTACACGCTCGTTTACACGAATGCGGACATGTCCAGCTATATACATCAGTCAACGATGATACAACCCTGTTCCTGTAACTGATGACAACCAACCTAAATGGCTTGCACAAGAATGTGTTTGTTATAAACATTCTACAGGCTTCGAAGAGCGCCTTTGCGAGTCGGTGCAAATAAGCACACGATAACGATATAGCGAATGGTATTGCGAATAGCTTAACTGCAGATAGTTCAATAGTGAATATTAAATGCGAGCTGTCCTTGTTTGTGATAAAAGCACAGTTAACAGAATCATTATATTTGGAACGGTCTGTAGCATACAACACTTTTAAGTCCGGAGTACTACTCTAGTAATGCTCCGAACTTCTGTTTATTTGTGAGGAGTCTTGGCAGTGTCTGCAGTCTCTGTAGAACACAAACCTATACCAAAGAGATGGCCATGCAAATTCGTCCGCAATGAGACTCGCGTAGGCACTAGTGTACCATGAGCATGCAGATCGAGGATGTGCTGACACCGATCGTATATCTGGCCTCAAAGCAGAGTAAAACTGCAGATGTGGTCAGTAATACAATCAGTGTTTCCTCCAGACATTTTTCGGGGGTCACTGGCCCTTCGGAGCTCTGACAGTGCCTCCAGAGGAGACCAAAATAATACGTCCATAATATAATAATAAATTGAATAGTACCTGTGAAAACAGTATGTGCTCCTCCGAACACTAAATGTGACCTCCCCTGGAACATTTCTTCTGAAAGAAATACTGAATACAATGCACATTGGCTGGGTTATTTTGGAGATGTCCCTCATGATAAGTTAACGATGGTTCGTTTTCTTTAACATAAAAATTAACAACAAGATTGTTCTAGAAAGCGGCAGTAGTTGGTCGAATGCTCAGGTAACGAACTCTATGAACAGTTGCTTCAGGAAGGAAAAAGCAGACGAGTAAGTAATATAACCATAATCTTTTATCGTATTAGACTACGGTATGATTGCAACAGAACGACAAGATTAGCACCTCAGGTACTGTGGGAAAGTACACGAAGCAAATTTAGACAAGAATACATGATTTCATAAATTTGCAGTGACCAAGCACAGAAAGGTCAAACAGAAACTAAATCGTATCAACAAATGACATATGAAAGTTACCGAGATACAGGTCCGCATTAACAAGGTAAATTCGTAGGCGTTAAAAGTGTGCATTTTTTCATAAGAACTGTAAACCTGTCTTGTTTGAGCACCGAACAAGATTTAATATCAATACAATTATTATTGTTCATCTGTTTATAATCACCATTGTTACTAGGATATTACCATGGGCGATCGCAGAAAATTTTTCAGGGGTCAAAGGTTTGTGTCATGTTTTATGGTTATGCTTAGTAGATGCCTTGTATGGAACTAAACCCCAACCATTCGTATAATCTTCACTGCAAACATAGTATTAGTCTATGTAATATTAGTTCGAGCTCTGTTACTAAGGTATTGTTGTATGTTGTATGGAGGATCTCACAGGTGCATGGTCTCTAAAGAACAGTAAAGTCAGGAAATCAGGAAGAAAATATATTTTACATAATCAGATAAGAATGCAAACACATTCATTTGAGAATGGCTCCATCTTACAATATCTTTATATATATTCTTCCTATACCTTTAAAGCATAACTATACAAACTCTAAACATTTTATCTGTTTGTATAATGACAATCAATAAAACAAAGTTTAAAGAAAATAACCTTAGCTATTACCGGTTGACACATCCTGCGTGCAAGTTTATATACGGAAAGCAAACAAGTCAATTAAGAGTTTTGGACTTCCACATTCAATTAAAACTGCAGTCTTCGCGGAGCCTTGAAAGCAAATTTTGTTATAACCTCAATAAATTCACTTTTTCTCTGTGTTTACACGCTGTCCATGTCTAATAAAATTTTTCTCTCTTTTTACGAGGAGATCCGGGTTTGATTCCCGGCGAGAACTCATGAACAGTACAGGTAGTTCGGATTCCACGTTAAGCTGTGGGTCCACGTCTCATATAGCCTCGCTGCTGAATGCAACACTACACCCAAAATCAAATCAAATCTTCCTTTTTACGCAAAATAAAATTATGTACAACGCTCCCATTATCAAGCATTTGCAACCAACCGAACTCATCATCGTTGTAATTTTCATGCATAGCATACATCATCATTAGTAATGTAGCTTTCACCTAAAATGTGAGATGTCCAATTTTGGAGGCTTAGCGTAAGGTACGTCTTGGAAAGTAAAATTCTTTCCCTGAATACGACTTCTTTAAACGTCCCTGGGTAAAGGGCCTTGTACAGATAGACAATAGGAGACAATTTTGAAAAAGACGAACATAGATAACAGAATATAGTGAAAAAACTCGATTACACCTTCCCTTCACTTGTTGCCAGATTGTGCTGAGGATTGGCTGAAATAATTGTTCACCATATGTGCAATTTACTGTTGTCTACTGTTTTGTGCATGATTAAACAAAAGGTCTGAACCTAACATAATTGAATTTTTTAAAAAAATGTTTTGACCGAGTTTCTGGTTAATCAGCATGTGGTGAAAGACATGCTGAAAACTACCTAATAATTCAGTACCATACACGCTATCAATTGCTTACTTGATAGTACTCGAGGACAACCTGAAAATGTAAATATGTTTACGTTTCTGACGGCCTCTAAACAATTTCTATTGTTAGGTGAATCCTGTTTTAAATTGGTTAATTACTCAAAGAATGCAGTATATTCTTGGCTTGTTGATAAGTTCGACTTCTTTTACGTTTTGTCGATTAATGTCTCCATTTGCACTAAGTTCATTTTGTTCCATAGTAAATAAAATTCGTGGAGATTACAGAATACGTACAATTTACTTGTGGGATTTAAAGAACATTTATATTGATACCCATTGATACCAACGAAATGTAAATTAAATCTAATATATGACAAAAAAAATGATATTGTGCAGGATTGTATAATTGAAAAACGGCTAAACAAATTGAAATTAATTTTGGAACATAACTACACACAGAGCCCGAAACGACTCAAAACGACACAAAAAGTATGTCTTCAAATTTGGACATACTTTAATGTGTAGAAATGAATTGCCTTCTAATGGTGGACATTAGGAAATATATCGATTTTTTGACATTATGGATATGTCCGCCATGAACAGTAAACATGTGAGCAACTATAGTATGTCAAAATGATCTACTGCCTTGTTTTCATTAGTTTTGATGGATTAGTATGTTATGTTTTGATCATTGGGGCAATTATATCATTGTTTGAGATGATATAATTGTACATCAAAATTTTATACACATGCGCAGAAACGTGAGGCGGTTGTCGTCTGTCTCTTGTTATCAGTGTTACCAATGTAGCACTTTCTCGCTCGATCTAGAAATTTTTAAGGATATTTTTATGAAAAACAATTGATTCATTTGTCATTGTTAGAATAGAAATTTAGCGCCTTTTAAATGTTGTCTAATGACTAAACTAACATTATTTTCACTAAAATTAATATTTCTAGCGTCTTCTTGCAGTGTGTTTAGTGACAATATTATTCACATTGTTGGCAGTGTGTTTAGTATCATTACGACATGTGTGTGTGCCCTATTACGGACAGGGTTGACATATATTTTTATGCCATATCAATGTCTTCGGGGTCTGTGTGTAATACCTATCTCCAACATGTTTTTATCATATCCCTTTGATTCCATTAAAGCACGAATCCTGAATATGTTTGGGGATCAAAGTTGCCAACCGCAGAGAAAAAAATTATCGATTTTCGTCTTTAAAATTATCGCATACTACAAAAAATTAACGCATATTCGTTATGTACGTGATGATTCTAAGAACAAGTATAATCAGTGGCGTATTTACGATTTTGTTTCGGGAGGCTTTGCCAACTTTAGTCCTGGAAATGTGTAAATTCTGCCAAATATTTCATTTACTTTAATATAGTAAATAACATTTCGGGGGAACTTAAACCCGCAAGGCTCCTCCCCCTAAATACGCCACTGAGTATAATACTACTAATAATACCAATAATATATAATAAGCTTATGTAGTAAGCTTCAGTTTCTACATATTGTTCAGTTTCGAACTTCAAATCGACGTCACTCTTCACACCATTTCTTAAAATCCTCTGAATAATAACAATATTTCCACTCCCTCGTAAATGTAATTGAATTTTAAAAATGGTTGTTGAGTTACCATTTGCTAATTCTCAAATCGTTTTTGATTTATTTTAGACGGAATGCTTGTTAAAAAGCCTCAGTGTGTGTGCGTGTGTGTGTGTTTTATAATTATTTAATGCATATCTACAATTCATTTGCATATTCAAAAACCAGAAAAAAAATATGCCTCCTAAAATTATCATATACTCATTTACTATCGCAAGGGCATTATAATGCTCTAGCGTCAATTATGTACTTCGCTGAGTCAAAATAAGAAAAAATAGTAATATGTGCCATTACTCAATCATTTTCACTATTACTCAAGTGCTCTCTAATATCGGTCAATTTCGATCATTTTTATATCTCCCCTCCCCATCACCTTCCCAAGTTGCGGGGCTGAATTTGGATTTAAACAGCATCGGCAGTATCACTGTTCAACTCAGCGATCCCGAAAACTATGGATTCGGTAATAATATCGGTCATTTTCGATAATTTTTATCTATCTCCCCCTCCCCTAAGTTGTACCGTCAAAGTGAAATGATAGAAACCAACCCAGGCCGAAAACCTCATCTATGTTGAAAATTTGATCGAGATCGGTCGGGTGGTTCAAGAGTTATTAAATTACAAACATAGTACTTTTTTTATTTATATAGAAGATAGCAATAAGGCTTAAACTATAGTATATCAAGATAAATTATCGCATGGTTGGCGAGCCTGTTGCATGGTCGCACGCACGATATTTTCCAAGGGGGGCAACACACACACACACACACACACACACACACACACACAATTGCTAGAATGAAACCCAACAAAACAAAACTTCATTGCTATCAGCACCACGTCAGTAAAAGAAACAACAAAGAGCGAAATTATCTTTTCAAGTCAACCGACGGATTCCATCATTCAAAATACTTAGCAATGCATGCAGCATCAGGCTGAATATAATTATTACTGAAAAAATATGAAACATCACACGGTGGAGAGAAGTAAATTAAAATCTTGGGGATGAGTTTGACTAAAATTTTGTTACTCTAATTATTTAGTGAATGTTGATTTTAAAAGTATACTATTGTCACCAGAAGAGCCTATAAATGTTAACCTTTGTCCAAAATCCAGGGAGGAGCAATTACCCTCTCTTGCCCCCCTCTGAGGGGGCGCCCATGGCCTGTTGGGATTGATTTTTTTTAAATGCGAAAACTAGAGTATCTCACCGTCCGTGAAGTTAGGAATATGAAACTCAGTAGCAAACTCCTTATTACAAATTAGCGGACATTTGTATTTTTCCGAGCACTTTCCAAAATTCTCATTTTAAGGTAGGAGCGTCATTCCTACTTTTTTTCGGCACATTAACGTTTACGTTGTCTGTTGTTTGTGATTGCTTAATGGGGAAACGCCTGACCCGTTAGAAATGAAATGAAATGAAATCGTTGAGTTTTACGTCCCACGATTATGCCGATTACGCTAAAGAAGACGATGATTATGAGAAATGAATAACATGGTAGAATGAAGAAAGTGGGAGGAAACGGGAGAAACTCGAGAAAACCCACGAGCACGGCGTTTGTCCACCACAAAGCCCACACGGCGCGAGCTGGGATCGAACAAGGGACCCCAAGCACCGGAAGTGAACGCTCTACCACTGAGCCACCGCGCCCCCTCCCATTAGAAATGAATTTTGGAACATAATACCTACTTCGAGAGATTTCTTTTATCATGCTACTCTGATTATTCATTTATTTCATGAGAACAACACAACAGGCTTAATGCCCAATTATAGTGTCGTGTACATACTTATCAACAATATACTATTATACATATAATATGTTATTATACATACACAAATATACGCCGTTTAATTATGAAGAAGTTATTACCTGACAATAATTTGTTTTCGGACTTGTTTTCAGACATACTAAATACATCAATTACATGAAATGTAAATCATTTTGTTATGTGAAGCACACATTCTCCACAAGGAGTTAGTTCTAGGTTTTCTACAATAGAATGTCCCAGTGTTTGTTGTTCTAGTCTTACCTGTTGGGACACGTAATACCATTTCTGAAACTAATTCTGGACAGTCAATATTACCGTTTAATAATTTATGTACAAACAACAAATCAAAGACCCAAATCCTTTTTTCTAATGTTTGAAATCTAAAATTTTGTTACTAAGTCTTAATAGGGGACATACTTTGGGTAGAAACCGGTTTTCTTGTATGTAAGCATTCTTAAAAATTTAAGCTGTATATTTTGTATTGCATCAGAGTACTTAGTGACATTTGGTGCCCAAACAGTACAACAGTATTCGAATTTTGACCTTACATACAAGAAATATAACCTTATAAATGTTGATTCTTTGTAGAAATCCTGTCCTATCCTATAAGTTAAACGTAGGTTTCTATTTGTACTAATCGTTATTGCGTCAATATATTAGCCAAAAGTTAGTTTGCTATCAAATATAACTCCTAGATTTTTGATAGTATTTGGGGTAGACAAGCAAGTGTAATTTATTGTATAGGTAAAGTTAATTGGATTTTCTTTCCTCGTGAAAAATACAGACATGTCCAGTGAAGGAAAGGAGGATTCAACATTTATGTTTTAAAAAAGAATATCTCATGGGATTTATCACTTTCATTCAAATGCTTATCTTATTCTAAGGGAGAGGAGTTCATATATTCTCCATGACCCTATTTTCCCCGCGAGAAACGGGAATTTCAGCTAGTATGAAATAAATAAATATTTATTTCAGATTCAAAAAGAAATGTTTGATAAATTTTCTTTCAAAATGCAAAATTTGTTTCTCAAAACTGAAAAGAAAAGAGAAGAAATGAAGAATTACTTATCACAAACAAATCCAACTCAATTGCACTTGTTCTTCCCGTAACTAAAAATTTTCAATCAACTAAGGTTTTGATTAATTATACCTAACTACTGTCATCATGGCAAGTAGTTGATTTAATGACCTATACTCCAAAACACTTAACTCTAAAATGTGATGGAGTTAAAGTATTATTGCACAAGCTTTGTGTCAAAATTTAATATAACTTGGATAACACAAAGCCATTCTTTTGAACTTACACAGGCATTTTTTTACTGTGCATAATCCTATTTTTTCCGTGCGAAGAAATGTTGTTTCAGCCGGTTAATTATGTTTCTATCAAGTTATTAGTTAAATAACGCAATAAATTTCTTTAAAAATATAATAAAAAATAAATATTTGAGTTAAATAACACATGATTTTTTTAAAATACTAAAAATTAAACTTTTGAGTTAAATAACACACTGTTTTTTAACAAAATATTAAAAATTAAATGTTTGAGTTAAATAACACTGATTTAAAAAAATACTAAAAAATACATGTTTGAGTTAAATAACACTGATTTAAAAAAATACTAAAACTTTTTTTGTTAAGGAACACACTGATTTTTTAAAAAAATATACCAAAAATAAACGTTTTGAGTTAAATAACACACTGAATTTTAAAAAATACAAAAAAAAATTGAGTTAAATGACACACTGAATTTAAAAATACCAAAAAAAAATAATTTTTGAGTTAAATGACACACTGAATTTTTTAAAAAATAAAAATTAAATTTTTGAGTTAAATAACACACTGATTTTTTAAAAAAGAAAAGTACTAAAATTAAATTTTTCAGTTAAATAACACTGAATTTTAAAAAAATACTAAAATAAAAATTGTTGAGGTAAATAACACATTGATTTTTTTAAATAAGTACTAAAAATTAAATTTTTGAGTTAAATAACACATTGAATTTAAAAAGTAATACTAAAAAAGTTGTAATAAATAAAAATATTTTAAAAAATCAAGCGCACACAAACTTTTTCCTAGATATCCTTAATTTTCATCCACTTTAACAAGGACTTGATGAGTATCACACACAGTAACGGCGCTATAGGGGGCAAGATGGGCGCTACGTATGTTCCCCAGACATATTGTATTTCAATGAGGTCAAGTAATAAAAAAATAGTATCATTTTCGGTATAAGATGTATACAAAAAGAGCTGCCGCAAATTTCTCTTCTTGTCTACCCAAAATTTTTCTGCATTTCCGTTTGCTTCCCCCAAGAAATGAAATCTGTCGCCATCACTGATCACATATCATAACAGAATACACTAATAGTAATGTCTATGCTTAGTTTTTATACAAATATAAAGACTAGAAGCATTATGGGCCAACCAAGCTCATTATCATCGTTATTTTGATGGATAATATTAATCAATCATAACATAGACTTCACCTGGAATCTGAGATGTCCAATTGGAGGCTTAGCGTAAGGCACTCCTTGGAAAGAATAAAAATGTTTTCCCGAATACGACTTTCTTAAACATCCTTGGATAGGACCTTGCGGCAGATAGACAATAGAAGACAATTTCGCAAGGGATAAACACACATAAGAGAGTATATAAAGAGACAGCACTGTTACAATTTTCATTTCACTTTTTCTTATTGTTACGAGTGGGAAAGAAAGAAGTTGCAATATACACTAATCGCCAATGCTATTTACTGGCGTCCACTATCCTGTGTATGATAGAACAAAAGGCCGAAACCTAATATAAGTTACTCGTTTACCTTAATGACGAATTCCTGCTTAATCAGCGAAAGATTAAATATAACTTTAACAATAATATACTTTAACCTATAATAATTGTTTACTTTATATGCTACTAATTTATTTATTTATTTGTACTTGAAGAGAGCATGAAAATGCAGTTTTTAAAGCAGGTTCCATTTACAATGTTTTCATGACTCAAGGATACTAATAATTGCTTCACTGAAAATGCCTCCTTAAAGAATTTAGCATGTTTACTATATCTTACTAGCTTCACTTGTTTCTCGCTTATCGATTAAGATTTACAATTTCGTTAAGTTGTTTCATAGAAAATACGATTCCTCGTAATATATTGTAATATTACCTTGCTAAGGTAATAGGTAGGTCAATTTAGCACACGGGATTTTGGTTTTTCTCCCACAACTTTTTATTATAAAAGTCTTTTTATATAGAAATATAACACACAAAATCACTCTAAATGAGATCCCAATTCAAATACAATATTCTCTATTTTTCTTGGATAAAATAGGTGTCCTCAGACCAAAACATCCAAGTGAAGGATACCACAGAAATCAATGCAAGCTACTTAACTTGTTATGGTTAGGAATTGTCAGTTCTGCAGGCAAACAAAGAGAGGTTAAAGTCACGCAGAGCTTCAGGCAAGCTAAGTGGTTGTGGTTAGGATTTTCCAGTGCTCTAGGTAAGCAAGAAGATGGGATGAGTTCTCACAGAGCTCCAAGAAAGCTAAGAGGCTTTGGTTAGGTTAGATTTCTGAGAGCTACAGGCAAGCTAAGAGGCCAGGTTTAGGTTAGATCTCAGAGTTCCATGCAAGCTAAGAGGCCAGGTTTAGGTTAGATCTCTTAGAGCTGCTAGCAAGCTAAGAGAGGAATGAGCAGCCGAAACTGATGCCGATTAAGGTTTTCGTGTGTATTTTATACCTACTTCATAGGCAGTGATAGCGGTAGTGTTCCTGTTCTACCACGTGCTTAGGTGATGATAACGGTGCTTGTCGTCTGCTTGCTCGTAATAGTTGAAATAAGAAAACACATGGTTTTGATTAGAGATAACAAGAGCGTGGTCTTAATTATAAATATGGAGCACGTGTAGGATTTTAAGCCCTCTGGCGAGTTTAAATAAATTATCCAGAGGGTTATTTTTGTAGAATTGTAGTGGTAATGAGCAGTCAGTACTAGAGACCACTAACGATTCACTAAAAAATATTATTGCACTCCACCTTAAAACACTAGTATTGGTGAACCTAACATTGATATAATAAAGGGGTGGTTGTAAGGAAAAAGTGTTAAATTGTTAGTCCTTTACTCAAGACAGGATCTGTAACACACATTTAATTTCCCGAAAGGGAAGGATTGTTTGAGCTCTGGCGTATATAATTAATATAAATATACTAATTCCTTATGAAATCTATGGAATTTGTCAATCATGGCAGTTGGTTTTGTGCTTCCCGAAGTCTATAACGTGGACGCATAGCTCTGAAAAATATTGAGGAAATGAGTGTTATGCAATGATTAATTTCATTTTGTTCCAGTAATTGCAAGCAAATGTTTCAGGGGCGTCATCTAGGCAGAACAGAAGGTTGTAATACCCCCTTCCTTGAGTGTGATAAACATACATTGTTTGATCAAATGTATAGTAAAACACTGATATAAAAAAGTAAAACTCTTATGTCGACGGAGAATCCTTCCCCGAACAAAATCTAAAATGACGCTGCTATTACCAACAAACCTGCAGTGATGTAAATAACCACTCGCCCAGTCGCCCGGGAAGAGTGATTCATCCGTGCAGGCGAGCATTTAATATCACACTGAAGATAAGTAAATGATTTCTATTGTGGGATGTAGGCTAGTACCTTTTTTCTTGAGCTAGTAAACTTTTGTTGCTTATTTGCATCCCTGTTGTAGAGTTATGACATTGCTAGAACACTTACATATGGTTTCAAGAGTTCAAAGTTTGATCCCAAGCCATGTGCGTTCATAGTTTACGACAGTGAGAGATAGAGATTCAAATATTAACACAGAGAGGGAAGATTTACTTACACAAGTTTAGAATTCGAGAAAAATGATCGAACAGCATCCATATTATGACAAAATTTGTGATTTTTTGAAATAGAAGACGGGAAGTTTCTGAACTTCGAGGATCAGGCAGTTGTCCAATTAACGTGGAGAATGTTTTTTTACAACATCAGATTATTACGAAGGGGGAGAAAGATCCTAAGATCTGAGGAATTAAGATTTTTTTTTAAATCTTCTGATTCCGGGAGACAAGTGTCGACCCACGAACCTCTTAGCTATCGAACTATGATGTTATCCATTCAGCCACGGAAAACTCTGCACAGTCATTCATATACTTGTCCTTTAGCTACGTGGAGAAAGTAATGGAATGGAATATTCCAAAAGTTGACTCGGTGGAAGCAGTAAAAGTATGTTACTACTGTGTTAATTTAGTTATATTTGATAGAACCGTCTGATAAAATAGTGGCAAATACTCAGACATAAATAACCTTTTGCGAAGCTCTAGTAGAAAGTGAAACAAAGAGTCGTAAACATGTAAGATTTTTAAAAAGAATAAGTTAAAAAAGCAACGGAAATGCGCATAAGTGTCACTTCGATGCGAACATATAACTTGAAAAACAGTCTATTTACGTGATTATGTGTTTAATGAATGGTTAGTGTAAGGGACTCCCACGTGGATGGTCGTAGGTCGAATCCCGACCGTACTTATTATTTTTTTTTAGCTATGCTCATAGTGTAGACAATTTTGAATTAAATGTAGCCGAAGCTAGTTTAAGTCGAAATTATTTTCAAATATGCGATTTGTTATTACAGCTTTTCTTTAACTTGTGATGTTTCAACTTTGATATTAAATTTTAAAACCTTAATTTACCACATTTCCTTAAGTCATATCATGATACAGTTTTGCACAACGACGACAGTCGGGCGGTAATACAATATTCCATTCTTAATATAATATATTGATATATCTTTAAAAAATTATCACTCAGAAAAAAACGTAGAGTGGACCGTACGATGCAACATGGACTCCTGAAGGAATTTCAAACGAATTTAGTATACGTATAAATTACCATCTGAAAAATATAATAGTGTAGGGGAGTAAGACACTGAAACCATTCCTAGTAGGGGAAGGGACGACATGTAGCGATTTGGCCTGGAAGAAATTGACAGAAATGGTGTTACAAACTTGACAATTTTATCAGAAATCTTTGTTGATCGAAATTTATATCTGCATGAATTTCAATCCATTTTATTTAGTGTAGTTCACTTACAATAGAAAAAAGACTGTATTTCTTATTCAGTTTCAATTTAGATGATGTATTATATATTCGCAAATCCATAAAGCAAGCATTTACGATTATGTTAGAAATTATTTTTGAATTATAATTCTCTTAGAACAAAAAGTGTGTGTATTTCTTAACTTATTATCTGCGGATGCGCAAAGGGATCTTGTGGACGCAGGTACAGATATAAACGTGATATTATATATCTGCACAGACTTGTATCGATGATTACACCCTGTACGAAAGTTAGAAATGAATATACCGCGTTATTTGGAAGCAAAATAAACATTTTTGCATAAAATTAATATACAATGTTTGGAATATAATGGGCGAATGATGCGCAAGACATTTGGAGTGGTAATTCTAAGTACGAGTAAAGCTAAAAAGAAATTCGTCAGAAGAATTCAAGGAAGAAAGCATGGTACACTTTAAAGGTAAGCGAATGTACTTTTTAGACACAAGTAATTTTCGTGACTATAATTGAAAAGCACTGACCAAACATCATGCTGTATTTTAACTATCATTATTTCTTTCAAGGAAACAAACTTGAAATTCTTTACGCAATTTGGTCAAGGTTTTCAACATCAAATACGACTATTTTGTTTGTGTTAATCATATCCTTTCTTTCTTTTTGTTTGTTTTAACAAACAAATTTTACATTAAAGCAAGAAAATTTATGGAATACAGGCTGTCCCAAAGTCCTCTAATATAGGGTAACTCTGTTATTATCAGAGTTACAATAAAATGTAAAAGGGAAAACTGTCTCCAAATATGACGTTTTCAATCTAAAGTGAAGGAATTTCTCAAATCAGACAAGCCCTTTTGGCTATACACTCTTTGCGCGCCGAATGTTAAGTAAAAATGCAACGTTGCCATTTACCTGGACTCACAACATAAGTGAATGAAGTTACTCTCTTTTACGCTAACGTGTCGATGGCCAGTCGCAATTTCAAGCAAGCCCTCATTTACCATACTCTTACAAAATTTATTCACCTCCCGGTAAATGGCAACGTTGCATTTTCATTTAACATTGGATGTATAAAGAGTGTATAGCCCAAACAATTCATCCAATTTAAAAAAATCCTTCACTTTAGATTGAAAAAATCATATTTAAAAACTATTTTCTCTCTTATATTTTGTTGATAATAACAGAGTTACCCTATGCCAGGGGCGGGAGCTCATGTGGTTCGGATTCCACGTTAATCAGTAGGTCCCCGTCTCATATAGCCTCGATGCTGAAAAGGGACGTTAAACTCAAAATCAACTCAACTCAACCCTATGCCAGGGGATATTTTAGACACCCTGTATTTTGTCCATGGGTTTCCTCGGGGTTTCTCTGATTTTGTCCCACTCCCATATCCCACCACTTGCTTCATAATAATTCACTTTCATTCATTACTTTTCTCCCTTAGCCTAAATTTATCAGATTACCAGGTTTTTTACTGGGCACCACTGTTTTTTGTAGTCTTTTTTCTTCCTCCATTTAATAATAACCAAACCGCTAAAAAAAATAAAAAAAATAAATGAAATGTTTGAGTTTTACGTCCCACGTTTATGCCGGTTAGGCTAAAGGAGACGGTGATGATGAGAAATTAATGAAACGGTGGAATGAAGAAAGTGGGAGGAAACGGGAGAACCCTGAGAAAATCCACGAGCACGGTGTTTGTCCACCACAAAGGCCACAAGAAGAAAGAAAAATCGTTCGTTTTCCTAACAGCAGCAAAAAGTTTGTATTATTCAGCTTGTAGCGAAATTTACTGATTCCATTTAATAACAGTAAAATAAAAGATAAGGGTTTTTTCTCTAATATCCATCCGTTTACGTTACGCCTGATAGCTATGTGAAATCAGTTGATCCGAACCAGCTGTTTTAGGCCTACCGCTCATTGGCAACATTTTGTCGGACAACTATCTTGTTGCTCTGGCTAAATGCATTGAGTCTTATGGGAGTCCGCTCACTGAGGCGATGGCGACAGAAAAGTTGCCGAGGTGTCGCCAAGCAGGGCGACAGCAGGGCAACAGCTCGGCGACGGAACAGTTGCGCAACATCTAAAAATGCATTGAGTCTTATGGGAGTCCGCTCACTGAGGCGACGGCGACAGAAAAGTTGCCGAGGTACCGCCAAGTAGAAAGGTAAAAAATAAATGTTTTCTACAAATTTTTTCACGTAACAGTTCTTTCCGTGTGTAGCGCGTGAAAAGAAGTGTTCGCAAAGGAAACTAACACATTCTTTGATTAGTGATCAGCATGTCTTTAATTAGTGATAAAGACTATGAAAAATTAATTGAGGAAATAGAGAAACGCCCAGCGTTAAAGAAGAAATATACTGCATATAAAGAAGAAGTTGTGGAAGGAAGTGTGATTCGTTGTTATAAGAAACTAGAAGATTCTGAGATTTCCAGCCAAGAAGAAAACAACACAGGTAGGTACATTATTCGATAATGACACATCGCTGTCATATTACGCACTACTATTCTCTTTCCAGCCTTAGAAAAAAGTAGATGTAAACAAACCCACCTGACTACCAATGGGTCGATGAGTAGTGATTGGTTGTTGGTCTCACTGCACTAGTATCCTACCGCAATATAATCCCTACTAAAATATTAATTTTAATAAAAATGTCTGAATTTACCCTGCATTTTGTGATAAGAAACGCAGTAAATGTAATATTTAACAACAGATGTAGCTTTATTTCAACCTCACCCAACTTGGACATATAGTATTTACTGCGCATGCGTATGCGTTCGCGCGCCGACTCCGCTCATTTGAAATTGTAGAATACAGAGTTTCATGGCGACAATGAGTGACAGTAATCCATCTTCGTCTCATACTATAAAACACAAAAGAGGACAACAGGAACATAGGCAATCTCGTTTATATAACGATTTACGAAAATGCATATTTCCAACATAGCAGTAGTCAGTGCCAGTGCGTTTATTATTTAACAACCAACGAAACCTTACACTTAGGAAATTATGGGACGACATTAAGCTAGCAGACGATCTTGCTGTTCACGTCACTCACTGCCGAAGCACCTGTGAGCCGCGGAGTAATACATTTCGCTTTGTTTACGTCTACTTTGTTCTAAGGCTGGAAAGACTTTACTTTCATTAATTTCCCACAGCTAGAAAAGAATACAGATAAAATTATCATTCTCAATTTTCTTTCCATTTCAAATATAAAAAAGAAAAACTGTACAGTGTAAAAACGGTTTTGATACCTAAGTCGTATTGAGAGTAATCTGTGTGGATAAACAACAAAGCAAATATGGAGGTGTAACGTCATAATATTCGTGCGTTCCCCAAGTAACACGGAGTTATCCATGTTAATCGCGTCTGACGAGACTTGCTTTCTGAACTTCTGGGGTGTTTAAGCGTAATGGTGTTGCGGGCTCGTGAAAACAATGGTTTGGATGGTTTGCTAGTACGGATGTAGTCCAATTGTCGTGAGTTCAGTGTGATCACATGGGTTACGGACTAGCTGGTAGTATGGCTCCTGTATTTTAATTGGACTTTCACGTAGTAGCAGCAAAAAGGTAACGCTGATAAATTTTCTGCATGCTTAAATTTACCAATTAAGATGGATATTGGATACTGGATAAGTAAGTCAACGGAAAGGAAGAAGTTGGAAGGGATTCGCGCGAGAATATTAAGATGTTATACAGTCATTGGACAGTAACCTATCTAAATTTTAAACCTCAAAAATTAATTAAAGATATCATTCTATAGAATTCGTAGATTATCTGCCAATATATAATAATAATAATCATCATACAAATATTCAGAGTATTCCTAATTGTTTAAATGTTAACCTTAACTATGTTCAGTTTCAAGTTGTGTACGGCTTGTCTCAGAAAGTCTGAACAAGTCGTTTCCAATGGGAGGAAATCCCTCCGGGGCTGCCAGGCCCCGTAATCATCCCGATTAACGCTCTCATTCTTCACATCTCTCTCTCTTTCTCGTCACACGAAATATAGCTGGTTGTGGTAAATGATTAAATTATAGTATTTTAGTGTTTGATGCGTTTTGGTCGTAACGTTACAACTTTTCTCTTCTTATTTACAAATTTAATTATCACGCAAGAACAGTCATGTCCTAATGTTACTGTAGTTACTGCAATCACGTACTAGACGGGTAATATTCGCTTGGTGTTATAAATAAGGATGGTTTTTAGTGAATATGCAAATTATTTCAATTTTCTTCTGTTTGCCAAGTTGATGTTTGCAACGTTCCAAGCTGTTTTCCTAGTACGTTTTACTAAGGTCGAGATACTTCTGTCACCGTGGTTCTGTTGAATGCTACGTCGGCTGTCCATAGTTTTACTTCGAACGTCAGTACGATATTATTAGTATCGATTAATAAACAGGAGTTTTTGGTTGAATGGAAGTTGCAGTTTTAGTACTTTCAGATGGGTCTCCGATTTAATCCAAGTTCATTTAATGGTAAAGTGTATTTGTATTGCGTAGTCTTGAAACAGAGATGATATCCACTGTTTCCGTTTGCTCTTGTTTGGTGACGCCTGATGGGATATTCGCACTTCCGGGTCCCGACACGCGTTTGGCGGGACGTAATAAATAATCCTGTTCTATCTTTAATATGTACATGATGTGATAGGTAAAAGTACAAGGTTTCATGGAGATTAATTTGAATATGTAAACTTTTGGAAAGTAGATAGGCAGCCGGATGTAACTACGAATTCTAGAACAACGAAACTTTTAAGGAAGAAAACTACTTGTGGAAATTTTATAAAACATTGAACTAAAGTTAACCAAGCGAAACCTGTTCCAGTGTATGCTAACCTCAGTAATTGTAATTGTTTTTTTTTTCTTTCCTTTCATTTTGATATTTGTAACTGTATGTGAAACGTACTGTGATATCTAAACCTGTGACAAGTTCTTGCTGTGATAATGAATATTAAGTTGTTCGATAATAAATATATATCTTAAGAGATATTGATGAGATCATTTAAAGTTTGAACGATTGAGAGGAAGACAAGTAAAGCACATTGACTTGTATTGGTGATGTTCTGGTTTCGATTCCATATACTTAATGTATAGCATATTCCTTTATTATATATGTTACTATTATAAGAATATATGCCATTAAGAAAGGGTTCCACTACATAATTGAATTTAACACTTCTTCTTTAGAAGGCAACGGTATACTGTTATTTTCAAATAGGTCATACCTTGTCTCGCGTTGGAAATCATTGGATGGATTCTAAGTGGCATTATGTATGCTTTGAAGCTTTGGCCCGTACTGTTATATACTAACATTTTCCGTTTAAGAACGAGCGTTAATCCGCTGGGCTCGGCGTTATAAACATTGCCCTAAGTCGCCGTGTATTTCTTTCCTCCAAAACTATCAAATCAAGCAGCCACATAGCGTTAATTTGCAGTAAAAATGTTTTAACCACCTGTTTCATTTCCGACGGATTACGAGGAAACTTAATTTACCCAAGTATTACTCATAGTTCTCATTGAACAATATGTGAAAATTATACCACACATACAGTGATACAAGCTCTAATAAACAACCTATACTGCTCCAACTTCTGGCCCTTATATTTACGTTCATACTACGCACTGGTTTCTACCCCACTGAATGGAAAGTTACAAAATGTCTCATGTTTCCGAAACCTAATAAATCTCCCAGTTCCGTCTCATCTTACAGACCCATCCAGTTAACGTCCACACTCAGTAAAATCTTTGAAAGGATCATCGTCAAACGCTTACATCCATATTTAACCGATCGCCATCTCATCCCGACCCATCAAGCTGGTTTCCGCCCTGGTTACTCTATTAACGACCAGTTGCTTCGTCTCACGACATTAATCACAAACCATTATAACACGATTCAGCCATCTTGTCTTCTTCTATTAGATCTCGAAAAAGCATTTGAGAAGGTATGGCATTTAGCGCTCATTTACAAGCTTGTCAGACTCCGGCTTCCTATGACCTATATTCGGCTCATATATCACTTTCTTGTCTGCCGTCTTACTTACGTTGCAATAAATTCTGAGCTTTCATATCCCATTTTTCTGTTATCTGGCGTTCCACAGGGATCTGCTTTATCACCTCTTTTATATTTACTATTCGTTGCTGACTTTCCAGATCTACCAAGGAACGTCCATCTGTTCCAATATGCCGATGACACGGCATTTCTTGCCCTCTGTCGCACCGTTCCGCAAATCAATCTTGCACTCCAGGAAACTATAAATCGCTTTACACACTGGTACCGGAAATGGAATTTAACAATAAATGCCGGAAAGACACAAGCCATAGTTTTCATCCCACCTCGCAAACGCACAAAAGTCCATCGCAATTCATCTCTTCTTTCATTACAAGTCAATAACGTACCAATACATCCTTCTAAAACTGTCACTTATCTTGGCCTCATTTTCGACCGTCACCTCACTTGGACACCTCACCTCAACTCAGTTAAAACTAAGGCATATAATAGACTTAATTTACTCAAAAGACTAACCGGAACTACTTGGGGTCTCTCTTCCCAGCTTATCCTTAATACATATAAAGTCTTCCTTCGCCCAGTGCTTACCTATGGTTCTCCAGCCTGGATATCAGCATCACCATCCTACTATGCCAAGCTCGCAGTTTTAGAACGACACGCCTTTCGCATCGCTTATCGCATTTCATTACCCAGTCCCACCCGTGATCTTTACTCTCGTATTACATTTTTTGTTCTCAAATTTCACCTAGAAACGCTACGCCGTAAATTTCTCACCGATCGCTACTCTCGTCACCACAAACTACTTTTCGACACTATGCACTACCTTTCACTTCATCCATGCCGACCACGTTATTACTATACCCCTTTGCACCTCCTTTTCACACTCTATTGTTATACATTGCCCCCTAATCATCTCAACCTAGAACTTTTGGACGACTATCGTATTCATGCTCATCTCCCTCACGTATTTCCTTCATACACTGCACAGTGATTTTCCTTTGTTTACTAACAGGGCTCCCCCAGTCTTCATCAGCCTAGCGTCGCCCCTATGCAGAAGATAACAGCATTCGTTGATCTAACCTTTCCCTTGTGTTGTGGCGTGCTAGCACTTCATTTCATCCTTCACGTTCATAGCATATACTTATAATTACCATCCTCTATCGTCTGTGTAATGTTTATAGTTTCATAATTTATTTCCATTCTTCTGATTGCATTTTCTTTATGATTTCTCTTATATGTTTATATTATTACTTGTGCATCCACCTGTCAGTATGTTTATGATCGCAAAGATCATAATGTCCATCCATAATCATATATATATTTAGTGATGTAAATAAATGACGAAATAAAGCAAAATAAAGGTTGAAACTGTAACCATGCATCCCTTAGATCCTCTCCCAATATCCTAGTCCAACCATTTTCCTTTACATCCCATTCCTAAAAGAGGGCGTATCCCTCTAAGAGGTTGCTAGCTTACGAGCTAGCTTAAAAAAAATCTAATAAACAGACGAAAAGTAGGTTTTACCTATCTGAAGAGTTCGTGCGTTTGTTGTATGGCATAGCTGCTGTGTGTTTCACTTCACTTCACTTCTAGGGGAAAAGGGAACTTTCCCCGCCGTATGTTCCCAGCTACAAAGAGGACTAGCTCAGGAGAGTAATGCTCCCGGAAGTAGGAACGAAAAACACAGTTCTGATTGGTTGGCGTTATCTATGTCTTGCCACGTTGCATTCAAATAGCAGAATTCAGACGATTGGTGTTGTCGGTTCTCGTGGCCGAGTGGGCTAGCGCTATATGCTAGTAACGAAAATCTATTTTGGCGTGAGTTCAAACCCGGCCCGAGGAAAGTTTTTTAACATTTTTATAACACTTTTTAAATTAAAATAATACGAAAATAATACTCAAAAATGTGATTTACTTACTTTTGTGCAGATAAGTAGTAGTAGTAGTAGGAACGGGTTAGAAGCCCCGCGGGGCTCGTTTTGTTGCCCTTGTACTCCATGATATAAGGCTCGTTTTGTTGCCCTTGTACTCCATGATATAAGGTTCGTTTTGTTGCCCTTGTACTCCATGATATAAGGCTCGTTTTGTTCCCCTTGTACTCCATGATTTTGTGACCAACTTAAAACAACTGACTAGGATAGCGCGTAAAACAGCTGGCTAGAGTAGCGCGCGAAAAAACGTTCTTCCGGGAGTATTACTCTCCCGAGCGGGTTGTCTACAAAGCCTTCGAACAAGATTGGTACTAAGAAAAGGGATGTACAAGGGATGATTAACGGGTTAAGTTAGTTTAGATTAGGGAGCCATATGCTCAGGTGAAGATAGCGGAGACTGTTGTAGATAATTACAGATAAAGATTATTCAGTAGAAGCTGAAGTAGATGATAGATTACAGTGTTGTTTTTAATGGAGAGAATGGTGCACATTGGAATGGAACCATATCCAAGCAAGGAGTGCAAGAAAGTAAGAAATACAAATCAATAATACTATGTGTATGGACAGACATAGATTAGGTGATTCAAGGTACCAACATGCTGCTGACATTAGCACATGGGATTATCCCAAAGGCCCTGACGGGATATTTTTGTACGGGAAGTTGGATGGTGTTGAGTCGATTGTAGAAGACATGGTGAGCATGAGTCCAGATTGGACGATAAATCCAGGGACGTATAAATCCAGAAAGAGTTTATTCGCCGGTACTATTTACCTGGTTCACCTCTAGTCTGATGTTGATAATTTGGCCATTCATTCTGCTGTTGAGTTTCAAGAGATAGGTTGAATGTAATGGCCGGTAACGTTAATTGGATAAACGATAATAACGCTCCTTTTTGCACAACCGGTCATCCTCCTTTTTGCACAACCGGAATTTGTTCGTGTCCTAGGCAATATATAAAAGTGACCTGAACTCCTTTGCTTTGTATTTGAGCTACCTGTTGTTGGATATTGACGAGGATCCAGTTGAAATAAGCAGGTTGTGTGGTAGGAAGAAGACAACGTAGAACAGTATGACTTGGTTTTAAACGTAGAATACTTTGTAATGTAGATCTTATTGCCAAAGCCTCCTCCATAAATACTAAAGTGTAGACAGGCAATGCTTGAGTAAAGCGCAGATTGTAATGATGGATATAAACTCAAATGCCCACATGCGATCGTCCTGCCTTTACCTGTTTGCTGTGTGTTTATATGCTGTTGTTTCTTCAAAGAGTTGTCGGCAGGGGAGATATGAGTACTTTTCTGCATTGCTTTACAGGGTGGCCTGAACATACGAGTACTAAAGTCAATACGCACAGTCAGTGGCGTAGGGAAGGGGGGGCCCGGAGGGGCCGGCCCCCCCCAAAGAGGTCCGACAATGTACTTTGGTACTTTGATGTTTGTAATTTTTTATATATTTTTATGTTTATATATCTTTTTGTTTGTAATTTTTCTATATGTGCCTATAACAGCACTTGCCCCCCCCCCCCAAACACACATCCTGGCTACGCTACTGCGCACAGTAAATTTCTTGGTTTGCTGTGTGAAACGGATCTGATCCAATCAACAGAAAATAAGAGCGTTCATTTCTTCTCAATGAAATTTATAAATTGAAGTTACAATTTGTGTTCCTTGAATTTTCACTTCAGAGTTCTCATCCTGTCAGAAACTATTTGAGATAATTCTTCTCATAATTTCATAAACGAGTTCACAAATCATTATGAAAAAGCGCAATTAGAAATGTATCAAGCCTTAGAAACACTTTAGAATATATTAGAACGAGTTAAAGTTAGCAGAAGAGCTACATTAGATAAACTTTGAGCATCATAAGGTATCATGTATACATGAGCTTATGTACTGTTGTTACAATTGACATTTTGTAACTCTTTCTGTTCTTGCGACAGCACAACTTATTATCTGTGTATATTTCTGTGTTATATAAAACCCTATTTCTTAGACGCGTAGCTTAAAAGAAAAATATAACAGGAAATAATATTAAGAATTGCGTTAAAAGAGAAAACGCAATTGTGTCAATTTGTGAAGCTAACGTAAAATTAGCGATGTTTCGCGTTCGTTTGTTTGAAGCTTGATTTTTTTTAGCAGCGAGACTATGCGAGATATCTCTCGCCCCGAATACGAGAACACTTACCACTTATTCATAGGGAATAAAAAGCACAGGTGCCTGGCAACCTTTAGCTGTTACTAGAGGTATGAGTCTGTCAAATTCACAATAAAAATACCGTGGCAAAATACGCCAAACTCGAGTTGTGGCAAACAACACCGTAGCAAACTACATCTCCACTTTACAGGAAAGTAAGATTTCATTATCTAAAATCATATAAAATATATGAGGACTATAGAACTATATTGGCGCGAACACATTTAAGAACATAATAAGAATTCATGGATCTGGCTGGAAGTTGGGTAACAAGAAGGCGATGATAGATGGTACTACTCCCAACATGATACACCGCGAACATCTTGCAAAATGTACATTAGTTGTCTTAATAGAACGTAACTACCCCAAGCATCAAATACTTGTTTAAATGCGTAGCCTGTAAAATGTAGTACACTATGTCTGTCTGGGAGATAGTAGTTAGGGTGGCTTGGATCCAGAAACTTAGCAGGCTAGAGCAGAAGGCGTATCGAGAAGAACAAACTGGGGACGCACCGTCACCTTGCAGTATGGAGACGCGTGATATGCTTTTGATAGATGGGGGGCCCAGAAAAGTGTCCAGATAAAGTTGGACGACAGATATGGACGACAATGTACAACGAACATGATCTTCTGAATGAAAACCAGAGGTGAATGGGATATATAGTTTGTTTCCCCCCTCTCTTAGTTAAGTTGGGCCCTATATGGCGTGACAAATGAGAACACACTAGATTTTCCTGTTTACCAGCAAGTTTATATAGGCACATAGGCCTATCACTGTATCTAAGACAGAAATAATCTCTTGTTCTGATTCTCTGGCAGTTGTTACCCTGCCAATTAAGGAAGCCTGCAGGATCCTTCTTTTCAGGGAAACTTCAGTACATCGCGGAGACACTGAAGAGGGTACATCATGTATGGAAACCCTCTGCTCCCAATCGCGTGCATCACCGATGGACCACAGATAACGACACGACATGCGAGTCTCATTGAACAGAACGGCAATACGACCTCCTGCTGCCTCAGTGTATGACCACACTCAAAATCTATGTTGGCGTCATCTTGGAATTGCAGACACAGATTGCGATCCACACTTAACTACACTTGTCTTGCAGGCCGAAAACTTTCATTTTATTAACAGCAAGTACTCTACAGACACTGCAATCACCCTGACGTTCACAATAGCCGGTATACTGATACCATTGAACTAAGATTGTCATGGCATCTATTGATATAAACATATTTTCAACGAAGCGGTGCAACTACCACTTCTACTGTCACCGTTAATGGATTAGTGTATTTATATTAATTATATACGCCAAAGCTCGAACAGTCTTTCCCTTGAGGGAAAAGAAATGTGTCATAGACTGTCTTGAGCACAGGACTAACTATTTAACGATTTTTTCTCTTACAATCATCCCTTTATTAAAATACATTAGTGTTAGTGTTCACCACTGCTAATGTTTTAGTGTGTAGTGCAAATATTTTTAATGAATCTTTAATGCTTTCCAGGATTAATTGCTCATCACCAGTGCAATTCTACAAATAATAATAATAATAATAACCCTCTGGATTATTTTTAAAACTGCACTGGGGGTCCTATACTTGCACAATATTTGTAAAGAAGAGAACGTACTTCTTATTTGTAATGAAAACCACGTGTTCTCTATACGAGTAATCAGACGACTGGCATCGTCATCATCATCAGGACACGTGATAAAAGAGGAAAGCTTGTGCCGCCGCTGTCTATAAAGATGGTATAAAACGCCCTACAGGACCTTCATCGACACCAACTCCAGCTAGTCATTCTCTCTCTTAGCTTGCCTTGAGCTCTGTGGGAAGTCATCCCCTCTTTTTGCTTGCCTGGAGCACTGGAAATTAATAACAGCAACAGGCCCGTAGCCAGCCTCGAAATTTAGGGGGGGCTAAATGTAAATTAGGGTGGGCACACACACACACACACATATATATATATATATATATATATATATATATATATATATATATATATATATATATATATATATATATATATATATATATATATATATATATATAATGTCTGTCTCTGTGTGTGATGATGAATAATTTCTTATGCTCTTAAAACTAAAACTACAGCGTGAAAGAATTACTATTAAAATTTTCCCCTATAGCGTTAGTACAATTGTACCTGAAAGCTAGAATACTATGTTTCCTTTTTATTTATTTGTTATGGCAACAAAATATTTCTTCCGTTTTCTCATCTTCAAGGAAATAAAAAAAATTAAAAAAAATAGTTGGCCGAACGAACCAATCATTAAAATTTCGAAAGAATTAGTACAGGAAATAGGTTTTTAAATTTTTGATGGACTCAAAAAATATTTGTGAAACTCGAAAACATCTAGAGAGTAATGAGATTTAATACTATCTTCAAAGAGATTCTACAGAGAAGGGTCTCAAAATCTTAAATCAATATTTTGAAATACATGTGGCCTAAACAAATATAGCCTATGCATATTGGAAAAATGAAATTAACATTTTACCTGTATTATTATTTACATGTCCTTAGATACGAAACTTTATATTTCTTCAAATATTACGCGCTTTATTTTACACTTGTACTTCTAAACATTTTCTGACCAGTTTTTTATAGTGGTGTTCGAAAGAAATAATGATATGTTTATGGGTTTTTGCTATCTACAAATTTATAAATTTTATAAGATTAAGAAACACAAACACAACACGCATATATACACTCCTCATGTTGGCACAGTATAGTAGAAACAAGTTGAACATTTGAACAATCACTAACAACACAATCACAGTATAAGTCTCCTTGTTCTGGATGCTGCCAATCTTAGAACAATTGTGTCCAGATCGAGATTTCTGGTGATGTCATTGTTGTAACTCAACAAAACAAGATCGGCACGGTGCAGTTAATGTACAACTCCTTTTGAAAAAATGCCCTAACAAAGAAGGAATTCTTGTCACCTGAAGTAGTCCTATATAACGGTTGGCCGGCTTCAGGGCAGAAATTTAGTAAAGAAAATATTCAAATTTACAAACGTAGGTATAATTTCTAATGGCTTTCTTTTTAGTAACTGAAAAAAAAAATACATTTTGCATAACAGCTGTGAGTTCCATTTTATCACAACACATTTCAATTTTTAGACGTCGCGGACCCCGTAGCCAGGTCACGCGAACCCCCGGGGTCCGCGGACAACAGTTTAAAAACCACTGCTCTAGACTCTTTGGAACATACTATCAACAATCATTTAGGACGATTGCTGCTAAAGTCGTGTTTAAGTAAAAATAATCTGTTATGTTTTGGTACTCGAGCATTCAAATAAGAAATAACTCCAAAAAAGTTCCCTGTTCTAGCGCAGTTCCTTCTTTCTCGAAACGAAATTGATAAGAGAAGTAACAATTCATTAAATTTTCTTTGTATAGTACAATTCATATCAAAGTATACATGAAATTCTTCTTTACATTGTACAAATAAGAATTCGAGATCAGTTGCTTTCGTAGGTACTAAAAAAGTTTAAGTTAAGAACTAATGATTTAAACAGCTATTTACTTATTTCTATTGAAGATATCTCTTCTTCAAAATGAAACTACATTAACAAATTTTTACTTTTGTGGGTACTCGAGCACCATGGGTACAGCGCTCGCCTTCGGCGCGTATGGTTTCGGGTTCAAACCGTACTGGGAGTCCTCGGATTCAAACCATTAGTGGTTTGGATGTTACTTTAAGCTATAGATCCCGTGTCTATATAGCCTCCCTGCTGAAGAGGGACGCTAAACTCTCCAACGCACCCTGTTTTAAGTCAAAGGTCAAATTTCAAATTTATAAAGCAATGATTATACATATTATCATCCAATAAGGTCCAATTTTTAAGTGAAAATTATGTTTTTCCTATAGGCATTTAGTCCGCTGCATTTTTTGTTTACATACCAGAAGATTGCAAGGTATTCTTTTACAAAATAGTAATTTTGAATAATTAGGCTTACGTCTGATGATCTGCATGAACATTTGATTCTGGCACCAAAGATTGGCAACAATTATTAAATTATATTAATATAAGTATCTAATATTTCATCCCCGAGAAAGATTAAGTGAATCGAGCTTATTTTTAGTTTAAAGATATATTAAAAGTATTACTTATCTATTCCAAGTTATTTAACAAATAGTGAAGTTGCTGATACACTACAATTCTCATTCTTCAAGTCAACTTCGGTGCATCTTCATAAACCAGCATCGATCAACTTTCAGTTACAACCATGGTCAACTCATAACACAACAAGAATAAACACAATTCAGAAAGGGAAACTTTTCTTACTCCGTTATCACGTGACATAAAACGTAGTCAAAATCCCCCCTCTCTCTCCATGTCCAATATACACAAAACAAACCCATACACCTGTGTGATGATTAGAGCGAAGTAGTTGCGACCCTTGTTGAGGGATGCTGTCTTTTCAATCTCTCGCATATTGACCGAAAGCCAATGACTCACAGCAAAAGGATGTTTTCAGTTGCAAATTCCAAGAAGGACAGGAAGAAGTAAACTCTTCGTCCGCAGATTAAGGTAAAACTATGTTGTTTCTGAACACAAATGCATGTTTCCCGATAGAATAACCATAAATTATTTTTCTCCTGCGGCGATGGTCGCTTGCACATGAAGCATTAAAAAAAAAAAAAAAAGTATCACGCTCAAAGAAATATTAGCAATTCAAAGAAGCGTAGCGCATAAATAGGCCAATACTTTAAATGAGGATAATAAAAGTAAATTTTAATTTAGCACTCTAAAGTACATTTGGAAATACAATTTCTTCCAACATTTCAGTCAGTGTTCGAATTAAATTTTCGAACGAGAGGAGGATGCTTATGTATTTTTGCTGTAAATGTAGAAGGCGAAAGTTTATCCCAGAAATGGATGTTATGTTACTTCTGTGGTACGAGCCGGACATACATTTTTACCGAAGGGGAATTTCCCCGGCAACCCTCGTTAATTCGAACTATAACTTTAGTTAGGGGGCTGCAAAAAAATTTAGGGGGGCTGAGCCCGCCCTAGCCCCCCCTTGACTACGGGCCTGAACAGCAACCACTTAGCTTATCTTGACTATTTGCCCAGACAAAACAGAGAATATTGTATTGGTCTTCGGACCACATTTAGTGTGATTGTGTGTGTTATATTATCACAGCCTTTTATAATAAAAAGTTGTGGGAGAAAATCCAAAATCCCGTGTGCTAAATTGACCTATCTATTACCTTAGCAAGGTAATATTACAATATATTACGAGAAATCTTATTTTCTATGAAGCAACAACTTAATGAAATTGTAAATCTTAATCGATAAGCGAGAAACAAGTGAAGCTAGTAAGATATAGTGAAGAACATGCTAAATTCTTTAAGGAGGCATTTTCAGTGAAGCAATTATTAGAACCCTTCAGTCATGAAAACATAGTAAATGGAACTTGCTTTAAAAATTACATTTTCAAGTTATCTTCAAGTACAAACAGATAAGCACATTAGTAACATATAAAGTAAGCAATTATTATATGTTAAAGTATATTATTGTTACATGTTATATTTAGTCTTCCGCAGGAATTCGTTATTAAGTAAACGAGTAACTTATATTAGGTTTCGGCCTTCTGTTTTATCATATACAGGATAGTGGACGCCAGTAAATAGCATTGGTGATTAGTGTATATTGGAACTTCTCCCTTTCCCACTCTTAACAATAAGAAAAAGTGAAATGAAAGTTGTAACAGTGCTGTTTCTTTATATACTCTCTTATGTGTGTTTATCACGTGCGAAATTGTCTTCTATTGTCTATCTGCCGCAAGGTCCTATCCAAGGATGTTTAAAGAAGTCGTATTCGGGAAAACATTTTTACTCTTTCCAAGGAGTGCCCTACGCTAAGCCTCCAATTGGACATCTCAGATTCCAGGTGAAGTCAGATTAATGTTGATTAATGGTTGATTAATGGTTGATTAATGTTATCCTTCAAAATTACGATGGTGATGAGTTTGGTTGGCCCATAATGCTTGCAGTCTTTAATTTTTTTTTGTAAAAGCTAAGCTTAACCTTACTATTAGTGTACTGTGTTATAATATGTGATCAGTGTCGACACCAGCTTTCATTTCTTAGAGGGGGGAGCAAGTGGAGATGCTGAAAAATTACTTTTATATTACTTGAGCTGATTACAATACAATATATCTGGGAGGATAGATGTAGCGATCCTCTTGACACTCTCTAGCATCTCTACTGTATGTGATACGTATCTAGTGCTTGTTGGAGTGGATAAAAATTGTGGGCATCTAAGAAAGAGTTTGCCTGTGCTTGAGAGTTTTAAAAACGCTTTTATTTATTACAACTTTAATTTTTCGTACTTTTAAAAAAAAATTCAGTGTGTCATTTAACTCAAATATTTAATTTTTAGTATTATCAAAATTGGGCGAGTTATATTTAACTCAAAAATTTAATTTTCTGCAGTTTCAAAATGGGCTTGTTATTTAACTCAAAAATTTAATTTTTAGTATTTCTTCAAATCCAGTGTGTTATTTAATTCAAAAATTTAATTTTTGGTATTTTAAAAACATTACGTGTGTTACTTAACTCGAAAATATAATTTTTAGTCTTTTTTAAAACATTCAGTGTGTTATTTAACTCAAAAATTTAATTTTTAGTATTTTTAAAAGTTAGTGTTATTTAACTCAAAAATTTAATTTTTAGTATTTTTAAAATTTAATATTATTTAACTCGAAAATTGTTCCTATTATTAGTATTATTGCTATTATTGCCGTTATTAGTAGTATTATAGTTGTTCCTCCAATTATCACATGCATAAGGAATATACGATAATTTGTTGAAATACAGGGTCTTCCAAAACTCCTGCAAAAAAGTAAAAAGCTGTAACTTTGAAAGTACTACTTACAATTTTCTATTTTGTTTTTAATGTTTAGTGGAAATGTTAAAATTTTTGTTGGCAACAATGAGCAGATGTAAAAGTTGACATCATAACCGCAAATCACGTGACAGAGATGGCGTCTACTCAAGAGAAAGCGCAGTGTGTGGCGTGGTTTTGTGAGTTAAAATCTAGTGTTTTGGTGAGAAGAAAATTCCGACAAAATTATCAGAAATAACCACCTGCAGGTTCAAGTATCAAGAGATTTTACGATAAGTTCCTAGCTACCGGAAGTGCCTCGTAGTGGAAGGCCAACAACCAGTGTTAATGTGATTCAGTCCGTGCAGGAAAGCGTGTTGCGAAGTCCAAAGAAATTGTTGAAACGCAGATCCTTGGAGCCGCGAGTCCTAATGACAAGGCTACACAATATCGTTCGTAAGAAAATGATACAGAAGTTTACAAGCAAAAACCTAAAGATGTTCAGGAACTCCGGAAGAAGATACGTGATGTGGTTGGGAGTATTACGGATGAAGCACGTCGAAATGCCATTCTTGGATTCCCGAAAAGACTTCAGCAATGTTTGGACGTAAATGGTGCTCAGTTGGCGTTGAAAAAATGCTTGGAAACAAAATTTCAGACTTTCTTACAAGTCCACTAAAAGTTTTGTACAAATACAATAAATGGCTTTTTACTTTCTTGCAGGACTTTTGGAAGACTCTGTATACGATAATTTTAAAGACGAATATCGATAATTTTGTTCTCTGAAATCGGCAACTTCGACCTCCAAACACATTCAGAATTCGTCTTTTAATGTGACTTGAGAAAAATCTGCTCGAGATAGGTACTGACTATGTTTCAAAATTCATTTCAAACTCGTTGAATTACACAACCCTACACAATGCTTTTTGATCAAAAGATCCAATATATTTCAACAAAAAGTTTCTTGTAGGCATTATATTTGGAGAACTACGTATAGTATAGCTAAACCCAAACTATCACTTAACTGAGTATGATGTGCTTACTCCCTAGAAAATGCGAAAATTCGATTATAGGCCGTTCAAAAGTTTGCGACCTTGATCCAATTGGATCAAAGATCCAATATGTTTCAACGAAAAGTTTCTTGTAGGCCTTATACCTGGAGAGCTACATATTGTGTAGCTAAACCAAAATTATCAGTTAAGTCAGTATGATGTGTTTATTCTGTAGAAAATATAAAAACTCGATTTATGGGCCGTTCAAAAATTTTGTGAGCCCTGATCCAATTGGATGAAAAGATCCAAATATATCTCAACAAAAATTTTCTTGTACCCCTTATATCCGGAGAAATACATATAGTGTAGCCAAACCCAAACGATCAGTTAACTCAGTATGATGTCCTTATTTCGTAGAAAATTCGAAAACTCAATTTAGGGGCTGTTCAAAAATTTTGTAGCCCCTGATCCAAAAATTAAATTTTTCAAGATTGCAATCTTTTGATCCATTTTTGGTTTTCCTAAAATTCTTGTTATTCTCATATAGGCCTATTAGATTTAACCTTACTTCTCATTATCAAAATATGTTCTCTAAATCCTACAAACGAATTGTTCGTATTCTGTGAGCGCCAGGAATCTTAATTACTGTGGAACAAAACCAATTTTTTGTTAGTGCAAATGGAGATATTAATCGAGAAAGCGTAAAGGAAGTCGAACTTACGAACTATCAACTATAGCCAAGAATATAGTACGTCCTTTGAGTAGCCATGTTCTCATTAATTAGTAATTAACCAATCTGAAAGAGAAATCACCTAACAATAGAAATTGTTTAGAGGTCATCAGAGAAGTAAACATACAGTATTTACGTTTTCTGCTTGTCCTCGAGTACTATCAAATAAGCAATTGATAGCGTGTAAGGTACTTAATTATTAGATAGTTTCAATATGTCTTTCACATGTGCTGTTAACCAGAAACTCGTTGGAAAGGAAGTGAGTGAAAACATTAAAAAAAAAAAAAAAAAACTTCAATTCTTAGGTTCTGACCTTTTGTTTAATCATGCACAGGACAGTAAACGACAGTAACTTGCAGATATGGTGAACAATTATTTCAGCCAATCTCCAGCACAAAAACCATCAACAAATGAAGGGAAAGTGTAACAGTTTTTTTTTTTCCTCCATATTCTGTTATCTATGTTCGTCTTTTGCAAAATTGTCTTCTATTGTCTATCTGCACAAGGCCCTTTATCCAAGGATGTTTAAATAAATTATATTCAGGGAGAGAATTTTACTTTCCAAAACGTACCTTACGCTAAGAATCCAAAACTGGACATCTCACATTTCAGATGAAGTCTATGTTACGCATGATGATGTATGCGTAAATGGGAGCATTGTAATTTTTATTTTGCGTAAAAAGGAAGCTTCGATTTAATTTGAGTTTGGGTGTAGCGTCCCTTTCAGCAGCGAGACTATTTGAAACGTAGATCTTCAGTTTAACGTGAAACCCAAACCACATGAGCTCCCGCCAAGAATAGAACCTGCATCTTCCCATAAAAAGGAAGAAAAAATATTATATGTTATGATAGTCTAGATAATACTTATTAACAGGGGCGGATCCAGGACCGACTTCTAGGGGGGGCGGTGGGTTGTCATACTGCTACTTTTAAGGGCTCCAAACTTTGGGATGGGTTGTATTTATATATAAAATAAGAAAGCTTCCCCTTCTGGGGGGGGGCGATCGCCCCCCCTGGATCCGCCCCTGCTTATTAAATACTTGTTACATATAAGCCAATTACATCAACATACATTCTTAAATAAATACTTTCAATTTCTCACTCGTTATTTTTTTTCACATTTAGTATGTAATATATATATACAGGCGCGCATCTAATGGGGGTCATAGGGGCTATAGCCCCCCTTGATACTCAGGTATACACTGGATAAAATGGGCTTCAATCCTGTTTTACACTGGATAAAGTGGCAAACTATGGTTTAGCCCATCCCTTGATCATATCCTGGATCAGCCACTGTATATATATATTACACGACTCATGAAGACGTTCTTTGAAGCATGCAAACTGTTTTTAATGCACCCTTGTGCAAGCCATTTAGGTGGATTGTCAACAGCTACAGGAACAGGGCTGTAATATTGTTAGCTGCTAGATATACCTGTAGCCGGACAGGTCGGCAATCTGGAAAACGAGCATGCAGACAGACAGCGTTTGTAGTGGGTTTTGAAAATCTTTAAGTTATAAACTTCATTTATTTAAGAGTTACAATATACGGTAATTGACAAAAAAAAAAAAAAAAAAAAAAAAAAAAAAAAAAAAAAAGGATTATAGCAATATTGATTTTTGAAATTTAGCCTCCTCAACCTCCCGAAGGATGGACTGGAGTGTGGAATGCCTGCAATAACGGAACAGTGTGTCTGCAGTATGATTTTACAAAGGAAGATAAATCTAAAAGAATATATGGATCGGAGGATTGCCTTCATCTTAACATTTACACACCAAAGGTAAGTGAACACACCAAAGGTAAGTGACATTTCAAATGTAGTCTCAAATTTTGCGGTAACTATTCTAAAACATCTATGGGGTTTTCGATCTTCCGAAGTACAACTTCCTCTAGAGGGGGGCGAGTGCTTCACCTTGCCCCTCTGGTGGGCGCCCTTGATTACTACTAAATAAGTGTATGTACACTAAGCACTAAGCTCACTAAAGAAGTCAAGATCTACCAGGATCATAAGTTTGGTGAAAATTGAATGAGTTCTAGGTCATAGTAACTAGCGATTCCCCCCCCCCCCCCTATAAGTCAGAATTCCCACTTTGATATCCAATATCTTCAGAACCAAAAGTCTGTATAGTAAAATATTTTACGTGCACACTAAGCAAGTTCAACTTTGCCAGCATGAGACAATTGATTACAGTCTTGGGAAGTAACGTAACGGAAGTAACGCGATACTTGTAACATGTTACTTTTTAAGTAACGTTTCCTAGTAACGCTTTACATGTTTTCCAAAGTAACTGTAACGATAAGGCGTTACAAAATTTTAAGTAACATACCTAGTTTGTGTTACTTTTTTCGCGTTACATTTCGGATGAGTAACTATACAATATACGTATATTTTTTTCAGAAACAAATATTTCTTTCCTGTAAGGGAATTTCTCAGCATGGAACAATGGAGCATGAACAACTTATGTCAGTGATCGACAGTCACCGACATACAGAGAAACTGATAAGAACATAGTGCATCTTTCTGGTTTTGGAAGAAGTGGACAGCTCCAGGGAAATCAGGTGTACTGATTGCAAGCACCTGGAAGATTTTGTCATAGATTTTGACAGCTCCAAATCAATAGACCTACATTCAGTGAGTGAACTACGAGTGCAATGGTACCGATAGTCTATTTTACTTTGATTAGTGTTGTTCCTATACAGATAGAGAACGAAAATATTTTACCGTTCGAACATTTGAAAGAATACTTTTTCCTAAAAGCTGAGGATGATGGTGGACAGAATTTAATAGTAAAGTGTCTGAAGAGCCCCGGCAGGAAATATTTATCAACAGTTACGGTGCCATAATTAACGATGCACAGTAAGGGGTTAATATGAATAAACTGTTGAGTTGAGTTTAACGTCCCTTTCAGCAGCGAGGCTATATGAGACGAGATCTATTGATTAACGTGGAATACGTATCACATGAGCTCCCGCCGGGAATCGAACCCGGGACTTCCACGCCAAAGGCGCGTACGCTAACTATTTAGCCACGAACGAACTCATGAATAAACTTTTCTGATGAGCAAGTCTACTTCATTGTTGATGGTATGTAATATTGAAGTTCTTTCAGATCAGTTTGGATATCCTCGAGTCCTGTTGATTATAGAGTTTGAAATTAGCTTTAAAAAGCATGTATCGATTTTAGAGTTACTAGCAAGTTTTGATTCACTCCCAGTTCATGTATTCTCATTTTATTAGTTGTAGTGTAATGCTTCTCTATATGCTGTATTTTTAATTCTACGTAACAACATTGTTATTATAATATAATTAGTTTAGCAGAATAATAATCAGCAGTCATTTTTTCTAATGCATAGGGATGGGCACAAGTCGATCTAAAACTCGACTCAACTCGAATTCAAGCTGAGTCAAAGGTAATTTTCTCGAGTCGAGTTCCGAGCCGCTTCACTGTTTTTGACGTCTAGTTTCGAGTTGAGTCAAGTTTGATAAATGGCCCGCTCGTTCAGCTCGTTTTAACACGTTTTGAAATCATGGCCTGATTACATTGGAAAGCGAAAAGCATGAGAAATATAAGCAGTAATATGGAATACTTTTAGTGTTGCTAACGAGAGGGAACACTGCTCGTATCTCGTCTCGTCTCGTCGCGATAACGAAACCAGTAGAGGTTTTTATAACGAGCCTACATCTGCTCAACTGAACCGATGGCTCGAGTCAGTTTCCTTGGGGTGAACCATTGGCTCGAGCCAGCTTGATTTGGATGAGCCATCTGCTCGGTTCGGTTGTACTGAGCCGAGGGCTCTAGACACTTCGGTTGGGTGAGCTGTTGGTTCGGCTCACTTCTCGGTTCGGCTCGATAGTGAAAGAACTGTGAGCCGAGCTGCTCGAGTCATTGATAATTTTAAACCCGGGCCAAGCAGTTTTGAACATATTTGGCCAGCGCCCTATAACTATTAACAATGTTTGGCTCGAGCCTGAATACTCAACCTACACCGTTAACCCAAATTCAGAAGCTCGTGAACAATGTCCTTGACTCCTAGACTTCACAACTACCGAGGTTGGAAATCAACTTTTTTTTTTTTTTTTTTAGTATTCAGATACAAATCGCCTATTTTTCATGTTTATAAACAATGTTATTATAATTAATAATAATAATAATAATAATAATAAGTTGTAGTAGTAGTAGTAGTATCATTGATAATAATTATATTGTCTATTTAGGATACTTGAAGAAAGTACTTGAAACTACACACAGGATTTGGCTCGACTGAACTCGAAACTCGAGTCGAGTTGGAGGAAATTTTTCGAGCAGAGCTCAAATATGTTTGTTTCGAATACGGACGACTGAAGTAAAAAGAATTTTCCAGATATTCAAAATTTCGGACCTAAAAGTAACGCGTTAGTAACGCGTTACTTTCGAAGTAGGGTAACAGTTACTTTTTGGAGCCAAGTAGCGCGTTAGTAACGCGTTATATTTTAAGGGAAAGTAAAGTAACTTGTAACGCGTTACATTTTTACAAGTAACTTACCCAACACTGATTGATTAAGATCAGATTTGCTTTGTAGATCGCAGTAACTAGCGTTTTTTTTTTTTTTTTTTTTCGATAAGAACAAAGCCTCATTTTGATATTCCATAACTTGGAAACCAAAGGTCTACACAGCAAAATATTTCACGTACGAACTAAGCAAGTCAAATTCTACCACTTTGAGAAGTTTTGGTCAACAGGTCAAGATCGAATAACCTCTTAAGATCATAGTAATTCATGATTTTTAAGGAGGGGATAACCCATTATAACCCATTAACTCAGGAACGAAATCAATGCAAGGGTATATATATCGTTACAGTTACGGCAAAGAATCTTTGCCTACATCAGACACATTCAGATAGTGTGTCTGATAAAGGCAAAGATACTTTGTCGAAACTGTAACGATATTAGATATTATTTATTAAATAGTATACGCTTTGGTCAGAAATTGCCTTTATTTTATACAAGAAGTTCCGAAGCTAGTATGAGTCGTGATCAAAGCATAGTCATTGTAAGTTCCATTTGTAGCACATTTCTTTGGAAACCACTGGTAACAAATTATGCTGGTAGTACATCACGCTTGACCTATCACTTGTATACACTCACCAGCCAAAACATTACGACCATCCACCTAATATCTGAAATGGCTCTCAGAACAACAGTAATGCAGTTTGGCATGGGAGCAATGAGGCCTTGATAGGTGGCTGGAGGAATGGCGCACCACATTTTCACACACAAGTCACTTAATATCTGTAAATTTGGCGGAGAAGGACGATGCGCGTGGGGATGTACATTTAGTGACATCCCAAAGGTGTTCAATTATGTTAAGTTTAGAGGCCATTGCAGCAACTAAAATTCACAAATGTGTTCCTCGAATCATTGTAACATGACTCTGGCTTTGTGAGAAGGACCATTGTTCTTCTGAAAATGTTCATTACTAGTTTTAAAAATGGCCGATATAAATGAGTGTTACATGATCAGCAATCACCTGTCAATAGAGGGGCCTTCGTGGTGCCCTTCACACGCAATACTAGAAACATGAATGACCATGTGAAGTTCCCCAAATCATAATGGAGCCACCATTGCCCTGTCGTCATCCTGTGTCTGTGTACGACTAGAGCATCTGTTCCCGTGGAAAATGACGGATTCCGGCCCGGCTATCAATGTAATGAAGGCAACATCTTGATTCGTAGTCACTGCAACGTTGTACCATTGTTCGGCTGTCCAATGACGGTTGAAACGTGCCCATTTAAGTTATAATCAACGATACCGTGCGGTTAACGTTGGTACACGTGTAGGACGTCGGCTGGGGAGGATCATGTTTAACAATGTACAGTGAACTGTGTGCTCAGACACACTCATACGATGTTCACTGTTAAAGTCTGCCGTTAATTGTACCACAGTTTCCATCTTATTTTGTTTTACCATCCTCGACAGTTTACGACGTCTAACATTTTTAATAACATGTGGCTGCCTCACTCCTTCTTATTTAGTGCTTGTTTCACGGTCCTTTTTCCACCTTTGCAAAACACTAACCACATCAGCTCGCGAACATCCGACAAGTCGCACTGTTTTCGAAATATTCGTTCCCAGCTGTCTTGTCATCACAACCTGGCCTCTATGTAATGTATTCATCTTCCCCATTCTTTCCCATTCAATGCACCAGCACCACACTGACTGATCAAATAACATCCGTGTCACCGTCTGGCCAGCGCCGTGACTATTACGTACGTCAACCCAATGACTTCGTTCAAAAAGTAAGTGGTGGGCATAATTATTAGGCTACTGAAGGTACAATACTCTTAATTTTACTTTGTTCGGCATTCAATATTATTCCTAATATATTTATCTTTTTTTTAAATATAGCTACCAGAATTATGTTGTCATCCAAAGCTTGATGTAATTGTGTTTATCCATGGTGGATCTTTTACTTATGGAAGTGGCAAAGCGTTCGGGCCAGACTATTTAATTGATCGAGATGTGATTCTTGTTACTATCAACTATCGATTGGGACCATTAGGTAAGCTTAAATCGATCTTTTTATTCGTCATTAGATAAGGTAGCAGTCAATTATTAATACAGCATTAGGTAAAGTCAAATTAATGTATTCGTTCGGCATTAGGTAAGGTCAAATTAGTTTATTCATTTGACATTAGATAAGGTGAAATCAACTTTTTTATTCGTCATTAGGTGAGGTTAAATAAATTTATTTATTAGGCGTGGACACAAACGTGAGTTATTTAAGTCGTGTATGTTTCTGCTATATGCCACTATTGATTTAGTCATCCATTGTAAAAATGTCATGGATTGAATAGTAAATTATGTGCACAGAAAAACTATATTCGTTGAAAGTAGATGAATGAAGTCATTTTTCTTAAAGATAAAGGTACCTTTACGTAAATGAAAGAGAAACAGTTTTGGATCTTGTGTTTATGATTTATGATAGCAGTCAAGTAACAACTTTGCTTTTCTGTAATGAATTCTAAAATCAAGAAACTGCTTTTAGAACATACAGTAGACAGGCAGGTTCAGTGGCGTGATCCTATAATTATATCTCTTTTAGGTCATATGGTGTGGTGGGGAGCGATCCAAGCTGTGAGGATTGATATTCGATTATGGTCTGTGCAACCAACAACTGGATCAGATTTAAGTCCCTGCTGTGGTTCGTAGCCTACATTAACAGGAGATCCCGTCTTTCATAACTTCTCTGTGTTGCATACAGGAGCGTCATTTCAGACTTCGCTTGGGGGGGGGGCAAGACCATTACTGACATAAGACTTTCATGTTTTGTAGTAGTATATTAGTAGACAATCGACTAAATTATATGTATTCCTCAAACTCTTGGGGGAGGGGCAATCGCCCCCCCCAAATGACGCCTCTAGTTGCATAAAGATGTAAAATACAAAAACTCAAATGTTTCTAGTTTGATATTCTAGGCCTACTACTCTGCACTAGAATCCTCCTCTAGTTGCTTGAGAGATATGGCGAACGAAACGGTCAAATCCGGTGTATTGTGTACCCCAGTCAGGTATACTAATTTATGTTGGACCACATTTATACGTTCCTTTAGCCACATCATCTTCAAGATTCCTTTTCCTGTAGCACACAATGTCTGCACTATTGAGTGAACATGGTTTCCGAAATGGACTCAGAGGCATTGTTCCATACACACATGGTAAGACATAATAGGACCTGCAGAATATCAAGATATGATAGGATAGTCCAATTTCCCCCATTCTATGTTAACAGTCAAAAATAGATGGCTTGGAGTGCAGTCTTCATATGATCTTCACCAAATGCATACTCATTCTTCACTGAGATGTAGCCTACAATAAAGAATTTATCTGGCCACTTCACATGTTTCAATTGTTCAGTAGCCCAGTTCCCGTGAGCATTGTACAGTCCGCAGCAAAAAACCCTGCAACATGAGCATGTAAGTTTATTGTGAAACTACACCTAACAGCGCAGGGAATCAACGTAACATGTAAGTGGCACGAATCACGCCAGGTGAAACCTCGGCGTCCTACCCTGTACACTTATTTTGGAGCAAAAGACTTCGTCGTCGTGCTTAAACTTACATGCTCATGTTGCAGGTTTTTTGCTGCAGACTGTACCATTGTAGCCTCATTGTCATAAGAAGCTTTGCGACAACAGCTCTGCAATGAAAATTCATTTTGTAGAGTTCTTCTTGCTCTATTTTCGTGGAAATAGGGTTTTTGAGGCGGCAATTGAGTTCTGACGCCAGTTACATCGTACCGGTAATTGTGCTTGTCCTTTTAGTGACAATACGCTTAAACGATATCCTGTTTGTATCGGAGAGTTTTTGTTTTCGTGTCTATTATGTTTTAAACAAGAGGTTTTCTCCTTTCACATTGTATGCTTGCATAATGTTTGATACGGTAACTCGTGTATACTAAGGACACATGCGTCTGTTAGGTTGATATCAACATTCTCGTTCTTTGAAAATCTGTAGTGTAATATCATATATAATGCCACGGCATTCAAGGAAGAATACAATAACGTTGGTAACTTAGTGATGATTTTTCATGACTGTTTATATTATTTTGTACATCACCTGTATATTCATAGTATCCGTAATTCTAATTTTACTTCTTCATTCACTTTAGCTATCTACGGTAGTTGTTTTTTTTCTCACATATTTCAAACAACAACAAGAGAAACTTGTCATCCTACATCTGCTTACGTTCGTGATTGTCTCTACTGCCTATGTTAGGTAATTGCCTAGAATTTATATTCAGATGCGTTACATAATTGTATTTCACTTTGTAGGTTTCTTAAGTACTGAGGATGAAGTAATACCTGGCAACAATGGTCTCAAAGACCAAGTGGCAGCCTTGATGTGGATCAAAGAGAACATAGCTTTATTTGGAGGGAATCCAAAGAGTATTACAATTGCTGGACATTCGGCCGGAGGAGTAAGTGTTCATTACCACTTACTGTCACCAATGTCAAGAGGTATATATTAGAGTTGGAGTATGCATTTAATTCAATGTATTTTAATGTGTTTATTTTCAGAATAAATGGATCTTTTGACAAAATGATAAGAAGTAAAAGTATAGATAAGAGCATAATAAATAATCTGTAAACATATTTTAAAACAATACTTTAATAAAATGCACTAGAAGTTTTTCTTTTGGTGGGTTAAATGAAGAAATAAAGCTCAGAATAAAAACCATTGTCCTAAGGTTAATAAGGGCTAACGATTTGATTATTAGAGAAGAGTTCGCTTTAATCTATTATAATCAGAGAGTTCCATGCTTTATGCAATGTGCTTACCACATATCCACAATTAGAGACCTATGATGGTCGATACATGGATATTAAATCGCACCTATTGCCCATTTCACAATGTTAACCCACCTAAAATTATATTCTTTTTTTAGTGCATTTCTCAAAGTAATTGTTTTTCATTATTTTTGACGATTATTATTTACTTTTAAGTCTTTATTCAATATTTATTTATTTATCGTCACAACATGCATTACTACCCAATTACAGTGTCTACATATAATACATAATTTTAAAATTGATAGGGTCTACAATTAAAATCGATTAATACATAATTACATAATTTAATACAAAATCTTGAATTAAAGTAATACAATTTACTTGATTATTATTATTATTATTATTATTATTATTATTATTATTATTATTATTATTATTATTATTATTTTGTTATTATTATTATTATTATTATTATTATTATTATTATTATTATTATTATTATTATTATTATTATTATTACAAAATACGCAGTATTACTCTTTTAAACAACTTTTCAGAACTATTAAACATATCTACATCTTTATAACCCTTACTGATCATGTGGTATGTAGCCAAATTCTCCATGTAGGTGACATATGCAGTGCATTTGTACGTCCTTTCCTGCAGTAGAACAAGTCACTATTTCCCTTGCGTGTTTTGAGGTTTGAAACCTGTATCATTATCTTTATAATTATGTCTGTACAGTCTATTTTGTTGTGCAAAAGTCTGAGCAAGGAAATAAGGTCGTTCAACGTCCGTCTTTGTTCAAGTGTCTGAAGTGTAAAGTTTCCAACTAAATTACCATATGATTCATATTTTGGATAAAATCCTGTCCTTTTGTATGTGAGAAAACGTATGAATTTGCTTTGTATCTGCTCAATTTTTGACTACGTGTTTTCACGGAAGTGTTCCAAATAAGTGAGACATATTCAAGTTTGGATCTTACGTGAGAAGAATAAAGCGTTTTCAGAGTTAACATTCGTAAATTCTTTGGTTGTTCTGATAAGAATCCCAAGATTTATATATGCATCCTTAGTAATATTTGCCACATGATGAGAAAAGGTTAATTTTTTTTGTCAAATATCACACCTAAATCTTTAATTGTATCTAATTTTTCTAAACTTATTCCAGTGATCGTGTAAGTAAAGTCATAAGTTTTCTCACGTCTACTGTATGTCATGGTTTTATACTTATTAATATTTACTGTAAGTCTATTGCTAGTACACCATTTTAGTGTGTTAGTCAGATCTTGTTACGAGAGTAGACAGTCATCTATGCATTTCACATCAACGAATATTTTGAAATCATCTGCAAAAAGTATTTTATGAGATTTTCTAATATAACGTTGCAGATCATTAATAAATAGTAAAAACAAAAGAGGTCCAAGATTAGACCCCTGAGGGAGTTCAGAATTTACGCGAAAGCTTTTGGTTTTATATTATTTATACAAAACCGATTGCCTACGTTCATGTAAGTAAGATTTAAAAAAATATATCATTTGAGGACTAAAATTGAACGTGGCAAGTTTTTGAATTAATATATCATGATCTACAATATCAAATGCTTTTTTAAAATCCGTATATATAACGTCTACTTGTCCATTATTATCCAAGGAAGAAGTTATGAAATCTGAAATTATGGTTAAGTTAGTCACCGTGGATCTTTTCTGTAGGAAGCCATCTTGATACATTAAAATTGCAGGTTTAACATGATGCATCACCTGATCATAAATGACACTTTCAAATACTTTTGCAATTGTTGGTAATATAGCTACTGGACGATAGTTTTCTATACTATTTTTATTGCCGGGTTTCGGGACTGGACATATTATTGATTCTTTCCATATATCTGGAGAAACATTTGTCCTTATTGAGAGGTTAAATAAGGTATATAGCGGATGTTTCAAAATATTACTACAACCCTTCACAATATAAGGTAATACATTATTAGGCCCAGTTGCTTATTCGGTTTCAGTTTCTTTATTGCATTTCTAATGTCCTTTATACTAATCTCCGTGATATGTGATAAGTTATGGATTCCTCATGTAAATATTTTTTGTTATATGAGTTAATACAATTTTTAGTCAAGGAGGAGGATTGATTGTAAATGGACTGGAAGTGCTGAGCAAAAGCTTTCGCAATTTCATCATTCTTAGTCAGGTTCTGTCCGTCATAGGTCATGTACTCAGTAGAAAGATGTCGGGATTTATTTTTAATGTAGGTCCAGAAATGTTGTGGGGGTTATATTATTTTCAACATTGAAGATAAAGTCATTATGTGCTATAGCTATTTCACGTCTTACTTCCCTACGTAGCCTGCAGTACTCGTTATAAAGATATTGGTAATTAGTTGTTCCCCTCCCCTTAAGCCATTTTATGCTATGTTGCCATTTAAGTTTTATCTTTTGTATTATACTATACTTTTAGTAAACCAGCAAATATCCCGCATAACGTGCAGAGCTGCATTAACTCTCACATCCTCGGTCGGATTCCTATTTCAAAACCGGTTATTACCACCGGCCAATGGTAGCGCGAAAATATAGTTTCGAGAGCATAAAACATAGGGCATCGATGACCGGAAGACTAATATGGTCCATTGAGTCGTTTATCTCCTTTGTTTTTAACAACTGATTGATTTATATGTGATTGATTTGGTTTTAGTTTAGCGTTCTTCTCACCAACGAGGCTATATGAGACGTGGACCTACAGCTTAACGTGAGTATGAACTTCCGCCACGCTGGGAATCAAACCCGGGTCCGCCATGCCAAAGGTGCATACGCTAACCGCTTACTCACGAGTGAGCTCTGGTTTATATGTGGCAAACGTCCAGAAAGGCGTATTCTCTGAAGTGCCTATTTCCCTAGCGTTATACATGACAATGATTCTGTGCTTTGGGTCATAATTTCGTGGTATTTCGTTGGTCCTATTTTTACCATCAAGTAAACAATTTACTGCCAGCGATTATGTGGATATTTTATGTGCCCAGGTTCATCCTATAATTCAGATCTTGTACTCTAGCAAGGCCACAGTTTTTCAAGATGAAAATACGCCAATAAATGAGGTGGTCTCTCGAACAACGTGACAAACGCTAACTTGAAAACAAAACTGAGGATTTCAATGAAACGTCAAGATTTAGGCTTTCTCTATCAAGTCTTTGTGTCAGTTTCATCGTTAAGCCGTTAGTATTAGCCCTTGAGGCTTGATTTTACGTCACGACCACACAAAGTTTATATTTTCACTAGAGAGAGAGAGGCAAAGCATGGAAAGTAAGAAAATATGAAAATAAAGTCCAAAATATGAAATTTTAATTATACGCTATTTAAAATCTGTATTACATATGTATATATACTTACATTTATGTCACTATTTATTAACCTTTTGGAAACACATTAAATGTAAGTTCACACCATTATTTCAAAAAACAAACCTTGCGATTAACAGTAGGCCTAGGTGTACTATACCTTAAAAAAGTGATTGCTAATTAATAATGCATTGCGGGCCAGGACAAATTAAGAACTATTGGTGGGTCATTTCCCTTATTCTCCCTGAGCCGACGGCTCGCTGAATGTACTGCACGTAAGTCATACATTTTCTGAATCTTTGTTCTGCTTCTTTGTTTCATGTGTCTAGGGCAATCAGGACCTGAACTAGAAACATTGGAAAATAATTCTACCACATTTTTCTAAAACTCTAGTTGGTAAGCATTTAAAAATCTGAAAACGAACAGTCTTCTCTTGCAGAATGTGCTCGGTAATGAAGAGGTTTAAGAAAATATTTGGACGTCTCGATTCACGTCTTAAGGTCTATTATGATAGTCAGCTACATTTTCTTGTTATGGATGGAGTAAAAAAATCATACATTTTAAAAGAGTTAAATGAAACATTTGCAGTGGTAGTAGTTGGAGCTACTACAGTACTAATATTAATGTAAATCTATGTATTAATATTAACATATGCAATAATATACATTCTTGTTTAAGCAGGACTTTTTCATCGAGCCATATCCCTCAGTGGCACTGCATTTTGTCCTTCAAATTTTATGGAAGCTGGAAGAGAAAAAACACTCAAACTTGCTTCTAATCTTCGATGTCCCACGGATAATTCACTAGAACTACTCGAATGTTTGGTAGAGCGTCCTGGAACACTTATTTTGCAAGAACTAGAAAATTTCTACGTAAGTACCTCCACTAAAAATAATTCCATAATATTGTAACTGAAACAAGGTTATATCTTTTTGGAAAAGTGATTATTAAAACAATACACATTTATTTCTGTTACTACAAGTAGAGGTAAGTTGTACTTGAAACGAAACTGTTTTACACCAAACTTTGAAAGTAATTTGTATTTGAAAGAAAAGTCAAGTTGTAGGGAAAATATAACATCTAAAACGATATTGTTACTGTATTTAAAAGAAGCGCTTCTATTCTTTTTGTTTGTACTCCCTGTTCAAACACTGAAACCACATTAATTATCGGATCTGCAGGTTAACGTGAAATCCAAACTGTAAGGACGCGGAATTAGCTCTAAACCTCACAAACACTAAACTGTATTGGACTTCTCATGCACTGGTTCAAAAGTGCAGAAATCTTTAAAAATCAACTAGGTTCACAGATCCTAAATTGCACAAGTCCAAAGTTGCGAAGTCCTAAAAATAATTTAGGTGCACTAATCCTAAATGCACAAGTCCATAATTCCATGTGCCCTTTGCAACGATATGTTTGTGTATATCCAGCTTTAGGGAAAAAAGTGCTTCTAAAAGTGACACTAACTAGAAGAAAATGAGCTTTAGGGCAAAAAGTGCATATAAAAGTGGCACTAACTAGAGGAAAAGGAGTTTTAGGGCAAAAAGTGCTTTTAAAAGTGGTACCAACTAGAAGAAACGGGAAAGAAAAAGAAAATTAGTTTAAAATATGCTAATTAATATCGATTTGTTTGTTGATTATTCCAAGTTTGTATGTTGACTTCTGTATTTTAGAGCTCCTTCGTGTCTAAGCGGTTAGCGTACGCGCCTTTGGCTTGGGAGACTCGGGTTCGATTCCCGGCGGGAGCTCATGTGGTTCGGATTCCATGTTAATCAGTAGATCCACGTCTCATATAGCCTCACTGCTGAACGGGACGTTAAACTCAAAATCAATTCAACTTCTGTATTTTACTCGTTTTTATGACAACAATTAGAGGTTGTTTTGGGTTACTAAGAAGTATAACGGTATCTAGGTATAACCTGACCAGTGAACGAGTGCGGGCGGCCGATTTTGGAACTAAAATACGAACAACAGTGTTTCTAACCGGATTACTTGTAATTAATCTATCACAGTTGTTTTTGCCCTGTTCATAATAAACCACTTCACGCACATGTTCAAGTTAAGACAAACACAATTTCAAAAGTTATGTAAGTTATTTTCAGAACATTTTAAGGGGCTGCAAAAGAAAAAAAGTACATACACCCTCCATATTAACTTGGCAATATCTTGCGAATAAACTAACCTCAGTGTTGTACAAAGGAACACTGAGAACTTCGTAGCATTATAGTGTAAGGATTACCTATTTCATCTGTTAACAAAACCTCGAAGTTCACCTTTGTGAATCAAAGTTATACTTTGGCAACTGCGCTTTCCTTGTTTAAAGCAAGTTTTATTGTGTAGTTTTGAGATAAGGCGTCTTCGAAATTGCTACCAATTTGGACCATGTGATCGATCGATTGACAGTACCTTCAGTAACAAATTTGCATTGAGATCATTTTCGGATGTGCTGCAAAAGACTGGTGACAGAGAAACTGATAATCTAACCGCCTCTGAAGGAGATTTGGATCCGCCCCTAATTAAGATGGTAGATAAAGATAACTTTCTTTGATATCTAACCTGTCATTATTTAGCATGGTTTGGTAATTTAAAAATCCAGTATTTCTACCATATTTTGAAAAATTTATTTAAAAGAAATAAACCCAATGTTACATTGGGGGTGGTAGGGGAGCGATTAAAATTTAAAGTGGGGAGCCTGACAATTGATTTCTTATAGCTCCAGTGAAATTCAGAAAAAAATGAATTTCATATTAAAAAAGAAATACAAAATACATTTTCATGGTAACTCTTACATTCATTACGTTATTATAAAGTTAATGGTACTTTTGAAATTGATTAGAGTGAATATATATGTATTTAAGTAACAAAACCACATGCGTAAGTTTTTCAAAATATCAAGTTAGAAGAACGAAGTTTGCCTTCCATTGCCATCTCATTGCCCAAAGATACCGGCGATGAAACAATTGGCAGGAAATCATGCGGCCGCTTCTTACATCAAATCATACAGAAGAAGATGAGTGCCAATGTTAGGTACGTAAGTTCAGTTCTTTTTTTTTTTTAAGGATCCCATCTTGGAACTATACGTAGCACATTTTAGAACTTACACTTGAAATAAAAAATACAACTGTTTAAAGACGATTGATTGCCTTTGTCTTTGAATTTCATATGTGCACACAGGATTTGTTAAACAAGACCGTACATTCGACAAATGATTATGTATTACAGACACAAAGACAACACTAGGCTCCCAAGTTTCAAAATTATATTGTGTATGAAAACAGATAGTAGAATTAATTCTTTGTCACAAGAGACCTAGGGTCTGAAAGAAATTCAGAGGGAGTTCAAAGGGAATTTCTATACTCATAAATAAAAGTTGTGCATTTATTGTGTATTGAACCAATGATATTTATGCTTACATTACCCATACGCTGATGTTTTATCGATACTTTTATTTCACATTTACCAAAAGACTAGATTACGATAATAATCCTAAAAGAAAGATGCATTGTAATCAGGTTTTACAAGGCAATCTCGAAAGACAAGCTATCCAATCCCGTAGCCCTTTAAAAAATTAAGGAAAATTTCTTCTTCACTTCCTTTTCCCCCAAAGGGTTCACATTCATCGAAAAAATGAAATGAAATTTCTTTAGTTTAACGTCCCATGATTATGCTCTTTATGCTAGAGGAGACAGATGATTAATGAAAGTGAAAGATTGTAAAATTAATTGTCGGGCTCTCACAGAACCACGTACAACAAAGACACATGCGCTAGCCAATAGACCAACGAAGAGAACTTCCACAGTTCTCGAGTGGAAACGTATCGGAATTCTTTCCTGGCTACAACCCAAGAAAATAATTTAGTTGTCAATCGATAGACCTACATTAAAATAAATACAAGCATCGCGAGCCTTAACTTGATTTAAACTTAAAGTTACAAGATATTGAGCAAGTATCTAAGCTACCAACCCATAATTAATCTTTTAGTCATTAACATCTTATTACTGAGTTTTACAGGTTTCTACTGTTTTATAATGAAATCAAATAAACCGTAATCAATTTTTTTTTTTATATAATCTGCTTAATACACGGTAGAAATTCACTTGTGTACTATCTTGTTCTTAAATTGTTAATTTCCATGCATATGCCATTATCCACAATACATCTGCATTATTGCAGGAATAACCATTACTGCATTCAATAACAACTATATAATTTATGGAGCTCTTTATTAAGCGAAACAGATTAGGCTACTTATAACATGTAAACTGCAACTTTTGAAAATCGTTGGATACACTGCAGAGTGACGCTCTCCGTTCCCCTGTCCCACCGCGTTTAGCTAGAAACTGGTGTAAACACAGCACTAGCGCCCTCCACGAAAAACCGCACTAATATCCTGGTCAGGTTATACTTGTTTATTTATTATAATGAAGATATATAACGAATCAGAACACCGAAATACATGGACGCATGCAAGTTTGCTACTATACCCATCATATGTTGCATACTAAAACTACTCTAAATAATGTGTAATTATTTATGTAGTGAATAGCATGTAATAGTGTGAACATTAATCAAAATGTGACAATATGACGTGATACCTTTCAGAGTTGTTCTTAGCGGTGTATTACGAGCTTGACTAATGCGTGATTATAATTTTCGTATTAAGAAATACCTTAGCGATATAATCCATGACTTATCAACCACAATTCTTCTGCAGGGTTGTCCAAACACATTAGAAACAATAAGGTGAGAGGAAATTTTAAACAAATTCAAGGTTAGAAATTAATAGAAAAGGTCTTATGCAGATTCTAACGCGTGATTAGTTCCATATTAAGAGTTCGACTAACATATGTTTCCTGCAGTAGTCAGGCCTTTAGTATGACACTTATCATACGTCAAAACGACTCTATATAAGGCCCAAAGTATTTAAGCGGAAACCAGGCAAAGCACTTGTCTGTAATCATAAAATACAAGTACGTGTATAATATACGTAGTAAGAACATGCTATTTAATATTGAAGATTTGACCTGAACTGCAATCTAAACTACATTCGAAATGAAGAAAGTTTGCCCGCATGTTATTTAATATCCCATTAGCAAAACGTCGGCGGAACTCAAACGACGAAATGGCGGACCGATGACGGCTACCGCTGGCGGAGCGTCAACGAGTTCATACTTATACCGCCAGCGATTCGATGGCGATTGTAGGATTGACCTCGTCATAGTTCCGCTTTGAGTTCGCACTTATCCCGCCAATACTCTCTCTCCGTATACCTATATACCTCATGTGCAAGACGTACTCGGACCGACTGCGAACCGCGGCGGCCTGCCGTCGATAATTTGGTGAGCCGATGGGCCTTAACGCCAACAACATATTGCATTGGTATTTATGCTCTGAAAGTTCTATATCAATAAAGGGTTAAATCCAAACTAACTACCGCTTTAGCGTACTTGTATGTTAATTTAACATGAAAGTTTTTAAAGGGTTAAGCCGGTCAAAGGGTTACTCCCTTTCTTCGGAATGAGAGATATAGGGATGGGGAGATTTCTTTCTTTCTTTCTTTTTTTTTTTTTTTTTTTTTTTGTAGGTGGCATGGGGGGTTTGGAGCATTATTTTATTATATTTCATTTTATTTTATTTCATTCTTAGTTGTGGGCATCATTTATTTTTTTTTTAATATCTTTGGAGACATCAATTTGCAGTAGATATGTGGCATTATTGTTCACTATTGCTGTTACTGGAGACCGGGCTATTGGTATGTTATGAGAGATGAGATGAAGTGCAGGTGGGCGTCACAAACACAAGGGTAATGTTAGTATGGACGAGTGAATGGTTATCTTCTGCCCTGGGGCGTCACAGGGCTGATGAAGACAGATGAATCCCGCTGCTAGCAACATTGATGGAACACTAGTGCAGAGATGGATAAATGCATGGACTAACAAGTAGATGAAGTGGACGGTAAATTGCAAAGTCGGCCTTTTGAGGGTCATTGTCGTCTAAAGTGTTATGGTGTAGAGTGAGAAGATGTTGAAGAGGAGTGGCTTGATGACGTGAGCGCGTATCATGTATTATGTCCTGTTGAAAGGTGTCTAGGAATATCGGATTTCCTTCTGCAATGACTTTTGTAATATATTTAGTGCGAAGTGTTTCTAAGTGCGCTAATATTGATGGAAAGTTGATTCGGTGATAGAGGTCGACAGTCAATGGTGGTAGTTTGATACAATAAGCAAGTCGGAGAGCATGTCTTTCGGAGATGGCGAGTCTATGATATAGTTCATCAGGGGCAGAGATCCAGCAGATATGGCCATGTGTGAGAGCAGGTTGGAGGAATACTTTATAGGTCGTAATGACAATGTCGGTATGTAAACCCCAGGTTGTGCCCACTAGCCGTCGGAGGAGGTTTAAGCGGTTCGTTGCCTGTGATCGAATCTTCTGTAGGTGGGGTTTCTAACTGAGTTTAGAATCAAAGATGATCCCAAGGTAGGTAACTTGTAATGATCGGCGGATGAAAGTACCATTTATATGAATGTGAAGAAGTGAGGGATTGCGATGATTCGTGAGCGGCTACGAGGGAGAAGAAGTATAAAAGCTTGTGTTTTGAGAGAATTGGTGAGGCGCCACTTTGAACACCAGGAGGTAAAGGCGTATATTGCTTACTGGAGTGTTCTATTTATGTTTTGAACAGTATTAGATGTGGTAAGAAAAGCGGTATCATCTGCATATAAATATACTGAGACATTTGGTGGGAGAGGAGGCATGTCGGTGACAAATAAAACATATAGGAGAGGTGAAAGGACAGATCCCTGAGGGACGCCACAGTGAAGAAAGATCGGATAGGAAAGAGATTGGTTAATATTAATGTAAGCCATACGATTAGAAAGGAATGAATGTATACATCGGATGTATGAGATAGGAATATGAAAGGAGTAAAGTTTTGCAATGAGACCGGCATGGAAAACTTTGTCAAAAGCCTTCTCCAGATCGAACAGTAACAGACAAGATGGGTTTGATGTATTATAATGATTTGTTATCGCGGTGGTGAGGCGTAGAAGCTGGTCGGAAATACTAATATGTGGCGAAAGCCAGCTTGATGTAGAGGGATGAGATTATGGTCAGAAAGAGGGGTATGTAGACGGCTGACTAGAATGCGTTTAAAAATTTTGGTAAGTACTCAGGTTAGTTGGATAGGACGATATGATGAGAGTGTTGTAGGAGGTTTGTTTGGTTTCATGAAAAGGAGAGGTTTTTTTTTTTTTTTTTTTTTGAGATTTTCTATTGGGAAGGGTAAAAACCGGTGCGGAGAATGAAGTTGTATATGTTTGTGAGGAGCGAAAAGAGGATAGGAAGAGATGATATGATGAGTTTATAAGTAATGTGATCAAAGCCGGGGGCCGTGTTTCATTTTGATCGGATGGTGGAAGAGATATCTTCAGGAATTATGAGATCGTTAAGACGGAAAGCAGTAAGTTGGTGGCGAAGATTGGGTTGGAGTTGGGGGGCATGCGGATTTGCAAGATGTTCAACACGACGGGTGAGAGTTCGATGAAGTGGTTGTACGGTTGGGGTAAATATTGCTTGTAAGAAAGAGGCAAAAGCATTTGTTTTGTGAGTATCGGTTTGAAGAGGGTTGTTATGAGAGATGATAGGGTATGGCGTATGACGGTTTTTACCAGTTAACTGATGGAATTTTTGCCAGAACTTTGTAGGATGCGAGGTAGTGGATAAGGTGTTGCATGCTGAGATCCAACATTTTCACTTATATGCGTCTAAGTAATTGTGGAGGATGTGATTCCAGCGACGACGTTATTTTAATGATATAGGATTGCGTGTACGTTGGAAATCTCGGAAAGAGCGCCTAGAAGCAGCAATGATAAACTGATATTACGGAGGTATTGGGGGTTTATGCGGATGACGTGCACGAAGAGGGATGTTGTTTTGGGTGGCTGTGTCGAGGGATGCTGTGATTTGGTCCACAAGGTTATAGAGTTCTTGTTCAGTAGTGAGCTCCTGTAGATTTTGTAATGAAGTGGTGAGGTCGGTTTGAAAATTAGCCCAGTTTGCATGAGTGTAATCAAAGAAGTGAATTAGCAGGGGTTGTGTTTGAGGGGATATGATAATAATAAGGATCAAGGAGTATCGGAGCATGATCGCTACCGAAAGGTGGGAGAACTCTGAGATTGTGAATAGTCAGACAAGGAATACTGATAACTATGTCGGGTGAAGTATTGCTTATTGGGCGTGATGGCGATGGTAGATGATGGTAATCGAAGGCTAAAATATTAGAAATATAGTTTTGAAAGTGTTGTTTCTCTGCCTGTGAGCGACTATGAATATTTATGTCTGCCATGATGATATAATGTCTGAACTTATTGTCGATGTATTGAAAAAAATCGTAGGGAATAGGGTGGCCTGGTCTGGCATATATGGTACAGAGAGTAACGATTTTTGGGCGAAGATACAGTGTGACTATGGAATATTCTGGTAGATCATGTGGCTTTGGAAAATTATGAGGGTGAATAGGAATAGTGTGATATTTTCCAATTGCTGTGCCACCATTTGCTAGTTGATAAGGTCTAGGACAGCCATGACGTTGGAATTGAAACTGAGGAAGGCAGATATGATTGGTAGGTGTGAGGTAAGTTTCATTTAGGGCAAATGTCTGTACTTTTTCCTCTCGGAGAAGTTATTCAAAATCTGATTTGTCAGTAACAAGAGATTGAATGTTAAGGAAGAGGAAGGTGAGTGCCATGGTGCTTGAGATCATGAAAAAAGTTGTTTGGATAGGTTGTGTATTTACAGAAATTGTCATTCCGGATCTGTTTTAGTAGATGTTATGGAAAAGTGAACACGTGGACCTGTGTAAGTGGCAGAAAGTTGTAGGCCAAATAATTGTTGAGCGATTTGATCGACCTGCATAAGAACGTGTGGGCGTAAGAAGGGGTGGATATTTTGTAGAATGAGCGTCGTGAATCGAAGCAAGTCTTCTACTGTTACGGTTAAGGAGTTTGCAGGAGTTGTAGCGGAATCGGTAGCGCGGATTGAAACTGATAGTACAGGTTTGTCAGTTAGTGGAGCAGGTTTGTAGTGGCATTTGTAGCTGTAGGTTGGATGTTGTTAACAGGTATTGCATAGGGGTGTTTTTTTTTTTTTTTAAGGTTGGGGCAGTTGTTGGTTGCGTGGTCTTCATTGCAATGTCCACAGCGGGGTGAGTTAGGACAGTTTTTTGTTAAGTGTGAGGCATGTTTGACAGCGTTCGCAGCGTATAGGAAGTGGGGGCGATGTGCGGGATGGTTCTACCCTGTGGTGTCTGTGATAAATATAGGCACCATTTTGAAGCAGATTGTCTACTGTTTCCTTAGATGCTATAAGAACTCGTACAATATAGATAGGGCCTGATTGACACTTGATGTGAATGCATTTATGTACTTCATAACATTCGAGTCGTAATTCGTCAAGGATTTCTTCGTCTGAATAGGCTGGTGGAACGCCTTTTATCACTACTGAAAACATGGGCTGACGTATAAGTGGTGGCGGTGGTTGCTTTTTTCTAGTTTGTGAGAGAGCTTGAATGTTGGCTTTGTCGCTAAAAATGTGAAAGCCTGCTTTGTTCCGGATTGTTGTAGCGAGGTTTTGGTCGAGATTTGATTATGATTCCGTTTCTAGTGAAGACTATTTCTGATACATTGGCTCTTGGATAGTATTTCATAAGTTGGATTAGGATATGTTTAGGATTAGAGTATTTGGTGTCAGCATTGATGAGAAGAGAACTGAAGATTGGTGGAGATTGGTTTGAAGCAATGTCCATAGTTTGATAATCTATTGTGATATGATTTTGGATTATTAGATGTGTATAAAAAAAGAAACAATTTAGTTTACTATTGTAAAAATAGGTTTAAGTAATACTTCCTGAAAAATAGGAAATTTTCACTTTTCAGGAAACAGACTTGTAAGATAATTGTAAGTCAAAAACAAAAACAAATGCAGGTATTAATACAACAGGTGAAAGTCCAAACAATATACAGGGTGCGGCACGTAAAACCGGCCCGTAAAGTGAACACATAAAATGAAATGTAATGTATTGAATATGATTAACTACAACACATAAATGAAATACAATGTATTGAATATGACTACTCACCTTCACAGCAGCCTTCACAGCAGGTGCTGAAAGTGTCCTCCGCCCACTTCAACACACATGTGAGCACGATTGAGGAGATTCATATATATCCTTGTCAGTTCTTGTGTTGTAATGCTATTGGTGACATCCTGGATCCTGGTCTTGAGTTCTTCAATTGTGTGTGGATTTGTTTCGTATACTCTTCCCTTTAACAGTCTTCATAAGTAAAAGTCACACGTGGACAAGTCTGGTGACCGAGGAGGCCACAAGCCTTTGCTGGTTGTCCTCTCTAGTGTAAACATCTCATGCACAAGGGACAATGATGCAGCTGATGTGTGGCATGTTGCACCTTCCTGCTGAAAGTAACATAACTGACGCTCCTCTTCGGTCAAGTGTGTATAAAACTCCTCCAGGATTCCCATATACACGTCACTGTTCACTGTCGTCTCAAAGAATATGGGCCCAATAACGCGTGTGGCGGAAATGGCACACCAAACACCAATCTTCTCATCATGCAAGGGTACCTGGTGGATTGCGTGTGGATTTTCTGTCGACCAATACCGGTTGTTTTGGGAATTTACGTACCCAGACAGGTGGAACCACGCCTCGTCACTCATGATGAGCATTAGTGGATCCAAGAAACCACTGGCAACATTGCTCAACAGCCATGAACAGAAATGCACCCTCTTCTACAGGTAAGGCTCCTTCAGTTCTTGCACAACACTTATCCGGTACGGTTTTAACTTCAGTCTCCTTAAAACACGTCTGCAACTTCTCTCACTCGCATGAACCTGTTGACTCAATCTCCTGGTTGACTTTCGAGGACTTCTTGTCATTATCTCCTCCACCTGCATCTTTAATTCAGGTGTGCAGACAGATGGTCGTCTGTTCCTGAGAGCATTTTGAACCGATCCTGTACGCCGCCATTTTTCAATCAATTCCTGAATGGTGCTTTTTGCTGGCACAGAACGTCCTGGAAATTTCTCCCGAAACAAATTCTTTGTTTTCACAAAAGATCCAGTGAGAATGAACCCTTCAACAATGGCAACACGCTCGGGTATCGAATACGGCATTATCACACACTGACACTCACCCGGCTTAACACAACGAGGCCTTTTTCTCAACTGGTTTCGAAAAGTTTCACTGGCTGCGGCTGCACGTGACTGCTGCAGGTCACGTAAGTCGACCCGACCTCGACACGCCATCTCTTGGTAGGAAGGTAGATTATTTAAGTGTTGCCAAAAACACAATATACCAGAATATTACGACGGGCCGGTTTTACGTGCCGCACCCTGTATAAATGGGGAGAAAGACAAACAAGAAAAATAATAACTGATAGAGGCTTGTTCAAATTGGATTGTTGCTCAGTACTAATATCACTATTCAAGAACAATGATGGATAAGGCTGTGTTACCTCTAAACTCATACCGTAAGTTAAATATCTAAATTTTGTTATAGAAAAGAAAACAATTAAACAAAAAGTCTTATGCCAAGAGGTCTCCCTCCGTGCAGGATAATTATTTATAAATAATATCTAAATACAGTATATACTAAAAATTCTTGCATGTTTGTTTTAAGAAAATAGAAAAGATGCATCTCACTTTTTTCCTTTATTACTACCGATAGATATAATATATTTCAGTTATTGGTAGTTATCCATTTCGCTACTTTAATTACCTTGGTATTAATTTATGTCTCAGAAATTAATTAATTTTCATAAAACATAACACTACTGGCGCAAATCCCAGGGGGGACTAGGGGGACATGTCCCCCCAATCTTGGACCTGAGGGGGACTGTCCCCTCCAATAATCTGACTTAAAAAGTGCTCTTTGGGATAAGTGTGATGATTTGTGTCCAACCGCCACAAAGGAATGTGAGATGAAATTGATTTCTCTTGGCTTGTCCATTTTTAAAAAAGAATCGTATTCTGTAGTATTTCAAACTGAACTTCGTGCTGTAGTGCGTTTAGTACTCTCATCAATATGTATTACTTTCACTTCCGCTACTTGGGCACAAACTGCAATAAATGCCAGAGGAGGATATGCCCCACTCCTCATGCTGGAAAGTTGTCCCAGATGTAGGTACGGGCACAAATTCCGGGAGAAATAGGGAGACATGTCCCCTTCTACATTGGAACTGGAAGCTCTCTCAATAGTCCGATTTGAAAAGTGCTTTTTGCAGATAAGTGTGATGATTTGTGTTCGAATGCCACAAAAGGAAAGTGAGATGAAATTTGTTTCTCTTGGCTTTTCCATTTTTAATGAAAATGAAGGCGTGCGACTGTGCGTGACGTAACCTGATATCAAATCTTATCTCTTCCTCCCTATAGGCCCTAACACACGAAGAGTATATAGATTACCCAATGTCAGTAGAACCCGTCTTTTCAGTAAATGCGCATTTAATCTATTTGTAGTATCAGCCTAGACATCTACTCATGCTTCGTAAGCTAACTATCTCTCTAGCCTATGGAACCCGGAGGTTCAATGCCGCGTTCACAAAAGCTCTCCACTGACTTCTATCCTTAGCCAACTGGATCCAGTTTCTACTTTGTATTCCTATTTTTACGAGATCCATCTTAATATTGTCTTCCCAACTGCGCCTAGGTCTTCCTAATGGTCGTTTACCGATTGGTCTTACCGCTAACATTTTGAAAGCGTTCCTACTTTCTTCCATCCTGGCTATATGTCCTGCTCACCTAAGCCTCCTAGACTTGATGAACATAACAATGTTTGGGAAGCCGTATAATTTATGTAGTTCCTCGTTATGAAGTTTCCGCCATTCCCCATTCCCGTTCCTCTTGGGTCCGAATATTCGTCTGAGCATCATGTTCTGAAATACTTTCAGTCTATGTTCTTCCCTCAGAGTAAGCGACCATGTTTCAAAACCTTATAGAACAATAGGTATGATTATGGTTTTATATATTTTAAGCTTCAAGTTCCTCGACAGAATTCGCGACGCCAAGAGATTTTGAACTGTTTAGCAAAAGTATTATTTAATATTTTAACGCATTCATAATTTGCCGTATTACCTTCCCGGCGCACTTCCTTGTATTAAGTTTTCTCTGCATTTATTTCTAAACCCTTGCCCCTGCAAGCGTTTAATAAGATCTCTGCATTTCTTTCTATTGTTCTCCTGTCATCACCTATTAAATTTGCATCATCAGCATATGCCATAACCTGGTGGATAGCGTTCAACTGTAGGCCCTGGTTGCTCTCTTTGATTTTCCTTATAGCGTATTCCAGGACAAAGTTGAAAAATAATGGCGACAACGTATCTCCTTGTTTCAGGCCATTCTCGACGTGAAAGCTCATGGCCAAAAATTTTCCTACCCGGACTTTACTTTGGGATTCATTTAAACATTCCTTAATTAATCTAATTAGCTTTTTCGGTATTCCAAATTCTGTAAGAACGTTGTACAATGTTTCTCTCCTAACCGAGTCGTACATGAATAAATAGTTGATTTATGGGGCTACTGTATTCCCACTTCTTTTCGAGTATTTGGCGGATGCTAAATATTTGGTCAATTGTTGATGGATTTTGTCTACATTCACACTGATAATGTCCAATAATTTCATCTGGGGTCAATGTTGCTAATAGAATGTTTGAAAAAATTTATACGACGTTGACAGAAGAGAGATGCCTCGGTAATTATTACAATCAGTTGTGTCACCTTTCTTGTGGATTGGAACAATGATTCTTTCCAGTCTTGTGGCAATTCTTCCTTATTCCAGATAAGGAGAATGAGTTTGTGTATCTTGTTCCACAATTTTTCGCCTCCAGCTAAAATTAACTCAGCCGGAATGTCGTTTACACCCGGATATTTGTGTTTCTTTAATTTCTTTATAGCGATTTCTACTTCTATTCGATTGGGTTCTGGAATATACAGTTCTGCGATGTGTATCTCCCTTTCTCCACACACATTAGTTTTTGGCTGCGTGTTAAGCAAATCGTCAAAGAAATCTTTCCTTCTATTTAAAATGCTATCTGTATCAGTGAGAACTGTTCCATCAGCTTTCTTTAATATAAGCACGTAGTTGATAGCCTTTCTTAAATTCGTTGATTTTTTTATACATGTCCCGAATGTTTTTATTTTTACTATTATCTTCAAGTTCCTAAATTTTAGCTTTCAAAAAATCGCGTCTCCTTGTTCTAAAAGTTTTGAAAGTTTCCCGCCTCATGTCTAGGAAATTTTCTGTAGTTATTTCATTCGGATTTTGTAGCCAACGTAATTTCGCCTGTTTTCTCTTCTCTGCTAGTTCGAACCATGGTTTGTTCCTACGTATTTCCGCGTGTCCCAATTTTTCTTTTGAGAGAGGATACTTCGTAAGCAAAGAAAAGAATTCAATTGTTGGACTATTTTTCTCCATAATCTTAAGGTTACATCTGTTAACTAAAGAGTAATTATATGTTATGCGTCAGATTTCTGTAAGGATTTCTGTAATGTTATTGAGATTATCATCAGTTTGCTCAAAGAGCATTGTTACGTCATACATAATTGATATTCTTTCTTCATAGTTTTGGGGAAGTCATTATTTAAATTATTATAAAACAATTTTAACGTGGATCTTTGTGGATGCCTAATTAGAAACATACCAATTATAAATATGCACGTATTCAGATTTCAGAATGTGTTCATGGCAGTGATTTGTAATACTGATATATACTACTACTTCATCTACTAATATATAATAAACATCGCCTAATATATAACATACTCTTCAGTTGATCAGATTCATCTACCGTCATATGAGTTTCTTCTCCCTTCTGTAGAATGAACCTCAAATCTGCCCCCTCCCAATGTTGAAGACAACCAATGGCGTATTTACAATTTTGTTTCGAGGGGCTATGCCCAACACAAGGAAGGAAGTGGGCAATTGCCCACCTGAGCTTGAGAATTAAATATATATTTTTTATGCATAAATTGAAGTTATAATGGCAAGAATTGCAGACCTATAAATCCTATATATGATACAAAAATTTAGGGGTGAATCTAACCCTTTATTCTATTCATACAAGAAAAAGGAAGCATCCTCTTGGCCTTCCTAATTTCCCGGGCTAATTATTCCCCCTTTTTGATTTTCTTTAATTCGAACATTTCCTTCTTTTAAAAATAACTAAATGATATATTTTTTCCTTTGTTATAATAACTAAAGTCCTGTCATGTTGATATCCGCGCAAGTTGGTGTGGAACACCAGTTTCGCTTATCAACTCCTCTTAGTTTTGGTGTTACTGATGACGGCCGACTTGAATCGCATCTGGCAACGGCCGATAAAGTATGATAGGCGAAATGAAAGAAAGTAACGTCAAGAAAAAGAAACAGAAAAGTAGAAAGGGCGGAAGAAAAAACAAAAGGATGTAGTTCTTACATGGAATGAAATTTTACAAATACAGTATATTTTCTGAACAAAAAGCATAAGAAAATGGAAAGTCAATGACATTCTTAGAAATGGTAAGAAGGATTATTGTTGTACGTGGAATGCGAAAAACTAACAAATTTATTTCGGGGGGAGCTTGAGCCCGATAGCCTCCTAAATACGCCAGTGAAGACAATTCTGCTCTCCTGATCCTTCACAGCATTGTTTTCAAACTTTATATACATATATAAGCAATGTTCAATATATATATATATATATATATATATATATATATATATATATATATATATATATATATATATATATATATATATATATATATATATATAATATGGGAACGGGCTTACCCGTCCCCCCCAATGTTCAAGACAGATTTGCGCCTATGCATAACACAACTATAAATTTTAAAAAGTTACGAAACACTATGTCACTTTCGGATGCTTGACTGAAAGGAGATCGTGATCGAGTTTCTTTCTTCTTACTTTGCGATTGTAGTACATGACCTGATCGTTTATGAACATTGGGACCCGTTTTGGTTTTGATCTCCTTGGACTCCATCGAGTTCATAGGGGACACACTCACGGATCTTGAAGACTGCAATATGGCCGAAGCCAGTAGAATATGTTAGGTGTAAGCAGGATGAGAAGAGAATAAGAACGATCAAACTGACAGATGTCCAAATGAGGTGAGATGATCAGACCGGGTGCAATGATGATGATAGGTTTCACCAGTGGCGGCTAATGTTAGTGTTGCAGCGTTGCGCAACGACCAAAGTATTTCAAGAAAAAAAAAATATTAGCAATAGTAGTAAGAACAGAAAAAATACTTTCTAATACTCCCATATACACTTTAAATAACATATTTTTTACTTCTGTAACTGTCCGTTTCGTTAATCCGTTTTAAAAAGCGAAAAATAATCCGTCACAGAGTCTCTAATTTATATTGTGTTGCAGCGAGCATGCAACGACCAGATTCCTTCAGCGCGGGAATTGGAGCAAATGTTAAGTCTCCTTTCCCCTATCTTAGAAGTTAAAGGGACTGGTCGTTGCAGTGCTTCTGCAACACAACACGGTTTCCAGTGAATGAGAAGGTTCTTCGCGCTAAATAAGCTTTCTGAATTTTATTTCACTAGCAATTAACAAATGGAATTTGTTTTTATGCATTCATATTTTTATATTACGGTACTTATACTGAAGCAAATCAATATAATGACAATAAAAGTGATAGCAGAATTACAAAATAAAAAAAGAAAATATATAGTAGAGCAGAAATCAAATGAAAGTAGATCCGCATTTACAAGTTAATTCGTAGCTTATATAGATAATGAAAATTTCTTCTACAGTAATATGTGAACCAAATATTAATAAGTCAATATGCAGAATCCCCCCCCCCTCTGTGGATAGTATCTTAGTATATACATATTTCTTTAATAAAATAAATATATTTTATACTCTTGATAGAACTGTATAGTGGGGAACGCCACATTGAATTTGGGACTAGTTAGCAATGCTCAAAGGCGTAGCCACGAGGGGGGTCCACCGGGTCCGGACCTCCCCAAAATTTCGAAACTCGACTAGCATTTGTAGACTTTCTTAACGAACCATACTTGTTTAACAGAGAAATGATTGATGTAAGCTAAGTATTTTATTTTACGCCTCATCATGTACTCTTTCTTTTCTTATAGAAATAATCGTTTTATCATTTTTTCTAAAAATATAGGTGACAGTAATTAAGAATTACTTATCTTTTCGGGTACAGTAAAAGACAGGTTCGTTATTAAGCAGACGTATTGGACCTTCCTCAAATACTTTGGACCCCTCCCAGCTAACATGTTCCTATATCTGGCGGGTTTCAAGGTTGCTTTCCAGAACGTTGATAAACATTGTTTTGCCTCATGTGGAAGTATATTGTGTTCATCGTGCATTGCGTAACAACCAAGACGCATGATTTGGAATGTAGTTCTTTTTTCTTTCACGCACAAGTGTGTGTGTGTGTGTTGATATATGAATAGGGTTGCCAACTCTGTAAAATAAAAAAAACGACATTTCCTCAAAATTCTCTGTGATATAGGTCTCAGCGTGAAGTATCTCTGTTTGGACCTATCCATGGAAAGGAAATGTACTATCGTGAACGAAAGTGCATTAACACATATATTCTGTATGTCCTTAGAACATTCACTAATAAGCTTAATAGATACATTGTGCTATAAATGAGAAACTGAAATTGATCAATCGGCATTGATCAATTTATTGTATTTACCAGTAACTACCATTCCTTTAAAATTATCGAAACAGATGAACAAAATTATAATAATCTTTACGTGACAATTTTGAATTTGGAAAATGAAATTCACTCTTTAAACATATAGTCTCTACTTCAACTATAGGAAATTGCTTTAAGAAGTCCTTTTCCACTCTTAATAAATGTATAAAATTCCTTGAAAGTAAATTTCAAATTTTCCCTGATACAGTCCCTGTCATATCTCTAAAATTTTCTAAACAGGTGAAAAAAAATATATTAATCGTTGATAGATGGTGAAAGGTAACAGTTTTGAGTTTACAGAATGACAGTTAACTTTCCAATATCTGTACTTCGAACTAGATACAAATTTGAAAAAAAAAAAAACTGTTATAAAGGGGCTGGTGAGAAGTTTGTACCCGTCACCGGCTTTAATCAAAATAACAGCAATTTATCCGGCCAGACCAATGAAAAGCCGGCCAGTTTACAGCCCTATGTATGAATATGTGGCATTCGCAATTCATATACTAGTATCTCTTTTGTATCAGCTGTTTTGGTTATTAGTTATTAATTTTATTGTGTGTGCTTTAATTCTGTACATAACCTACAAATTCTGAATGAATTGCATATCATGACTTCTGTAAATAACTTACAAAAAAAATTGCCCAGCTTTCAACTGAGAAAAAACTTACAATTAAGGCTTAGACAAAACAAGCAAAGTGCAATTCAGGAGAGTGTTCGAAAAAAAAACGGTTTAAGTTTACAGGACACCTTATGGCAGTAATGTTGTATGCACTAGGTACATTTCCACAATTTATTTGAAATTTTCCTAGATAAATTGTGAATAAAGCGTGTTCAATGTACATTTTTTTTATAACATTAATCTTTGCTACGAACTCTCTTCAGTCTACACTGAAGAGGAATTCGGATCACTGTCAGGGACTGAGTTTGCTAGAATGAATTGTTCACAAAAATCTAGAAAAAAATATTTAGTGAATCTACAAAGTTCCTGCAATTAATATTAACTATACCTATGGCGTCAGTAAAAGAAGAAAAGTTCTTTTTCACATCAAAAAGAATTGACACTTTCAAGAAATTGAATGTCAAAAGAAAGGTTATCACCATTGGTTATGCTTTCCATCAAAAAAGACGTGACAATAAGAATACTAGAGTTCAACCAGCATGTATTAGGCAGATTTGTTCCAATCAAAGAGAGAAGAATGAACTTACTAATTAAATAAGGTGATTAATCGGATTAAATGTTCTGCATTATTTATTTTTTAAAAACAGATTTTTATTTAATTTAACATGTCACATAGCATTTACATATAAAGTTATGCCGATTAGTCAATGAGTCCACTTTATATCTTCTGTCTCCGATCGTTTGTACTGCAACACCCGAAACCACAAACCACCGGCCGCCACTGGGTTTCACCCTCCAGCACTGAAAAGTACTGTCAATCCCAGTGAGAGCGTATCCTACACAATGTCCTCGAAGGCACGTTAACACTTCCCAGCTAGGCTAGGCTTAGTCAGAACAGCTTGTGACGTATGGTACATCAAGCAGATGAGAGAGTATGAACATGAAAGACATGGTCTTCCGAACATATCGGAAGTAACTGGTAATTGTCAGTGAGAATTTTTAATTTTCTTTTCTTGCTTGCAGCGAGCAAAGCTTTCCGAAGTATATTTGACATTTCTGCCAACTAACGAATAACATAACATGTTCTGCAGTGTGCGAATTAGATAATCTATATTGGGGGGGATAAAATCAGGCCAAAGGACATAGTCTGGAGGTTCAAATTTCAAAATGAGCTAATAAATGCCTTACTCCCCATATATATATATATATATATATATATATATATATATATATATATATATATATATATATATATATATATATGTGTGTGTGTGTGTGTGTGTGTGTGTGTGTGTGTGTGTGGGTGTGACATCTGTAATAAATAAGAGATTTATTAATTTAATAAATCTACCGACAATAACTATGCACATATATATTGTCTGACATACACACACCCCACTAAACCTTTCTGAATGTGTTTTAATGTTGTACTCACTCTTGTCCCCGTAGCTCTCTAAGGTTTATTTAGTTAATAATTCGGCTTGAGCGATAGCCATGATCACAAGCATATGTTAATTTTTCCACTCATATTGAAAGCTTCCACTTTTCATTAATACATACAGGTTGTGAAAAGAAACCTACTTCAGTCTTGTGAAAACCACTAAAATTATCAGTTAAACTGGACTTTTTTTTTTAAAGAAAATCTATATATTAGCCTATCAAATAAGAAATGGATTGTTGCTGGTCCCGATTTCTCACATCAAGGTCAAATCGAAGGCCAAATATTTAAAATATCTCAATTCAAATTTCGAGCTTGTGCTTCTACTTCCCGCTAAAGCTCTGCTCATCACGACTTTTTTTCTCCAAATATCGATTCCGTGATGGGCACGGAAAGTCAACACTTAAAAATTACTTTACTCTTAGGTTGAAGATGAGTTGATTCACTATGGGCTACGTTATTCAAATAAAGTAAAACATTACACTGAAGTTTTTCAGACAACATTAATTGCGTGGACAGCAAACTGTACAGCGAAAAGATGGAAAAATGAAGAGTTAACTTTTTTAAAAAAAAAAACCGCTCCAGTTGAAATGCTTATACAGACACGGACAATGACACGGAGAACCAGTCGTATTAACAAATGCTGAAACAAATCTTGAATTATTCGCTTATGCGCCTAAAAATCGCTCAACTTCATTAAACTTACTTTTCCAACTTCATTAAAATGTCTGCTCACTAGGAGCGTATCCCCCAGCGTGTACGTTAACATATACTTACGAGAGAATACCTATATCTCAGATTTTGAGTACAGTTTCAAAAGTTCATTTCCGTAAACTGTAAAAGCAGTGATTACTGTGCTAATTATCACAAATTAAATGCAACTTTTGAGTTGCATACACACAACCTACTAGGGAATGAAGACCATGTGCTAACAAAGAGTACACTGAAAAATGAAATAACATGTTGTAACAAAAATTAAAATAAGATGATAATCGATACAAATATAGAGGATGAATATGACATATCCGAACTTCGCCAAGTATGGTAAAAGAAGCTATTTGTTTACTTCTTCTTGGCGAACCGCTAAGAACATTTATAAATCCATATGTGGCTTTGTTATACGCAATTAGTACATTCAAATTCACAAACGATGACGAACTGAAGGGTACGAAGGTACAGTTGCAAGTAACAACCGTAGTCATAATAATATAGTTCTACTAAACAACGTTGAAAATAGTGGGTAATTAGGTGGTAAGTAGAAATGACCAAAACTGAACAGTTTACATCGATCATTTCGAAATACAGCTAGAAGATTAAATTTACAAGAAATAACAAAAATCAGTGAAATTTGGAGTTATACTAAGCATAGTTTGAGGGGGAAAGCGAGCATCCCCGGTGGGGATACTTCAGCTGACTTCTTTGGGGGGGAACAAAATGTGATTGAGGGGGAAAATCCCCCTCATCCCCCCCGGTAATTCGCACCCTGATGTTCTGCTATAATCGGTCGCGAAAATAGTTCTGTAAGCTTATGAACCATCTGACAACAGTACAGTGCTGCCACCTATTGTTCTTTGTCGTCCAGTGGAAACCTTTTAAATTTGCACACTGGCACCTTCATGTTTCATACCTAGATCTCAAAAATTTCTTATGCAAATATCATCGAACCATTATTATTATTATTATTATTATTATTATTATTATTATTATTATTATTATTATTATTATTATTATTATTATTTGCAATCTCTAATGACTGTCTACAATTTTAGATCGTTCACACAGTTAAAACAGGTATCTCAGTTTCGATCAAAACGAGACATTCACGAATGTTCTCTTCAGGTGTTTAGTTCATACCCTCTAATAGTACTATCTTTTGTTTTATGTATGGCGCATTATTCCTTTTGTGATATTCGCTCCAACAGTGGAATTAGCAGGGAAGCAGCCATTTATTTCCAAGCACCCTTACGAAATGTTGAAAGACGGAGAAATGTTGAATGTAAATTGGATTGTTGGATCAGTTACAGCAGAAGGACTTTGGCCAACAGCAGGTTCTTTTGGATTTAGATAGGTAAACAATAATAGTAAAAAAATGTTGCATGCTTCATTTGTTTCACAATAATTCCTCAATCAATGTTTGAGAATGCAAAACACCAAGAGCCTTATGCAGCGTCGTTCTGACTCGTGATTAGTGCCATAGTAGAGATTTCGACTAACATACATATGTTTCCTGCAGTAGTTAGGCCTTTAGTATGGCGGTAATCATATGTCAAAACGACTCTGCATGAAGCGGCAAATGTTTTTGACTTCCTGTAATAATGAAGCAGTTCCTTTAATGTTTTGAGTTCATGGAGTGTAAGTGAACAATGAGAATTGACGTAAGGTATTGTCCACGAGAAGCTAGCATAACCTGGGGTAGAAGCCCGGTTTATGAACTCTAACTGAGAACTTTCGATATTTTTGAAGATTTGATTCTTTTGTACTTGAGTTAAAAATTTAATAGTGGCAGTTATTTAATTATTTAATATATGAAGACGAAGAGGTTAGCTGAAGACCCTGGAGCATGGAAACTTCTCAGTTGCAGCAAGTGACCTGCCAATAATGGCAGAATACCTATGATGATGGTATATACGAGGGTCATTGCAAAAGTCATGCCAACTATTTTTTTTCTCGAAAATGGTAACTAATAAAAAAATTCTGAAATACAAATTGAAGGTTAGTTCATAGGTAAACATTACATGTAGGGAGATGGATGAACACACACACCACCATAAAGATAAAGCACAAGAAAAAATAGGGAAAATTTTTTGTCGTTTCAGGCGTGTTTTACTGGTAATTGCAACAGTACACAATAGTACAGAACAGGAATACGTACCTGTGACATCCTAGAGAATCCACCATATATGCCAGACTTATCACCTTGCGATTATGACCTCATACACCGCCCGCTGAACGGGAGGTTCGCTCGTTCCTGTCATTCACTGCCTGCTCAAAGACCCTTCTTCCTATTGTTTTCTTCGAAATTTGACGCTAGGGCGCAGCACAAGCATACCCTACCTCAAACTTCACAGCAAATATCACTATACAGAGTGAGGTATATTTCTGTCGTGGTTTTACGATGTGTTGTTACCTGCTCGATATATTTTGAAAAATGGTATATTGCTGTGTTCCTTTTTGTAAACCAAAACAAGGAAAACCAGAGTTTCGTGGTGTATCTTTCCATGAAATACCTTCAGAAACTGAACTAAGGCAGAAGTGGTTGGAAGCAATATCAAGAGAGGGAACATCCAAAGGAAGCGCGTGGGTTCCTCCTGATCGTGCAGTAGTTTGTAGTTTACATTTTCAAACTAACGATTACAAGGAAGATTGTAAAGTGAGAAAATTAAAACAGAATGCTGTTCCAAACATTTTCCCAAATTATCCAGCTTACAAGCAACCTCCCAGGAAAAGAAGCAGAAAGGAAAGAGATTCTTTGTCAGTTGAGGATGTATGCCAATCAAGACCTGTCAGGGTGGAAGAAGGTAAGTTCGTATTTTTTATTTAACGATTACATTTCGAATATATAGGATTGTTTCAGGCCTGTATCCACGAAGGGGGATGGGAGGGCCGGACCCCCTTAAATTTTCAGTGATCTCCTAAAAGTTTCACGGTAGGCTTGCAAATGAACTATAATATGGTTGGATCGGGCCTCCTAACTTCTACCGCTCACCCCCCCCCCCAAATTTTTGGGTTGGCTATAAGTCTAGATTGTTTAGTGATGAATAATTGTGAAAGTAAATACTACTACTACTACTACCACTAAATAATAATAATAATAGTGGTGGGCGAGTGATTATGCTCGTTGTTTCGTAAGCAAGGGGTTCGTTTCGAGTCATTTTAAATGGATGCTTTAAAAATATGTTTGATTTCTTAAAGAACGCAGGAAAGTAGACCTTAAAGCCCATATAAAATATGATCATAAACAATTTTAGACATTTAATCAAATGCATTATTTATATTATTTATTTTTATTTATTTAGTTGTTATAATTATTATTTTGCGAATCTTTCTAATTCCATTCGTAACAGTCTTACTACATATATTTTTTTCTGTATTTTGTTTTTCAGGTGTAGCAGCCATTCAGGAAGGTTTTCCAACGGACAATGATTGTAATGATAAAAGATCTTGTGATGCTGGTATTCAAGTGAAGATAGTGAGTGAAGCAGAACTACAGAGACTAAAGCGAAGATATAATAAACTTAGATGTAAAATCTTCAGGTTGGAAAATAAAGTGCGGGAACTACAAGAGACGTTAGTGCATATGAAAACAAAGCAAAACACGGACCCAGAATTAAAATATCTGAAAGCTCTCAACACTGCGAAAGAAGAAGGCAATCCAACGGCCATCTATATTTTAGACCAAATTTATAATTTCGGGAAACAACGTCCACAGTGGTCAGAAACAACAATTCGTAATTGCATTGTTTGGCGTACAGTTTCCCCAAAAGGTTACGAACACGGAAGAGAGTCTAAATTAATTCTAGCCCCTTCGCGTTGCACTCTCGATAGATATTTAGGAAATGCCAAATGTAAGGTTGGTGTCTCATCTCTCATAAAAGAAAGACAACGCAGAAGCGTCAACTTTAAATTCGACGGACAAAGTGGTTTCTCTAATTTGCGATGAAATGGGAATCAAAGAAAGACTATTATATAACAAAGAAGAGGACAAGTTTTTTATCTTAGTTGAGGCAGAAGATATTTACGATAATGATATCGGTGTAGCGCCAGTTCTAGCCAACAAACTATTGTGCTTTGTAATCCATGGTTTATCTATAAAGTATACGGTACCAGCTGCTTACTTTCTGGTTAAAGGTTTGCAGGGGACAGAACTTTTTTGTCTAGTTCAGAAAGTAGAAATTGAGGAGGAGTCTAGTTCAAAGAAATTTAGGACTGTGGGTTTCATATATTACGGCTTGTGACAAACAATCACAGGACAAATGTTTCTATGTTTAAGAAATTTGGGGAAGGAAGTTTGCGAACATGGGTCGTACATCCTTGTGATCCAGATCGAAAACTGTACCTGAATTTTGATTATTGTCACCTCATAAAAAAAATTTGAGATCACAGTTTTTGGAGCATGATATGGCAGATAAAGGAGGGGTTATTAGCTCAAAATATGTAAAGGAGATCTATCGGCTACAGAAGGATCTGGCTATCAAACCGGTTCGTCATTTGCGCAAAAAACACCTTGATCCAAATTCCTTCGAGAAAATGAATGTACTGCATGCCGTACAACTTTTTTCTTCTTCTGTCACTTCCACAATAGAATACATCATGGACAATAACCTGCTCTTCAACACACAAATCAACTTTTCCGAAGCAGCTTCCACAGTCAAATTCATGAAGAACGTATGCATGTTTTCACCGTGCATGATGTCAGTGACACAACGAAACATGTAAGACACAACCATGAAAACGCTATGGAGTTTTATTCAGTTGCCAATCACCGCCTCAAATGGCTAAATGAAGAATTTTGTGCGTATTTAAAAGAAATTCAAGACGAATCTAAGAGAAACAATCTCAGGGGACTAACAAAAGAAAGCTTTGAAGCTTTAATCTTCACTGCGCAATCCATTGTGTCATGCATCGCTCATCTCTTAGACAACGGCTTTTACTACGTGTTGACGAGAAGGTTTTCTAGTGATTCCATAGAAGCGTTGTTTAGTGCTGTAAGAATGGGGGGTGGAAGCAATGACATGACTGATACCAGAACAGCCCAAAATGTCATAAAAAGAATTGTAAGATCTGGACTTATTCTGGCATCAAAAGATGCAAATATTGCTTGCCAAAAAGACTGTGATTCTACCTCAGAATCCATCAATCTGAATTCGAATAATATAATGTCAACAATACCTGAACTACCATGTTCGGTTCTGGTAATATTATAAGAAATTCAGAAGCGAAGAACGCCTCTTTATGTAAATCTGGAAACTGCACCGCAGGCGTCCGAGAAAGTGACACGAATTCGTTTCAGATCAAGGCCTCTTTCACGGAAAATATTAAAATTGTAATTTGTGAACTTCAGAATGAATTGATCCCCCCTTCCAAAAAAAAAAAAAAGAAATGGAAACAACAGAATATCAAGTGTTCAGTGTTGTTCTTCATAATGAAACTCATGTGAATTTTTGTGAATTTTATGGGAACTTTTGTGTAGATATTGTTTTACATTTGGTGTGTGAGAAGTGGATGAACGGCGAGCCTTATTACCGGTCTGGAACAGTATCGCAAGAAGGTAAGTAATTAAGTGCTTCTTTGCTTAGATTTTATTAAAGAAAATAGAAACAGGCACACAAAATGATAAATACTTCGTGAGATATGGCCTAACAATTTCACAGACATTTCTTTGAAGTGTACCTTTGAACAAACATTCAAGAAATAACTATACTCTAACATTTACAAGTCAGAGTTCTGGGGTGGTATAGTAGTGACGCCAAGCGGCGAAATCTGGCGCTACTCGTGTACGTGAAAACTCATGGAAAGATCAGGCAGTAACGAGCGACTGTCCAGCGGGCAGTGCCTCATACCAAAGCTGAACGAGCCATTGCGTGGAACACGCTTTCGAACACGTGAAGACTGTCACAGCAGTCACGCGTGAGATCCAAAGATTCACTCAAGATCAGACCATGGGTAGGACTATTTGGCGTCTTCCACAGCATTTACAGTGTGTGGTGGATTCTTTGCGAGACTACTTCGAGGGACTCTAAGATGTTACATGCACGTGTTTCTGCCCTGTACTATTGTGTACTGTTGCAATTGACAATAAAACTCGTTTGAAACTACAAAATTTTGTTCGTCTTTTTTCTCGTCCTATATCTTTATGGTGGTGTGTGTTCACCCATCTTCCTGCATGTAATGTTTACATATAAAGTAACCTTTCATTTGCATATTTCAGAATTGTTTTTATTCATTACCATTTTCGAGAAAAAATAGTTGCCATGACTTTTGCAATGACCCATATATATATATATATATATATATATATATATATATATATATATATATACAATTCCATAAATATTATATATTTTCAGCGGTTTGAGACGTTGTTAGCAACATGTAGTATTCAAAACGAAACATTAAAAGTGAACATTTCTAAATCAAATCTGTACGACTAAACCAGTGAAGTTTAATTCAACTTTGAAAAAAGAAAAAACAATCTTTTGCTTAAAATAAGGTGAACGTTTCTTAGCAATCCGTTCTCTGATCAGAAGCAATTCATCAGGTGAGGTTTCGTCGTATTGTTTCATATGAATGATGATGCCTTCAAACAGTCTAATGCTTCTGTATGTGATTTTAAAAATCGTGCATGAGTAAAGGCTTATTATCGCGGTTCGCTTAAACGAGACTTTAATGTAATATGTTAGGTTTTATGCGGACAACGAAGCTCAAACTTGCAAAAGTCAGTATTCTGTGTTTTAAAAAAAATAAGGGAAGAGAAAATGAAAACTTCATCAAAACAAAAATCTGAAATTAAACTTAGACCAAAGAAATGTGGATAAAATAACGGTACCGTTATTGATTAACTGCAGTGGACTCAAAAATAGATACAGATATCAGAAACACTTAATATCGAATCTCCCGTTTTATGAAACAGCGCTCGTCTGAGTTAAACAATGTTTACAATACAGCTCTAAAAACTCCGAGTATTTCTTTTCCCAGAACCTTCAAAACAGCCTCATCCTATGTTCGTGGCCAATATTGACTATTTTCAGCTAAAATGTTGAAGCAACTACAGTTCCTTAATACAGAGAATAAAACGAACTAATAATGTATTATTAAATATTCAGATTTGTATATACTTTTTGATAATAGTCGTTCCTCCAAGCCGTCAGTTCGCTGTATACTATAGGTTAAAATTAAAATTGTCTTAACTAAAAGTTCTAAATGTTAACTAGGACACGAAGAAATTAGCATTACGCACAATCAAACAATAAAATAAGGATGCAAATATGCATGATAAATTGAAGAAATAAAAGAAAAAACATATAGACAAAAGTCAAATGTTTAATTAAATCTTACCGTATTCGAGGATGTTACCAGTATATAAGGAACGTCATCCTGAGATTTTGTCGTGTCAAGCTTTTGCATCTGTCACTGAAAAGTGATTTTTAAAGTGAAAATGTTCTTTCCATGTCATAGGGATATGTAAAAGCCAACACAGTTCTTCGATGAATTCCCTTTTAGTATCTTTCTCCATTGGAAAGCTTTCTAAAAATTTTATATACTGCTTTTTAACGAGGATTTTTAATAATACCTGACTAAACCTGTCGAATGCAATTTAGCAACACCATGGATCTCTGAAGATAATGTATTGAAATGTCTTCTGTGAGAGAAAGTGAATGTTGCAAGGAATTATTTCAAATTTACAACCATTTTATAAGGTCGGGTAGTTTGGAGATGTGGTTATGGATGCTGCTGCCTAAAAGATGGAATCAGTGATAACGAAAATGATATTTTTGAATGGAATATGCAATTTTATAACACATTGAAAAAGTGAATGACTGGGCCGTGATTCGAACCTGGAATCTTCAGCATACCGTGCGGATGCATTACCCACTATGCTACTTAGACCGCTTCCTAGAACAGCCACACTCTCACTCATCCCTGAAATTGGTGCTCTGTACTCAGACCACGTGGCTTGTATCACAGCGTAGCTGCTGTGCTAGGACCATCCATTGTCTATATATTGAGAACATGGTTTGACAATTGTGACGTATATTAAGATATCTTCAAATAGATAAAAGATAATTGAAATATGGAACAAGAACGCCCTAGACAATATTATTTTGCGTGAGGTACCGTTATCACAAGTCACCTAGTGGCTTCCCATTCTCAGCTGTGTAGAAACGCGAAAATAAATGCCGATTTTCAAAATGGCTTGAAATCGAAAGCAGATAAGTGAATCGTGATAACGGTTTCTCATGTAAAATAATGTTGTCTAGGGCGCTCTTGTTCCATATTTCGATTATCTTTTATCTATTTGAAGATATCACATAATTACTGTAAAATTAGCGGTATTTTAATTTCGCTGGGATAAAGACTCTTAATGAAAGAAGGAAACATCCGAATTTTTTACACACCAGATTCTCTGCAGGTGCGAATTTAATAACACACAAAGAGTGAGAGAGTGAATGATGACCGGGACAGGAACCCCCCCAGGATCTTTAGCATACTGTACCGATGCGTTAACCACTACGTTACGGTATGCCGAAAGATCCCGGTCCAGTCATTCACTTTCTCACTTTTTGTGTATTATTTAATTTGCATCTACAGAGGATCTGGCGTGTAAAAAAAAATCATTTATTTCTTTCTTTCGTTAATATATGCAATCTCAATTGTAAATCGTAAAATAAGTAAGCAAAGTAATTTTTTACCTGAAGAAGCATTTTAAGCACTATAAAGCATGGTTAAAATTGCTTGTCAGGTTGTGCACTACGAAATACATTTCTGTATACCTTTTGAAGTGTGGAAAGCAATAAGCATTTTAATTAGAAATCTGAGTCCTGCTTAGAAGATTTTAAGTTTGCCCTCCAACTAACTAGCGGCTATACAAAAATTAATCCTTACTGTCCATATCCTATTTAGAAATAAGTGAAACATTGCAGGCAGGTTGTGATACATATTAGTGCGACTGTTAACTACTGGGAAGTAATTACCGTACGTACAGACTGAGACATTACCCTTTTATAATAAGAATTGAACAATTAATTAGTATACAATCTGGTGCATTTTGGGCACATTGACTGACACTCAACTTTTATGTGGCCTGGGAATCCTAACTGGATTATTATATTCGTGGTATAATTTCGGCAGAAAATAAAGTTGGCTTCAACAACCAAACTTAAAAGTTTAAAAGCTTCATAATATATATATATATATATATATATATATATATATATATATATATATATATATATATATATATATATATATATATATATATATATATATTTAGAGAGAGAGAGAGAGAGAGAGAGAGAGAAAATATTAAAATCAGCGATATATTATAATAGTAGTCGTCACTACACTGGTCGTGGGGTACCAATATAAAATTATCTAAGACGATAGTATTTACATATTCTATCTCTATTATACAATATTTACACACATACACGCTGTTCTGCTCACCCGTCCGTACGTTCAAAGGCTTAGAACCATCATTCAAGCTACCGATACGAAATATTAAAGCTTTAGTTTCTGTGGGATTACTCAAACGGAGGGGTCAAATTTTTCCTCACACCTGAAGAGAAGGATAGTTTACCGAAGGACTGAAGGGTAAATATTAAAAATGGCCATTTCCTTGGAAATAACTCTAACGATTCTCTATATTTCATAAATAAATACGTTATTAATAATCCTATAATATAGAAAAACACAGTTTTTCGGAATTTTTTGTCAAACAGTTTGCTCGATTTTGTTCATATAAATCATCGTTTCTTCAATACCATCTGTGTCAGTACTCTTCGGAAAATCCAGAAAGGACAGTTTTTTGGTTGGGGTAAGTTTTGTGTAGATAAGTGCTCCCGAATAAGTACTAACAATTTGGTTTGTATGTCATTAGCAATTCTATAACATGGAGTAATTACTTCTTCTCACAGAATTCCAGAAAAGGTAGTTAAATGTGAAATGGGTTCTGTTCTGACGAATTTCCTAAATCCTGTAATAAGGGTAGTCATATTTCTCAAATAAATATATCATTAATAGTCCTACAATTCAATATTCATTTCTCTAGAAAAGTTCTGGGAAAGTAGTTAGCATACTTCATTGTCTCTAAAATCAGCGGGATAAGTTCCGTTCGTCGATAATCTTTTCCGATTTTGTTTTTAGTCCTTCACTATGTTATCTGTTTCTTTCAAAGAAACCAAGAGAGGATGGTTCGGTGGTCGGTGGTCGGTGTTTTCTTCACACGAAGTTTTCGAAAATGTCTATGCATCATAAACATGGCATGATCATAACTCAGTTTTAAAAATGTGAGACAAACAGTTTTGTGCGGTGTTCTGTACTTTTTATAAATCTAGTAAAAGGGTTTTCTGTCAGTTTGCACACATACCTATTTAGACTCACTTTTATTTGGAAATATTCAGTTCTGAACCTCAGCGATGTTTGGAAAGACTTCACCTTCAAAGCCACATCAGCACACTTTTTTCTTTCTTTTTTTTTTTTCATGATCTAAGATGTCCTTGAATTTTTAGCACTGATTAATTTATTACAATGTACTGTATGATCTGTCAGGAAAGTAAATGTACACCTATTTTTCGAGTCTGGCATTCCTGCGCTCCATCCGTGGAGAGTATGAGAATTAAATTAATCAAATATTTACTGAGGGGCAAAAAGAAAAGTTTTATCTGAATAAGACATTGCAGAGGAGCACAAGCTGTGAATACGAATAGTGCATAGTGTAAATAAAGGACGACACCGAAAGAGAAAGCGAGATACAACTGTTAAACTTAGAAAAAAGACTAAAAATTGTCGAAGTGGGAACAAAAAAACACAAATACAAAAATACGACGACAACTAAACGTTCACCATGCCATGAGCTTGGTGCAGTTGTCAAGGTGCTGGCTTACAAATGCAAAGGGCGCAAGTTCGAATCCTCGGCAAGGACATTTTTAAAAATTTTTGTTAATAATACATACAACTCATGAGAGATAGTAAAAGAGTTCGTATTTAGTTTTTCGTAGCAATTATTATTGGTAATGTTTAGTACTGATAATACTTTTTGTCTTTGCGTATTGCTTTTGTTCTTGTCTTCATTTCGAAAGAGAAGAATATCCGAACAAATGCCACCAAAATTCCTCATATTTTGAATGTAAACGCCATTTGCAATTAGTGAAGAATAAAAATTGAATGTTCCGATGTAGCTGCAAAAAGTAAAAAGAAAAAGATGGAAGTCGACCATACTCATGGTTACTAAAAATACAATTTCTACATGCCTTACACCTCCCGACCACGTTTCTACGTTAGCAAGTAAGAGGCTTGTGTTTAGGTTAGGCTGGTCAATACGTTTTGCAAAGGGGCCCAGTTTAGCTCTGACGCACCACAGGTACGAGAAGGGAGAAAAACACTTTTTCTCTCTCCCTCTGTGTGTCTATTTATCTATCTGTATATATATATATATATAACGCTATTTGTGAATGCCATAACCACCCTAATTTTCAGCGGATTGAGACGAAACTTGGCACAAACATTAATTGTTGAAATATCTTGATGAGTTCGTTAACCAGAATAATCAGATAAAAATGTTCAAAATGGTGGCCCTTCAAACTCTTAAAAAGTTCCAAGGGAACCAAATTTCGCCCATAAATAAGTATTCAAAAAGTTTGAATAAATTTTCCTCTTTTACTGAAATATTTGTGTGCAAGGACTTATTGAAATATTGGACCCGATTAATCGCCTAAAGAAGGTTCACGCCCTTTCGCTACGGTCAGGCATTTTTTTTTTTTTTTGCAGGAGGGGGTTATTTTCCTATCGGAACAAGATGATTGTTAGTGATGATATGAAATTACACATTGAAAGTGAAGTAACTTGTGTAACGTGTTATTTGAAAGAATAATATAATAAATGTGCTTTCCTCTAACACAGAGAACTGTAAATCATGTATTTTGAGTTCGGGAGCCTGAATGGCGAGGAGTGTTATTTGATTTGCTTTTTAGTAACACATTGCATTGCAAATAAAGGTAGGCAACATTAGTGGTAAGTAAAACAACAATATTATTATTATTATTATTAATAATAATAATAATAATAATAATAATAATAATAATAATAATAATAATAATAATAATAATAATAATAATAATAATAATAATAATAATAATAGGTGTTGTTTGTGGCAAGGTAATATCTTAATCAATTCTTCTTCAAACGTAATGATTGTAACGCCATATCTCCCTTACAAACAAAATATTAGCAATTTATATCGAGAGAACGAGAAACTGTAGAGCGATGGGAGCAACGTTGGACAGTATGCACTCATAGTATTCAGAAAAGTAAGCGATTTCAATGCAAAAGGAACGAAGAGTCATTGTCATGGGTAGTCATGGAGCCACGGCAGAGCCCTCTTTAGACAAAATGTCGATAGCTTATATCGAGAAAACAGGAGGTGATAGTGGGATGGGACCAACGTTGGACACCGTGGACCCATAAGGCGCATCGAAAAAATTAGGGAGGTGGGCGCCAGCCAGCCTTACTTATTTCCACATAATAATATAAAATTATATTGTCGAAATACACACACGAGTTAGCTACTAATATTTCATATAATTATTATTATTATTATTATTATTATTATTATTATTATTATTATGTTGTTGTTGTTGTTGTTGTTGTTATTATTATTATTATTATTATTATTATTATTATCTACAGCGTCTTTTCATTACGTGAGCATGTTTGACATGAAACCAAAGAGAAAATCCATCCTGTAGCCAAAAGAAACAATACTTTCTCTCAAATGGATAAAAAATCAAGCCGAGATTGATTCGAACTCGCATGGACGGCGCGAAAAGCCAGTACTTTATCCACTATTTTTATAACTGACTCACCGAACGCGTTTCAGTAACTTACTTATTGCTAATTTTACTTGCTTCACTCGTTTAACTTGCTTTTTCTAATAACTTATAACGACAGGGACACGAACACAGAAACATCGAGAACAGTTAAAAATAATAGATGCTCTCCCGCCGAGAATCGAACCCGGGACTCCATACACCAAAGGCTCACGTGCTAGCCTCTAGACCAGCAGGGATAGTAACGCTCACTCCCTGTGTCGTTAGGGATTACGACCACTGTATTGCCAGCTATCACTTCTGTGGGTTGTATACTATGATCACATGTTTCTTCTTTGCTGGAAGAACCTACATTATATGTAATACATGAGGTATTTAGACCTACATGCTCTTCATATAATGTAATAAAAGGGTCATGCTGTCGGATTTTAATACGGAAACTGCTGTCGGATTTTAATACATGACGTATTGCAGGATACAACATGCTTTGCATTATTTGTTTGTTTGTAGATAGCTACTAGCTTAGTGTTCTGAAAGGTTGTGTATAAACTAGGGATAGCCCGTTCCGGAATTATTATTTTTCGGACTCCTGAAAGTAAAGCCGGACAAATTCCGGAATTCGGAAAATTCCAATTTTGTAATAATTTGGGATTTCGGAAAAATCCGGAATTAGAAATTTCTGATTTCGTTAACATTCCGGAATTCGGAAAATCCGGATTTTTTCGAAAGTCGGAGTTTTTCTCAATTCCGGAAATTTCTAAATTCCGGATTCTTTCCGAGTTCCGAAATTCTGAATTCCGGAATTTAACTGAATTCCATAATTTTGCGAAATCCGGAAAGTGAAAGTTCCGTTTCCGAAAAATGAATTTATTTTGGTTAATATGAATCATGGAGGAAATAAGTCTTTGACCAGGTAATGGCGACTGCTTTGAAAGAAATGGGGAGTATGAGAATTCAATCTGTCATATTTGTAGTTTCGTGTGGAGAAAGAACGAACTTGTGAACCAGTGGTTTAAGAAAAACTCAAGTTATTAATGTAATCTTTGCCGACTTCATAAAAGAAATACGAAAGACATTTTGAATCGAAAAATATAACATACAAGTTTGCAAGCGGAGACAAAGAAACCTAACGTAACCAGACTAATGACGAATCGTTTACCGCGTAGCGATCGCGGTTCAGTGGTCAAGGTGCTTCTGCGAATGCACGTTGCAATTTTTTTTTTTTTTTTTTTTTTTACTTTAGAATTTTTGATGGCGATTGATCAGCGATAACATGCGTTTTATTATATTCAGATATTTTAATACTCGGATGTTTCAATACTTAAACTATCAAAGCTTCAGGAATAATAATAATAATTATTATTATTATCTCGTAGAAGATTAAAAGCTAGAAGCTAAATTATCGATCAGGTCATACCATTACAAGCAGAAACGTGACATTTGGAAAGAATATTTCGGTTTGGTTTAATGTTGCTCACGAGAAGAGGAGTTTCTCATCTCGTTTCTAAAGTGAACTTTGTGGTGAACAAACACCGTGTGCGTGGGTTTTCTCGGGGTTCTCCCGTTTCCTCCCACTTTCTTCATTCCACCGTTTCATTCATTACTCATCATCACCGTCTCCTTTAGCCTAACCGGCATAACCGTGGGACGTAAAACTTAAAGATTTCATTTCATTTTTTCATCTCGTTTCTAAAACAAATAAAATAACATGAGAATTAACATTTTGCATTCGAGACGGGTCAGGGCTAAATCAAAATTTTCGTCTCTCTTTGGAGATGAGAATCGAGACGAGACGAAAAGTATCGTAAACATTTCCCGTCTTGTCTCGATTCTCGAAATAGTGTATGTCCATTCTTTAAGTAACAATTGCTCTGTAGACTGAATCTCATAGGCTATTTCGTTACATTGTATTTCAGAGCTCATTGAATTATGCTCTGTGTAGGTATTTTTGTAGCAAAGCTTTTATATTTACCTCTGCATATTCTAAAAATTAGTTTATTATATGCCTTACTGTCGCGTGATATTCAGTTATATTTATTACAGTTATTTTCCTCAAAACATACAGTAGAATACTTTCTACATGAAACTTCAATGAAAGGTTCTAGTTTAAAATGTTGGTAGTTTCAGAGGTGTGTCTTGAAGGTACGGAACCCTTTCCCCGAAATCTCTACTTTTAAGTAAGTTTTGCCAAATTTCAGGGCTAGTTTAAAACTTTTATTATTATTATTATTATTATTATTATTACTATTATTATTATTATTATTATTATTATTATTATAAATATTATTATTATTATTATTATTATTATTATTATTATTATTATTATTATTATTATTATTATTATTATTATTATTATTATTATTATTATTATTATTATATCAACACCATGTATAATCTTTGAAAGATATACGGTTTGTATCTGAATAGTAAAAGCTAATTGACTGTCGATCTCGGTCGTCTGGAATTCTTCAGGAGGCAAGGACATCGGTCACGTTCTGGATTTGAGTTCCGAAGGGGCAAGTATTCGGGTTCGAGCAAAAAATTGTTAAAAGTTATAGGCTTCAGCCAAACATATTCAAAACAGCTGGGACCGGGTTTGGGCTTCTCAACGGCTCGAGCGGCTCGGCTTACAGCTCATTCAATATCGAACCGAATCGAGAAGTGAGCCGAGCTAACAGCTCGCCCAACCGAGCCGATTTGAGCCATCGGCTTAGTTGAGCTGAGTCGAAACGTGCTGATGAACTAGTTTCAACTTAGCTGGCTCGAACCGGTTCACATGAGCCGAGTAGGTGACCCATCCCAACCGAGAAAGCTCGAGCCATCGGCTCAATTGAGCTGAGTCGATGGCTTGTTCCAACTAAGCCGGCTCGGGTCATCGGCTCATCCCAACCGAGCCGACTCGAGCTGTTCGCTCAGTTGATACGAGCCGAGCCGGTTGATATTACTACCCGAGTTGGTATTCTGCTTGGGCTCAAGAATTCGACCGTGCAGATCTCAGCCTTGATTTTAAGAACTACAGTATATACTTATATCGGTGATTACGACATTTGAGGCTGTCTCGTAATAATAATAAAGAAACTCTTGTCTTCTCGTTGTCTAGACGAGACGAGATACACTAAAATTGCCCCACGAGATGCACTAAAATTACGAGATGAGACGCACCTCTGTCGTGAGCAACACTAAAAGTATTCCACATTACTGCTTACATTTCTCATGGCTTTTGCTTTCCAGTCTGATCAGGCCAATATTTCAAAACGAGTTAAAACGAGCTGAACGAGTGATCGAGCCATTATCAAACTCAACTCAACTCGAAACTCGACCTCGAAAACAGCGACTTGGCTCGGAACTCAGTTCAAGCAAATTACCTTTGACTCGACTCAAATTGTACTCGAGTCGAATTGAATTTTGGCTCGACTTGTGCTCATTCCTATTCGTGTTTGTATTTTATGTTTCCACTTCAACAATGTCTACTCTTTTTTCTCCTTTTACCTGCTGTTTCTGGATTTCTCTTTCGGTGTCGTCCTTTATTTACACCGTGCACTATTCTTATTCCCAGCTTGTGACCCGCTTCAATGTCTTATTCAGTTTAGGCTTTTCTCCTTACCTTGACTACACATGTGATTGATTTAATTCTCACTTTCCGCGCAGGACCGATGAAAATTTTTTATTTTTATTATTATCATTATTATTATTATTATTATTATTATTATTATTATTATTATTATTATTATTATTATTATTATTATTATTATTATTATTATTATACTATTGAACTTGAACGGCGAAATTACTGTATAATACGATATCATTTCTGTAATTTTACTCCATTGTATTTTATTTAGTTTATTAATGGGCACTAAATTGTCTCCAGATCAACGAATAAATTAACTACTTCATGCATTTTGGTGGAAATATCATTACAATAAGATTATTGGTTCGTTCCAAACATGTTCATGTAATGATATTTCCACCAAAGTGCATGCCGTAGTTAATTTATTCGTTGATCTGGAGACAATTTAGTGCTTATTAATAAATTAAATAACATACAATGGAATAAAATTACTGAAATGATATCGTATTATACAGTAATTTCGCCGTGCAAGTTCAATAGTATAATAATAATAATAATAATAATAATAATAATAATAATAATAATAATAATAATAATAATAATAATAAAACATTTTCATCGGTCGTGCGCGGAAAGTGAGAATTAAATCAATCACATGTCAAGTCAATGTAAGGAGAAAAGCCTAAACTGAATAAGACATTGAAGCGGGTCACAAGCTGGGAATAAGAATAGTGTATGGTGTTAATAAAGGACGACACCGACAGAGAAATCCAGAAACAATAAGTAAACGAAGAAAAAAAAGAGTAGAAATTGTTGAAGTGAAAACAAAATACAAATACGAATAGGGATGAGCAGGAGTCGAGCCAAAATTCGACTCGACTCGAGTTCAATCCGAGTCGAGTCAAAGGTATTTTTCTTGAGTTGAGTTCCAAGCCAAGGCGCTGTTTTCGAAGTCGAGTTTCGAGTTGAGTCGAGTTTTATAATGGCTCTCTCGCTCGTTCAGCTCGTTTTAACTCGTTTTGAAATAATGGCCTGATTAGACTGGAGACCGAAAGCCATGAGAAATGTAGGCAGTAATGTGGAATACTTTTAGTGTTGCTCACGGCAAGGGTGCGTCTCCTCTCGTAATTTTGGTGTATCTCGTGGGGCAATTTTAGTGTATCTCGTCTCGTCTAGATAACGAGAAGACAAGAGTTTTTTTTTATTATTATTACGAGACAGCCTCAAATGTCGTAATCACCAATATAAGTATATACTGTAGTTCTTAAAATTAAGGCTGAGACCTGCACGGTCGAATTCTTGAGCCCAAGCAGAAGACCAACTCGGGTAGTGATATCAACCGGCTCGGCTCGTATCAAATGAGCGAAGTTGTTGTATCACTATACATCTGCTTTCGCCCCTGTCAAATCTGGTCGATCTCGTTGACGCGACATATTTGCTTTTTAATACCCCTTTCTTCGTTTACTGAACAAAACAGAAACTATTCTGAAATATACTACTGCGCATGCCTCGTAGATAAATATTTCTGATGCCAATAGTTTCCGTTTTGTCCAAGGAATGTTCTTTTTCTTATTCCCAGCATGACCCTTTTATTACATTATATGAAGAGCATGTAGGTCTAAATACCTCATGTCTTACATATAATGTAGGTTTTACTCTTCCAGCAAAGAAGAAACATGTGATCATAGTATACAACCCACAGAAGTGATAGCTGGCAATACAGTGGTCGTAATCCCTAACGACACAGGGAGAGAGCGGTGCCCTTCCCGCTGGTCTATTCGCTAGCACGTGCGCCTTTGGTGTATGGAGTCCCGGGTTCGATTCCCGGCGGGAGAGCATCTATCATTTTTAACTGTTCTCGATGTTTCTGTGTTCGTGTCCCTGTCGTTATAAGTTATTAGAAAAAGCAAGTTAAACGAGTGAAGCAAGTAAAATTAGCAATTAAGTAAGTTACTGAAACACGTTCGGTGAGTCAGTTAAAAAAAAAAGTGGACAAAGCACTGGCTTTTCGCGCCGTCCATGCGAGTTCGAATCAATCTCGGCTTGGTTTTTTATCCATTTGAGGGAAAATATTTCTTCTTTACGCTACAGGTAGTCCACTCTTCGTATTTTTCGCTGTCGTTCACAGTTAAAGTAACTGACTATTATTCTTTCTACGAATGATGGATCTTCTCTTTGGCTTCATGTCAAACACGCACACGTAATAAAAAGACGCTGTCGATAACAATAATAATAATAATATGAAATATTAGTAGCTAACTCGTGTGTGTATTTCGACAATATAATTTTATATTATTATGTGGAAATAAGTAAGGCTGGCTGGCGCCCCCCCCCCCTATTTTTTCGATGCGCTTTATGGGTCCACGGTGTCCAAAGTTGGTCCCATCCCAGTATCACCTCTCGATATAAGTTATTGACAATTTGCCTAAAGAGGGCTCTGCCGTGGCCCCATGATTACCCATGACAATGACTCTTCGTTCCTTTTGCATTGAAATCGCTTACTTTTCTGAGTACTATGAGTGCATACTGTCCAACGTTGCTCCCATCGCTCTACAGTTTCTCGTTCTCTCGATATAAATTGCTAATATTTTGTTTGTAAGGGAGATATGGCGTTACAATCATTACGTTTGAAGAAGAATTGATTAAGATATTACCTTGCCACAAACAACACCTATTATTATTATTATTATTATTATTATTATTATTATTATTATTATTATTATTATTATTATTATTATTATTATTATTATTATTATTATTATTATTTTACTTACCACTAATGTTGCCTACCTTTATTTGCAATGCAATGTGTTACTAAAAAGCAAATCAAATAACACTCCTCGCCATTCAGGCTCCTGAACTCAAAATACATGATTTACAGTTCTCTGTGTTAGAGGAGAGCACATTTATTATATTATTCTTTCAAATAACACGTTACACAAGTTATTTCACTTTCAATGTGTAATTTCATATCATCACTAACAATCATCTTGTTCCGATAGGAAAATAACCCCCTCCTGCAAAAAAAAAAAAAAAAAAAAAAAAAAATACCTGACCGTAGCGAAAGGGCGTGAATCTTCTTTAGGCGATTAATCGGGTCCAATATTTCAATAAGTTTCTGCACACAAATATTTCAGTAAAAGAGGAAAATTTATTCAAACTTTCTGAATACCTATTTATGGGCGAAATTTGGTTCCCTTGGAACTTTTTAAGAGTTTGAAGGGCCGCCATTTTGAACATTTTCATCTGATTATTCTGATTAACGAACTCATCAAGATATTTCAACAATTAATGTTTGTGCCAAGTTTCGTCTCAATCCGCTGAAAATTAGGGTGGTTATGGCATTCACAGATAGCGTTATATATATACAAATAGATAGATAAATAGACACACAGAGGGAGAGAGAAAAAGTGTTTTTCTCCCTTCTCGCACCTGTGGTGCGTCAGAGCTAAACCGGGCCCCTTTGCAAAACGTATTGACCAGCCTAACCTAAACACAAACCTCTTACTTGCTAACGTAGAAACGTGGTCGGGAGGTGTAAGGCATGTAGAAATTGTATTTTTAGTAACCATGAGTATGGTCGACTTCCATCTTTTTCTTTTTACTTTTTGCAGCTACATCGGAACGTTCAATTTTTATTCTTCACTAATTGCAAATGGCGTTTACATTCAAAATATGAGGAATTTTGGTGGCATTTGTTCGGATATTCTTCTCTTTCGAAATGAAGAAAAGAATAGAAGCAATACGCAAAGACAAAAAGTATTATCAGTACTAAACATTACCAATAATAATTGCTACGAAAAACTAAATACGACCTCTTTTACCATCTCTCATGAGCTGCATAGATTATTAACAAAAATTTTTAAAAATGTCCTTGCCGAGGATTCGAACTTGCGTCCTTTGCATTTATAAGTCAGCACCTTAACTACTACACCAAGATCACGGCATGGTGAACGTTTAGTTGTCGGCGTATTTTTGTATTTGTGTTTTATGTTCCCACTTCAACAATTTTTACTCTTTTTTGTAAGCTTATCAGCTGTTTCTGGCTTTCTCTTTCGGTGTCGTCCTTTATTTACACTATGCACTATTCGTATTCACAGCTTGTGTCCCTCTGCAATGTCTTATTCAGATTAAGCTTTTCTTTTTGCCCCTCAGTAAACATTTGATTGATTTAATTCTCATACTCTCCACGGATGAAGCGCAGGAATGCCAGACTCGAAAAATAGGTGTACATTTACTTTCCTGACAGATCATACATAATATTATAAAAGTAATTTTCATTTGACGTATGTAATTGTGTTTTATTTCCAGATTTCATGAAAGATGTGGGTAATACGTCTTACAGTAAGCCGACATCTACTAATGGCATTGGTACGATTTCCAAAAAGATTGAAGAACCCAGTCAAAAGAAAAGCGAGCAAAAAGTCACGATCACAAAAGTGTTCGAATTTGCTGGTGAAGAAGTAAAGTAAGTTCTTTGAAATTGACGTAGTTTTTGCATAATCAATGTCTTAATATTCAGTGTATGCTTTTCATTTCCATTACAACATGTTGTGAAGTAGATAAACGGTATTTGTATTTCCAAAATGTCATGGAATACAGCACAAACGACAATCGATAGCTGCACGTAGTGTATTTTGTTAAGCCGTAGATTGTGCTACTCGAAGCAAGGTTACTAACAAAAGCAAAGCTGTGATAGTACAGGGCTACAGAAGGCATTTTGTGGTTAGCTGTTTAAACACAACATGCGTACAATGAATCTCATTTTTTATCTCGGCTGGAGAGAGCAGGGTACATTTTATCAACCTCTTAGTTATTTACTATTAAATCCAGTAGGTTACAGGTTATTATGCAAATATATTACTAATCATTTGTAATCTTGCTGACGTGATCTTTACAGTTTGATTTCTCAATAGCTCTTATTTTAATTTACTCCAGATACCGGTTCCGTGCTCTCTACATACAGGGTGAGGCATAGAGATGTTGACATTAAATGACGTTAACAAGCCAATAATATGGTTGCAGGGTTTCAGTTTGGTACCCACCCCGCTCAATGCACTTATGGAGTGTCTTCATTGTTGATTGTATGGCTCTCTTTGCCATTTGGGCAGGGATAGCAGTGATGACGTGAGTGGTGTGCTGCTTCAGGTCGTCCAAGTTGCTAGGTTTGCTAATATATACACGATCCTGGACCATGCCCCAAAACCAAAGATCACATGGCGTCAGGTCGGGGGAACGTGTTGGCCATGGGAGAGGACCACCTCTACCAATCTAACGTTTACCGACCGTGTTGTTCAGGTAGTCCTAAACCATCTGCAGGGTGTCTATCGGTCACGAATGTCACGAAATCAGAAAACGGTCATGAAAGTCACGAAAAAGTCATGAAATTTAGCTTTTGGGTCACGATTTTTTTCTAACTGTGCAAATGTAAGTACAGATTGGAAAATTTTGTTCTATAAAACGTCAAAATTCACCACCAAAAATGTCTATGGTCGGCTTTAGATGCTACCAAATCGCAAGCAAAGTACGTTTCTATCGCATGGATGAAAATTCGGCCTAATTTGCACCCGAATTCGCTATTGAAGATGTTAGGAAATTTTATGATTTGGTAAAGAAAAGGTCACGAAAAAAGTTACGAAATTTCATTTTGAAATTTTAGTAGACACCCTGATCTGGCTGTAATGGGTAGTGGCGCCGTCTTGCTGAAAGCACCCTCACTAGAGAATGGCAAGTGACATTCTCCTCCATGAGCGTGCTGAGCATGGCAAGGTAATTCTCTCCCCTGACGATCTGTTCTTCAGAAAAGAAGGATCCAATCACTTCGAATTTGCTTACGGCACACCAATCGTTCACTGTAGGGGAATCCCGCATGTGCTCGCGAATTTTGTGTGTGCTTGGTCGCCCAGATGACACAGTTGTCTTTGTTCACATGACCACTGATGTGGAATGTTGCTTCGTCAGAAAACATGAGCAAACCATCCGGCTACATGCGCACCATTTCCAAGATAATTTGTGCAGCATTCACCCTGCTTGCTTGTCCGCGTGTGTGAGATGCCACACAATCTACAAGTGGTATGGCTTCATTCCTAAACCACGGTGTAAAATTCTAACCACCACTGACCTTTGAGAAATGTTAATCTCTAGAGAAAGTGTACGCGAGGACTTGGTTGGGCTGGCTACCATCGCTCCCTGGACGAGGGTAATATTCTATTCAGTTCGAACAGATCTCTTTCTCCCACTGTTTCCCTTGCAATTGTCTTGAGCGGACCCCGTCCTTACAAACTTCTCGTAAATCCTATTAATTGTCAGGCGCGAAGGTGCATCCCGTCCGGTCCAGGCCGTGAGTGTTTCTTGTACGATGCTTGGGGACTGAAAAACCTCCATCCAGGCAGCTATTTCCCTTCGTTCCTCAATGAAATATTAACACGCCATGATTTAATCTGCAAAACAAAACTAACACTTATTTAATGTTAACATCTTTTTGCCTCACCCTGTATATAGTGTATTTCTTTAATTTTTACATTAAAAAATTTCAGTTACCCACTTCCTCGTTCTAGATATTTCTATTAGCCAAGTTTGAGGACATAATGGTTTAATGACAAAATGCTTGCCTCTAGGACGAAGGGTGTCACCTTACGTCTTTGGGTAACAAATTTTGATCAACTTCATGTTAATCTGATTTCTTTTCTTTTTTAATATCGTTGGGTGGTACTAATAACGTGCATAACATTAGTTTTCTCGAAATGTCAAAATCGCCTTAAAATTCTTTAACCCTTAGAAATCGGGTAATTTGTCGAATTTTTCCTCCATTTTTCGTTAAAGCGTAATAACTAAAAACCATTTGTCCTAACACAACCGGTTATGCCTTGCTTTTTAAGCAAAGGAACAGGCTTTTACACTGTGTAAGTCTATTTCCAATATTACATGCGAAATAAAATTTATTCAACAAATTTTTGAGAAAATTCTTAATTTTTCCTCAAAATTAGGTATTTTTTCTGGAGTTGGCAACACTGTTTGTACAGTTAGTCTTTAAAATAAATAAAAAAAATAAGAAATTTATTCTCTAAGTTTTAAATTGGTATTCAAGAGACGACACAAAATGTTGGGGACAAAATTAGAAATTTGGTTATGAAATCAACTGGAACTTGACAGAAAAATGATAAAAAGTCATTTTTCATTTCCGTATAATAGTTCCTAACCTCTATTTTCAACTAAAATATATTATACTAGCAGCGTTCACCCCGCTTCGCTGCGGTCACCCCGGAACGCAATAAACTTTGTTACTTAGATAATTTTTACTTTTTCGCTTTCAAGTGATATGATAAAAACCATAGAAGATTGCAGTAAATCTTAACATTATATCGCCTGTCATTTATGTTAACCCGCCCCGCTTCGCTGCGGTCATCCCGGTGCTGGCATATTGTAAAAGTGTCTGTAAAAATAAGCAAATCAATTAAAAAATTTTAAACAGAAGATTCAAGCTATTTTCCGCTGTATATCGCCTGTCATTTATGTTAACCCGCCGAGTGACACGGTCATGCGGGTTGCATATAAATACGTTTATTTTTACCTATGATGAACTAATAACAAAGGATTTGTACGTTATGGACACTTGAATGGTCAATTATCTCAAGACACTGGTAATTAAAAATTAAAGTGATATGATAAAAACCATCTAGGGTCCAAATCCTAATAACCCCCCAAAAATGAAAGAAATTGGTTCAGCCGTATTAGCGTGATGAGCGGACAAAGAATTGTACGTTCTCTTTTATATATATAGATTTCTAACACTTTTCGTACGCAGAAAAAGTGAATATTAAATGGCTAGTCTATATAAGCTGCAGTTTTGGCACGGTTTTGATTTTTATCGAAAAATTTAGAGCTAATTGCTATCTTACAATATGCCTCACTGAAGAAATTATGCAGAATTAACTTAGTCACTATGGAGTACGAACACGGCGTACAAAATAATAATAAAAAAAAACAGCAAATATACATCCACTTTCACTACAAGCACATAATGCAGAACATTTTAAAAATGAGCACGCTTGCTTTTTTGCTTGTGCGAAGCTGATATGTCATCAGAAATCAATGTCCAAATGTAATCTCCCATCATCGCAGTGTCCCAGCGCCCTTTTGGTATCTTCTTTCCAGTTGTTCAATGTCTTGATGAAAGCGTTCACCATGTTCTTCACTCACATCTGCTAAATTTGGATGGAAAAAATCAAGATGGGAAAACAAAAAATGCAATTTCAACGACATTCTACAACTCAAATTGCGATATAGGTCAATCAAAGAATCAATTAACTCCCTATAATTTTCACTCCTATTTTTACCAAGAAAACCTTGCACTACCTCCCTAAAAGCTTCCCAAGCACTTCTTTCCTCTCGAGTCATTCTATTCTGAAGTTCTTCAGACTGAAGCATCACAGGTATTTGTGAGCCAGTAAATACGCCAGCTGTGATTTTAGCGTCAGTTAACTGTGGAAACATTTGTCTTATGTAAGAAAGAGTTGCAGAATGTGGATCTATGCTCTTACAAACTGTTCTACAAGTCCTAATTTTATGTGGAGTGGTGGCAGTAAGATTTTTTTTCTTTCCACTAAAGGTTCATGTATGACATTGTGAGTGCCAGGAAGTAAATGTTTTCTTTCTGGCCACACCTTGAGTGTATAATGACGGTCAGTAGCTCTGCTATCCCAAAGGCAAAGAAAACACGAATATTTAGTATAGCCACTCTGCAAACCTAGAAGAAAACCGATCATCTTAAAATCTCCACAAATATCCCATTTATATTTTTGGTACTCAGTCTTTTGCAACAATGATTTCACGTTTTTGTAGTCTTCCTTCATGTGGACTGAGTGTGCAACTGGTACAGAAGGATTCACATTTCCATTGTGCAGAAGAACTGCCTTCAAACTTCTAGATAAACTCTATGAAAAGACACCACTCCTCTGGTTGATGTGGGAAACCGATAGCTTCAAATAGACCACTAACGTCATGACAATAACACAAACTTCCTTCCATTTTGAAGAATTGTGAAAAAGTCTTATGCCTTTTCCTATATTTTGATATTTTACATGTTGGAAGGAGAAAGTTCCACTCATTTAAACGTGAAGCAAGGTCTGCCTTTGATTTGGAAAGATCTAAATCTCTTATCAAGTGATCAAGTTCTTGCTGACTAAGCAAATGTGGTTTCTTTTTCGTGGTTTCATGCGAAAAACTAATATCAAGATCGGAAGATTCCTCTGGCTCTTTCCGATGACTATATCTCTGGTGGTTTGAGTACAAGAAGTTCGTCACTGTGTGGAACTGGAGCAATGGATGAAGGTAAACTGGGGTATTCTATTTTTCTCTTATTCTTTCTGTTTTTATAGTGTGTGACGTCAACTGAACAGAAGTACCAGTCATTATGGTGATTAGTAGGCTCTCTCCAAATTCGAAGAATAGCAAATGGCATACATTGTCTGGTTCCCCGTAACCAACCTTCTATTGTAGAGCGGCAACTACCGCAACACACATGCGGAGCCCAATGTTTGTCTTCATCACCTACGGGTACTCGAAAGTAAGCTTCATATTCAACACAGAACGTTGTTCCAAGCACAATGTTATGTTTAAGTTGTTTGGGACTTACGTAATACTCACAAACATTACAAAATGAGTCTGCTGACATTTTACAACGCCTACTTGTAGACATTTTATTTTCCACACAGCACCTAGTGAAATTAAATCAAATGCCACTGATATAATATAGTTACCACTATAGTTACTCAATACTGTATGCAGCTGGCTATCCAAGTGGAGTCATATAGAAATTTACTGACTTAAGTAAAAGTTAATATTTTTGTAAAAGTAATGGGAAAAATAAGAAATTATATTTTTCTAGACAGTTATTTTCATTCAAATTAATGCTGTATTCAAAATTTGTAATCATAGAACGCATATGTTACGAAACGGAACTTGCTAATTAATCCACAAGAGTTAGTTCTGTGTTGCCATCCATGGACAGCCGAAGTAAAGGCTGAAATTCTTCCTCTAAAATGGCGTTCTTGAACAAAGACGATTTTGTGAAATTCCTTCCAAACAATCGACATTTGAGGAAAACTAATACCAGATCCGTAATTAGCACCTCAAAATCATTCGGTAAATGTAAAAATATTAAAATAAACAATTTCTTGTTGAGCAGTGAGAAGTTTCTGATAAAGAATACCGTGGGCCTCGGTCTTCTCGTTGTTCCTGTTTCCTTTCAGATATCTTTATTCCGCTGTCTCTTTCAATTATCATCCGCGTCCTGCAGTCTAAAATGCGTAACTCTGGAAATTAGATTTTGTTTTTTATAAGTCAAGCTTTCGCATGTGTGTTTTTTATTGCTGTACGCCATGATGTACTAATGGGAAAAGCAAAAGAAGAGAAGAAAGAAAACAATAATTACTTTTATATGCAAGCCGTGTAAAGTTGATTCATGATGATTCGAAAAATATGTAATTTAACAGGCAAGTGTTCAGAAAAAAAGTGGAAAAAAGTAGAAAAACTATCTTTTTCGTATCGTTAGATATTGCCTGCTCATTTCAATTGGTTTAAAGATACACTTGTTTTGATACAGTTCTGTGGTATTGTTTGAATAGAACAAGAAGTACAGTTAAATAAATTCCTCCAACAGGGTGTCAAATCGGTCACGAAATCAGAAAACGGTCAGGAAAGTCACAAAATTTACTTTTTGGGTTACGATATTTTTTTATCTCTACAAATATAAGTGAAGACTGGAAAATTTTGTTCTATAAAACGTGAAAATTCACCGCCAAAAATGTCTATGGTCGGCTTTAGACGCTACCAAATCGCAAGCAAAGTACGCATCTATTGCATGCATGAAAATTCGACTTAATTCACTCTTGAGATTGTCCTTCAGCTGGCATCATTGAGCAGCGGCGATGTAAATCTATCGAATCGCCGAAACCACTTACGCATCTAACCAGTTTATATTCAACTGTGAGAAGACAGCAAGTTTCTATCGCCCCAGTGAACAGCCTTTGAAAGTAGAGATAAGATAAAGATAAGTGCTGAAGAATATAGATACTGTTGTTAGTTTTCGAATGTTACGAAATTTTATCGTTTGGTAAGGAAAAAGTCACGAAATTTCATTTTGAATTTTAATAGACACCCTGTCTAAGTCGAGCACATGGAAGAATACTTAGTTTTGAAGTACAGCAACAACTCTGGAAAAAAGAAGTAACAGCTATTCTGAGTGTACTATTATAAATCTTCTTGACATAGAGAGAATTTTATTTCCTCCTCAGTATTTTCTGTTCTTAAATATACCTAGTCTTACATATAAATACTGTCCCAAAGTTTTAAGTACATTGACACAAAATGGTTAGAGGTAGTATTACAATATATAAAATTTGAAAAAAAAAAAAAAAGTCGATTTTTTTAAATATGAAAAATCCTGTTTTATATTCACCTGTTATTAAATTAATTAATCAATTATTGGTTTCGCTTAGTCGGGTCACAGATTACTAAATTTTCGTTGACTTATTTTCACAATGCAGAAATCTGTAATTTACGAACGGACAACACAACTAGTATGTTAAAATAGTAGTCCATTTTTGATCTGCTATAAGGAGTGTTGGAAACTACTATTGACAGTGACACTCATTTCCGCCATTATCAGACCTTTCTATATTTGAAGTATCTCAGAAACTACTGTTCCGATTGCGTCAACAGCTGCTTCATGCGACACAAATCACTCAACACGCATCTTATTTTTCATGTGTGGGAACAAAAAGAAGTCCTTAGTTTTCAGTCAGGTTAGTACGGGTAACCAATCATTCGACATTTTCACTGGACAAACATCAACAATTTGGTATGTTGAGTGGGAACTGGCGTGGTGGTGGTGAAGAATAATGCTACAATTTCAGTTTGTTTTACTGATCTCTGGTAAGCAAACTGTTGTACAACCCTCATCATTTGCAGTACTTTGATCTTCTAAAGCTGTGCCACATATCCGGTATAACCGAAGAAACAAACAATCGTTTGCTTGGCGGCACTTATCGAACAATTTCTGTTAGTTTCGGGTTCGAATAAATAACGTGTTTACGCGATTCTAAGACGCACTTTTCTGTCGATTTTCTAATTCTTTTTTCTCCTTTAAAATTAAAACGCGTCTTAGATTTGAGTTATGCAAATTTAGACCAGTGAGATGGAGTTTTGCCAAAATTTGCTAATTCCGTTATTGACGATTCTGTAAAGAATGTATATTTTGTGTGTATTTGGCCATCAAAAGTGGAAAAATTGGAAAAGATATTGATGCTGATGAGGAAATAGATGATAAGCAGTAACGTGTCAGTGTTGTCTTTGCGAGTGCAAAACAGAAGAAAAGAAACAAGTTTAAATAATGCTGAATAATTGTTTGTTTGTTTGTGTATATGTGTGTGTACATACTGGTATAATATACATAGTGGTATAATATGATAATATGATACTTATAATGAATTGCTATAAAACTGACTCAAGCAAGTGTTGTACCGTATTTATAGTGGGAAAAAGGTACCAGCAGGTGCACATTAATAAACTCCAGGTAAACTGCAGGTAAATTCCAGCAGTAACTTCAATGTTTCTTTATTTTCCATAACATTATTTGTTTTCCCATGTTTATTATTATTATTATTATTATTATTATTATTATTATTATTATTATTATTATTATTATTATTATTTGTTTAATAGTGTCTTATTTCGTTACAAACCTTTATTATTTCAACTTCTAATTAATTTATTTCGACTTCTTCTAAACGATATTCATTCTGATGGTGTCATTCACCATTTCGATACGTAGATATTGTATTGCAATTTACTTTTCACATATTCTGTGACTGGCCCGTATCCATGGGGTAAGGAGGGGCCGGGCCCCCTAAATTTTTGCTGGCTCCCCTAAAATTTTCACGGTAGGCTTGCAAATGAAATACAATATGGTGATGAACTATAATATGGTTGGATCGGGCTCCCCTAACTTCAGGCCCCCACCCCCTACATTTTTGACCTGACTACCGGCCTGTTCTAGGAGTCTCACTCGGTAACGTTTGCATCAACTCAACACAAATTTTGTGTTTTAGATGCCGGTAATCGACTATCAGTTATAATTACTTCTTGTATTGTTTGCGTTGCGTTTCAATCCGCAAATTTTGCGTTGACTGATACGGAATGTTGTTCATTATTTTATTTGTGTGTGTCGGGGGGGGGGGGGTTAAAGTAATCTTAAACGTGGGTAACGCAGATACAAGAATCCTTGTAAATATAGTTATATATATACATCCACATTGCAAGTATCAGGTAAAGTTACGCATACCAACAACTTCTGCAAAATATACTGCCACTTGACTAAAATTCCTACTGCCTCATTATTGAAGTGTCTGAGTTTTATGTCAGTTAACGATAGAGCTATAACATTCGTACAAGATATATATTGATATTGAATAAGAAAGGACCTAACATAATGAGAAAATGAAATTGATCAAAGTACTAAAAGGTACAAAAACAGCTCACATACAAACATACATTTTTTCAATTATATATTCTTAATGTTTATTTACTTCAGTGTATAAAATATAAGACATAACGTGCTATTTAAAACAAAACGTTCAAATTCACTCTATTTCTTTGCTTGTTAAGTATATACTAAAAGTGCCGCTATCCTTTATTGGTACTTTTCATGTCACCTATCCTCCAGTGCCCATTGCCCCATTTTAAAGGTGGTCTACTGGGAACAGGTAAACGGTCAGAAAAATAAATTGTCACATTTTTTGTGTTACTCGGACTCTAAATAGACCAAGTAAAGTGAAAAACTCCAAAAAAATCAACACAAAAAAAAAAAAAAAAATGGGAAGATATGAGTTAAAATCAGTGCAGTGTAGGTTTTTTTCATTTTCACCTTACATTCGAGGATTTTTTTTTTCCTTCAAATTTTGCTTCAAAAATTAAGGGTGCGTCTTACATTTGAGGGCGTCTTAGATTTGCGTAAATACAGTAGATCCAAGTTTAGTCCCCCATGATGATGTACAAGGTGTAATCGAAAAGTACAATGTAGTTGCTCAATGTTATCTGTCAATGTTGTATCCATTTTAATTACTAAGCCCGGTAGCCTAAATCTTTATTACAATCAGTTTCGAGGTTGAACGAGTTGTGGCATGTTAGTTGGCTTCCATAGGCAGAAGAGTGAGAACGTGTTAAGAGTGTCTGTTGTGCGCCAACATTAAGTTTTGTGCTTAGCTGAAAACAAAAATGCCAAAGAAGCTTACGAAGTGTCATTGTATGGTGATGAAACGGTGGCATTGAAGACTGTTTATAAATGGTATGAGCGATTCAGAAGCGGCAAGAAGTCGGTTGAAAACGAACAACGATACGTCAGAAACAGATGAAAACATGCAAAAAGACACACAAATGATTTCAAACAAGCGAATGACTATTCGAGAGATTTCCGAAGAACTAAACATCTCGTATGGGTCCATGAAAAGCATTTTAACCGCCGATTAAATCGGCAAATGGCGCCATACCACATCTTACTTAATCCGTGAGTTTTTGGCCGAAACAATATTCCTGTTTATCCACATCCGCTGTGCTCCAGATATAGCACCATTCGACTTCTATTTTTTTTTCCAAACAGTAAAACCGTGCTTAATGGGAGATGTTTGAACACCATTCCTGACATTGAGAGAGCTACGACAGAGCAGCTGAATGCCCTTCCAAAAGAAGCCTTCCAGAAATGCTTTCAGTCATGGATTCAACGTTGGGATAACCGCATTGCTAGCCAAGGACAGCACTTTGAAGGAGATTAAATCAAATTCTATGTAAGCTTAATACTTTGTTTGTAATAAAATTATTCATCGTATTTTTTGATCATGCTTCCTAATACACGAAATTTGGTTTACCTCAATCGGATTTTTTTTTTTTTTTTTTTTTAATACATCAATTGACAAGAGCATGTTTTGAGCTTCGATCAAGTTGTGTAAGATCCAGCGGCTTGAAAGTTTCCGTACGTTCAGGTGGTATATACATGTATGCATTGCTTTTATGTCAATGATGAAGAATGCCTGAACCTCGCGGTATCACCGCATCATCAACGTAACTGGCAACAACAGACGAGGATAGACAACCTTTACGAAAATCATCATTGAGAAATGTGCCACTACACTGAAATTCGGAAAATGAATTGCACACAGTCTTTTTGAATGGTGTTCATTGCCAGAAGCCAAATAAGGTCGCTTGACGCATTGTTTCGAGGTTAAGTACATTTGAAATCATTTTTTAAAAAAAAATATTTACCTGAAAGTGTACACGAGAATTTTCAATTTCTCACACAAAACTACTACTTCAAATTGTTGTAAAAAGTTTAAATGAATAGGCTTAAACGAAGATAATTCAAACATAGAAAGGTCAATTCTTCCGAATTGCAGGGCTCATAACGAGTCACTTAACTAAAAGTTACCTTTTTCAAATTTGTCACTAAAAGTTACTTGTTTGAGAGGTAAAGTGACTTTTTCGTGTAATTTATGTTCTGCAGTGGCAGTTTTCTAAGAAAAAATATTATAAAAATAAATGGAAAAAGACAGAAACTTGTTACTCATTACTCTTCTGGAAGCTTCAGTACTTGCTGCCACATGTGAAACAGTCAACTTTATTCTCACTTCAGCTTTTATTCTTTCTAAAGCACAGTGGATGGTTGGTGGATGCTTAAGCTCTCAAAGTGGGGTTGAGAACCCTTCTGTGTGTATTCTTTCTTTTATCACAATAGTCTTTTAGTTTTATCTCGTAATAGTTAACACTCCGCTCAACGTTGTGTGTGTGTGTGTTTGTGTGGTTCATCATGTTCGTCTTGTGTTATGCTTCTTGTTTGTTCTTAAGAGTAGGTGATAAATTTGAATATTTCATAGCTTTGAGAACTCTCAATGATAAGTTAATATAATGTCTGGGATGAAGAAGTTCGGAAGTAGGCCAGAACTGGTTCCACTTACTCAGAATCTTCTTAGATCTGCTAAGTCTGCTCACCGTAACTACAAAGCATACTTAAGAAAACCTAAGAAAGAAGGAAGCTCAAAAAGAAGAAGTAGAGAAGAAAAGATGAAACAAAACAACAAACAAAGAGAGAGGTGATGGACAAATTGACAAAGGAAAAAAGGGCGTGCTGAGATTTTGGTCACTTTTTCGTGTGCTTTTGGTCACTTTTCAACTATTTACAAGAGACCAGACCACTATAAGCCCTGGAATTGTATAGTAGCTGAACACTAGCGCAACTGTTAGCAGTAGTTTGCAAAAACTTTTCCAGTAGCTCTCGGATTATGTACTTTTACAATCGATGCCCTAAGTTATCAGAGATTGACGCATTTCCTTTTAGGTGTTTCTACAAGTTACGAGTAGTAGGGGTGTCACTATAACCGCCACCAGGTTATAGAAGTATTTTTGTGGACGCTCTGTATATTTCGTAAATACAGTGATTTTTTTTTTTTTTCGATTTATACTATATTCTGCGACGCAAATAAGTTCTTTCTTCGGTGGGAATTGCTTCTTTCCCACACAACCAGACAAAGTCTTTCATCGTTTTTCCATATATATATTTAAAACATTGCTTTTCAGTGTCTCTCCCAGACTTATTAATATGCACAGTATATATTCTGCAGTTATTTGGAACTGAATTAAGTGCTTTCTTTAATCATTTATGGAAATATTAGCTAACCAGATGTTCAAGTGACCAGAGTGACGCCAGTCACATTGATTTTGCAGTTCCTTTCCTGTACTTTCTCACGCCCGAGTTATCGCAATATCTCGTGCATCGTGGCGAGTGGACTAAAATTAACATAAATTATTTTCCGTGTTCTGTTTGTATGAGCATACAGGTGCTTTAACTGAGTGGGTTTTTGGAATGAACTGCCAACACTCTTCAGTCAACCACTGCAGCTCGTACCTAGAACTTTTGCGGTCGAGGAGTTTGACTCCGGAATTGTGTGCAGCCACCACGCACGTCGCGTCAGGGATCAAGTATGACTTTGTGTTGAGGGGCACAAGCTATTAGCCGATGAAGGACGTTTTCTTACGGCTAGCCCCAATCAACAAGTCCCAGGTTCATAAACCTTGTGCACCAAAAACGTTTTAAACGCGCCCGCCAACATCAGCATTCCACTTCGGAAATTATTTCGCTGAAGACTCATCTTAACGCTTCAGGATTGTTTGGCGCAGCAACTGGATTACTACGTGGGATTACCCCGGTGACCCTTTCCCCAGTGCTAATCCCCCAAGTGCGTCGATGGTGTGAGAAAAGCATTTATAGTGAAATCTCAGTCATAACCTCCTATATATAAATCACAGTGATAAAAAGGGCTTCAATATAGTGAAATGTAAAGTGCGATTTTAATAGTGGAAATAATTATATATATTCTGTGTTAAGTGTTGTGATCATTTCTCTTTATTTTTTTTTCCTTTATAGTATTCTAATAAATAAGTATAGTGTTATTTAATCCATTGTGTTTTCGTTGTGTATGTGAATGATATTTGTGTGCGTTATGGTCTGAATGACCATCTGATCGTCCGTAAGGTTTTCGAGACGAGACACCCGAACCTCTCGGCGCCTAATGCTCATCTCATCATTGAGACCGACGAGCGATTTGGAAATAACTTGTAATCCCTTCTTGGAGAGGTCCTTCAACGTCCTACATAGGTAAATCCAGGTCTCCAGGAGAATACTTATTGGTAGGAGAACAATGAGCGGTTACAAATAAATGGCCGCCCGAACAGAGACCACGAATTGGTTATATCACCCATAGGAAAACCCAAACAATAAAAGATGCATATATTTTTAATATGCAATACATAAATAAAATCTATTACAGCACAATAAACACTATGAACTGCATCAGGCAATGAACGGCATAATCTTGAACGCCATAATAATTCTTTTGTTTCTATTGTCCCAAAAACTGCACATGAGAATTTACGCCAAACCTGTCGTTTGTGTTCAGTTCAGTGTTATCTATCGATTAATATATGAAAGGTAAGGAGAAAAAAGGAGGAATGTCACAAAACTGCATTTTCGAGAAAACGGCGTTTTTATATTTTAAACCGCGTAAAAATGCATAGGGTAGTCGGATCTTTTGCCCCTTTTTACATGGACATTTCGACATCTACGCATGCATGGCATGTACTGTCAAATAGTACCAAGAGTCACCAACAGATAGGACAGATAGGATATACATGGATATTCCTTGTTTTTTCCCCTTATCCTTCATGTGACTTATACGTGGGCCAGTCAAAAAGTTCCTGGAGCTTTATTACACACACACCACAATACCAGTATACATTTACTTAATCGCCCTCAAAGTAGACACCTTCGGAATACCCTTACTTCCTCCTCCGTTCCTGCTATTACTGGAAACACCGACGAAATTACTCTTTCGGCATCTTCTGAAGTTCATCCGTCGCGTCGGTTTTGATGTCTTCTCACGATGGCGAAACAAGTACCGGTGCTGGTTTCCTTAAAGCATTTTCACCGTAGACTGACCTTAAGGGTATCAAAATAGGTATCTAAAGCAAATTCCCCAATTTACACAAAAACTAGATGTTTGCGCGTTGTGCGAATTGCGACAGTGCTCCAATTGACCACCACAGAATCCTCTGTTTAGCTACACTACTTGCAAACTCACCTGTTCACACTTAAGTCATATTCATAATTAGGATACCCAAGGACTGTACAGTATAAGATTCACTGTGATTGCATGAGAAATGCCAAAACTACATTCCGGGAACTTTTTGACAGCCCCTCGAAATTGACGTAATTAATTTTGCTCTTTCTCTCATTAGCCATACTGTCTGCTGTCGTCTTGCTGGTGTCATAATATAAAACTTGATGAGAGTGTACTTAAGGATCAGTTGCATTAGGTGTTGTTTTTATCGTACAGCAACAATTTTGTGGTTTACATAAACATTCGATTTTCTAGAAAACTACGCATAAAGATTTAGTCTTCCATGTCATTTTGTTCAGCTGAATGAGATTTATTGATTAGTCTCATCTTCGATTTGTGGCCCCGCGTAGCGTAGTCGCCAACGCTCTCGTTTGTGGTGCGAGCGATTCCCGGTGAGGACTCCCGGTCGAAAAAGTGTAAAAGCTTTTTTTAGACCAGCCATCCTGAGTGAGTTTTTCCTGTGTTTTCCCCATTCAAACCAGGCAAATGCCAGGATGGTACCTAACATACAGGTCCCAGGTCGTTTCCTTCGTTCCCTTTCCTCCGACAGTATGATCATCGAGGGACATCATTCCTCATATGTGACGGGCTAACATGGCCATAGATGGCGAAATCCCAGAAATCTAATTCCTAATTCTTCATCTTCGATTTATATATATATATATATATATATATATATATATATATATATATATATATATATATATATATATATATAATATTAAACAGCAATAACAATGCAAAATTAATTAATACTAGCTGAACCTGCGCTTTCTACACAGCGCATCATTCGCATATGAGCATAAATCTTCTTCTCATTCCCCACAACATATGTACATGTCCCTTTACAGACACAAGTGAAAGATGTCTTGATTAAAAGAAATCGGCAAGGGGTATCATAAAGGGTATAACAAAATACTTTGGATAGGTTAATAATTACCTGTACCTTGGGCAGAAAGTGCTCATACATGTGCACTATACTTAATAGAATGTTAATTTAATAATAACAAAAGAAGAATGATTTTAAGATATGTAAATTATTATTATGGGATAGTTGTTGCTATGTAAATGTTTTATGGATACCTAGTCAGCAAGTTTGTGTGCTTGACAGTTAGAAGGGAAATATATTATAAAATATATAAGCTAATAAACCATTTTAGCAACGTTCATCGACGTTATCATTCTAATAGAAAAGGTGAGAATAGTGCTATATAATTATTAAAGATAATTTTTACATGCCAACTAATACTACCACTCAATATTTGTATATCTTACTTAGACGGACCAGGTTGACGACTACCCTTGGTGAGTCGTTATAAAAATTTTGGTGCCGAAACCCGGGATTAGCTAAAAATTTTGGTTTACCTCACCCGGGACTTTTCATAAATTCTATACCCCGAAGCAAAGTAAGGGTGAATTTACTTTTACAATTAAGTTAATGAATACAAATTTGACCATATTGAGAAGTGGTATAATAATCATAAGGAAAATGGACACCGAAATAATGGAGAATGAATCTACCAATAGTGACAACGGTGAACCTAGTGTAACATCAAGAATGACATCGGAAGACCGAATCTTGCTAGTCTTACAGCGGCAATTGAGTCAGATGTCTACCGAATTAAAGCAGACGATAGAACAGAAGTCTGATGAATCTAACAAGCAATACGAAGAATTGAAGCAGACGATAGAACAGAAGATGGAACAGAAGTCTGATGAATCTAACAAGCAATACGAAGAATTGAAGCAGACGATAGAACAGAAGATGGAACAGAAATCGGATGAAACGAAACAATTAATTATCCAGACGATGAGCGATATTACCTCGCAATTCGAGGAAAAGTTAAAAGGAATATCGGAGGAATGCCAGGGTAATCACAACCACCTGAGCCAAGAAATCAGTGATATAAAAAAGGATTTGGAAGTAACCGAATCTTCTGTTCAACAACAAAAGATCCAGGTCATCGATAATGCTAACAACATACGAGCAAATACGCAGTCGATAGCTACGTTACAGGAAGAAATTAGAATGCTACAGGTTAAGGACAACACATACCGTAATAACAGGTGTAGTGATCGCTTGGAGTTTCCCCACTCACCAGAGATGAACTCGCCTTCGCCGGTGTCTGATGATGATATTATATTGGAAGAAATACATCCAAAGAGTACAGTTGGGCGAAACATAGATGGTGTAACGACACATCACGTTATGGATAGGAACTATCACCCAATAAGTACACGGAATGATAAAAGGAAGGTAAAATTAAGTGTTAAGATGAGTGAAATTCGAGCTATGAGCAAATTCAGTGGTAAGTGTAACGAGACTGCTACTTCTTTCTTAGAGAAATTCCAGGACGAATGCAATATTATGTGTATAGATAGATCACAATATATGAAATTAATTCCTCATGTATTACTCCCACCTTGTTCATTATGGTTTAAAGCAGTACGTGATCACATCAATACATATGATGAATTCAAAGCGGCACTGATCGCAAATTATGAAAATGACTTTTTGCTTGCGAATAGAGATGCCACCATTAGAAATCAACACTTCAATCCTCGATTGCATAAATCTATTGTAGAGTTTGTTGTAAATACATACAACGAATTAAAGGTCGTTAATCCATTGCAATCGGAATCGAGAATAATAGCATCGATTCGAAATTTGCTTCCATTTAAATTGCAACAAATCTTATTTTCCACACAGTGTATGAGTTTCAACCATTTATTAATGCTTGTCCAATGCTATGAAACTCAATACCATGCTATGAATCAACAAGCAGGAATGGGTAAAAATAAGAATAATTCAGATCATTTGGTGCCTGTTCGGAATTTGAATATCCGAAGTGTGAACAATACGGAGCATAACCGAAGCCGAGTAAATTCTAGCAATCAAAATGAGCAAAATAGGCAAAGTTATGTAGGGAATCCGCCTAACCTAATTAATCGTAGCAATCCATATGTTAGACCATATAATCAAAATAGGTTTAAAAATAGACCGAATGTATGGCGAAATTCTAGGAATACAGCAAACTACGCGGATAGACATAATTGGAGATCAAGAGATGGCACTTTACATCCGGATCCAGGTATTGAAGTAATTCCTGTACAGAACAATAATACGGGACATAATAATGATTGTGCAGTACAATGTACTTTATTAAATCCATATGCAAGTATGAATGTAACCTGATTACCGTTAATGAAATTAAGTTAAATTCATATCAGTTATAGATTTTCATGAACATTTATTTTATTTTTATTCAATTTAATTCTCTTTAATTCTCATTAATCAATGATAATTCTCAAATGTTTTAATATATGTAAGAATTATAATTCGATTTATAAATGATTAAAAGCAAAGGTTATTTATATTAGATTGATTTGTGTAAAAAAAAACTTAACTGTCAAAGATTATGTTAAGAAGAAGATCTATTCTCTAAAACTAAATATTCGACAACTATCTTGAAGGAGATTCTTCTATGTTGTGATGCCTTATTAATCTAATGTTTATTTTAAAATATCACCTAAAATGATTATCATATAATGCGCCCTGACTATTTGTAACTCATGTTTGTCCCTTACGATTTTTGAATTCGCACCCTTCAACGATTAAATAAATGAGCGACGATATTTTTAATAAGAAAATATAATAATAATATAATGAATGTAATTAAAAATAAGTATTGATGAAGTGTAATATTTGTTATAAATATATATATATATATATATATATATATATATATATATATATATATGAAATGTAATAAAGATATATATGAGGTGCGATCAAAATGTGATGGACATATGCAATGTAAGAACAGTATTGTAAACGGACCAGTGGTTCTTGAACATAAAAGCCAAACTCGCTTATGACTTTTATATTCAGTCCATTTGTCGGGCGACATTTTATATAACAAAATACTTTGGATAGGTTAATAATTACCTGTACCTTGGGCAGAAAGTGCTCATACATGTGCACTATACTTACTAGAATGTTAATTTAATAATAACAAAAGAAGAATGATTTTAAGATATGTAAATTATTATTATGGGATAGTTGTTGCTATGTAAATGTTTTATGGATACCTAGTCAGCAAGTTTATGTGCTTGACAGTTAGAAGGAAAATATATTATAAAATATATAAGCTAATAAACCATTTTAGCAACGTTCATCGACGTTATCATTCTAATAGAAAAGGTGAGAATAGTGCTATATAATTATTAAAGATAATTTTTACATGCCAACTAATACTACCACTCAATATTTGTATATCTTACTTAGACGGACCAGGTTGACGACTACCCTTGGTGAGTCGTTATAAGGGGAGATTTTTTTCGATTATTTTTTCTCAATATCTCGCACCGTTTGCAAGATTTGAGCCTACTTCCGGTTGGAGTTTCTAATTCATGTATGACCAGTGTTTTCTTTATTCTTGCATGCAATATGTAATAAGCAAATACATTACATATACAATTAATTATAAAGTCAGTCATATATGGTGTTCATTGGGCAAAACAATCAAAAAATAAAGATTTATCTTAGACTCGAGAAATGGTTATCCTTCCTTTTTCATTATTATTTGGCCATGAAACAAACGCTTGAGACATATACAACCCCTATATACAACAATGTGGTGTTGGAATGTATAATGCGTAAGATGTGATGCTTGTTTTTTTTCAACACTTCCAATGTACCCGTAAAAATGTAATAAAAAAATAATGGCCACGTTTTTTAAAAATTCAATTAGAACTGGACAATCTACATGAAATTTGCAATCGATCAGTGAAAATGTCATCTTTCTAGAGCCTGTAGTTTCCGAGATCTCATTGTCGAAAGGATTGACCACAAACATATGAACGTAGTATAAAAGAACTCGGAAGATGGCAGCACAGTTCACGTGCATTGATTTTAGAGAAGACTTATCAAAATACAAAGGCTTTGAACAATAATTTTAAAACATAAACTTTATAAAAATGATGTATTTAACTAATTTATTTAAAGTACACATTCTCAAATTGTTATGTTTGTCTCTGTTGAGTGTGAAATCACACATAACCGTAAATGAAGGATTTGAAAGCCAAAGTTATAGGTTGGAGCTCAGTTGCTTTTCATACTTTCCAGAGGTTTGCCTCTGAAGCGCCACCTACTTAGAACGGTGACGGTTTTTGAAAACCTTCCTACTCCTGATCCCGTGCTTTTCTCCGCGTTTTTTCAGGACACTGTTCATCAGACTTATCTCAGCCAAGGGTGTACAGTGTCACTGCATTTATAGAGGAACTGCCTTACCTGGACTACTATCCAAACGGGTAGTCCAACCTTGCTATCATCTCATCACATCATATACACAGCATTTGGGCATCTGCCCACCAGATAGACTTCACTATGGCGGATCATGGCACGAAATCTGGTAAACGAACTAGCGGACGACATACGAATCTACCTACTGTTGTCGATGGACCATCTGTTTGTCCCACGAAGGTGGGGCCACGGAAGGGATCATCAAAGACACAAACGAATGTTTCTGGCTCTCGCCAACGGAAAGATTCTCAAACTTCTTGTGCATCTGTCGAATCTTCTACATTAGTCCGATCCAGGTCGCCTCAATCAAAGGCTAGCTATGCTGCCCGAGTTCAAAACTCACCGCCGAAGAAAAAGCATCATACTGAATACCCGACCAATGACGCTATGGATATAGGACCACCAGCAGATTCTACTCCTCCATCTGTTCAGTCATCTTTTGCCATCCTTCTCCGCAATTACGACACGAAGTTCTCAAATGAGAAATTTGTTGCACTCCAACTAAGGAAGTATCTTCCACGTGCTGCCATCAGGGAAATAGTGCACACAAGAAATGGTTATATCTTTAAAACGTCTGACCCTGATCTATACACGACGATTCGAAACAAAGTGCCTATCGATACTTTCGGAGCACAAGCCGAAATCACCAATCTCACTAATTCGACACGCAAGCAACCCCTCCACCACGGAGACCCTCGCTTCTTTCTGTAGTCATCCGAGGTGTCGACCCGTCTTACACAGACGAGGAAGTTCATGATGAACTAAAACTCGAAGGCTACACCATTTCTAAAGTACTCAGAATTCGCAACGATCGTGGGCCCACTTTCATGATTCGCATCCTCACACCCCATCAAGAGACAATCGACGATTTGCTTGCACATGGAGCTTTCATATACAACCGTAAACATAGAGTCGAACCATCGCGTTCAATGGCACACTTACCAGTTCGATGCGAACGCTGCCAAGAATATAATACACATAATACAGCTGACTGTAAGAATGACTTCAAATGCGGTTACTGTGCAGGACCACACTCAACTCGTTTATGAACTAATTTGCACCAACCAGCGAAATGTTCTACATGTCCGGACAGCCACCCTACTTATAGCTATAAATGTAAAGCAAAACCGGACCCAACGCCGCAACATCCGGAACTGGTTGTACCCTTGCGTACCACATCGCTTGTTACCACCCCTCCGCCCACAGTAGATACCCCAGTCACAATAAATCAACTCCTTACTTTTCTTACTCTTTCACTGCAAAATATCCATCCTTTCATCCGGCCACACATCTTACAGCAAATCACCCTTGCAGCCAAAGCAACATTTCATATTCACTTCACAGCAACATACTCTGGAAACTCAGTGCATTTTCATGCTTCTCCAACAACTCAAACCGGTTGAATTTAATTTCATCATGGCTCTAAACTTTCTTTATTTGAACATCCGATCCTTTACTAAAAACAAACCTTTGTTTCAAACCCTGCTACTCGAGGAACATATAACAGTTTTCCTCTTAAACGAAACATTCTTAACCAAAGCAACTCCATGTCGCCTACCAGGATATACCATTTTACGTGCAGACAATCTACAGCCCGCACAGCGCGCTAATGGGGGCGTAGCGGTTGATTTCTCCCCTTACTTGCCTTACCGTCAGTTCTATTATACTCATACACCATTACCCGAATATATAATTTCCACTGTATATTTCAAATCTATTACCATTACCATAGCAAACATCTACATCCGGCCTGGCCATCCTCTCCCAATACAATTTGTACAACATATTTCGAACACCTATAGCCACTATATCATCATGGCAGATTTTAATATGCACAGTCGCTCAGATCACGATCGTACCAATTTCGCAGCTTTCATCACCACACACACCACTGGAACCATTCATCAGTTACCAAAACCCACTCGGCCAATCTCTGACACAACACCAGACATCGTTATTACGTCTAGCAATCTAATAACTCATAGCACTATTTCCGTACTTGATACCCTGGGAAGTGACCATGCTCCTGTTAAACTCTCAATAAATCTTCACTCTTCTGCTTCACCTCGTCCTCCATTGCCTTCACGCATCTGTTTCCGCTTTGATAAAGCTAACTGGAACTCCTATCGCTCTTATCTTACTAAACGCACTCAACATCTTTCATCTCCCACTTCCAAAGACGACCTCTACAGCACTGTCGATACACTCACTTCTACTATACAGGAAGCTAGCACTCTTTACATTCCTACCACCAAAAATATTCCATATCAACCTCGACTGCCACCACATTACCTGACTATGATCACACGTTCTCGCCAACTTTATCAAGATTACATTCGCACACGAAATCCTGATGCCTTACACCATCATCAACAATTGCAGAGAACTGTGCACAACTACATCAGGGCTTATAAACTTCGGTGTTGGGTGAAAACCTGTAATAATCTTTCTACCACCAGTCATCCTACCAAATTTTGGAAAAAGTTCAACGGTTTATCCGGCAAGTTCACAAAAACTCCTTACCCCATTCTGATCGGCAACTCCGCAGCTCACACAGATACGGAGAAAGCAAATGCCTTTGCAGATCATCTGCAGAACATTTTCACACCACCACCCCCTGGAATGACACCCCATGTTGCAGACAAAGCTAACACTTCTCCATTCTTGCAACCCAATACCATGCATGAACTCAGTGTCGATCAACATGTTACTGCACCCATCACTGTCCAGGAGGTCACAGATACCATCAAATGTAAACGGAACACAGCGCCAGGCTTCGATAATATCACCTATCGTCAGATCAGGGAGTGTCCCCCTACACTACTCATCCTCATCGCCAATCTCTTCACCTTTATACTCCGTACAGGCTACTTTCCTATGTCTTGGAAAACATCTAAAACACTCATGTTTCCAAAACCACATAAGCCTCCTCATGAGATCTCTTCCTATAGGCCAATCCAACTCACAAGCACATTCAGTAAAATCCTTGAACGCATTCTCGTGAAACGCCTTCATATCTACCTCAACACAAGAAATATCATTCCTCTCACTCAAGCAGGTTTCCGTCCTTCTTTCTCTATAAACGATCAACTCTTACGACTAACAAGCCTTATCACCACACACTATAACAGAGTGAAACCATCATGTCTCGTACTATTCGATCTCGAGAAAGCGTTCGACAAAGTGTGGCATCTCGGACTTATTCATAAACTAATCAGGCTCCAGCTTCCTACACCATACATCCGGCTTATCTTTAACTTTCTCTCAGGTCGTCTTACTTATGTTGCCATCAACGAACATCTCTCTCATCCTATATTCTTACTATCCGGAGTTCCACAGGGTTCTGCCCTCTCCCCGCTGTTGTACATTCTGTTTGTTGCCGACATGCCACGTCTCCCCGAACAAGTCTATTCTTTCCAGTACGCAGATGATACTGCCTTTCTCGCCCTAGGAACATCCATCCAGCATATAAATAATATCCTACAAACAGCCATCACAGATTTCAGCTTTTGGTGCCGGAAGTGGAAACTCACCATCAACGCTACAAAAACACAGGCTATCATCTTTCTACCGCCAAAGAAAACAACTAAGGTTCGCCGCAATCGCCGTTGCCTATCTCTTCACGTGGACCAGGTTCCACTACGGGCTACTAAGGCAGTTACTTACCTAGGCATCACATTCGACACACACCTTACCTGGACGCAACATCTTAAAACAGTTGTGACCAAAGCGCATAATCGTCTGAACTTACTTAAACGTCTCGTAGGAACGACATGGGGTCTCAAATCACACACAGTCTTAAACACCTATAAAGTATTTCTCCGTCCTAGTCTTACCTATGGTTTCACAGCTTGGATTGCAGCATCAGACAGATTCTACAACAAACTTCTTATTCTCGAACGTCATGCTCTCCGCATTGCATTTCGCATAAAATTACCTAGCCCCACACAAGACTTGTATCAACGCACTACTTTTCCTACCTTGCAATACCATCTTGAGTCCCTTCGACTCTCCTACATACGACGCCGATTCCAAACCCAACATCCACTACTTTTCGATACAATGCACTACATAGCCCTACATCCCACACCCACACGGTATCTTCACACGTCATTATCTCTTCTATTTACATTATACCATTACACGCTTCCTCCTGATGATCCCTCACTCTTGCTTCTGAACGATTAAATCACTCATGTTCATTTACCTCTCATTTTCCCATCATTTCATGCACAGTAATTTTCTCATACTAACTTGGGTTCATCATGTCTCTCATCATAGCCTAGAGTCCCCCTAGGCAAGAAGATAACTGCATTCGTCCACTAATATGTTCCTATGTGTTGTCCTGTGCTTGCACCTCATCTCATACTTCATCCTCATTAATTATATTACTATACTACTGCGTTATCACCTAGTTTCTATTCTCCTGATTATGTTTATTGTATATGTTACCTAAATAGTGTTCCTCCTGTATTCTACTGTTGATCTTTGTTCATATTCATCTTTCATAACAGCTATGTATGTATGTTTATGTTGTCTATATGTATTTGTCTCTTTCTTCACCTAATGTTAAGGAACGCAAAGTTCCTTAAGTCCATTCCTACTATGGAAGAAATTAAATAAAGCACTTAGACCAACCAGAGATTCACAATCCTCAATTCCTTCACATCACTTCCCTAAAAGAGGGCGTAACCCTCTCAAAGGTAGCTAGCCTCAGCTAGCAATGTAAAAAAAATCGCTTTTCATTGCTATTGTAGCATTTTAATAGATAGAATATCTGACAATGTCGGCAAACAGTGAATAGCAACCCGTTTTGAAAACAGGTGAAGGCATATAGTTAAGTATAAATAAATAGTGCTGCCCTGTACCAGGACATGTGTAGTATAGAAGAATTTCGTTCTTCAGTATAATGTTATACATTTATACGATCTGTAACAATTTGCAGTTCAATGTTGATCTATCCAATTACATTTTTGTGTTGCTTTTCGTAGAGTGACGAAGGAAGTAGATGCAAGTTCAGAAGAGGCAAAAGCAGCCACTCTCCAGCCATTAAATGAGAAGCAGCCTGTAGGTCGAGGCGAAAGTGGAAGAGGTGCTCCAGGAGTGTTAGGGCGAGGAGCAGCTCTTGGCCCTGGGAGGGGCAGAGGAAGAGGTGGAGGCCTAAGCAGTGTTTTAGGCCAGCTGGGGAAGAAGAATAAGTTGAGTACGTTGGAAAAATCAAAGCTGGACTGGGATAAATTTAAGAAAGACGAGGGAATTGAAGATGAAATCCAGACATTCAACAAAGGAAGAGATGGGTATGTTGGTCTTTATTTCTGTTCTTTACATGAAACGTGGATTTTTCTTTCCTTCGGCATAGTTCGAGAAAATATTACTTCAAATTCTGTTCGTATACAAGAAATTGGAGGATTATTCATAAAGATGTTATCGTATCATTCTATAGTACGTGAAGGTAGCACCATCTTAAAACATTTAAATTTACTAATGATACAAGTAGTTATTGCGTAATAAGACTTTGCTTTTTCAACCAACAGGGTGTCTGTCGGTCATGAAAGTCAAGAAATTTAACTTTCGGGTCACGATTTTTTTTTTTTTTTCTGTACAAATAAAAGTAAAGACTGAAAAATTTTGCTCTATAAAAGGTCGAAATTCGCCACCAAAAATGTGTATGGTCGGCTTTAAAAGCTACCAAATCACAAGCAAAGCGCGCTTCTATTGCATTCATGAAAATTCGGCCTAATTCGCATCCAAAATCGCTCTTGAGAATGTTACGAAATTACATGCTTTGGTAAAAGAAAAGGTCACCAAAAAATCACGAAATTTCATTTTGGAATTTTAGTAGACACCCTGACCAACCATATGACTCGAGCTCCGTAGTGTCTACAAAGTTCTCCCTGGAGGTCTGGTAGCTAGCGTGTATACTTTTGGTACACGAAATACCAAACTCGATTTCCAGAGGGATGACATTAAATTCATTACAGAGATTTGAATTCCACTTTAAACTGTAGGTCCACGTCTTATATAGCCTCAGTGCTGAAAAGGAACTCGATACTTAAACAAACAAAACATATAGGAGAGTATTCAGAGAGCATTCCTTAAACAAGCGCTAGTCACCCAATTAGTGTCGTATTAGCTCTGTACTAACGACTGTACTTTTTGTTATTTAGAGTCTGCTTGGAATTCAGCTAATAAGTTGATTTGGGTATGATTATCTAATACAACCCTAATACATCGAGTGAGGAAAATAAATGTGGCAACCGCGGAAATCTAGATGTGTGTAAAAATGAAAGTATATGAAATACGAAATTCGAAATGGTTTCTTTGTGGTTTGATAGCACAACAACCTATAAATAGTTACGAAATCGAAATATAATTAACGTATTCATTCCTGAGGGATGTATTTACGGGGGAATAAATAGAAGTCAATTAATATTAGTGACAATGGAAGGATTATGTTGTAATTATAAGGGAAGATAATTTATCGATCAGTTGTGGGTATACCTTAGAAAACTGGAAATTTTCAACTCATCTCTCACTGTTTACGTTAAAAAACAGTTCTGCTATTGTAATATCATAACAAGAGCTTAGCGGAGGATCCAAGTGTGTGTAGTTACCAGTGAGTGGAGAATACTTACGTTGATTATAATCGTAAAGTCTCCCTATAAATGTTTCAGAGATAAATGCATGTTAGCTCCTACACTACCTCCCGAAAGTTTTCGAACATCCAGGATTTTTTTCTGACTATTTATTGTGAACCTAATTATTTTTGGCACGACAACTTTTCCGTTATATGTTAGAGGTATTCCTACTTAAAGTGTAAAGGGAAGAAAATGATTTTTCTTTTTGTAAAAAAAAAGGCCTTTTTTTTTTACAGAAAAATACACGAGTCGCCGTTTTATTCCTAAAATATTTTTTTTCCAGACAAACGCGAAAAAATGTCTGTAAAAACAAATAGAAACCAGTATAATGCTTAGAATGTGCTCAGGTTAGTTTCTAATGTAGAATTAAGACAAAACAGCAACGAAATTTGAACATATATCCCCTATATTTCGTGTAATCAATTTAAGGAGTAAGCAGCAGTGTCACGTTTACACCATGTGAAGGACTTTGGTTTGTATGAAACGATATTATCTCAGTTAATATTGAAACTGGAAGTGGGAGTAAATTTTTACCACTTACAATTTTAGTAAAGAGATTAGAGTGGAGACGGAATGTATTCTTGGAACGTTTGATTGCAAAGAAACCGCTTCTCGCTATTACTGATCATCGTCAAAACCAGAACTTGTCAATTTCAGCCACTTCAGTTGAATAAGGGACTAAGAAAAGATGGTACCTATTTTTAGAATGTTAATCGAGAGAAATTGTCCTCCTCCTGGATTCGAACCCGAGACCCCTTGATTATAAAAGCGACGAGTCTGGAGGACATCTGATAGAAATACATTGTACTAATCTTGCATACTACTTAAGAGTCTCTTCAGAAGGGCAGACAGATACACAACTGCACAAATGAAAACATTGTACAGAGTTATATACATTATAAAAATAAATGGACAATTTCAAAAGTCTACAGAGTATAGAATATTCAATTTAGTCCAAGTTAGTTCAATGAGTCTGAGATACAGCAACATAATTTGTATATCAGTAAAAGAAATGAATAAAGATGCGAATCATTTGAGTTTACATTGTCTCTGAACTATTCATTCATATACATATGCAGAAAATACTTTTGATTTCAATAAATCACTTACGTTTATGTTTCCTAGGTTTGTAATATATGAGAAAAGATGTAGATATTTGAGATATGTGGAAACGTTACCATGAAGTTCACACGATTTGTGGCATTTTCGCTTTAATATTTATTTTTTGCTTTAAACATTTTTTTTTTTTTAATTACCTGGCTTAAACCACCTTGGTTTAGATCAGTCATCCCTGCATAGTAGTCATATTTCTATAAAACAACACATTTTTGTTTCTTTATAAAATATATTTCATACAGGTATCAGCACCTAAAGCCAAAAAACGATATCTTTACAGCAGCGTTTCCCAACCGGTGTGCCGCTAATGGGCCGCTGGTGTGCCGCGAGGAAATTAAAACAAAATTATTAATTATATAACAGCCAAATTGCAAGACAGGAAAAATGTGTATTTGTATTTCACATTACTATGAACTTCTACAATGGAAAAAATACTGTAATTGTAATATATTATTGTACATACATTACTACTACATAGATTGTATTTCGAAAACAGAATTTTATTAATTTTAGAAATGGTGACGTATATTGACCATGTTAATAAATTATAAGTTTCACACTGTGTTACTTGTCTGTACATTTTTAATGTTGAAAAAAGTATTTATTATCATTGTTATGACCATTATTGCTTCTTTATTGTTACAGATTATTTCGTAACTTGAAATTTTAAAATCTCATTCTATCCTTTCGACAAAGCAAACATGGATACAAATTACCTCCATCTACTTTAAAAGTACAAGAGATTTGTTTGTTCGTTCGTTATTTAGTGATCTTTTTTAGTGAAATGTTGGATACAGTCTTTTTCTAAAAAGAAAGTGTATTTTTAAAAGCCTGAGTCCTATATTTCATTGGAATTGTTTTCTATTTTTGAATTAGAATGAAAAATAAGCATGATCGAGCTTTGGAAAAAATAACACCAATGATTGAGCTTTCTTCTCTGTGAAAAAGAGGTCATTAATCACAGAAAAAAAAGTAACGACGGTATTTTCTATTTACAAATAGTAATAATAATATCTATGAGTGTGCCGCGAGAATTCAAGTTACACCCGCAAGTTGAAAAAGATTGGGAAACGCTGCCTTAGAGGGTACTTTATCTTTATAATTATAGCAGCAATTACTGATAGCACTGCAAAGAGTTTAGATTTCCGTTCCTTTTCCGCTTAATTTCTTGCGTTTTTGAGATTGAAGGAACCTTCATAGTGCATTTTGACCTCATTTCGTTTAATATTAGTATTAAAATTGCATAGTACCTTATGATATTTACATTTAATATTACGTAGTTCTTTTCGCGATATTGTGCACGAACTAGCGGATCCAGTTTAGAACTTACTTCGACTCACTTCTCACTGAATTTATTTCATGATATTTTAGTTCTACTTCAGGTCCTACTGATGGGTGATGCATGTTCAGCGCATCAACTCACAATACAATACTTTTGAGTTTCTTAATCCATAGTTCGTTGCTTGATTCAAGTTACTTCCCTACTTATCCATACACGATGTCATATCAACTTCAAAAAGATTTGAACGCCCACCGGGAATCGAACGCAGAGCCTAACTCAGTGATGACAAACGTATTGATCATTAGTCAATGAAGATCATATATTATTGTCGTGTGAATAGCACGAAAAAGTAATTGTGTTTGTGGTTAAAATTTAAAATTATACTAACTGAAGCACCCTGGTGTTTGTATTTGCAGGTATTTGGAACGGCAGGACTTTCTTCAAAGGACTGATGTACGACAGTTTGAGATAGAAAGGGAACTTCGTACGTCACGAAGAAGTAATAGATGAACCTTCTCAGTAGAAAGGTGGTGCATAATTTTCCTGAAGATAGACAAACTTGATTACGTTCGATGTAACATAAGTAGCTTGACAACTGTACTCCACATCCTTGCTTCAGGTTAAAATTCTTCTGTTGTGGACTGGTGTCTTTATGTTACAACATTCAGCAGTAATCAATAATACGAAACATGGTTAGATAGAATATTCTTCAACACTTCTAACATTGTGAGCAGCGTAAGATGGGGTAGAAACAAAGGTTATTCAGTTCAAGGACTGCAGAACACAGATACAAATATACATATGTACAAATAAAATTGAGTCTTTTTCAATAACATAATTAACATTTTTCTGTAAAATGCAATGAGTGACATCATATTATCTTCAGTATAGCATTGCTATTACCTGACCACGATATTAGTGCGGTTTTTCGTGGAGGGCGCTAGTGTAGTGTTTACATCAGTTTCTAGGTAAGCGCGGTGGGACAGGGGAACGGAGAGCGTCACTCTGCAGTGTATCCAACGATTTTCAAAAGTTGCAGTTTACATGTTATAAGTAGCCTAATCTGTTTCGCTTAATAAAGAACTCCATAAATTATATAGTTGTTATTGAATGCAGTAATGGTTATTCCTGCAGTAATGCAGATGTATTGTGGATAATGGCATATGCATGGAAATTAACAATTTAAGAACAAGATAGCATACAAGTGAGTTTCTACCGTGTATTAAGCAGATTATATATATAAAAAAAAATGATTACGTTTTATTTGATTTCATTATAAAACAGTAGAAACCGGTAAAACTCAGTAATAAGATGTAATGACTAAAATATTAATTATGGGTTGGTAGCTTAGATACTTGCGCAATATCTTGTAACTGTAAGTTTAAATCAAGTTAAAGCTCGCGATCTTGTATTTGTTTTAATGTAGGTCTATCGATTGACAACTAAATTATTTTCTTGAGTTGTAGCCAAGAAAGAATTCCGATACGTTTCCACTCGAGAACTGTGGAAGTTCTCTCCGTTGGTCTATTGGCTAGCGCATGTGTCTTTGTTGTATGTGGTTCTGTGAGAGCCCAACAATTAATTTTATAATGTTTCACTTTCATTATTCATCTGTCTCCTCTAGCATAAAGAGCATAATCATGGGACGTTAAACTAAAGAAATTTCATTTCATTGTTTCGATTAATGTGAACCCTTTGGAGGGAAAGGAAGTGAAGAAGAAATTTTCCTTAATTTTTTAAAGGGCTACGGGATTGGATAGCTTGTCTTTCGGGATTGCCTTGTAAAACCTGATTACAATGTATCTTTCTTTTAGGATCATAATCGTAATCTAGCCTTTTGGTAAATGTGAAATAAAAGTATCGATAAAACATCAGTGTATGGGTAATGTAAGCATAAATATCATTGGTTCAATACACAATAAATTCACAACTTTTATTTATGAGTATAGAAATTCCCTTTGAACTCCCTCTGAATTTCTTTCAGACCCTAGGTCTCTTGTGAAAAAGAATTAATTCTATTATCTGTTTTCATACACAATATAATTTTGAAACTTGGGAGGCTAGTGTTGTCTTTGTGTCTGTAATACGTAATCATTTGTCGATTGACTTCAGAAGACTGAGTTTAGCCCGTGAGCATAAGTTGCAAATAGTTCAAACATATCAGATGTACGGTCTTGTTTAACAAATCCTGTGTGCACATATGAAATTCAAAGACAAAGGTAATCAATCGTCTTTAAACAGCTGTATTTTTATTTCAAGTGTAAGTACTAAAATGTGCTACGTAGATTTCCGGCCAATTGTTTCATCGCCGGTATCTTTGAGCAATGAGATAGCAGTGGAAGACAAACTTCGTTCTTCTAACTTGATATTTTGAAAAACTTACGCAAATGGTTTTGTTACTTAAATACATATCTATTCACTCTAATCAATTTCAAAAGTACCATTAACTTTATAATAACATAATGAATGTAAGAGTTACCCTGAAAATGTATTTTGTATTGCTTTTTTAATATGAAATTATTTTTTTCTGAATTTCACGAGCTATAAGAAATCAATTGTCAGGCTTCCCACTTTAAATTTTAATCGCTCCCCTACCGCCTCAATGTAACATTGGGTTTATTTCTTTTAATTTTTTTTATATATGGTAGAAATACTGGATTTTTAAATTACCAAACCATGCTAAATAATGACAGGTTAGATATAAGAGAAAGTTATCTTTATCTACCTTCTTAATTAGGGGCGGATCCAAACCTCCTTCGGAGACGGTTAGATTATCAGTTTCTCTCTCACCAGTCTTTTGCAGCACATCCGAAAATGATCTCAATGCAAATTTGTTACTGAAGGTACTGTCAATCGATCGATCACATGGTCCAAATTGGTAGCAATTTCGAAGACGCCTTATCTCAAAACTACACAATAGAACTTGCTTTAAACAATGAAAGCGCAGTTGCCAAAGTATAACTGATTCACAAAGATGAACTTCGAGGTTTCGTTAACAGATGAATTAGGAATTCCTTACACTCTAATGCTACGAAGTTCTCAGTGTTCCTTTGTACATCACTGAGGTTAGTTTATTCGCAAATTATTGTCATATTAATATGGAGGGTGTATGTACTTTTTTTTTTTTTTTTTTTTTTTGTTTTTGCAGTCCCTTAAAATGTTCTGAAAATAACTTCCATAACTTTTGAAATTGTGTTTGTCTTAACTTGAACGTATGCGTGAAGTGGTTTATTACGAACAGGGCAAAAACAACTGTGATAGATTAATTACAAGTGATCCGGTTAGAAACACTGTTGTTTGTATTTTAGTTCCAAAATCGGCCGCCCGCACTCGTTCGCTGGTGGACTAATATAATCATATCTTTGAGGAACGTGTAAATAAACAAACTGAATGTAAAATCGAAAAGTATTGGTTTTCTGTCCACAGTTTATTTTATTTAACTTCTTCGATTGAAAATCATCTTAGAGCTTTCTTCTTCAAAGCTCAACTGTTAATATGAACATCATAACTGTTCCCAAATTATAATTTTAAAATTTATTGACATGAGCAATCATAATATTGTTTCAACAAAAATTTGAGAAACAATAACAGAACAGATAGTACTCTAAAAATGAGAGCAGTAAATTCTTTTCAAATATCAGAATTGTGTAAAATAAGTTATGGATGGAAAATCGAAAATGTTAATATATTGAAATCTCAAACATCATAAGTATTTTCGTGAAATTGCTGTTTATTCTACACTGTTTATGAAAGACTCGTGACCAGCTGGGTTAACGAAGTTCTGAGTATCTAGGAATTCCGTTTAAACGTTAACTGTAGTCAGTTCGGAGTAATGAGGTTGCATTAAAATAATCATGATAATTTCTCAATGAGATGTATTTGACATAGATGTAAGTTCTTACTGAAAACTGTCTCTAAGTTCTACTTAAATTTATGAGGAGTTCTATTTTAAAAATATAAGATTGCTTCAAATGAAACATTGACCCAAACTTCCAAGCACAGTAATGTTCTGTATTATAAATATAAATGTTAATGATAATTGTTCTTCTGTTGTCCACACGCCTCCAGATTGGAGTTGGTCAAGAAATAGCTTCCTTCATCGGTATGACAGCAGTCTAGGACCAGATGAAGTCGTAGATGATAAAACGGGGCTTATGACAAAGTGTATCACATGCAAATTGTTGTAGTGATGTGTTGGAGACTTATTTCATTAGTTCACATCAAGAGCATTATAACTCGCACATTATTATGTCAGTACAGTCATCTGTTTATTGCTAGCCAGAAGCAACTCATGATATGTGAAGTGTAATCTTACTGATATGTATGATATGTACAACTTTATGATATGTAATCTCTTTCCGGCCTTACAAAAAAGTAGATGTAAACATAACCACTTGACCACCAGTGGATCGATAACCAATGATTGGTTGTTGGTCTCACTGCACTAATATCCTACCGCAATATAATCCCTACAACATAATAATTTCAAATGAAGATACCTGAATTTATTCTGCATTCTGTGATAATAAACGCAATATATATAATATTTAACAACAGATGTAGCTTTATTTCAACCTCACCCGTGCGCGGACATATAGTATTTACTGCGCATGCGTATGCGTTCGCGCGCCGATCCCACACATTTGAAATTGCAGAATGCAGAGTTTCGTGGCGACGATGATTTACAATAATCCATCGTCGTCTTGTGTTATAAAACATAAAAGAAACAACAGGAACACAGGCAATCTTGTTTATATAACAATTTAAGAAAATATATATTTCCAACATAGCAGTAACCAGTGTCAGTGCGTTAATTATTTACTAACCAATCGTAGCCTTACACTTTGGAAATTACACGACGACAGTAAGCTAGCAGACGATCTTGCTGTTCACGTTTCTCGCTGCCGAAGCACGTGTGAGACGCGGAGTAATACATTTCTCTTTGTTTACGTCTACTTTGTTGTAAGGCTGGAAAGACTTTAGGGTGTAAATAAAATACAGCAACAGCAGAAATGTTTCCCTGGCAGTTAGATACTCCAGTTTACTTAAAATATATTAAGTCGACGTTGAGATAGGCGATGTCGTTCGAAAATTTTCTAAATATATATATATATATCTTTGTGAAGCATTGGAACAAAGATGATTCCTCTCCATAAATAGTCGAGTAGGGTTCCCCACGTGATGTGTCGCTAAATACTGGATTTAGGATAAAAGTACCCTTCCTAAGAGGGAATGCGTATCATTTGCTGCGCAGCCGTATTTTACATCCACATTTAGCTCCACAGATGTAAGTTCGTCAGTAGTGTGGAGAATGAAATGAACGGAACTATTCCTTTTCAACATTTTTTCACGAGTACCCTTCCCATAACCCTCATATAATATAATGGGAAACAGCTTCTAGTGACGCCATGATCTCAAATATGGAAATATCAGTAATGTCAATACAGTCAATGTTTTATTTGAAGGAATCGTATAAAGGTCTTTTCAACCCGATCCTATTTTGTGAGGAATATTCAAGGTATCATTACATTTTTTATGTAAAAAAAAAAATGACATTTTGACGCATAATCCTATATTCTTGGGTGGAATGTTTCCTCTCAAAATAGAATTCAGTAATAAATATATGAGGAAACTACGAACTGCTTAGTGCCTTGAGCATATTGACTGACGTGTGACAATGGTTTAAATGTTGATGGTTGATTTGAGTACTTTTATTTCCTCAGTTAATCCTATTCAGTTCCAGGACAAAATTACGACAATGTGAGAATAATATTGTACATTCAAACTCGATAAGATTGTTTTGTATTTCTATACTATTGAGAACCTTCGACGCAACAATAGTCAACTATCCCAATCAAGAGTGCAACTCTTCAACTTCAAATATATATATGTCACTATAGACTTCCGAGTGAAGTTATTTTATCTTCCATTCTAGTGTTTCCCAACCTGGAAGCTTTCGATTCTTGGGTATCTGTGAGAGTGACCTTCGTAATGGTAGATGTTTCTCCATTCAGTTAATCTAATGATAGTAAGCGTTATAATGGTGGTAGTAAACGTATAATGGTCCTCTAATGTTATATACACCGTCCCATTTCACTAATTACTATTCTGCTTGCAAGAACATATTGCTATTGGCGCGCATCAATATTTAGTGATGTTTAGTTGTCAGCAAAAACGCATACATACCCCTATATGTTACCAGTAATTGTGGGACGAATCGATCAATTAAGAATATATTTTTCAAAACAAATACTCTGATTTATTCATTCCTAGTTATTAGTAGAAAAAACGTGTGGTATACATTTCTGCATTACCTGTATATAAAATTCAAACTCGATATCGCATGAAACACACTCAATGTTCGCTTTGTATTGGACATAACTTTCAGTCTGCATTGCATAGAAGTTACCAATAGGCAAAACAGATTGGAAAACACGCATACAAAATACATGTATGCAAATGATTATAAATGATTCATCGGGTTTGAAAGGGTTGTACAGTATTTAAGTATTAAAACATCTATAACATATACAATGAGGAATGATACTTGAAGATGTACAGAAACGTTCCAAGTTTCATACATACTATTGTAAATGTTCGATGTGGCTTCCTTTTGTCACACCACATACGTCTGTGGGGCACTGTGGCTCAGTGTACAGTGCTTACTTCTGGCGCGGGGTCCCTGGTTTGTTCTCCGGCCAAGTAAGCTCGTGGTGGATATCGTATCAGTGGATTTTTTTTCGGAGTACTCCCGTTTTCTTCCACTTCCTCATTCCATCAATTCTTCCATCACATTCATTTGCCTTAATCATTGTCTCCCTTACTCTAAAGACCGTAAACGTGGGACGTTAACCTGAAAGATTTCATTTATGACATACATCTACGCGGTAGTCTAGTTCGCCCCCACACGCATCCCAGTGTTTGATCAGAAACATTTGGACGTTATATGATTTTACCTTTTACACAGGCAGCCAGTGTCTTTAACTGTCTAAAGAATGCACGCTGTACAGTAACAACGGTAAAATCAGTTCTCATGTTACAAAACACAGTTGCATAAACGCTATTTTTTAAACGGCTTGTATGCCATCTGTGTCACTGTATGTCAAGATTATGAATATCAGAAATTAAGCTTTTACATGTGTTCTTTAGTTTCATCAGTAGCACAAACGTATGGTATTAATAGTTTTCGACATATTTTACTATAAAACCTGATGAACCGTTTATAATCACCCTGTGTGTGATTATATATATAGAAAGAAAGAGAAATTACAGCCCTCATTTTCAATGTAATTGAAGCGATTTTCATACCTTTATGTAGTAAAAAAGAGAGAGAAATTATATGAATGAAAACCGAACATCCATGCACCCACGATTTGTTACACCTATATATATGCGTACATAGTTTTGAGAAGCTCTGTAATCTGATCGTAATAATTAGTTTCTCGTAATAATGGTCAAAGTGTTCCTTGCAGTGAGTAATGGAATTATTTGTAGAAGTCTTTAGAAAGAAAATAGATCCCAAACTGGTCACGTAGTTTTTTTTACTTAATTTTTATATTGTTTTCATTTAGTTATTCTTACAGTAAAATTACGAGTTCAGTCACGCAAGTATCAGTTCTTTTTGTCTGCGTACTTGAATTTCCATTTGTTCAGTATTAGTCATTGGCAATGACAGGGAATTCTTTACTTTTGTATGTGGTTTTTAAGTATGAGTGTATTTAAATATATTTTAGATACATTGTCGTATAGAAAAAGCTCCTGGTGTATCAGGTGGCATGTATACCTCATGTTTGTAATATCTTGATAATAACTTTTTTTTGTCTTTGAAATGGTTCACATGAATAAAACTGTGTTACTTGTAATTACAAAAGACTGCTCTGAATGTAATGCTTTTAAAAAGTATATAAATTCACTCCTTCATCTAATGCTTTGCACGTCATTGATCCATGGCAAAAATTGTACGAGTATTCATCTCTGTATACCCCTAGTTTTCTTAACAGACCAAAATCAGCCTACGTGAATACATGCGTGAATAAAAGGTACGGACCATCGCACTAAACTCTCTCTCCCCCATTTTTAAAAATAACTCTTGTGGTCAATTTACTCCTGAAACATTTATTTATGAAATAAAAATAAAATAATAAAATGCGTTTTGAAAAAAGAAAAAGTATTCTGAAGAAAATTTATCCCCAAGAGTAAACTTTCATTTACCGTCTTTTTCATGAGAAATAATTTAATTATATTACAGGGTACTTAATTAAAATCGAAAGTTACGAAATGTGAACAAAATCACGTGAACTGTTTTTGAGAAAAATTATTTGGAAAGTATTTACCTCCAAGAGTAAAGTAGGCCTTGTAGATTTAACCTGTCTTTAGCATAATCGAGCGGGACTCGCAAAAATTTCCATTAATGATAGGTTTCCGGTTAACGAAAATACGCAGACCTATGCAGCAGAAAAAAAAAAAAAAACATATAATGGACATGCTGACTAGTGGAATACAGTAAGATGATGTACTGTCTTGGTCAATTTACAGTATTTATTTGTACTGTGAATTAATACATGCAAAACTTACAATAAGCAGAAAAAATACTGTACATACGTTAATTTAATTTTTTCAATAGTCAAAGAAGGTTTTCTGTACATATCGTTGCTTGTCTGCTAAACTTTAAGAAGGACGTTATTTTGAGAAACCACACTAAGCATATCAGTGTCATTTGGACGTAAGGCAAATGTTACTGTTCCTTTCAACTTTTGACAGAATTTTGATAAGTCTTTAGCGTACACTCTTCTTCAGTGCCTTATTTCTCTTTTTCCTCCACATCCTCTATTCCTTTCAGACTTCCCATATAATTCTCATTTAAAAGCATGTATCGGTTTGCACATCACTGCCTGTTTTAATAAAAATATATTTAACCTCTCATAGGACGTCTAAAAACTTTCTAAATGCTACACTGAAACTTGAAATTTTCCGTTAGGAGGCTTATTTTGATTTGTGTTGTCCGCGTAATACTGTTTCAGTGTAATGAAGGGAATTTAACAAGATCTTCGCAGTAAATTTATAGGAGCGTGAAATATTTTCGTTTAGTAAAGGGTCCGCTGAAGGGAGCTTTTACTATATTAAGAAAATGGCTGGAATCATTTTAAGAAAATTGTCCGGGAAGAAAGAAACGTAGAAAGAAAGAAGAAAAGTAAACTAACGCTCATAATTTTTTTTCAAAATAAATTATTTACGTCACGTTATAAGGTTGTTCAGGGTTCTCACATTCTGAAAAATCAGGGAAATCACGTATTTTGCATAAAATGTCCTGGAAAGTCAGGGAACGTAAATGTGCAAGACAATTCATGAAGTATAAACTATGTTTCTTCTTCAAAACAGTCACAGCAGAATGTAAATCATTTTAAAGGAAATTCGAGAGTCTTGAGCGATTTGTTTGTTTCTTGTACTCAGAACTTCTCTGTCTCTCTTAAGGAATCTAATGAGTTTTTGTGTGAAACAAAGTATTATCAAACTTGCTGGCAGTGCAGTGAAACTTCTTGCTTTGGATTTGACAATTTGACTACAAATGAAAATTTACTAGAAATGAGAAAGGTGAACGTTGGTTTTAAGGCAGAAAAACTACTGAAAGAATCAGATAAACTAGCTTTCAGGCTTGACTGACGAAACTCTTTGCTGGACACAATCAAGAAGGATTGGGGAAAGAAGCCCTCTGAAATACAAACTAATACGTCCTGGATCCCTGGCTACAAAAGAACAATCCAGAACTTGCTCAGACTAGGATGAAACCCATCCTACAAACTCTGCATGAGCATAATAGAATATCTTATTCTGTAGCTGAGAAAGCAAAGTGTCAGTTTGCCTTTCTGTACTGAAATCCAGGGGTCTCTTAGTTGACTTGATTTGTAGCATCAGGTTAGATGACTTCTTTGCAAAGGCAATGTGCAAGAAACAAGAATATTCTGATTTGTAGCATTTAAAAGTATGTTTAACTTCCACGGCAATGCCTCGGTGGAGGGCGGGTTCACAGTCAATAAGACATTTATTGTAGAAAACCAAATCGAAGATTCTCTAGTAGCACAGAGGCGGGTGTATGGTGCAATTATGCACTATGGAGGTGTGGAATCTGTTCGAAGAATGCTTCTCTCAGTTCGTTCAGCTTGGAGACGCTATAATGAATACCTCAAACAGAAACGAATCAAAAGTGCAGATGAAAGTAAAATCAAAGGTGAAAGGAGAAAACTAAATGCTAAATGCTAAATGCTGAATTGGAAGCGAAGAAGAAATAAATGGAATTGTTACAAATAAGAACAAGACGCTCTCAGAACAAATTCATGAACTGAGAGCAAAACAAAATTCTGACTAAAATGTAAATGTGAGGATTAACATGTTTCAGAATTAGTAATATTAGGCTCGGGAGAGTTGGCACTATATTCCTGATTTGCAATGTCAAGGTATGAGTTGCTGTATCATCCATATATTATTGTATACTTACATATTAAATTTTGTGTAAATAACAGTTACTCAGTGAACATAACAAATATGTAAATGGTAATTAAAAGTGTGTGTGTTGGATGGCTATGGGGATGAAGAAGGCCGTTAAAAAAGTGTATGATAGAATTTACCCCGTATCTTCCCATTTATATTCAAGAATTTATGTCAGGGAAAACAAGAATTTGTGTCAGGGAAAACAAGAATTTGTGTCAGGGAAATCGATCTTCACTTGTTTGTGGGAACCCTGTTGTTAATGAAATATTTATTCATGAAATATGAACAAAATTGCTTGAGTCATTTTTGAGAAAATTGTTCGGAAATAACTTACCAACTCTCCATTTTCCCAGAAAAATAACTTAAACGTATACCTATTGCAGGATTATTAATGAAATATTGATTTTTTTTATTTTCACTCTCCTTTAAATTACTATTATTTTTGGAGGTAAAAAGAAAATTTCCTAAACATAATTCATGGGGCAGATTCATAAATTGTTAGTTAAACGTTATGTATGATACGAGTAGAAAATTACAAAACTTTTGAGACACTAATAGACCAGAGTGTCTACTGATACTGGAAATACTTGAATTATACTGGAATTTAATTTTAATACTGGAAATATACTGGAATTGTAATCCACGTACTGGAAAAATCATAAAACGGGTAATTTGCCATCAATACTTTTTATAATAATTGTTATAATAGTCTTAGAAACAATTTTGTATTCATTGCGATTGTAAATTTTTCCAAAGCAAGGGTTGTGTACCTTTTGTAATTAAACATTTAAAGCAATTGGTAGAGTGGAGAGCTGTGAGGGGAGTTGGGAGGCCCTTTAAAAATGTTAAAAGAATCATTTGTATTTCAAAAAAATCAAGACTAGCTAAATTTATTAAAAATAGAGTATTCTTTTGATGGTAAAATAATTACAAACCTGGAACCATCAAGAGTGTGATTATTCCTAAAGAACTTTAAAAAATCATTGTATTAGATACTTGAATTTTGCTGATAGTTATATTGAAAATACTGGAAATGTACTGGAATTTTGAAAATGAAACTCAGTAGACACCTTGTAGTCGCGCACGAAGAAAAGAAGAAGAGTATACTCCTTCGACTTAATTCAAAAATTCTTTTGTACAACATACAACTCCTTTTTCATTACTTTGATTATTTGTGCATATATGCGGCTGTATTAACAATCCAATCATTTTTGTATGCTTTATTACCAACGCCATAGGTGTATTAGTCTATTTGATCTCATGAGATAACTAGATACCGGATGTTTAGTCAGTAAAGTAGGCACTAAAATGTAACTCGAAATAGTGAAGATAAACACTCAATACAATTAAAAATAAATCCAAGTCATAGATAATGTTCAAAGAATATAGAAACATACCTGTTTGTTAATATCTTATTTTACTGTATATTATAATAATTTGTGTAGGTAGAGATAATAATAGTCCGGGATTCTAGCCCTTCACCTATTTATTTTACAAAAATACAAAATAGTGTTTGCGTCTACAAAGTTTGATGTATCATCCTTATAACCAGAGGTGAAGGAAGTAATGTTTCACACAGGAACCCCATTCGCTCATGGCAGCCACCGGGGTGTCTTGTTGTGACTTCAGGTTATGGTCCTTAGATAACTTCCTCGGCTCATGGCAGCCTCGTGAGGTATGATTTGTGTTGAGGAATCCCCTTTACTTCAAGGTAGCCTCCAGGGATTTTAGGAAAGGTAGAGCTCCTGCAATCGGTGGTCATCTGATGCCTCCTTGTTCTTTGGCTCCACTTATATAGGTCCTCTTCAGGTGGCTCGTTCTCTTTCGGTTCCCATCGTGTTTTCTTGGTCTGTGTATCGTCTGTTTGTTTATAAACAATAGCACGTGTCGTCCGTAAACATGTGCTGATGATGTAATGTGGGGATCTTTACAATATATAAAAACGAAGCTTGGCATGTATTCCATGTATGTTTGGTAAATACATTCTGTTCAGCACTTTATCACTACACATAACAGTCAAAATTGTATACACTTATTAGTACATACGACAGTCCAAAGTTTTACAGCACTTGATCAGCACACACAGCAGTCCAAAGTTTTACGTCATCTTATCACTAGAAACAACACTTATACGTATTTCTTGGAGAAGGCAGTATCCTTTCTTGAAATACTAAATTACATATTTTTCTCCAATAAAGTCTTATTTTGAAAAAAAATGCACAGAACAGGCAACGTTAGGCACTAAAGCAATTATTTAGGCAGGAATATGTGAAATAGGCAAACTAAAATTGGCTTAAAAACATGAACCTGTAGCCTCCCCATATAAACTTCGAAACGTTATTTTTGATCATATCTTTAATATTAAAAAATACGCATATTGCCTAACATCCGGCCTCTAGAGATAACAGAAGTCAAGTAGTCCTAGGTATGGTCAGTACTTAGATGTATTACAGATGGGAAAATGAGATGGCTTTGGCAATGTCACTCTCATCCACCGTCATAATGGTGGAACTCGCGCCTTGCTGACCACACATCCCCTAATTTAAAGGCTCTGCACATTCCGTTTTCTTCTTTTTGTTGCATCAGGTCTTGACTGTGTATTCTGAATTCTCGAAATAAATAAATAAAAAAAAAATTAAAAAGAACAGCTACAAGGAACTTATATAGAGTTTGTTCCAGGGAATGCTAAAAACAATCAACCTCATAAACATAATAGGTATTAATGCAACTATATATCTTATCTGAAGAGCAGGAAGAATTAGAACAGTGGATTCGAACGTTGTAGGTATCATCTGATAAACCTCTTTATGGCCTACTCACAGCTATTCTCCGTTCCACAGCGTTTGATTTCATTCCAAAGTTAGATGGAGGTTGGTCGTATTTTCCATATATCTTCCCAACTAAGGTGGTTTTAGCAACACCAACTTTTGGACAATATGTTGTGAGGAATACGTCATTCTTTGGTGTAAAACCAGTTCAAAATGAATTGGATTTTAGCATTTCATAGATATTATTGGTAGCAATATGTTAGTAAAACAGGTTAATCATAAATGATAATATGTTAAAAGTTTCGTGTTAAGAAATTCCTCTTATGAGTTCCTCTCATAAAGTTCCATTTTTGAGGTAACTTCGTTGCTTACTGTAATAATCATAACTGACTAAATTTATCAATATAGTATATCAAAAGTAAAAATAGTTACTAGTTTTCGATATTAATATTCCTGAATAATTTTTGCACCTTGATCTGAAGTGTTAAATATCACTTGATTTCGGAACTGCTTTCAGTTTGCCTTGTACACCGAACAGTGACGCATTCGTTTCGATATATATTGTCACAAGTTGACGTTACAAAAAATAATAATAGTAATAATAATAATAATAATAATATAAAATTTAAAAAAATAAAGCAAATCAGAGGATTCGATATATTAACTTTGGAGTGAAATTGAACAGGGAAAATCGAGAAAAATTGTGAGTAGGCCATAAAGTGTTGTAACGAATTACACCGTCCTAATTCTCCCTATCCTTCCTAATTAGACAAACACCTGAAATCTTAACTAAATTAAACTATAATGAATAAAAGTTCTGTAAAACATATTTTACAAGGAGTATACGTCTCTATTGCTATTATGTGATTCACTCTTAGGATAAATCAAATAATAATTGATTTCGTGTGTATATATAGTAAGTAAATATAGTAAAACTGTTAGCAACCCTAAACAATTTTTGGCTGTAATTAAATCTCGAGATACCAGTAACAGTTCATGACAGAATGTTGAAACTAGTGATGGTCAAAGACCTGACCTTTTTAATAACTACTTCTGTAATATATTTATCACCCTTCCCCCTCCGCTCCATCTGTAATAACACCTCTACCACCCCGGGAGAGGTTTTGGTTCACTTGCAGTCGCTTTCTCCACATAGATCTCTTGGGTCTGACAACATTTGCTCTCTCTATCTTAACAAAACTGCTTCAGCTATTTCAGTTCCTCTATCCATCCTATTCAATAGAAAGAAGGATATCGCATCAGCTGGAAACTAGCTGACCCCAATATACAAATCAGGATTTAAAGATCAAGTATCCTCCTATAGGCCAATATCTCTTCTTTCTGTAATATGTATTATCTGCGAAAAAATAATCAAAGACAGACTTGTCAAATTCACGTCGCCTTACATTCACACTTCTCAGCACGGCTTTCTACCGAAAAGCCAGGTCTCACAAACTTAAGTACTCTTCTTTCCTAATACTCAATTAGATGTTATTTTGATCTCTCCAAGGCCTTTGATTCTGTCAGTCACATTCTTCTCCACAAGCTTTCCAATAGGTTTAATGTACATGGTAAATTTCTCTCTTTAATCACCAGCTATCTGAAGGACCGTAAACAGAAAGTTGTTCTTTCAGGGGCGACTTCTAACCCCCAACCTGTGATCTCGGGGGGTACCTCAGGGAAGCGTACTAGGGTACCTCTCTTTGCCCTGTATATGGACAATCTCTACTCTCACTAATCAGCTAATCATTGTGGCCTTTTACTTTTTGCTGACAATTGCAAATTATATAGAGAAATATCATGTTTCCATGACAATTGCCCTACAAGAAGACATAAATTATCTTGTAGACTGGTGTGAAATGTGACAATTGAAACAACTGTAAGAAATGTGACAGTATTACGATTACTCTGAAAAAGTCTTCTGTTCCCTCCAAGTAACATACTAACGATTCCCCTATAAAACATTCCGCTAGTCATAATGATCTTGGTGTCATCTTTGATTCGAAAATCTTGTTCTCTGACCACATCTTCTCAATAGTTAAGAAATCAATGCGTATGCTGGGACCAAATCATTTGGGTGACGTTTCTGGAAGTAGAGAAATCTCGGGAATACCTCAAAATTTAAATGAAAACAGGGGCTGATTTTGCCCCCATTGAAACAATCGCTAAACGTTGAACAACTTTGAGAGGAAACATCTCTCACCATTTGGCAGCTACTCGAGCTCATTAATAGGTCAATGCGATGGTTTCCGCATGCTGCAACTGAAAACGAATAGCAAATTGCTTGAAACTAAAGCGAAGTACAAAAGTGCATATGCGGAAACAAACGGTGCAGTTTTTGTTTCAAAGGTTTCTGAGCACTTGGAGCTGCGCTAAGGCCCTATTACAGATTTAGTGAATCACTCTGTGTATATAGTCATTTTTCTCAATTTCTTGAAAACAACGCATGAAGTTTTATACCGACCTAGGTCAATATCATTTTGTTCAGCCCAACGCGATCTATCAATTAATATCTGTCTTCTCTTTGGACATTTTTTCGTTAAATACTAATATGGTAGTATGGATTCCATTATAACTCCTTGTTGTCTACCACGTTAAGTCGAAGCAGGATTTGTATAATGAACATTGCTACATCCAATTCATTCACCACGCCTGAATGATACATAGTCCATTAATCAATTAATTCTCTCTTGTGTTTATCTTCGGACACTAGCTGCATTAGCTTAATATAGGAGGAGTCCTTTTAGTTCAGTCATTAAATTGTTTTAACATAACCATACGAATACCGATAAATAATTGCAACCTCGTAGTTGTAGATTACGGATTCTTTTTTCACTGACAACACATTTTTCAGCCACTAGTATTGTTGAAGTTATACTTCTGTCTGCAACACCACAGTGGAACAGCAACCTTTACAACGACCAAAACTTCAAGAAATAATTACGTTCTGAAATGTTGGAGTTCCTATGCTTGAAGATTATAACATTAAGTTTCATTTTATCGTAATTTGTAAGAAATTATGGACATGATCCTGTGAAGGTAAGACTGTTGATATATAATGAATTAGTTACGAGAAAATAATGAAAACATAATTTCAACACTCAATCACAATACAAGTGCACTGCAAAAGTACACTACGAGTGCTTTCGTTAAATACTTCATCAAATAGGGAGAAAACAAAAGAACTGAGAAGCGTCAATATGGATGGATGGGTGAGTGGATGCCATAATGAACTGATGTGATAGTTTGTTTTTTCTGATTTGCGTCCTGACGTTACACCGAAATCATGAAGGACGAAACTACTATACTCTCCAGATTGTCATCCATCGAGGTTGTAAGTTTTCCCGTAAGAGATTAGTATTCCACTTGTTCCTGGCTGCCTTAAAATAAATAAATAAAAGCTTGTGCCATCTGAACACTTGTACCTTGGATAGAAATGCTGTGCGTAAGCCATTTGTAACTCTTCATAAGTTACAGTAGCGAATTCGCTAATTTTTACCCAAAATATGATGGCAGAACGTTGCGCAAACGTTTGCCAGTCCATTTTCGTAACGTATCTCACAAACACAGTTTCATTTCAGACGCTCTTAACAATCGTGTAGCATCTGAAATAGGTTCAAACTTGTACTAAGTCAACAGAAAGGGTTAACTGCCGTATGAAGGTGGAGGGTGGAAACACCAGAGTTGTTGGTTGATTCATGCACAGTGTTGGTACTGTCATTACTTTCCTAAGATATCTCGTATCTCGAGTTGGATTACAGGACTACGCCACCATTACCAGTGATAGTGTTATCAGAATAGAAGCAGATTGAGTTTGGTGGAAAAATATAAAGCTAATGACAGGGATAGGTCGGTAGGAGTGCAGCAGAGCAAAGAAATGATAAATGAATATATATATATATAATATATTCGGGTGATTTAAGGAAAAAAGAACTGGAAAATGAAAATTACTGAAGAAATTAGCAAATACATATATATTATTAAAATGCTACATTTATATTTTTGTGGCCAATTCCTTTCAGAATACATTAATGCTAGGGTGTTGATAAGGTTGGTATTCTTGTTAGGCAAGCAGTAGGAGAGCTACGTGTAGCGAATTGAGGGCTGGCAAGTTCAAAGGTGTGTAAAGTCGCAATGATGCGTACTTGGTTATGGATTAATAATAATAATAATAATATAAAAAATGATTTGACATCATCTATTTTCCACAAGCTCACTCCAACATCTGTATAAGTAAATGTTACGTTTATATGTTCGTCTCTAACAATCTATTCCCTTTGTGAGTCGTCCGTCCTTCACTTGTGTCTGTCAAGATATACTGAGGAAATAGGAAGGAGGACAGGATGTGTATTCCCATTTCCTTCCAAAGGACACCAAAAAGTCTGTGGAAACTATTTTTAAGATGCTTACGTAGAAAGTGTAATTAAATTATGCTATTGCAATAGGTTGTGCCTTTTGTGATTGGCGGAGGGGAATTGAGGTGTGGAGGCTATGGAGCTTTCGATAAATGATTTGAACGGGACGGGGAAGCCTTTTGGGTTGAGATGAGGGGGAAAGGAATGGAGGTTGGAAAGGTATTCGGTGCGGAAGTAGGCTTTTTTTTTTTTCGGAGGTATTGTTGCCCGACTGAATTGTTTCCTTATACGATTAAAGGGATTGGTTGTTCGATATCCCTGGTGAGGGGATGTTGAGGTTATTGATGAGGGACGATGTACTGGAAGAGATGCGGATTCCAGGAATGACCCAGGCATAGGCTAAGGAACGTTTGATGTAAGCGTGAGAACTCTTGAAAGACCAGATATGTTTTGTAGGTTTGATGTATACGTCAGTCTCGAGACGCCATATTAAGCGTGCCATTCATATCCAAATGAGCTGTTCTATGGTTGGAGGAGAATCATACAAATTTAATTAGAAATTGTTGTTAAGAACTATAGATTTTTTTCTAGTGTTAGCGGTATGTCCACATTAGGATGATATCGTCTATGAATCGAAACCAAATGAAAGGTTTAAATGGAGATCAGTGGAGCATCGTTAAGTTATGCTCCTCTCATAGAAGCCCATTTGCAACATTAAAAAAACACCCCTTTCACCTTCCTCTCAGGACCTCCTTTCTCCTATAAGTCATTTCTTGTACATATATCTGGGAACCCGAGGTTGATTCCCGGCGGGAGCTCACATCGTTCGGATCCCAATTAACTGCAGGTCCACATCACATATAGCTTTGCTGCTGAAAGAGACGTTAAACTCAAAAGATCGTACGTATATCCATAATTTTGAAACGAATTGTTTACTCATATTTCCGAATACCATCCAAGCATACCGTAATATGCACCTGCCGAACGCACAGCGATCTCGGTGCTGTTCTGACCTTACCATCATCTGATGATTTACAGATAAGGGCCCCACCACTCCGGTAATCAGTGATTTATCCAGAATTTTGAACTTAGGGGGGTGTTCAAAAAATCTGGAGGGTGTAATCTTATATTAAGATCCTATACTATTATCGTCTTTTTTAATTACTTTTTTTTTTTAAACAAACTTCAAAATTCGTTGATACAACGAACGATTGCATTGGAGTTCCTACCTCAGCCACAGCAAATTAACGTCGACTTTCTCATGCTTCGTGTGACGTTGAGATGAAATCATTGACAATCGATTGATCAAACGTTGTTGTGACGATCACAGCCGTGTAAAGGTTGATTTCCATTCAATCTTGCGTTGTGTGCTTTGCTTGAAAATTTATCTTGTCGAAAGTAAGTTGTTTTATTCTATTGGCGCTTAAAAACAAGACTTTTAAAAACCAAAATAGCGAGATTTTTAATGGTGTCTTCCCGTTCTGCCTAAAGGCCCTCCGGTACTTTGTACAAAATATTGGAAATAATCTTATTGCCTAATCTTTCGAGAGGAGGAATTCTGTCCAGGGAGGGATTTCTTCGGGAGAATTTTACTTTAGTAACTGTAACATTCTGTGAGAAGAATAGCTATTTCTTTAAGTTTTATCATAAATTTTAGATGTTATTCTACTTGTTCTTCTCGGAAAAATGACTAGATACAGTTCTGTTATTAACAGTGTTTTTCACATCTATTTCAGTAAAAATGAATGTGATTTTGAAAAAAAATAAAATAAAATAAAATAAAATAAATTACCTGCAGAGAAATGGAAAATTGATTGACTCAGTTGCAAGAAAGTCGTTTGACATTGTAGCTGAAACGAAGATAAAACAAACTTACTTCGGTCTAGTATCAAGTCACTTCACAACACAATTTTATTCAGTTTACCAGTAGTTTACCTCCAACATGCTAAGGCTCGTAGTCAGGGGCGGCTTTAGGATTTTAATTTTGGGTAGACCCGCTCCATAACTTAAGGATACATATGCATATTTGATTTATTACTGACAATAATAGGAAATTACTTTTACAGTAGTGGTTGATACTGTTTATTAAATAATTATTTACCATTAATATCAAAAGTGGAAAATATATTTTCTATTTAATGTATCTTTTAGTGTTTATATATTTTTCGAATTTTTGGGTAGGTCCGTGCCTACCCGCTAAAACAACCACTGCTCGCAGTACGTAAAAGGTGCCACAGTTCACATCCTCAAGACATGTTTGGTCATATATTAAGCAAACAATGCAAAAGTTGATTTTAGTTTAGCGTCCCTTTCAGCAGCGAGACTATATGAGACGTGGACCTACTGATTAACGTGGAATCCGAACCACATGAACTCCCGCAGGGAATCGAACCCGGATCTCCCACGCCAAAGGCGCGTACGCTAACCGCTTAGCCACGATGGAGCTCAACAATGCAAAAGGATACGTAAGACGGCTCTCATCCCCGACTATCTGACTTTTTGATTTGATTGAAACTACAAAAAACATACAAGTATTTCAATATTGATATTGACATTTTGTATTGCTGCTATTTACATTGACAATATAAATATGAAAATAGAAGTATATGTGGGGCAAGAACATGGTAACCCATAATTTTGTAATTACTGCGTTTTGCAGCACCCGTTAGAGAGCAACGCATACTTCTTCGTTTAACCTTGTCGGTTTAATCCTTCATGTATAGTCTTATGTGAATAATCAGCTTTCCGACTTTTAAATGATTTGTGCAGTAGAAAACCTCTAATTTCTTAAAATAGTAAAATTGTGGGTTACCATGTTCTTGCCTCACACTCTTTATATATACTATTGCATATAGCATAGAATTACGTATATAAGACAAATCAGGTGATAAGGTGATGCCGAAAAAGGAGTTGTGATGAAGAACCTTAACATTCTTTCATAAGAGTCGCCTTATGCATCCGCTTGTATTGTTTACATAATATATGGCCAAACATGTCTTGAGGATGTGAACTGTGGCACTTTTTACATACTGCGACTCTTAGCATGTTAGAGATGATCTACTGAAAAAGTGAATAAAATCTTGATGTGAAATAATTTGATATTCCGAATTAAGTTCATTTTATATTCGTTTCAATTACAATGTCAAACGGCTTTCTTGCAACTGAGTCAATCAATTTTCCATTTGCCCGCAGGTATCTTAAATAAATCACATACATCTCTACCAAAGTAGATGTGAATAACACTGCTGATAAAGAATTGTATCCTCGTCATTTTTCCAAGAAGAATAACATAAAATTTATGATGAAACTTGAAGAAATAGTTATTCTTCTTACAGCCTCTGTTAGAATTACCAAACAGATTATTAGGAATGCAGGGCAGAATTCAAGAGGACAAACCCCAAGGAAAATTCAGACAAAACGGACTAAATTCAAGCGACAGAATCATAGACGCAGATTAATAAAAAAAATGGTTATTTTTTTCTTCAACTGTTATGCATCTAAAATGTTATCTGAAATTCTTCACTTTACGAAAATAACATTTTAAAAAATCCTGAAAACCCAATAAAAGACGTAAGACTGTTATAGTAAGTATACATTTCACATTTTGATCTTTGCTTTAAAAAAAAAAAAATCTTGATCACTATTTCAGAATTAAAATAAATATACATTGCTCAAAATAAATGACTGCTACATGGCACCATACAAGAATGACTTTTTAAAAGTTAAATAGCATTACAGTTACTTTCCGTAATTAAAATGAATGGACTTACTGAAATATGCTAAACATATATCAAATGTATTAAAGGTATAATAAATAGGAATACCCAGAACTTTTAATATGGGTATGTGAGAAAGTAACTAAAGCTTATCTGCCCTTTTATTTAACACTTTTACGTTTTATTGAGTTTCCAGCATTTTAAAAGAAAGAAAAAAGTTATTTCAGTTGAAAGAATACAGATAAAATTTTAGAATATATGAAAATTGAAGGGAAAAGTAATCATATAGGGTGTGCACTGGCATATCCAATATATACTCCTGTGATTTTGTCCCTTGGATTATGTCCTCGCCAGAGTTTTCCTTGCATTTTGGCCGCTTGGATTTAGTTCCCGCTATCGTTACCACAGCCATTTTATACATGAGTTCCGATCTGCATACAAACACGCTAGGAGTCAAACTTTTCACTGTGCATTTCCCTAAAAATTACCTCCTCGCATAGAATTCTTTGTCTCTAAAGATAACATCATTTAAAATATTTTCTACAAAATCCTGGAGGGCTTCAGGCAGAGCAAGAAAGAATCTTAATATTGCACCCCTCTCGTTGGAAGGGTGTAAGGTATTTATTTCCGGGGGATGTCCGAAAATTTTAGGGGGGTGCTGGGAGGTTGTTAGAAGGGGTGTAGATAAATCACTGCCGGTAACGAATTACACAGACCACCAATTTCTGCATCAACTTTCCTATCCTATATATTATAGCGACCTACCAGTGATATTTTCACCAAAACAGTTTTTCTTAGCCATGACCATATTCCAAGCCACCATCTTGCACCCTAATTTAAAGTTTAGGCGCATACTAAGCAAAGAACAGCTAGATTAAGCCGAGGCAGAGAAAGGCAGAAGAGGATGAGGAAAAACGGCGTTCTTCGCATGTTCAGCTCATCTTTTGTTGTCCCAATTTTCGAGTCGGAAGAATTCAACCCTTTAAAGGTTCCTGATTTCCCGCTCTGCTTTATACTTTTGCTAATATTGAAGTATTAAGCGAAATTAAAATCTCAAATGATACCATAACTTGAAATTAAAGAATAATTTACATTGTACAGCACCGTTGTTTTCTGTATAGAAAATATACATGACCGGATTAAGACCATTGAGGGCCCTGGAGCGGGAAATGCAAGCGGGCCCCACCAAAACCCCTCTCTCAACATGTTCAAAAGGGTTCATGAATTATATAGGAATGCCTCATGTCTTATCTTAAACTTGTATGGTGAAAATGTTTTCAGTAATTTTAAAATTCTGGGGGCTCCCTTGGTCGCTGTCAACCAGAGCCCGGGACGAAGTAGAATTCGATGCTCCCCTCCCCTACACTCACCTCACGAAGAAACAGCTTTTGTCGTTACACTACAATAAATTTTTATCAACCCGATTGGACAGACCATTACAACAGCCCAAAGCGTTCATTATTATTTTTTCACAAATAAGAGCTTTTTTCAAGAGGTTTATATTAGTTTTGTTAAACTTGACAAAACTACCTTTGGTTTTAGAGTAGGGTCGGTTAGTATCGGACAGCGTATAGTATCGAACAGAACAGATTATTCTGAAATTAATATAACTAGAGTCTACTTGCAGGCAAGAAGTGAACATCTGTTACAGTGTCGAAGTCTGGCAGTAATTTGTTTTGAAGCGCGTGAAGTAGGTAAATGGAAGCGAGCGTGTATGCATTTCCTGAACGCTCTCTGTGTGTATTGAAGAAATTGTCGGAAGCATGAGTGTAGAAGAGGTAAGAGCAGAGCAAGTATTGTGCCTATTACATAAAACGCACATTATATGGGAGTAAGTTCATATATTAACCTTTTGTTCAAAACTAATATGTGCGACACAATTCATGAATAATTGCAAACGTGTGAATCGAATAGTATCGGACACTTTATTGGCGTGTAGTGTCGGACAAAAGGAAAATCATTAAACTCATAGAAAATAAGTTGTTCTTTGTTCCCACATTGTGCTGTCGTTATAATATGAGAACCTCTTTTACAGGCACGAGAAATGTCAAGAGAAGGAAAGAGGGGAAACCCCGGTATGAGGGGAAAATGGAAGGAAGGAAGTATGAAAGCTGCTGTGGTCGCCTGTGTTGTACAAACATATCACAACCAAAGTATTTTCCCTTCCAACATCGTCCAAGAACTCGATGAAGTGACGAATGAGATGTGTTGTGCAGAATGAGATATTGAGATCTAGTTCTTATAAACATCAACTAGAAACAAGAGTCCGTCTTGCAACTACAAAGGCTCGAAACACGAAGAACGGCAGATCCAGTTCTATTTCAGATAAACAAGTTAATGTAAATAAGCTCTAACTGAAATGGGTCCCAAGAAGAATCACAGGAATCAGCTCAAGACGACGAAGGTACGCGTTACATAATTTGTAAGGAATCAAGAAGATTGGATACAATGTTATCGTTGCAGTGTACCAATTTAGAGCGTTGTCCATATCTTTACATGAGATAACTGTGAATCATTGGCTTAGAAACGCATAGCTCTATGTGTTATTATCTTAACTGTAGGAAGTATAGTGTCCGATACTGCACGACAAAATTTTAGAAATGCTTTAATTTTGCCTGTTTTCGATTTCCTTACTCGGTTGTGCAAATGAGCATTTTCCATATGGAAATTGCATGTATTGCTCGAATGCATCAGTGTTAAAAGTGGAAAAAGTAATTCCTCTCCATAAAAAGGGCAGTATGCATGATGTAAGAAATTATCGCCCAGTCTCCATTCTTTCCACGTTTTCAAACATTTTTGACTATGTGATGAAGTCGCGACTCTGCAATTTTTTGAAGTCATGTAACTTATTATCACCATCACAACATGGCTTCCAAAATAAGAAAAGTGTTTAAACAGCTTTGTTTTGATTACATGTCCAATATAGCTCTTGAATTAAAAAAAAAAAAAAAAAAAAAACCAGTAAGTATGTTGTTGGCCTATTCATCGACTTATCCAAAGCTGTTGATACAATTGATCATGCTATTCTTTTAAGCAAGTTGTATGCTTATGTTATTAGAGAAGTAGCTCACAATTTGTTTCTCTCTTATTTATCCCGTAAACAACAAGCAGTACAAATATCAAAATTAGCTGCAGATCGGTTTCAAAAAACTTGTTCGTCTTTATCAACTGTAGTCAGAGGTGTTCCTCAAGGTTCCATTTTGGGTCCTATTCTCTTCCTGATATATATAAATGACTTGTTAGAATATATGTATCCAGCAAAATGTATTCTATATATTGATGGCATCAGTATGATTATATCAGGAAAATCAATAGAAGAAGTTGAGAGGAAATCTGACATTTTTACGGACAAATTAGTAAAGTGGTTAACAGAGAATAGGTTAATTATAAATAATGATAAATCGATTCTCTTACATTTTCATTTTCCAGGAAAACCTCGTATATCACCTAGAATAAAAATATCTTCTTACTCCAATATTCTTGCATTAGAAAGCTTTTAGGTGTCATTATAAGTGACGATCTTTCATGGTCTGCTCATATCTCCACTTTAAACAAGAAACTAAGTAGCGTGTGTTTTGCCTTATACAAACTACAAGGTACTGTGTTGAGAGAAGCACTTCTTAGCTGTTAATACGCCAAGTTTAATTCATTAATTAACTTCGGCATAATACACTAGAGATCTGCTGAAAATAGTTTAAGCACTTTCCGATTGCAAAAGAAAGCGACTAGAATAATTTTTGGATTACCCACAAAATCGACATGTAAAAAGGTTTTCATAGAAGCAAAAATTTTAACACTCCCCAGCTTATACATCTATAAATCTATTCTTTTTACTGTAAAAAAACATGCATCTTTTTATCTTCAACAAAAATGTTCATAGTCATAATACAAGATAAGGTAGTGACATATTTGTGATGCATCAAAAATATGCTAATATAAGCAAAACTGTGTACATGAATTGTGTCAGATTGTATAATAAACTTCCTCTGTTCTTGAAAAATATGACCAATGTTTCCATTCTTGGTAAGACGTTATATAATCTACTCGCTGAAAAGTGCTATTACACCATTAAAGAATATTTAAATGAATCTTTAAGTGAATAGTTGGTAATAGATACTTACTCGTGAGTATATGCCGGTGTGGTACAAACAGTTACCTAATTACGATGTAAATTGTCATGTTTTTGTACCTAATATATCGTATTACGTGCTTTTGTATTTTAGAAAGATGCATGATGTATACCTCTGGTACTTGACAATATTGTATGTATTTTCTTTCTGACAACTGTAATGCTTACATGGGAATTTTCCGTGTTTGTAAGCTGATGAAGCAAGCAAATAAATGAAATGAAATGGAAGCATTGGATTGTACTAATGCATGACAGGTATCTTTTCGAACGCACTATATAACACTAAGATGTGGAATATTGCGACCCTGAAGCAGACTTCAAAAGATCATTGTCAACTTTACTGAGAATTAATTATACTATATGCATACGAACGTAAATTGAACACCGGTTTGATGTACTGTGCACAAGAAATGATACACATAGCTTCAAAGTAATATAGGACCCATGCTTTAGTTACAATACATATTACCAATAAGCATCCCATAATGCCGCAAACAGTAACAAACTATTTCAACGAACTATCGTCGTCTTCGTCAGTGTAGATTGAAAACAAAAACTTAAGCTACTGAACATTTCACATTATGCAATTGCCTCTAACTCATATTGCTATATGATGGAAAACTACATAAGATCGAATGCATGAGTTCTTGAACACTATATATAGATGAAATGGTTACATTTTGAACTCCTTGTATGGAAGAAAATAAATGATCATGTGATCAAATTTACACTTCTTCAAACAATAGTCATATAAGAAGGAAACAACAGTTACAAAATTCTACTACTTGTTTCTATTCAATGTTATCTATATGCAGATAAGTCGGATTTTTTCAGTGATTTTTGTTTGAGTTGTAGCCAACTTCATAATGTGAAGTGTTCAGTAGTTTAAGTTTTATTTATTTGTTTATTTATTTACATTGCCGAAGACAACAGCAACACGTTGAAACAGTTTGACACTGTTTTCAGTATTACAGGATGCTTATATGTGTTTTTTTTTTCTTTTTTTTTAAGTAAACAGTACACATATTGAGACTTGATGAATTATGACACTTTGTCACCAGTCATTAAAAAAAAAAAAAAAAAAATACACCAGTCATTTTAAATCAATTTGCCTTTAGTTATCGTAGACGAGGAAGAAGAACCAATTCCTAATGAAAATACTGATTAAAATTAAATTATGTACCTTGTTAATTTTGTTTCTCTTAGGGCAAGTTCATTTCTTAATTTCATATTTATTTTACATATACGGTTTTATTTTATGTTTCTGCTTGCAAATTCATGTTTCAAAACCCAGCTGTCCATTACTTTTGTTTCTTTAACAGAATTTTTGTGAACTTTTTTTATTCTTTTGAATTATGTTAAAGGATCATTCTACTTACGTATTTCTTTAATTGCTGAATTTCCTTTAAGTTTCCAAGCTTTTGACTCTCCCCTGGGATCTTGGTCACGGAGGTTAAAACAGGAAGAAAAAGAATAGAAATATCGAGGAATAAAAATGAAACGGACTTACCAAGCAAAGAACTGTGTTATACGGAAACACGTTGTCAAGTACGTCAGTAACCACCAAATAAAGATAATGCAAACAAAAATATGGCGAAGTCAATTTGTGCGCCTTTCTTGTCCCTTGTAGGAAGGTTACCAACTCATTATTTTTATTGTCTTTCCAATTCTGTGAAAATTTAGTAATCACGGCCTCCCATTCGTCATTCAACTATTTCTTATCTAAATTTAATTTCGGTTTTTTTAAATGAATAAACTAATGTTCAAAAACCGGTCTCTCTACTTTATTTCTAGCTCCAAATAAAATTTTTGAATCTTCTACCCTGTGTTGTGTTTTCTCTAAACGTGTAGATAAACTTGAGATAGGATTTTCCGTTTTTGAATCTCTAATATGCTCGTTTATTCGAACTTTTAGATTTCTTTTCGTTTTGTCTATGTATCTCTCTTGGCAACTGCATTTTATTTCATAAATACCCGATTTTTCATTGGATCCGTGTACTAACTCTTAAATTGGATAATGTTCTTTTCTAAGGTTTTGGGGGCTTTTATTGAGTATAAATCCTATTTAATGTAGTTGTCAATCTGGAATAAATAGGCAATCCAACCCATTTTTTATCTTTCAAGTCGGTTTCAAGTTTATCGGAACTTAATTTCCTTTTAACCTAATTATACCAATTATTTAATAATGAAATTGGGCACCCAATCAAACTACTCAGCTTGGTCAGGTATTCAATCTCTGTCTGTAAATCTGATTTTAAAGAAGTAACTATATTACATGGGAATGATATTAGTCGTATTATCATTCGCATGTAATATAGTATCGCACGTAAAAAGAAATTCTCCCAAATGTTTGCTTTGGTACCTGCTGAAAGTGCAGATTTGTAATGTATGTACTGTGTACGGGCTGTGAGCTTCTGGTATTCATTAGTAATGAATTTATGATTATACCTTCTTATATTAAGATCTAAATACGTAAGTCTGTCGTCCTTCTCTTTCTCAAGAGTGAATCTCAAATCGGAGTGAATATTGTTCAATTTTCCAGCTGTGAATCGTCCTTGTAAAAGAAAGGCACACAAATTGACTCCGCCATATTTTAGTTTGCATCAACCTCCTCCGAAGATTACTGACGTACTTAACACGTGTTTTCATACAATACAGCTATCCTTTTGGTGAGTTCGTTCCATTTTTATTTCTTGATGTATCTATTCTTTTTGTTCCTATTTTTATCCTTTGTGACCAAGACTTTAGCGGAGAGTAGAAAGCTTTGAAGTTTAAAGAAAATTGAGGAATTACAGAAATCCGTAAGAAGAATGAGAATGGTTTTACATTCCCTACGTTAAAGGAACTGAAAATTTAAAACAAAACATTCTGAATGTAAACAATGCTAAAAAAATACATTATGCATAAATCCATTAAATATATGTATAGTGAATATAAAATAAATTGTTGAAGACACAAAACGCAAAATCCTTGTTTTGACTATTTCTAATTTCCTGACTTATATCACTCATCCTGAACAAAAGAAATAAAGCTTGATGTCAGATCAGTCATTGATTGAGTCCTGCCGAATTTAGTAAAAAGGATAATTTAATTTTAATTTTCCGTGTATGTATTTCATTATAATTGTTATGAGCTTATATTCATAAATCAAACACGCTAACTATTGATGTTAGTCGAGAATATTTAAAGAGTTGAAAGAGCTCAGATTTTAGAAGTACGAAGGACAAATTTGTCTCAATTCTTCTGCTTTCACAGGTTGGCTATTTAATTTCCTCCTATAGACCTGAAATTACTGTTTCATAACAATAGCGTACCATTTCAGATTTTGCTAAGGAAGGGGCAGAATTGTCCACGAACATAGGAATTTCAAGGTTATTTTAATATATAAGTTCTTAAAAAGCATATATTTCCCAAATTCAGACGGAGGAAATTGTTCCCTACTCTTCCCAAATGACACCCTTGTTTCGTAGTCTTATTTGATTCATCTTTATTATAATTGAAGATAAGAATCATTATGATAGTTGTTAAGTATATATTACATAATGATTACTGCTTATTGCTATAGTTTACTGCTTAGCAATAAGTAGGTTCAAGTACATATTAGTCGTATTATCATTCCCATGTAATATATTATTACCACAGTTATATACACAGCCTGCTCTAACATATGTGCCGAATCTAAAAGTTCAGGTATCAAAATCTGTTATAACTATATTATTTAAAATAAATATTTCTTGTTGGAAACATACTTCATGATGATGATAGCTAAATTTCTTAAGCTTTTCTCTATTCGAATACTACATTCATAAATGTAGATTGAAAATGAAATCTGTGTTAAGTGCCAAAAATAGAAAAGTTGGGTTTAATGTCAGAATGTGGGCTAAGTGCCTAACACTGCTCAGTGAACAACGAGCTATCTAGTATTCACTGTGGAAGTAGTTCAAATAATCGCCAGAAGAATGCGCGTGGGCCTATGTCCTATCAGTTCTGAAGTAAAATCTGGGCTTTTTACTCAACATTTTCATTCTGGCACTTAGCATGGATTTTATAGTCAGTCTACAAATCATGTTTATATCGCTTTAGTTTAAGGTCATATGGACAGTGTTAAAGGAAATGATCAAACAAATCCCAGCATGAAATGCTTGTTTGTTGTCAAATACAAGAACCTAATTCTCGAATAGTAGCGAACACCTGTTCCATTTAGTTAGTTATCACAGTTTTCATAGGGAAACTAATCTGTCTCTGTCACAAACAAGCTCTTTATCATTGAAGGTAGAAACAAGTTTTTTTTAACTAAAAAATGTAGAAGGAAAATCGCAAAATAAAGATAAAATAGCTAATTGCACTGGAATTGCAAACTGACATATTGAGATTGGAACTCGATATTGAATTATATAAAAAAAAAAAGGATTATCAAATTTCCTCTCCAGGTAATTGCTTGATCTACCCCTAACATAGTAGATTAATATTTAAAGGAAAAAACAGATACAACGAGATTGTATTTGTAGTGTTTAGGCCATTCTGAGTGCGAGTGCTATTTCCCTCCTGTCTTGTTCATGATAGGGTAGCATGCTTAAAATTGTGACTTTTAAGGTTTGTTCTTTCTGAAGAAGGACGGGGCGGAAATGATGCAATCGTACGGGGCAACAAATTGCCTAGGAACGGCCCTGGCTATATATGTAACAAAACAATAAGAAGTTTCATTCGCAAACGAAATAATGATGAGTTTCTTTGGCAATGAATCTAAAATGTATACTTAACCCTTAACAGTTCACTACCTTTAAAAATTATCAAAAAATAATGATATTTGCAGTATGTCGTCTATTTGGTTTGTATATAACTTGAAAGTACTTTTCTAAATTTTCCCACCAATAGTTTTCGAAAACTGAGTTGTGTCCAAATGGTTACTTTGCACAGTTTTCTGTAAAGTGATTTTTGAGTACTTGTAGCCATATAGTAATAAAGAAAAGTAGTCTCATAAGAAAGGAGAAATAAATGAAACATGGTAAGAGTTCTTTACTTTATAGGATTTAATATCTAAATCTGGAATATTAATTTATAAGAAAATGAGTCCACATAGAAAAAATAATAATATTTACATTTCGCTGAAAATACAGATTGAATAAATATGATATTCAAATATATGCGTAGTTTTATAGAATATTATTATCTTTTATTTCATTTTTTTTTATATTTTTAAATTTGAATATATCAACGTACTGTAACAGTGACTTAGGGGTCTAGAAAGGATATCAATTATCAAGTGGCAAAAACATTCCTTATCGTGATACATATACTTACAGATGGAACTGCATAAATTAATTCTTTAGTGAGCTTGTTACTCCCGACTTACAAAAACGACATCTTCCTTTAGATGTGTAGGCTGGGCAGTGAGCAACAAAATATTTTCTTGTATCATCACATGGTTACGTAGTAACAGGTCGACATATTTTCACTTGAGGTTCGCCCAAGCTTTCTAAAGACAGTCTTCCTCGTTTAGGCTTTCTGCATGATACTAGTGCAGATGCAGTATCAGCCTGAAACACTTTAAGATGTCTGGATGATTTCCCAAGTACGTTACACTCTCTTTTGTAAGGTAACCAGCTGTTTACAACAACTAAATCTAACATGTAGCCAAAAATTCTAAGACACCATCGTTTTGATTTCATTGGTGTACGGCAGAGTTCTATGAACATGTTTGACTTGTCTACACTTCTCATGTGTTTACCTCAGAAGATAAGAAAAAATATTATCTTCTGCCTCCTAAACGATTTTCTCTCATTGTTGGTAGAGTTGAGATTTTCATTACATCCTTCAAATATTGCATTAATTTCACACTTGTAAAAAGTTATCAATGTACACGATTGAAAACTCAGACTCCTCTCTCTTGAATGAGGACGGTGATTTCCCATAATTTTTCAGCAAGACGGAGCTCCAACTCACTATGCCTTATGTTCACGCCAATGGCTCGATAGACCATTTCCGGGACATTGGAATCGGCGACGGAGATGGATAGAGTGGGCCAGATTTTACGCCACTAGAGATCTTCCTCTGCTATCATATGAGGAACCTTATTTATCAAGAACCCATCCATGATATTCACCATCTGATGCAAAGAATTTTGCAATGTTGTGAAATCGATGACATGCTGTTGCTAATCCGTGCGGATTGCAGAGGCGCTTTGCAGTTTGTGTTACTCAAGGATAGCACATAGAGCAAATAATGCTGTAATGCCAAATTTTCACACTTTGTGGCAAAATAACTTCTGAACCAATAACGGTAGGTGAAATAGTTTGTATCACTGTTTTCCTGAAATTGAGGTCGTGTCAAATGATACCCCACATATCCCCTTCCATTTAAAAATCCAAAGTTGGATCCAAGATTATGGCTTCCAAGATAGCTGCCAGGTCTTCCATGTCAAAAAATATGGTCCATTACCCACCCGAAAAACATATACCATGAACCAAACGTGAATGCCAAGATGTTCCTGTGCTACATTTGTCTTAACTGACAAATGCGTCACTCTGCACTATATCTCAGGTATATAATCTGGATCTGAATCACTGAAAGTAAGATCAGGATCTGAATCCGAGGTTCTGAAATCCGATAGATTAAAAGAGAAAGAAATCACTACTGTTGGCCTTATGCTTAGTTTCCTTCCATAGGATATATCAAGGGAGGTAAGTTCTTCATCCATTTTTGACGAAACACAGTCACCTGCAAAAACGTAAATAGCCTATCACAATATTTCTCCTTTGCATCTGACATGAGATTTCACAGTAAAACTTATTTATATACACATATACATTTACATACATACATACATACATATATATATATATATATATATATATATATATATATATATATATATATATATATATATATATATATATATATATATATATATATATCCATACTGAGCCAATGTATGAAATTTAAAATTTGACTAATAAACAGAGTACTATGTTTATTTTTCACGTTAGGTTTTCTATAACAATATCAAAAGATACATCAATATAAGCTAGTCCAATATTTTGTATTTTTTCCTGTACAAAGTATACGTTTGATCCGTTACCGGACAATGTAACCGAATGGTTACGTAGTATATTTTTTATCGTAAATAGTAATCATTTTTTGACATTTTGCCGTTTTCATACTTGCACATTGTTGGACAATGACTTACAAACTAGAACATATCGAGAAAAATAAAAAGATAAACTGCTCACCTTCAGTATTTAATATTTTCTGTCTGCTTTTATCACTGCTTGCAAAACAACAACATATCCACACACTACTTCCCGCATAAAAATCACCAGAATTGTCACAAGAGAGCAATAGCTGCTCTCCCATCGCAGAAAGTATGTACACAAATAACTACAACGAACAATACCGAAATATAACACTCTTCAACCCAATAGGCAAAATCAAAAAAAGTGTAACCAAATGGTTACGAAAACTCGTTAAGGGTTAAAATAGGGATTGTTGGTATAAGAGATAGATTGGTACTTTGATTTTATCCGTTAAACTAAATCTTATAAACAAAGAGTGTGTAAATATGTGTTGATGCGAATTGTTAATAAAGGATTGATCTAAGAAACTGAAATTCTAACGTATTTTTATCATATAAATTAACATAGTATATACCTTCAATAGAAAAAAAAAGTAACAACCTAAAACTTCCTCAGATCCTAAAAATCAAGAAGAACCTTTTCAACATTAACAACTAAAGCTTCAATTAAAGGATATTGGCGATCTAGTTCAAAGATCTACGCCAAAAAGAAGAAACCTCAAGAAAGCTCAAAATGAACGAACCAACGATTTTATTTCTTCACATTGGGTGACAAGAGCGCTGGTAATCGAATGACGTCCTAGAAAAGTGAACGTAACTGTCTAGAAACCTCCGCGTATTTGGAGCTCCAAAAAGGAAAGGTGAAGGTTGCCTTTGGTAAGAAAATTTTACGTTGTTATTCTTTTCCATTACTTCGTAGATTTCTTTTGGAAACCATACAGGGTTAGCCTAAATGATTCATCAGGTTCAATCAGAGCCCTTGGGCCGGGCTTTACCATACGTGCATGTGCATTTACAAGTGGCGCCAATTTTAGAGGAGCAGCAAAACCTGTTGTAACTATATTATTCAAAATAAATATTACTTGTTGGAAACAAACTTAATAATGATGGTAGTTGAATTTACTAAGCTGACCTATTTGAATACTACATTCATATATCATGTTTGGGTCGCATTCGTTTGAGGTCACATGGATAGTGCTAAAGCAAATGGTCAGACAAATCCCAACATGAATCGCTTGATTGTTATCAAATACAAGAACACAATTCTCGAACAGTAGCGAACACCTGTTCCATTTAGTTAGTTATCACAATTTTGATATGAAAACTAGTTTTGCCTTCATCATAAATAAGTTCCATATCATTGAAGGTGGGAACAAGTTTATATATATAATTTTTTAACAAATGTAGAACTAAAATCAAGAAATAAGGATAAAAGAGCTAGTTACACTGGAATTGCAAATTGATATATTGAGATTGAAGCTCGATATTGAATTTTATAAAAAGGATTACCATCTTTTCTCTGCAGGTGTGTTTGCTTTATGTCTAACATAATCGATTATTGGTTAGAGAAAAAACGGACACAATGAGATTGTATTGTAGTGTTTAGGCCTTTCTGAGTGTGAGTGCACTTCCCCTTCTTCCCCTCGTTGTTCATGATGGTGTAGCTTACTTAAAATCGTGTCTTTTAAGATTTGTATTTTCTGGAGAAAGAGGTTGGAAAATGATATCATTGCAAGGGGGCAAATTGCCTAGGGCCGGCCCTGCAAGGGAACCCACGTCGCCAGATCTCACACCATGTAATTTTTTTTTTTCTGTGGGGTTATGTTAAGGACAAAGTTTATGTACCCCCAATGTCAACAACGATGCATGAACTACAGGACTGCTGCTGTGACGGACATAAACGAAAACATATTAGTGAACGTATGCAGTGGTGCCCACCCCCCCTTATGTCCATGACGCACCCCCCCCTCATTGTCTATCCGTAGGCGTTCTTCCATAAAAAAATCTTCTTTTCGATTAATTTTACCCCCCCCCCATCAAACATATTTATATGGATTTTTACCCCCCCCACAATATTTCAATGACGCAGTTTGCGTCATAGCCCCCCCCCCTTGTGGGCACCCCTGCGTATGAAGGAACTTGATTAGGGTTTGGATATGTACCGGGAGACCAAGGGCGCACACATTGAACATTTGTAGAATATACCAGAAACTTGGTGAATGTACGTATCTTTTCATGAATAACCTGTCTTTGCACGTCGTATATTTGTAAATAAAAAGGGGTTTGAAACATGATGAATCATTTAGGCTAGCCCTGTATATTAAAAAAAAAAAAGTAAAATATTTTAGTTTAACGTCCAACGGTTATTCCTTTAAGGCTAAGGAAGACGGATGATTAAGGCAAGTGAATGATGACCAAATAATTAGTAGAATGAGAAGGTGAGAGGAAACGGGGGTACCCGAGACACGATGTTGTCCATCACAAGCTTACTTGGCCGGGGATCGAACCAGAAACCTCTACCTCTGGAGCGCTCTACCACTTAGCAACTGTCCTTCTTCAGAGAATAATAAGAATGAATAATTCAATGGGCTTGTAAAGTCACTGTCAATATATAAAAGTGAAATTGATATTGTATGTCTTTTGTCACGACACGCGACTGTACTATTGGAAACCTGAAACGTGAATTTTTAAACGTAGCATGTGGATCGACATGGAGTTTTGTAATTTCACTTTAAGTGAAATATATATCCTAAGGAGGTAAATTTTTTGTCAAGGATATGGCATCTCACAAACCTTTTAATCTAGAGAGATGAAGCTCGGTATATAAACTTGTCATTAAAAGCAAGCGAACACGTGCTTCAGTGTTTCCGAAAATTCCTCTTCGAAACGATAAAAAGGGGAATTCCTATAATATTCTACGAGGGCTGGAAAGAAGCAACACTATTTTATCCCCGCGCAGGTACTTTTGTTCGAGCTGCTGTTAGCAACACATCTAGAGAGTGGGTGGAGCTATGCAACTCGGGTGGGACCGCTAGTGTAGGTGCTGCAGTGATAGTAGTGGAGTGTGTTGAATGTAGGTTGTCAAATCATACCGCTCTAAAAGGGCTGTTTTCCAAGGTAGAACAACGTGCATCGATAAAGATCGAAGTGGCTCGTGGAAAAAACGCCAGGGAAATTCACTCAGGACTACGTGAAGCATGCGGTGATGACGCATTACCGTATCGGACTGTGGCAGGTTGGGTTTCAGCGTTTCGTGCAGGACTTGATAGTGTGCAACAGGAACCAGGTGGAGGTCGACATGAGGTCTACAATCGAGTCATTGAATTGATTCAATTTTTGCTGCATATGGACAGGAGGTGGACTGCCAGGGAATTAGCTAACGAGGTAGGAACTTCCCACTACAGTGCTGGATGTGTTGTACAATGTCCTTGGTAACCTAAAAATTGCATCCCGGTGGGTACCGCACCTCTTTACAGACGTTCAAAAATGGCACAGATTCTCCTCGCTAGTGATAATTTGGCACGTTACAGGCGGGAAGGGCGCGTGTTTCTGGACAGGATAATCGTACTTGACGAAACATGGCCGAGCCTCTTATGAGCCAGAACTTAAGCGCCAATCAAATGAATGGCGCCACTCATCATTATCCCAACTCAAGAAGCTGCGTTAGGAACCGAGAAATGTAATGAAGATGCTGATAGTGGTATACGATGTACGTGGTGTCATATTACGACATGCAGTTCCTCCGAACCAGATTGTAAATGAAGATACTACCATATGTTCCTGGAACATCATCTTCGCCCTGCACTACGCAGAAAATAACCCAACTTCATAAGGGATCCATCCATTATTTTGCAACAAAACACAGTTGCTGTGAGGGGGGCGCGGTGACTCTGGTAGAGCGTTCACCTCCGGTGCTTGGGGTCCCTGGTTCCGTCTCAGCTCGCGCCGTGTGGACTTTGTGGTGGACAAACACAGTGCTCGTGAGTTTTCCCGGGGTTCTCCCGTTTCCTCCCACTTTCTTCATTCTACCATTTCATTCATTTCTCATCTTCACCGTCTCCTTTAGCCTAACCGGCATAAACATGGGACGTAAAACTTAAAGATTTCATTTCATTTTTTTTTTACAGTTGCTGTGAGGAATGTCTGCACGTGGAGGGGAAGGGGGTGTTCTAGAACACCGACCCAATTCACCGGACATGAGCCCATGTGACTTTCATCTGTTTCCTAAGATGAAAGAACCACTGCGAGGGATGCGTTTCCGCACCAGAGATGCCGTAGTTCGAGCTATAGGGCGCTCTTTTGCAGACATCCACAAAGAGGGCAACGCTGCTGGTATTCTGCGGCTTCCCCACATCTGGCAACGGGTGAAACATGACGCAAAGGATTACGTTGAAGGCCTGTAGAAGTCTCATGATTGTACAATACAAGGTTCACGAACAATTTATATGTTATCACTTATTTCTTTCTAGCCCTCGTATTTTCCTATTTTGATTTTATAAAGATCTTGCCTAACGATTTGCATGAATTGGATAAATCCATCTGTTTGTATTGTAAGAAAACGATTAGCCTTATTCCTGTTATAAAATGTTACTAGGGACAATTGTGTGAGGGTTTACATAACTTCAATGAAATCAAACTTGCTTCAACACGTATCTTAAAACCCACGAAAAGTTTGTACTTATCTTTTATATATTTTCAATAAATCTTAATCTTCCAGTGGGAAGAACGAGCATTCTGCTAATTCACTGAAACATACAGTGCAGCCCACTTTTAACGAATTTCAAGGAACCAACACAATCAGTTCTTTATTATCCGAACTTCGTTATAAACAAACTCATGTATTTTTCCGAATAATGGAAAAAACAAAGGATTAGATAACAAGCAGATATGTTTAGAAAAGAATATACAGCAGTATAGCATTACATGTGAAGATAATTTTATTGTGTTGTTATCTAGCCTATCGTACATATTGCAGTTCTTCCTACCTATTCAAGCACGCTTGAAGAAGTCTGTAATTTTCTTCTGAACCGTGTCTGCTGCCGCTGTTCGTAGCACCGCCACTTCCACTTCCTCAAATGCCCGAAATGCATTGTCCGGCACCATGTTGCTGTGTTCGAAAAGACAGCGTTGCAAGTTTTCCAAACTTTGGATCGCTTCTTTAGAACTCACAGATTCTTTTACATTTTCTACTTCTCCATCATCATCAGAATTTGCTTCATCTTCCTTCGTAGCTTCCCTCACTCTTTCCACTATTGAGCTATCAACATCGGGATCCTCAGTTACTAGCGACGTACTCGACAAACGTAATTCCCTGTGTTGCTGCTTCCTGAAATTCGCTCCAAGTTTCAGGATCAAGAGCCTCTTCCACCGCATTTGTAGCAATGACATCAGGTTCATTTCGAAGCAGATTTAAGTTGGCCCCAACAATTTGTGATGACCTGTGGCTTCAACGCACGCAATGTCGTTGCGAGCATTTGAATTGCCACATGCATGCTAGCTTCTCTCTCAAGTAGAATGTTAATTAACATCCTTTCAAGCAATCTCTTGCGGCAATGGCATTTCACCGCATTTATGATGCCTTGGTCCAAAGGTTGCATCTTTGAAGTGCAAGAAGGAGGAAGGAAAAGAAGGATTGTAGCCTTCAGAGTTACAACCGTATTGTGTATGGTGCAATTGTCCAAAAGCAACAGTACGTTTCTTCCCGTGTTTTCCATCTTCTTATCAAAGTCCAGAAACCACTCGCGAAAGACTTCCTTCGTCATCCACGCTTTCTTGTTTACATAATACTTAACAGGAAGATAATTAACTTCCTTAAAACAGCATGGATTTTTACATTTTCCCACCATAAGTAACTTTTGCAAGTCTGACACACCACTGTTGCAGCATGACATCGCGGTAATGCGAACTTTATGTTTATTCCGTCTTTACACTTGTGTTCTCTAACAGAAAAAGTCTTTTGCGGCAAAGGCTGGTGAAAAAGCCCCGTTTCGTTCACATTATAAATGTCAGAGATTTTCTTCATGTTTAATTTTACTGTGATGATTCTCCGAACAAATTTCCTGTTCAAGTTCAATTAATTCAGCCACAGCATCGGTCATTTTTTACCATCTCACATATCCAGTTGATGTTTCTGTCAGTAACTGATGATCGTGGTCTGTCTGAAAGATCATTGCCTTGAACATTTTCCCGAAAGACTCGAACTATGGACATACAAATGTCATCGCACGCTCCGATCAGCATTCGGAATGTTTTAGTTGCAACTTTTTAAATTTCACAAATAATAATAATAATAATAATAATAATAATAATGATAATGCTTTGTTTTACTTTCACACTAGCCATTTTCCAACACAGTGTGGTTAGACATGTTTACGGAGTAGCACTCTGTTCGGAACTACCAAGGTTGGGCGAGTTTAAACTTTATGCACGTGGATAGAAAGGATGGTGCTTCAATACAACATTACCGATTTAGTACATCTGTTTCCGTTTATGAAATATGAATTAAGTGTTACTACTGTGTATCTTACACTTAGTATAATGAATTACTTAACCATTAAATAGTAGAAACATGATCACAACACTGAAATCTTCATTAGAGGTTTCTCAGCTTACTTCATCATATGGAGAAGAAGTTGGAAGAAAAAAACACAGAAATAGCTGAGAAACATTCAGATAGACGTCATATTGAAATGTAAGATCATGGAGTAGTATTCAAATTGTAAAGAAATCAGTTTGGTAGATGAAAATAATGGGACGAATAGGTCGGTACGAGTTCAGGGGAACAAAGGAATAATAAATAATGATTTAAAAAATGATAAGGGGAAAAGGATTGAAAGATGAAAATTATCAATCACAGTACATACAGTACAAAGACTATGAGAACAATAATATTGGCAATTGACAACAGCTGCGGAACAATTGTTGCGATATATAAAAGAAGAAGCAAAGGAACATAATTACAAGAAAAACACATAAAGGTTAATTTAAAATGATTAACAATTGTCGAGAAACTTTAAAACAACAGCACTTTCAAACAACAGCAGTTTGTTATTTATATTTAAAAAATACGAGAGAAAATATACGGCACTTCGTTTCATACTTACACTTCCACATTGTACAAGTAATAGCTACTTGGCAGTCTGCAGCAGTTGAGCCATTTCAAACTTATATTTTGTTTTTCATTTGCTAAAGATGAAAGAGCATTACAATTCTTGATACTATGGTAGGGTTACCTTATTTCAAAAATTGAAAATCCGGGACGCTACTAAATTACGAGAATTTTTGAAAATGCTTAAAATGAAAAGAAGTGTTATATACTAATTTACTTTCTTCCATTAGATAGAGTTGTTGCAGTATTATGTAACATTTTTAGTAATTTTAGTAGACCTTTTCCTCCATAGTTAAGCAAATGTAAGCAGATTTATCCCCTCTCCCTAGTTTTTTTTTTATTTTTTTTTTTTATTTCTCAGGATCTTTTGTTTCATGGCTTTCAGAATCTGTTATTGCTCATTCAAGGTATAATGTTTCCTTCCACACGTTTTGTCTGTTTTTTATTTTTCGGTTAATTCATTGGCAATATGTTCTGGCGACATTTGTTATCTTCAAAGAACTTCTTTTGTTGAATTTTAAATTTATTTCTGTTATTTTTAACAAACTATCAACTCAACAACTCGCACGAGTGCTTCATTCAATGTCGAAGTAGTTAAATCTTGAACTTAATTAAATCTTTTTTTAATTGTAATACTCAGAAGTTGAAGAGAATAATTATATACCTACTCCTGTGCAAAATAATATATATATTTTGCACAGGAGTAGGTATATTTCCTTCCTTTCTTCTTCGCTGAAATCCAGGATGTTTAAGCACCCCGAGAAATATTTTCGGGACGCCGGGACACAGACCTCGATTCCATGATGATCCCGGATTTTCCGGAATGAATGGTAACAATACAACTATGACCGAAGAACATGTGCAAAAGTCTTGGAAAGTTGTTTAATATTTCTCTTTCACTTCTTCCTCGATCGTTGATGATGAGATTAAATTATGTCTATGCGGTGGGCAGATACAGCTAATTCCACAGGTTCTACACACCATTCATCATTGGGATTTTTTATATCACTAGTCTCAGGATACATAGAAGAATTAGAAAGAGTTGGGAAATATGAGGAAATGTACAAGGAGGTGAAATCTATGGAATTTCGGAGGAAACAAGGGACTATTATGATGGCAGTAGAAAATAAGAATGGGAAGGTAGTCAGCGAGAGAAATGAGGTCATAGGAAGGTGGAAAGAATACGTTGAAGACTTATATGAGAGTAGGGATAGACCGTGTAGCCTAAATGTTGAAGTGGAAAATGAAGTACGCGAGGATGATAAAGGATTTAGTATTCTTAGGGATGAGTTTGAAAAGGCTATATCTGAGATTAGGAATGGAAAGGCAACAGGAATAGATAACATACCAATTGAATTCATTAAAACTATAGGAGACAAGGGAAAGAAAGAATTGTGGCGACTATGCAATGAAATATATGAAACAGGAGAATGGACAAGAGACTTTCTGAAAACGATCATGATGCCGATGGCTAAGAAATCGAACCCAAAGAGATGTGAGGATTATAGAACTATTAGTCTCATATCTCATGCAGCTAAAATTCTGCTCCGAATACTGAACAGAAGGTTATATGGAAGAACAAATAAAGATGTTGAGGAAGAGCAGTTCGGGTTCAGAAGAGGCAAGGGCACAAGAGATGCTATTGGATTATTAAGAATGATCGGTGAAAGATTTATAGAAAAAGGGAAAGAGGTGTATGTTGTATTTATTGAAAAGGCTTTTGACCGCGTGAATTGGGAATTGTTGTTGGGAGTTCTAACAAAGATAGGGTTGGAATGGAAAGATAGAAGACTCATAAGAAACTTATACATGAACCAACAAGTAAGTGTTAGGATAGGGGAAGAACTGACGGAAGAGAGTGCAATTGGAAGGGGAGTTCGACAAGGATGCTGCCTCTCGCCAACACTATTTAATGTCTATCTAGAAGAGATAGTGAAAAAGAGCCTACATGATGATGATGGCATTTCGGTAGGAGGTAGAATGATTAGATGCATAAGATTTGCAGACGATATGGCCCTTGTTGCAGAATCTGAAAAGAAAATCAATAAAATGTCGCCAAAATGAGAAGGGGCTTTGAAGAATATGGGATGAAAAGAAATGTTAGAAAGACAAAAGCCATGGTGATTGGAATGAAGGGGTCTGTGTCAAATATAAAAGTAGGAGGGGAGAAAATAGAACAAGTGAATAGTTTTCGATACCTGGGTAGTGTTCTTAGTAATGACATGAAATGCGAACGTGAAATAAAAGCAAGGATAGGAATGGTGAAAGAAGCCTTTAAAAGAAAGAAAAGTCTGTTCTGTGGGACCTTGAACAAAGAGTTGAGAAAAAGACTCATAAAATGCTTCGTGTGGAGTGTTGTGCTGTATGGGGCGGAAACGTGGACATTGCGTAAGGGTGACGAAAATCGACTGGAAGCCTTCGAAATGTGGGTGTGGAGAAGAATGGAAAGAGTTAGTTGGGTCGAGCGGAAAACGAATGAGTGTTAGAAATGGTGGGTGAGAAAAGAACACTTTTAGATATTATTAGGAAGAGGAAGAGAAACTGGTTGGGACATTGCCTAAGAAGAGATTGTATCATGAGGGACGTCCTAGAGGGTATGGTGGCGGGAAAGAGAGGGAGGGGGCGAAGGAGACTACAATTAATGGATGATATTAAAACAGAAAGATCATACGCGAAGACGAAAAGGTTAGCGGAGGATCGTGGAGCATGGAAGCTTCTCAGCTGCGGCAAGTGACCTGCCAATAAAGGCAGAATATCTATGATGATGATGATGATGATGAGTCTCAGGATATATTTGCGTCCAAATACAACTTTTCAAAATAACATAAGACTTAAGTTGTGATTTTAAATGTAGTGGAGCCTTTTGCATAAATTTCCAAAATGAACATTTTTCAACTCAGATCTACTAAGTAATTTTTAAAATTCTGTTACTCTTTTGAAACATTCATAACGAATAACAATAGTTATTTTGTCTTTCTTTGACAAGTTTTTTGTTTTTCTTTGAAACTTACGGATTTTATTTAGGTCTAGAATATCTAACTGAAGTCCGATTTTCATGCGGTTTGTGACAAATGATCAAAGATGGATGGAAGATTTATGGAACTATGTTTACTGGTTTAAATTCATTCGGGGTAATATCGGCCACGCCTCAAGAAAAACAACAAATATTCGCCAGTGTACCTTACAATTGGAACAAAGTGCGGTGCGGTGTGGAGATTTGAGTTTTCTTCGTTAGATGGGAACATTGTCAAGGTCAATAAGAAACAGGAAGCTGGGTCGTTGTATTGGGAATTGTGTTGTACAGTTCTGTGCTACTGTCTGAATACGATCAGGACATAGTGAGAATAGTGTGTTCTTTGGAGCAATATGAGTTTATAGTTATAAGTTTTTGGAGAATGGAATCTGTTGTTGTTACGCAAAGGGCATTTAGAAACAAATTCGTCTCACGTTCGGCTCTAAAGAGAAACATGATATGGTCGCTAGTGAATAAATTGGAAGAAACAGAATCGCTTCGGAGTGAGACAGGGAAGCATCGGACTCCGCACGGGGTGGTTGTGGAAGATGTAAGCTATCGACTCGTTAGGTCGCCCAAGAAATCTCTTCGTCGTTTGTTTCACAAAACCGGCTATAGCTATTCAACATGTGATTTATGGGTATTGACACTAACATTTACTTTGTATTCTCACTAACACTTAATTTGTATTCTGCAATTTCGCTTTAAAAATGCAAAACCTCATTCCAGTGTGTTACACTTGCGAATATTTGCTGTTTTTCTTGAGACACGGTCGATATTACCCCGGATGAATTTAAACCAGTAAACATAGTCCCATTAATCTCCCATTCATCCTTAATAATTTGCCACAAATCCCATCAAAATCGGACTTCAATTAGAAATTTTAAACCCAAATGAAATCCGTGAGTTTTTTTTAAAAAAAAATCAGCCTGTATAAAAACGTGATAGGAACCACCGAACTGAGGGATAAAATTTACAACAAAGGGCCCCAACTGAAATGTGTTAACTGTACTGTTTCGGCGTTCCATGACACCTTTCTCAGTAGATCTCTGCAACTCACGCACAATTTATATCATTTGTTAGAATTTTACTTTTCAATATTTCGTGTGCAAAGTACAAAAAAATCAAATAAAATAAAGTATTAAAAAAGTAAAAAAAAAACTTGTTAATGTGATCGTGTAAATTTTTTGCACTAAAATCACCTTTTAAAAGTGTTGTTACTGTGAAAAGCTTCTTTTTCAATTGTTTGTTGCGAAGTTTCCTTGTAAATTGTTCTACTTTTGGGTAGTAACTAATCTTAACAATTTTGATTAGTGTTCCTAAACCTATTTCTGGATTCTGAGGAGTGTGTTTGGCTTACGAAATGCTTACTATAGATAATTTAGTCTTTCGTTTCACTTCTTTGTGAATATTGAACTTCATTTGAATAATAAACATTATTACTTTCATATTGAAATCCCACTCACAGCTCCTCTTGTCCAGATTCAAACTTCGAATCCTTGTTCTGATGAAAAATGATTTATGCACATTTCTTTCAATGTAAGATGATGATCTACGTAACACTTTAAACTATCCAATAGTGTGTCTAAATACAGACGTTTCGAGATACCTGACTCAGCAGTATCTTCATTTCGTGCGTCTCTAATATGTTCCTTTAACTCTGTTTCTATGTTTCTTTTCGTCATTCTAACATAATATTCCGAACATTCACAATTTGCTTGATATATTCCTGAATGAGCCCATTTATTAAAAAAAAAAAAAAATGTATACAGACCACAACTTATCAAAACTTACCGAGAACTTTATGCAAAAATGTCGTTGCAGAATCGAGACTAATTACTCAACACGATCCTATCAGTCATGAAAATTGCATGCTACCCGAGTGCAACATCACTCCATACGCTGTTATTTATGCACTGCTGTCATTAGAAAACTACACAGGGGACAAAAGGTGTTCTACAGAGTCCATTATTTCGTTTGGATGGCAGGCGTGACAGGGTTACGTAATGCTTCAGAGACAATGCGACGATCCTCCCGTGTTGTGATCTGTCGTGGTCAATTGGAACCTTCACGTCATGCGTTGTTGCGTATCCCTAGCTCCAACATCGGGCCACAGTGACAATAGAATGTTCCACATGTGTTTCAATTGCACGAAACGCCCTGCCGACCCAGTGGAACCTCACGATGCGGTCCCTTTCGAATGCTGTCAAATGCTGGTAATTCTGTCTAATGCGGCGACGAGGTGTCATAGGTTTCTTGACCTTCCTACACTGTGCTCACTCACTCTGTCATGCTTGACAACCGATTAATACAACCAGGGCTGAATTCCTTACTACTGACATTATTACTTCCTGCTGATCATTCGTGTTGTTCCTGATCTTTGAATCTCCGATCATCTGTATATCCTCCATAGCGCTACACATATACTGAATTACAGTTGACTTGGACGATTTTTTTCTTTTTTAAGTGAGTGTTATTGCTGGTGGTAAGGCAAGGCTCCAAAACTTTTACAATTTCCCTTATTTCTAAATCGTTGAATAGGATTGATTTTGAGTCTTTTCTGAGTGCATTCGATAGCAAGATTGACCGGAGTGGAATTATACACGTGCACGACGTCCAACGTCGTTCATTTTCAACCACTGACATTGACTAATGAGCAACTTCCTATTTTAACTTCAACACTGTTATTTATATTTGATTTCTTCCGTGTTTAAAAATAGGCCTATAATTGGATAACCACTTCGCTTTTCTATAAATGGAAGTTATAAAGTTCCTATCAGGAACTATGAATCTTAAGAGGGATACCTTCTTTATGCACTTTAGGTAAACCAAAGATTAGTAGCAGAATTGGGGGATGAGCTTTTAGACTCTTAGCTAGTTTTTCATCTATCACCTACGATTCATCCAATAAGTTATTGATTTTCTGTGAAACTACATGCAGTGAATTGGAACTAAAATGATGTAGTTGTTGTTAATTTTAGTTCTTAATTTTTGTATAATCCTATTTGTCTAAATCAGTAAATGTAACTTCTTTATCTGATTTTATAATCAGCCAAGCTTTTAAATTCTAAAATTCCAATTTTCTTAATTTTGGCTGATGTTGTTGATGCCCTTTTTCCGTTAGAAAATTTCGAATAACCTGCCTACAGTCTGTCGTCATACGAAATAGTGCAGGACAACATTAGAAGAAATAAGTTGAATTACACGTGAGATGCACAGACTGCTGAAGAAGGTATCAGGGAACACCGAAACAGTACAGTTAATAGTAAATTAAATATTAATAAAAAAGCCCATTCATTATTCAATTATTATCCTGAGATATGGTTTAATGTGACTTATATTATTATTATTATTATTATTATTATTATTATTATTATTATTATTATTATTATTATTATTATTATTATTATTATTATTATTATTATTATTATTATTATTATTATTACTAACATAATTATTGCTTGGTTGATTGGAGTTGAATGTCTTTTTGAAACATAGAGGCTATATGAGATATTACTTACTGTTTAAAGTAGAATTCGAACCACTGCTCGGGCTCGTATCCGAGGCAGTTGAACCCAGCAGATATCATACCCACAGTATATACGATTATTATTTGAGCATATGCTAGTCTTTGATCTGATTTCGATTCACTTTTCACTCCACAAAATAAGTACGGTACCGTAGTTTCGGGAATCTAAGACGCCCTCAAATGTAAAAGAAAAAGACCCCAATTTTTTAACGAAAAATTTAAAAAAAAAATGTCCTCGAATGCAAGATGCACCCTTGGCGAAAATGAAAACCTACACTGCATTGATTTTAAAGAATGAAAAAAAAAATATATATATATATTAATAAACATGGGAAAACAAATAATGTTGTGGGAAAATAAAGAAACATTGAACTTACTACTGGAATTTACGGTATATTCATGTGCATCTGCTGATACTTCTTTTTCCTAATGTAATTACGGCACAACATTTGCTTGCGTCAGTTTTATAGCAACCATTATCGGTATCATATTATACAAATATGTATATTATATTGGTATATTATACCAATATATACATACATACACACACATATACACACACAAACAAACAAACAAACAAAAAAAACAAGCACTAAATTATTCAGGAATTATTTAAACTTGTTTCTTTTCTCCTGTTTTGCACTCACACTCGCAAAACAACACTGACACGTTACTGCTCATCATGTTTCCTCATCAGCATCACTATCTTTTCCCAATTTTTCTACTTTTAATGGCCAAATATACACGAAATACACATTTTTTACAGAATCGTGACTAACGGGATTTGCAATTTTTCGCAAAACTCCATCTAACCTAGCCTAAGTCTGCATAACTCAAGTCTAAGACGCACCTTGATTTTGAAGGGGAAAAAAAGTGCATTTTAGAACCGCGTAAATACGGTAATAAGGAAAGACACTAAAAACAACTTCTAAAAATTTAAAGGGTTTGTTGGTAAACACTGCCCTTTAACTGAGCTACTTTGCAGATTGTGTATATACCGAAATGAAGAGCCGTTTTTTTTTTCTATAATTTGAGGAAGGACCATTTACTTGAGAACACTCAGTTTTACAGATAAAACATTTTTTGACCTCTAAGAAGGAAGCATTCATACTCCACACTTCATTCCTCCTACCAATTCATCTCACTATATTTTTATTAACAGTTTAACAGCATTATTTATCTTAAGACAAGTGATCATAGCTCCCGTAGCATGTGCAGTAGCAGTTTCTAGTATAATGCAAAGGAACACTGAATAACGCGAAATTATTGAAATTATGCCATCGTTCATTTTAATATTCACTGCATCTCACCAAGCACCTCAGAAATATGTTTTCCAGCTTACCATTCGTCTTCGAAACATATCAAATCAAGTTGAAGAATCCGTTCGACAATGTATCTCTTCTCTCATCCTAGTATCAATTCACTCATGAGCTCCTTCGTGGCTACGCGGTTAATGTACGCGCCTTTGGCGTGGATGACCCGGCTTCGATTCCCAGCGGAGCTTATGCGGTTCGGATTCCACGTTAATCAGTAGGTTCCGTCTCATATAACCTTGCTGCTGAAACGGACGTTAAACTCAAAATCAAATCAAATCAATCAGTTCACTCAATGTTTAGTTTCTGCAAAAGAATGAAGTCGATTTGCCAGTGGAACATTGAAACTCGACATGGAGAAGTGGCAAGAGATGAAACTATGTGCCTACAGTATCAGAATGGTTTAACAGGGTGCGGCACGTAAAACCTTCATAAGACATCAGAAAATGAACGTAATCAATGATTAAAAAAAATTCAACACATAAAATGAAATGTAATGTTTTGAATATGATTACTCACCTTCACAGTAGGTGCTGAAAGTGTTCTCCACCCTGAAAGTATCCTCCGTATTTAGTAGATGTGGTCTGTTCTTGGGAGTAATTTGAACAAATCCTGTACGCCGCAATTTTTCAATCAAGTCCTGTATGGTGCTTTTTGCTGGCGCAGACAGTTCTGGAAATTTCTCGTGAAACAAATTCTTTGTTTTCGCAAAAGATCCAATACGAATGAACGCATCAATAATGACAACACGCTCGGTTATTAAGTACGGCATTATCACTTCACACAACGAGGCTTACTTCTCTACTTATTTGAACACACTTCACTGGCTGCGGCTGCAACTGCTTTTCATGTGCACCTGCAGGTCAAGTGTCTTGTCCCAGGTTCGACATGCCATCTCTTGGTAGAAAGCTGAAAATAATTTAATTGTAACCAAAAATGCAATAAACCATATTACGACGGGCCGATTTTACGTGCTGCACCCTGTATAAGAAAAACAGCTCATATATAAAAAAAAAAAAAAAAAAAAATTATTTTTATTTCTGAAAGGTAAGAGAAGTAATTCTCTTACTAAACTGAGCAAACCGTTTTATTTCTTAGTATGAGAGGTGGGTTTACTAAATGTCCAGTGTTTCTTTTCTCTTGTTGTGGCATCTTCAGCCCACTTCTAATTTTCGTACTGTATCTGGTGCCTCATTTAATATTAGGTAAAAGCAAATGTTCCATTAAAAGCAAGTGGAATTTAGTAATAGTTACAGAAGTAGACGTCTACCTCAAAACTCGATAGAGTTTCAGATTTGACACTTATAAAACAGCCAATATTATTACCTGTGTGGCGCGTCAAGGAGTATTATTTTAGGATTGTATTTCATAAATTCACTCTTCGCATATTCTTATAGGCCTACTCTCCGGGGTACATCTTGAACCGCTTCTTAATTCATGTTTTGGTTATTGTGTTACGAAAAAAGGATAACTTAAGATCAAACTGAGTAGATTAGTATGCCTTTTATACCTTTTCTGAAAATTGGAAAACTGAACACAGAACAATTTATGATGAGTATATAGTGTCCGTCATCATTTTTTGCAATAATAGTGTTTCTATATCTATAAACGTCGACTAAATGGATGTTTTGTCAAGTGTACTGACTCGAATAAAATATCGATGCAATAACAGTAGGTATAAGGGTTTATAGTTTGCTGTGATTCATCATGTAGTTTCATTACTTCACTTAATTGCCTAATTTACATATTGCCTGACATACAGCCCGGTGGCCCAGAGTAGGCACTGGCATCCTCAGTGATATGCCTCTATTTTTCTATTGCTGTTTCTCTCTTTCCTTTCTTTTACTTTCATGATCTTCAAGTCCATCATATAACCGATACCAGGTTATAGAAGGATTTTTTGTGGACACTCTGTATATTTCGTAAAGACAGTGATTATTATTTTCGATTTATACTTTATTCTGCGACGCATATAAGTTCTTTCTTTGGTGGGAATTGCTTCTTTCCCACACAACTGAACAAAGAAGTCTTTCATTGCTTTTTCATATATACATTTAAAACATTGCTTTTGGTGAGAAAATTTCAGTTAGTGACGAACTATTTCAGTGTTTTTCCCTGACTTGTTATTATGCACAGTATATATTCTGCAGTTATTTGGAACTGAATTAAGTGCTTTCTTTAATCGCTTATGGAAATATTGCGATAGTTTAGAGAAATACTGGCTGACCAGATGTTCAAGTGACCAAAGTGACGCCAGTCACGTTGGTTTTGCAGTTCCTTATCTGTACTTTCTCACGCATCGTAATTTTGAAAGTTCGTCTTTCATGGGACCAAACACATGGAAGTCACAAGGTGAAAGGTCTGGGCTATAAGGGGGATGATCTCACACTTCCCACCTAAACTTTGTCAGAAGTTCGCACGTTTGTTGTGCTGCATGAGGTCTTGCACAATGCCTTTGGACAGTTTACTTAGCCGTCGACTTTTAAATGCTGATAAATTTCAGTGCAGCCACACCTTTTCGCTCACAAAAAAAGAATCACTGCACGCATTTCCAATTTGGACGCCACTTGCAGCTGTCGAGACATGTTTACGACTAATTATCAGAGCACTTCCACTTGCCTCGTGAAAGCCGCTACGTCACACGATACAGCTACGTGTCTGTAGTGTTACCACACAATTTCATCAAAATAGCCTTTGACTGAAAATATCTACGAAAGAGTGCAACTAACTTTCTGACTGATCCACGTATTTATAGAAGCTATAGGGCACGAATTCATAAGAAAAGTGACTCACCTTGTGCCTCCATGTTTAATACTGTAACTGAATATTTTCTTCCTCTCTGGGAACGTCACCAGCACCACTTTTATTACTTATCACCAGATTCTTACTCTTATATGTCATGCAAATGGCTAATTCACTAGACATTTTTCATTTCTAACACCAAACCTTTTGAGTACTCCATCAAGAATGGTATGGAAGTCATTGCAGACATCATATCACTAGTTAATTTACATCTATCTTCGCTGGACGTCAAAGCTTTGTTTACTTCAATACTGATCAATTTAGCTATATCCTGTACACAGAGGGAACTAAGAGAAACAAGGCATCCGATCTCATCATTTACGAAGTCATAAAACTCCTTTAAAGCTTCTCGACAATAATTATCTAATTTGAAGAATATATTCACAACCAAAAAGATCTTGGGATGGGAAACCCATTTTCTCCTCTACTTAACTATATAGTTATGGATAATTTGAAAAGAAAATTCTTAGCAATGAAAAATACAGGGTGAGTCAAAAGTCCTTGGACACCTGCATAAGTTTGAAAATCAACGGGAAAAGTAAAAAGTGATGGTGGGAACAGAGGTTTGATGAGCGCCCGCAACTTTTGGAGTATATGTCATTCATGGTCGCCATCTTGAAATCCGCCATTTTGGATTCAAGTCAATTTTTGTAAATGGGAAGGGGGTATATGACACATCAAATAACACTAACTTGGGCTCAGGAATTTAGTGGTATAATTTGTTTTTTTCTATCTTGTACAGTTTAGAAGTTATTAATGTTCAAAGGTGGGAAATTACCTTGATACTGAATGCTACAACACATGTTCTACGTGTTGTCCATCCCGTGCAATGCACAACTATAGTCGCCGCAACCACTCTGACTGCACACGGAGGAGAATGTCTCCTGAAATTTGGTCACAGGCTTGTTGGATGCGTTCCTCCAAGTGTCTCAAATCACGGAATGTCTCAGCATACACTATCTGCTTCAGATGTCCCCATAGATAAAAATCAAGCGGCGTTAAGTCAGGGGATCTGAGCGGCCACTCCACAGGATCACGGCGACCAATCCACTTCCCTGGCAGTTGTTCATCCAACCATTCACGGACACCAAGTCCATAGTGTGGAGGGGCTCCATCGTGCTGTAAATAAGATGGGAAAATGCTGTAAATAAGATGGGAAAATGCCGTCAGCGTTCAGTGTGACAGGGAACACAAGGTCCTGCAGCAGCATCAGATACTGTAGTGCAGTTAAGGTGTTGTAAATGAAAAATGGCCCAATGATGCGGGTGTCCCATATGCCACACCACACCATCACCTTCGCTGCACTATGTTCTCGACTCGGATCAACCCAGTTCGGATTTGCGTCACACCAGTACCGACAATTATGTTGATTAACCTTCCCGCTCAAAGTGAAATACGCCTCGTCGCTGAACACTATGCCCTTGGCAAACGCAGAATCCAGTTCGTGTTGTTCAGTAGCCCACATGCAGAACTTCAACCGGCGATCAGGGTAATCCTCGTTCAGTTTATGTTCCATGTGCAGCTTGTAAGGATGCCACTGATTGGCGTGCAATATCCGGACAACGGAGGATTGGCTTATTGTACATGCTAGGGACACACGACGGGTACTTCGTTTAGGACTTTTCACAAACGACGCAACAACCGCCGTTGCAGTTTCCTCATTGGTGGCAGTCTTTGGTCGCTCACTACGTGCCCTATCTTGAACAGAGCCCGCCTCTCTGAATTTGGTGATCACGTGAGCCACCGTGCTGTGCGATACCGGTTCTCTGATTGGGTGCCGTCTGTTGTAGTCTGCTGCTATCATCCGGTAGCTGCGTTTCCCTAATATAAGGATGATTTCGATCTTCTGTTCACGTGTCAGACCCATTTTAGATCACTGGAACAAAGAGAGAACTGGGTCAGTATCAAGGTAATTTCCCACCTTTGAACATTAATAACTTCTAAACTGTACAAGATAGAAAAAAAAAACAAATTACCCCACTAAATTCCTGAGCTCAAGCTAGTGTTATTTAATGTGTCATATACCCCCCTTCCCATTTACAAAAATTGACTTGAATCCAAAATGGCGGATTTGAAGATGGCAGCCATGAATGTCATACACTCCAAAAGTTGCGGCCCCTCATCAAACCTCTGTTTCCATCATCACTTTTTACTTTTCCCGTCGATTTTCAAACTTATGCAGGTGCCCAAGGACTTTTGACTCACCCTGTACAAATTCCCGAAATATTTTTGGTACATACACTATCTTCCAAAAAGTCACCGGTTACCCCACAACTTTCGGAATGAAGCAAATCGTGACTCACCTAATATTGAGTAGGGCCTGGATCACATTATGTATCCTCCGAGGAAAACTTTCCATCTGTTGCTGATAGGTATCAGGTGAGATGGTAGCCCACTCCTTCTGCAAGGCGGTTCCAAGTGCGGTATAGTAGCCTCACCCTATAGGTAGCCACTTGCTCACAAAGGGAAGCCGCCCTCGTGTGCGGTTTCTTTTCATACTGTCCTGTTTGTTTTTCCTCTCCCTTGAAAACTGACTGACGGGCAATAAACTGAGCCCAAACTGTTGCCAAATTTTTGTCAATGATCCCTTTTCTTTCCTTCTTTCTGTTAAAAGGAAAACAGTTTGAGATAGATACGCTCTCGAGTTGAATGCTTGAACGCACACACTGGAGGGAAAGAGAGGGAGAGAGAAAAGGGGGCGAGGGAAAGGAAAGTACTACGTATGGCAACGTTTAGCGTTTTCTTCTTCCAAAGGGACCACAAACTTTATGACGACTTCTTTGTGCTAAATTCAAAGTCTCCCGACTGGCTATCGACTGGGCGCGCTTTCTATAGTTGAATTTCGACGAGTTGGTCTGGATCTTAAACAACGCTCCAATTCATCCCACAGATGCTCCACGGCGATTGAGCAGGCCACTGGAATTTTTGTGACCCCACACATTGTTCCCGTAATACCACAACTTAACATTGGCAGCTTTATGGCAAGGGGCATTATCATCCTGATCGTAACATGGGTGCATTCCAAAGAATTTCCACAATGTGGGAAGTACTGAATTGTCCAAAACATCCTAATAATTTGCACTCTTCGTGTTACCAGGCACAACAACAAGCGGGCCTAGGCCGAACCAACAAAATGCACCTCACACCATTACACCATCACCACCAAATTTCACTGTTGACACAATGCAGTCTGGTAAGAAGCGTTGCCCGGGCTGTAGCCACAACCACATCCGACCATCTGACATGAAACACGTGTAGCGTGATTCATCACTCCATAACACATGTCTCCATTGGTTTAGGGTCCAATATCGATGAGCCTTACACCATGCCAACTTCCTGGCTTTGTTCGTTGGAGTAATGTGTGACTTGTGGGCAGGTGCTCTACCATGGAAATCAAGTGCATGCAGTTCTGTCCTGACAGTGCTCAGTGAAACTAATGTGCCCGATGCAGTGAAGAACTCGTGCTAGATGGAAGATTCAGTTTTGACGGCGATTGCTGGATACCACTCGTTTCAGCACTCTCCGGTCCCTGTTCGTCAATTTCTTGGGTCGGCCGGGCCGTTTAGGAACACTGGTGACACCGTGACGTTTCCATTTCAGGATTACATCTCTCACCGTTGATTTTTGGTAGCGGTGACTTTTGGTAGATAGTGTATGTTGATAATTTTTTGATCATCTACAAAGATCAGAACACCTTCTCAGACCTAGTCAAAGAATTCAAGAGCATTCGCAATAGTATAAAATTTATCAGAGAAGAAAAGTCAGAAAACAGCATTAATTTTCTGGACATCCACATTTATAGGAAGCACAACAAATTCTTCACTTCGGTCTAACTAACTAACTCTATGGCCTATGGAACCCGGAGGTTCAGTGCCGCGTTCACAAAAGCTCTCCACTGACTTCTATCCTTAGCTAATTGGATCCAGTTTCTACTTTGTATTCCTATCTCTGCGAGATCCATCTTAATATTATCCTCCCATCTGCGCCTAGGTCTTCCTAATGGTCGTTTTCCTATGGGTCTACCAGTCAAGACTTTCAAAGCGTTTCTACTTTCTTCCATTCTAGCTACATGACCCGACCACCTAAGCCTCCTAGACTTGACGACCCTAACAATGTTGGGTAAACCGTATAAACTATGTAGTTCCTCGTTATGAAGCTTTCGCCATTCCCCATTCTCGTTCCTCTTGGGTCCGAATATTCTTCTCAGGATCCTGTTCTCAAACACTTTCAGTCTGTGTTCTTCCCTCAGAGTAAGCGACCATGTTTCGCAACCATACAGAACAACAGGCATGATTATCGTTTTATATATTTTAAGCTTCAAATTCCTCGACAGAATTCGCGACGACAAGAGATTTTGAACCGAATAGTAACACGAATTCCCTGGTTTTAGTCGACATTTAATTTCTTCGTGAATATGATTTTCATCTGTTAATATTGATCCTAAATATTTGAAAGTATCCACTTTATCAAAAGTATTATTTAATATTTTAACGCCTCCACAATTTGCCGTATTACGGTCCCGACGCACTTCCATGTATTTAGTTTTCTCTGCATTTACTTCTAAACCCATGTCCCTGCAAGCGTTTAATAATATCTCTGCATTTCGGTCTACGAAAAAATAAAAGCCTAAGATTTTTTTGACAAACAATCGACACATTCCCTCCCCATCAAAGAGATTATTTGGAAAAAAACTTCTTTTGAGAGCCTTCAAGTATTCTACAAAAGAACAGAACTCAATAAAAATATCGAAACACTGTTGGATTAAGGAAGAAAAATAGCATTGCCACACACAAACTAGAAGAATGGAAAAGCTCAGTATGGGAATATTATTTAAGAAAAGAAAAAAGAAAAAAATAACTACGAAAGTTGACAAAACATGGGTTCCTTATCTCTCTGGCCAGTCTTTTCCGAAAGGTTAAAGAAAGTAGGCAATGCCTTTGGAATTAATTTCTCATAAAATCTGGTACAACTGTCGAAAGTTTCTCATCAACATACAAAAATAATTTTAAAGATGTTTTGGTTTCAGGGATCTACAATATTTCGGGCGAATGTAATGAATCCTATATTGGTATCTTTCCATTTTATACAACTTCACCGTTAAGATTCAGTCTTATCAAGGAACCTAAACAGGATCTCAATAGATGTTTTCTGAGAATATTTTACATTACTTCATACATTGGATCTGGACACATTGCCTTCGCTTGGAGTTGAATCGTCAATTGAATATTATTTCACAAATTCACAGTTTGATGCCAACAAAAATTTTAACTAGCTTTCAGAATAAATCTAATTGACAAACTACACAAGCCACAATAAGCGTTCAATGACCTTAGTCCAAAAATTCACTAAATTGCGAAATGTTAAATCTGCCAGTGGAATTAGTGTTTACAACAGCCAAAAATGAATTCAGGAACATCCACATTGAGCATAAATTAAAGACATATTGTGGAAGTTCGCTGCTAATGTAAATGGTATTTTTTATAAACATAGAAAATTGACCTGAAATACACAATTATTAACGGTAATCAAAGATCACAATCAAGTCATTGAATAGTTTGCACTAATCGTTAATTAAAGAAAACAAGATTTACAATAGGAAATGTACGACGTTGGTTCAACATGCTCCGCTCCTGACCTGTTTCTAGTGACAGTAGAGACTTGTAATTTTATACATAATATTGAGCATAATTTAGACTAATATCCACAAAATTTCAAGAATTTCTGTTTATTACAGAGTGATGATTAGTAAGAAGTGTAGCTACATTTGAAGAAATGGAGAAATCAAAGGTCCGAGCAATGACAAAATATTTACTCAAGAAAAATGTAGCACCGAACAACATCCGTGCAGATAAGGTGGGAACTCTTGGAGAGACTAGCCTTACATATGACCTAGTGAAGAAATGGTGCCATGAATTTAAATGTGGTCGGTAGACCTGTAAAGATGAGAATGGTAGTGACCACATCAGAAATGATTACAAAAGTGCATGACATGATTTAGTAGAACGGTGAGTGACTGTCTGCCATCTCAACTGGTAGTGTACATTCCATTCTACATAAAAATTTGTTAATAAAAAAAATCTCTGCACGTTGAGTGCCGCGAATGCTGACGGCCCAGCAAAAGAGGATACGTTGTGTGACAAGTCAGAACCTGTTATGGACAATAAAGGCTGACAAGCCAAAATTTCTAAGGAGATTTGTTGCAATAGACGAAACGTGGGTTCATCACTTCGATCCCGAATGTAAACGCCAAAGTATGCAATGGAAACACCCCAATTCTCCACCACCAAAGAAATTCAAGGTTCAACCATCAAAGGGAAAAGTCATGGCATCTGTTTTCTGGGATACTACAGAAGGAATTCTTTTGATAGATTATCTCAAATAGGGAAAAACAATCACAGGTGTTTATTTTGCAAACCTAATTGAACAATTACGTACTGCAATCAAGGAAAAACGCCGCGGAATATTGGATCATGATGTGTTGTTCCATTGCGACAATGCTCCTGCCCATACTTCCCAAGTTGTGGTGGCTGCAATTCAAACAGCAGAGTTCGAAATTGTCCCTCATGCCCGTTATTCTCCAAACCTAGCCCCTAGTGACTTCCACCTGTTTCCGAACAGGAAGAAAAATCTTCGTGGAAAACATTTTGCCAGTGATTCAGAAGTGACGAATGTTGTGAATGAATGGTTGCTGGACCAATCAAAAGATTTTTTTTTCCGCTGGAATTGAAGCACTTGAAAACTGATTGGAAACGTGTTCATGTTGCAAGGGACTAGGTTGAAAAATAACTGGTTTGGTTTTCTGACAGGAGTCAGAGGCGGAGCATGCTGAACCACCCTCGTAAAAGTAAGGACCGGTTATACAATAATAAAAATGGTGCTGATATTCCCTGAGAAAAAGAAACTATTCCGTTTTAGTAATAAACACAGAGGCACAAGGTGAGTCAATTTTCTTATCAAATAGGCTATTTTGTTTTTCTTGCCTCAAGAGACAAACAAACGGAAAGTCTAGAACGTAACATCAAAATAACGATATTATTTTTTAATGGCTGAATTTTAGGTTAAAGCTAAAATTTAAAACTTAAATTCTTTAGTAAGTTTTATATATAAATCTATCTATCTATGTATCACAAGTAGAAGTTGATATCAATATTCTGGGTTCGATTCAATTCTTAACTGAAGGATTAATATTTTTAATGTAAGTTACAATAGTGGAAAGCCTCACCAAATATGACGTAATCTGTAGGTAAAAGCTATTTAAAATGAACATACTTTTATTAATATTAAACATTAACATTGTCATTTATCTTGAATGCATAGTTTTCTTTATATACAACTTATTATCAGTTATCACACTATTTTGTAGACATTGTCATGTTAGTATAAGGATCAAATATGGCTGAGTATTTAAAATAACTACGCAGTCAATGTAAATAAAAATTTTATTATGCATATTTTAATTTTTTATACCTTTACTGATTTTAGACTAAACTTACACAGTCGCAGTCCTCTTCGTAAAATTTGACTCCAGCTGCCGTTGAATCTTCCTCCAGGTGAAGTTGGCCGTACATTTTCCCTCCTGCTTTTGCAACCGGGCTGGGGACCGGCTTAGGCGAGTTAAAAATGTACTGCAGCCACCTCTGCAGTTTTCCTTAAAAATAAAACATATATTAACTAAACACTAAATGAAATAGAAGTCACAAAAGAATATTACATATATTTCATTTATATGTATTTTTATTCATAGTTTATGTGTTTCTTTGTTTGCGTTTCGACTCTTAAGTTGTTTTCGGTGCATATAGTTTCATGTTCGATTTCCAGTTGAAATGTATTCTCTATTCTGTAGCACATAACTGTAGACTAAATCTTGCAAAATGAATTCAGATTAAAGGACATTAACTATTCATTCCTGTTAAGGAATTGGTTTCATTGATTAATACTAAAAAAAGTGAAATATTACTAAGATACAAGATCGGAAACCTTAATAATAATTCATTAATTCATGCTCTCAATGCTACTACCATACAACCGATCATATTCTTTTGTAACATCTATTTTCCTTATAGACATAATGTACTACATACTACGTATTATGTACTAATAATAATAATAATAATAATAATAATAATAATAATAATAATAATAATAATAATAATAATAATAATAATAATAATAATAATAATAATAATAATAATAATAATAATAATAATAATAATAAATATCAACTAAACTGAAAACTCAAGACGACGGCCGTGAACATTTTAGATTTAAAATTATGAAATATAAAAGAGGTTTCCAATATATACACAGAGATCGCGGTATATTTCCAAGATTCTTTTCCTTACTTGGGAAGTTCGACTTCAAATAAAGGTTAAAAAAATCCTATCATTGTTTATTTTGATGATAATGTTTATTTTTATGGTGTCTAATTATTTTAAAGGAAGAGGTAAATGTATGGCTAGGGGGAGAGAAAATTGAAGACGTTAAGACGTTCCTTTATTTAGGAAGTCTAATTTCTTGGACTGAAGAAGTGAAAAGGACGTAAGTTCCAGAATAGCGCACGCTAAACAAGCATTTAATAAGAAAAGAGGACTACTAGCATCAAGAAATGTGTCGTTGGACGTTCGGAAACGATTTATTAAGACTCTGGTATGGAGCGTGGCGCTTTACGGATCAAAGACACGGACATTGAGAAAACCTGAAATATTCCAGCTGGAAACATTTGAAATGTGGTGTTAGCGCAGAATGCTGCGCGTATCATGAACCGAAAGGAAAAGGAATGAAGACGTACTAAACGAAGCTGATGAAGAACGACAAATCATGAAGACAATAGTAAAAAGAAGAAACAGCATGCTTGGCCATCTTATTCGGCACTCCGATTGGATCATTGTGTTAATAGAGGAAAAGGCAGAAGAAAAACCAGGAAGAGAAAGACCAAGGATAGAATATCTAGAAGCAGTTACGAAGAAGAGACCTTATCAAAAGTATAAACAGCTCTTCCAAGGGAGGGAAAAGTTTTAAAATGTGCATGTTGCTCACAACCTATGACTGAGGAAAGAAGAATTATTTGAAGCACACATTGCAACCAATCACCAATTCTCAATCATTTATTATCCGTCTCCACTGGCTAGTGGCTAGAGTGCGCACCTTTGATACACGTGACCTTGAGTTCGATTCTCGGTCGGAGGACTTTGAAATTTGATTGTTTTACCGAAATTTGTATTGCACCTTATAGGTCTACATCTCATACAACCCCGGTATTGAAAATGGATGATAAATTGCAACCAACCAATAAATCAACGGTTTATTAACTCTCAAATTACTAGAAAATGTGGGTTATAGGTTTGTCTCGAATCACAAAGAACCTAGATAATCGCTATTTATTATTATAATTATTATTAAACTTAATCTATTACCAGGTTAAACATGTCTCTTCTTTCCCTTATATACTAGATAAATGCTATGTTGATATCTTCCTTCTTTTTCGTTCCTGGAAAAGCCACAAAACACAAACATGAAACAAGAATAACAGAAAGATTCTAGCAAAATAACGCTTAAGAAGACGTTTGGTTAGAATATTTGCTAAACTACTAGTTTTAATACAATCTTTTAACTATAGTACCTTCATAACTATTTGCTAAGCAGTGAGTTGTTGCACAAGTAATGCAGGATTTGGGGTACCTCAATTTAAAACATGACTGTGATCATAGTGGTGTTATCTATATATATAAAGTGTTATATATCGTTCAACAGCTTATGTGTTACTTATTTTAGCTATATACTTCGTAGAAAGTATGGATTATGTTTCTGTTTTGATGTATTGAAACCATTTCTGTTGAATCTACCTCCACAAATTTAAATTTCACTGTGGCGTACATAAATAACTGGGCAGCATGCCAGCTCTGTCATCGGTATTTAAGCCTGAAGATAAAGTAAATCCCGAACATTGGTTTAATGCTGATTGCAAATTAAAGGACATCCAGACTCGGGGACAACGATGCGAGAAGTTGTACAGGATTTCCGTCGCACGGTATTCGAGAAATTATGAAATGAGTAAAAGATGGACACATTCATAGCACAAGAATGTACAAAGAATCGAACAAATTGGTACTTTTAATTAAGAAAAAAAAGAAAGATTGGAGGCTTTCTAAATACAGCTGTGAAGAAGAGTAGAGAAATTTACCTAGGTTGAACGGGAAATCAATAAGAAAGTGTTAGAAATAGTGGACGAGAAAAGTACAATTTAGAGGAAGAGAAACTACTTGGGACATTCGCTGAGAAGGCATTATATCAGAAGCTGAGGTGAAGTTGAAAAGAATGAGGGAAAGAGCCTACAGCTGATGAACGGTATTAAAAAAGGAAATTAATACATCAAGACGAAGGGATTAGCTGAAGAACGTGATGCATGGAAGCGTCTCAGCTGCGACAAACTACCTGCAGTAATGGTAGAATCTATGATTATGAAATAAAATGAATGAAACGATATCTTTCAGTTTTATATCCTACGGATATGCCGGCGAGGCTCAGGAGACAGTGACGATGAGAAATAAATGGAATGGTGGAATGAAGAGTGGGAGGAAACAGGAGAATCCTGAAAAAACCCACGCATGCGGTATTTGTCCACCACAAAGTTCATTTGGTGTGAGCTGGGATCGAACCAGGGACCCCTTGCACCAGAGGTGAACGCTCTACCACTGAATCTTTGATTATGATAGTAAACGCTGCTCCTGCACAATAAAACACATTCGGTTTTAGAACACGTTGTAGATCTTGTATGATATTTCGCGCGAAAGCTAGATTGTGCTTCTGCTTCTAAACACTTTCTAATACAACAGTTATACCCGAAGATCATGGCAATTGTGTAGTGATCTTTAGATGGAGTGAACCCCTCAATTCGCGCAAATCCATCAAGATTGAAAATTATCAGGAAATTGACCAAATGCATCAAATGTTCAACGCCTATGGCCAGCATTCTTGAACATAAAAGGCTCAATCATGTTAGTAATAATAGTGCCGAACACTTATTAGGATACGAAACTCAACCTATCGTCCAACATATTCGTCAGACCTCTCGCCCACTATTACCTTTTTCTACACTTGGACTGCTTCTTGCACGAACACGTCTTCAATAACCAAATCAAGAATGCGTTATGAGATTTTATCAGTTCTACAACCACAGATATTGGCAGAACTATATTGATGGTGTTGGAACCTGTGAACCAAGATCCTGCATTACTGTGCACCAATCTAGTAGGAAATTAAAGAAGATCAGAATACTTACGATATCAGTCATCAATAAATAACCTTTTACCTTTTAAATAGCTTCTTCCTATGAAGAACTCCAGAACAAACTGAAAAATTAGTCTTAGCGAAAAAAGATTAATTATTTAAATAGCCAAGAGTAAAGCAAGATTATTTGAAGACAAAAACTGAACAAAATGAGACCTATAATACACATGTCAACTGAAAGTTTTACTGAACAAATAAACAGAATATATAATGACGAACATAGACGGACTCTCAACATGCGGCGACAAACACCTTATGCAAACTGGGCAAACCCCAAAAGACTAGACTGAAGATACACAAAACACATTTGACTTTAATAATTATATATGTAGGCAATTAACGATGTTGTTAACTAATACACCACAGATCAAAAATAGAAGCCAGAGAATAGGTTTCCATTTGACAACAAAAGAGCATTGTATAAAACCAATACAATGGATTGACAAGTGACAAAATTTACTAAACTAAATTCTTTTAAAAGTAACATATAGGAACATTATATTATCATATTACTTAGATAATTTAAGCAATGTGAATAGAACTAGATTATTACTTATGATGTTGAAAACATTCTACGTGAAAAATTACTATTATTACAACCTTATAAATATACTAATACCCATAATGACCTTATCAATATTGGAAACCAACGAATTATAAACATATTTGAAGAAAGGTAATCGACAACTTGTAAAATTTATCTTTTATTAAAATAACACATGTAACCTTATTTACTGATATGCAATATAAATGAAATTTGAACAACAAAATTACCTCTAAATTACCAGTTTGCTGAAATGAAATGAAAATTTAGTTAAACAAGCTTATTGTGTTATTCTTCAATAAAAAGAGAGAGAGGGAGGGAGAATATAATTTTTCGTAGAAAGCGATGAAGTAACTACTTATTTACCATCTAATCTTACTTAAAAACACACACGCACACCCTAACTTCTTAGCATTCTTGAGCAACCCACATCTTACATAATTTAACTCATTTAACATTGTTTAAAAAAAAAAAAAATATTCTTTTACTACATCGAAAGGAGAAATAGCATATACCTGGAATTAATTGCGATTTCTTCTAATTCTACAACCCTATGAAGGAAAAATAGAAAATCTAGTTCATTCATTGACAAGACTACTTTTTTAATACTAATTTTAAAAGTTTGCCAAACAACATTATATCAAATAAATCAATTTTACATTAACACCTACTTTTATATCCGTTGTAATATTACTGGATATTTCCTATTTTAGTCTAATGATTTTTATGGTAACCTCTACATTTATCTACCTACCTACCTCTACACACACATATTGTATATATATATTTCAAGACTACATCCTATTTTAGCCCGAGTGAATGACTCTTAAAATTTAAGATTGCCTCTGTATCTAGCTATTTACCAACACACTTACACACTATATATACGGTATGTCTTATTTTAGTCCTAATGAACGATTCTTACGATTTATTACCTTTATATCAGCCTACCTACCTACCATGGGCGGAGTTAGGAATTGTATGCTGGGGGCCAGACCGTTTTTGCTGGGGAGGGGGGCACGGTAAATACAAATGAGAATTGAAGGGTCTTATAAGTGGCATTTTTACTTTTTGTCAAAAATTTGTGGCGGCAATGCCCCCCATAGCTCCGCCCATGCTACCTACACATACTATAAATATAGATGTCTATTTTTTCAATCTCCATGTTAATAGTTTTCGAGTATCAAGCGTAGAAACATATCAAATGTAATCGTAGTGCTTACCAAGTGTGATCTAATGCTGTAAATCGCTTTCTCTAGGCTTCAGCCACAATTTGTCATCGAATGAATTAGCTCTACAGCGAGAACTTTATGAATGATAGTTATGTGTACGAAGGCACATAAAGTTTTAAAAGGGACGTACCAAGGTGAATGGTAAAGGCAGTCACGGGCGGAAATCGATTAAGACTAAATTCACATTTCTGAAATGTCTGCTGACTCGGCCTTGAAATTTTCGGAACGCTACGAAGCGAAAGGGAAGGGTTTCCTGGACAAAATTGTTACGAGAGAAAAGACATGTGTGCAGTTCAAAATTATAGAGATGAAAGTGCACCCCAAAGCTAACAAAGGCTTATAGCGACCATAACTAAGTAAAAAGAAAAAAAAAAGCATCTACTTTGCGGAGGGCATAAACTCTTGCAAAGATATGATGAATACCTTAATTACAACTGTAGCTATGTAGAAATAGCACAGGATTGCTCCTGTGTGATATATCAAAGTGTGCTATCTTGAGTTAGCAGCATTAGAACAATGTTTAGCAAGTGAAAAATAAAGTGTTGTTCGAAGATTTATAATTTTGTTAAGTGTATTAAGCTTGGAGCACAGATATGTATCTTGGTCGGCATTGCCACAATTTTTACTTGAGTATCGGTAAAGTTGAAAACAATGCAGAGTTTAAAAGTTTCGTCAAAATGATTCAGTGGAATATTCGTAGCGGTTCTTCATAGCAAGTTAAATGAATTTACAAATGTGCTTAGGATTGTTATATAAGTTGCAGGATTCCGTTGAACTGAGAAGAAATTTGGAATTGGTAAAATGGATAAACAAAAGAGATTTAAGAGGTAAACCACCCGTGAATCAACACGATTCAGTAAGAAATCCATACCAGTTCCCATCACGTAAAGCGGTATTAATAAGATAGCATTGTGTAGATATATAATTCACAGGCATCTTTTACCTGACGAGGTAATTTAAAGGCAGTAATTCAAAATTTACTAACATTTATTTCTACAGCAGATGAGAAAATGTAGTCCCACAAGGAGTGTGATGTAGTTAAGAAACATGTACTGAGAATGACAAAATTTGGTCGTTGAAACGTTTATGTCAAGTTGTTATATGAGTACTTTGATGACTAGATTTATTCTGATGAATTTATATATTCATGTTCTTATTTCTACTTTACTAGAGATTGAAAAAATAGCCTTCCTGTGTGCATATATAGCAACAACGCTACATTAACAAGTTACAAATCAAAGTACAATATCTTCTTAAGATATTGTTTACATCTTTATAAGTACAATAAATATTTTGTATTTACCTTTAACATACAGTGTTTGTTTTCCTTTCCAACAGAAAGTTTATCACAGACTATCCTGTTTTGCCAGCTTAATTTACTTACTTTACAAAATTCACTGTTAATATACATTCAATATTTAAAAGGAAAAGAAAACATTTGAGCTAAGTACAAAACTATATTGGTAGTAATTATTAAAGCTAACAAACAAGTTAGTTAAACAAAAACATTGATATATATATACAAAATGAAAATGAAAAATGAAAACATGAACAAACAAAACAACACATTTAAATATATAATTACGCAGTAGCGTAATCACATGAACATTTCATAATTATCTACTCATAAAATATACAAAGATAATTATTTAGAAAAAAAACATAACATGACATATATATATATTAAAATATTTACAATAAAATTACAAACATAATTGAAAACATGACATATAATTATTATTTTCTCGTTTTTATGAATATTTCAAAAATATTACTCTCTTACGCTTTCATTAAAAAAATTTAAAAAAATACACTATATTAAACTTGTCCAATGCTTATGAACTAAACTTAGTTAAAAATATACTAATTATAACTATATTAATTACCTCTTACCTCTAGTGGGCCCTTCGCCCCAGGGATAGCTTCATCATATGAAGAGGAGCTATTCCTGGACACCCCCTTCGCCACGAGACACTGCACAACTATTATTAAGCAACAGCCAACAGATAGTAATAGAATTTCTAATTTCTAATAAGCAACAGCCAAAAGATAGTAGTAGAATTCACCAATTTATTTATTTATTTTATTTTTTTTTTTTTTTTTACGAAATAATATCTATCAGATTACTTTTTGATGTTATACTTTGAATATGAAACGTATAAATGCAAACTGAAGAATAAATTCTTTTTTATTGTCCAAAGGAAACCACTATCTGGTTATTGGTTTTCTTTATTTACTTCTAAATAACTGCACAAATTGCCTCGCTGCAACAGATTTCTATTGAACACAATTCAATAGATATCATTTTGCACGTGTAGGCGTCCCACAGGAAGGGGATTTTATTTATTTAAAAAATATATAATAAATATGTACATTTATATGCCACTGCTTGACAAAATTACTGTGTTAATTGAATGGAGTGAAATTATGTTTTTTTTTTTTTTTTTTTTTTTTTCATTCATGATATTATTTACCTATGTAATGTTGACTTTCTCATTAACTGTTTATTTTGGATTTGTGAAGATTAAGATACGTAATGCATCATTAGTGCTATAGTAGTTAAGATGCAAATCGAAAAATCAAGAGACACTTTATGTATGAATATGAGTTAATAGGACGTATAAGAACTTATGCAACCATTTGAAGACAAAGAAATATCTGAAAGAAGACGTGTAAACATAACCGAAGCTATTGGAAGAAGGAAGAAAGAGATACGAAGATTATAATATGTTCTAGAGATTTTTTAGAAGAAAGAATCATATAAGTACCAGAGAATGAATGAATGTATAATTTATCACTCAGGGTTGTAATGGAAGAGAATTGTACCACTCAAATTTCACCAAAATTTGATACATATTTCAGAACATGCTGTTTACAGAAAGAATCAAGACTACTCTATTTAAGGCTAGGGTCAGACACGCCTCTTTTTTCTCCATGGAAGCAGAGGTCAAACTATGACGTCACATGGCGACAACTAAAGGGACAAACACACACACATACACAAATGCAAATTAATGGGAAACATGTGTGGCTGAAAACAAGAATTTGAGAAGCACTTATGTTAGAAATTAGTTTGTTTTGTGATTGTGTTGTGGGCTGTGTTTTGTTGTGTGTATTTTTTCATTATTATCATATATTCATGTGTTAATGCTGAGTGAGTGAGTGCATGTCTAATATCTAAAGAAAATGCTGTTTCAACTTGAAGAACAACAGCAGAAGTTGCAATAAAGACATTATTTTTCATCGTTTCCCAAAGGATTCTGCGGTCTCATCAACATCGCTTATCAGCATCTAGACAATATGAGACAAACATCCGAACCACTTCTCAGGGTGGAACCCGATATTAGGCGCAATCAAAGAAACACTCAACCACGAAATGGTACTGTAGACTATGAGTCACATTTGATGTGAATTGCAGTCCTTTCCTCGTGAAAACTACTCGAATTTACTTTAAGTAATGTTCTACGGATTATAAAGAAATAACTGAAACAAATGTAAGGCCAGTAGCCAACAAGGATATATTCGCTTTTATTAAGAAGAACATTGTTAACTGAACCAAGTTCGAGTAATGAGCATAGGAATATGTGTAAGTGATGTAAGCTCAATGATGCACTACAGATAGTGTGTGATTTTACTTTCTCTATTTTGTTCTCTACATAATGTTTAAGTAGAATCAGAAGACTTATGAAGTTAGGGAACTATTTCGCCTATTGTGCATAAATGTTTGATCTCTTATGTTTTAGTTATTAATTTTATGTTTCTTTTTTATTTATTTTATTTTATTACTTATTATTATTTACAAATAAGTATTTTAGTGGAAAACCACGTGAAGAAACATAGCTATTTCGCCTATTGTGCATAAATCTTTTCTTTTGATGGTGATTCCGAAACTATTATTGCAAAAAAGCTTGCAATAGTTATTGGGAAACATCAGTTTCTCTGAAAGAATCTAGAAAAAATTTAACAAATAATAAAAACAGTTTTTACTGTTATCAGAAACTATTCATAAATGGCCTTTTTAGAAAATTCTAGCTGTCACATGCTTCTTGTAGCTTTAGTAAAAATTGTATGTACATTGTTTTTTATTATTATTATTATTATTATTATTATTATTATTATTATTATTATTATTATTATTATTATTATTATTATTATTATTATTATTATTATTATTATTGTTATTATTATTATTATAAAGAAAAGTGTGTGCTGTCATGTTAGAGATTATTGAAAAAGCGACTAATTTACAGCTCAGAACTAACAGTTCAATTTATTAAATGTAAACCAGACACATAACACAGAACAATCGGTTACTCTTTATTGGATAAAAAATCATGGATCTTGGGAAGTGTTTGTAATGGTAGAGTGATAGAAATTCAAGTTCTTAGCAATATTAGACTTCGGAGACACGTTCTGAATATTTGAAATTAACAGACCTGTTATTAACAAGTCTGTTAAATTAACAGACACTAGAATATTTACGACAAATTGAAAAATCATGGCCTAAAGTTGAAACAAACCCAACTAAAACTAAAATGAACATTGAAAATTGGAAAGTAAAGCATAGTGGATAAGTTGAGGTATTAACCCATTATAAAAAGTTAGTTCAAAGGGGGTACATGAGACATTGTATACAAAGCTATCATCCCAGACTTTCAAACTTGAAAGATTAACTGGAAAAACATGCAAAATGAAGATAAATAAGAAGAAAACCAAAGCGATAAAGTACACAAGAGCAGCAGAGGAAGGGGCAAACGTATGGCTAGATGGAGAAAAAAATCGAAGGGTTACCTTATTTAGGAAGTCTAATATTCTCGGACGGAAGTGAAAAAGATGTAAGTTCCAGAATAGCACAGGCTAAGCATGCATTCAATAGAAAAAGAGGACTGCTAACATCAAGAAATGTGTCGTTGGATGTTCGTAAATGATTTATTATGACTTGGTATGGAGCGTGGCGCTTTACGGATCAGAAACGTGGACACTGAAGAAAGCTGAAATATCCAAGCTCGAAGCATTTAAAATGTGGAACACGGAAGGCAGTCTCAGCTTGTTTAATTTATTACAACAGTGTTTATTATGGTCTTTAATCAAGTCTAAGTAATGGAATATACACATGAAAATCAAAACAAAAGAAGTTCAACAAAAATATGTCAATTAATTTTAGTAAGCATTTTTTAAAGTTTGTCAAGCAGTGTAGAATTTAAAAATTGTCAAGATTTACGAAATATGTGGTTCATTTCTATTCCAAGCGTAATGACTTCCATTTTTCAACTAATCTAATATTCATTTAATTACAACAAATACTTTAATTTTTTTATTCTTTAATTAACTAATATTCATTTGAAATCTACACTATACTATATTTCTACAATCTAATTCTAATGTTTTTTGGAATTAACCCTAGAGTACAATGATCATGACAAAAGATGTTTCCATCTAATGTGCCCTAATCATTCAAAGAGCGCCATAGAACACGTGAACATTCTCATGAAATCTCTTTGCATAGCATAATTTGTCGATGCGCACGAAACAGGAATTTCAATAAAAGAAAATAGCTTTTAGGATGACCTACAAATACACTATAGTGAAGAAGCATCTGCAACTTCAAGCATGACAGGAAGACATAATATCATGCGAAATACCGATTGATATGGTCAATTATATTTACAAGAGAATTACAGCGACATGACATTCAGGATTATTTTGAGAAGTCGATTTGGAAGATATACTACATATATTGATAACAAAATCGATGTTTGAGAAAGAGGCGAAAAATAAAAAGAAATGTGCTAAGAAAAGGTTTATCAGTTTTCATAAAATGTTACTGTCACATAGTAAAGTGTGTTCAATATAAATATATACAAACTTCTAGAGGACAGCACCTGTCTCACGTAGTACATAAACAGGCGGTAGACCTGTCAGGATGATGAGCCAGTAGTGCACCAACAGATACAGGAACAAGTGGTGCTATCGTGATCCTGTTTGACGGCGAGGATGACCTAATGTGTGTACAAGTTCTACGGGACACAACAAAGCACGGGTAAAATGTGCACAGTAAAACATTTTACAGCGGAAGGAGTACCACGTAGAACAACCTACGACATCATTAAAAGATGTAAGAATGGAATTGAGTGACCATCCCGAAGCACACAGAACAACAAAAAAGCATGATTAAACTCAAGTGTGGCCACTTGTTGCAAAAATTCGATGCTCGTGATTTCATCTTGGATGATGAAGCCTATGTTAGATTGTCCCATGCCTCTATCAATGGAAATGACGGTTTCTATACATCTTAAATCTCTACAGTCCCATCTAGTGTTAAATTTTCCAAAAAGAAGAAATTTGAAGAGAAAGTGCTTTTTTGGATTGCTATGGGTCCTAAAAGTGTTAGCCAACCGTTGTTGTGTCGATTTGGATTTGCTATTAACGCCCAGATGTACCTGGTACAGTGCATTAGGAATAGACTAACACCGTACATACGTGTCAAAAATCCAGTCGAAATCCGTTGTGGAAAAGGAGCAAAATACATGTTGTGACGCTTAGCAAGTGATTCATTTTCTCCTGATTTGTTGTACTTAGGGTTAATCTTTTTTTCTTTTTTTCTACTTCGCTTGGAATCTATTTTACTTTTGTTTTTCAGATTTCTGCATTACTCAATATATTTTCTATTTCTATATTATATATCTGTTCTATACTACACTACATTCTACTTTCTACACAACTGTTCTACTTAACACTACTTTCTACCTACTTTATATTTTTTTTATTTTTTTTTATTTTTTTATTTTTTTTACTTTTTTTATTTTTTTATTTTTTTACTTTTTATATTTTTTATTTTTTTTTTACTTTTTTATTTTATTATTATTATTATTATTATTGATTTCTATATTGAGTCTATAACAGTGCATATGTATTGTGTAAAGAAACAGTTGGAATATTAGTATTCTTAACTTTCGATCTCTAAGTCTGAGATTTGATACTCGTAACCACCTTTAATTTTTAAAATAAATCAAACCCGTTTGGAAGTGTAGCACCATCATGTGTGAATACATTGACCTGACTTTTTAACACTATATACTAGATAATTTTATAGTTCTCTCTTGTATTTAAAATCTACAGTCGCTGAAATATTTACTTAATGTGACTGAGAGTCAGTGTGTTTGTCAAAAGTCACCACAAACATTCAGGCACTTGTCCAATTATGATGCTGTTTAAATTCCTCCACACAGAATTCGGGAAGGTGGTCTTTGAACCACTGTTGTACGGTGGCCTTCATTTCATCATATGTGAAATGTCATCTCATCAAAACCTGTCACCTTAGTGGCTTCTTCACCAGACCGAAGATGTGAAGGTCCCAACGTGACAGGCCAATGATATAGAAAGGATGACTCAACATTTTTCACTTGAATCGTTGGAACAAGTCCTGTACTACTGGTTCTATATGAAACTTACATGAAACAATTTGAAACATTCTTTGATCTTCTGAGGTTAAGTAATGATGATTTTTGTTTTCTTGAAGAATAGAAATGTAACAATAATCATTAAATACTGTTATAAACTCAATACAATATAAACTTCATGCAGAAATCTTCCTACTACAGTGATACCTTTGAATAACGGGCATTGATAGGACGTAATTATTTGTCTGTAAATGAAAGTTGACAGTTACAGAGAAGACATGTTCCAATTGTTGGGGGAGTAAAGCAGGAATTCGTTTTGTAAACAAATAGAAGTATCATTGAAGAGATGTGTTTATGTGGGGTTGCAAGGGAAGATACAAGTACCAAGGGAAACAGAAGTAGTGACTTTTTCAGGGAAGAAAAGAAATTTCGTGTAGAATTCTTGGTCTTATAATTGGTTCTCCACCATAGAAAGTGTTGAAGGAGTAACGCCAGGAAGCAATTTAGTTTGGATAGATGTACAGGAAAATGAAGAATGTTGTGTGTGGTGGTTCACCAATTTATTGAGATTGAATTTGAAAGATGTTTTGTAGAGAAGAGAATTTCTGTTTCCTTAGCGTGACCACGTTTTATTTTTAAATTGAAGGGAGCATTTTTTGTGCTGAATATGTATAAACTGAGAACAAAGAGCTTACTAAAGCATTAGGGGAAAATAAGACTGCTGAGGCTCCTGTCCTATTATAATACAAACAGTTTTAACGGGATTAAAAAAAAAATCTGTCCGTATTATGGAGGTGTCCGTTATTGTGAGGTTTCACTGTATTAGATTCTACAAAACGACTTGTCGTTGAGAATTAGCAAAAGCTTACTATTGAATTTTGAGTAACTACAATTACTACATAAATTATATACACATATATATACAAATCATCCTTTGGTCTAATGGATGTAATTTTAGTTCGTGAGGAACTGGAATATTCTGAGGCAAAAAGATAGGTAATAAAGATGTATTTAATCTTAACATAATACTTAACCCTTCTGCAAAATGACAACCTAAAGGATTGAAAAAGATGAAATATTTCTCAAAAGTCGCCGAGTTGAGAGTCCGTCAAATTACCCGAAATCATAACTGCAGACAATTAATACAGAAAATCCGAGACACAGACGTCAAAGAGAAATATCGAAGATTTACAAATACATAATACAGATAAGGACATTAAAGCGAATTGATAAAACGAAAGATATATTATGTTTAGAAATGCTTATCTTTTTACCTCAATTCCTCTTTAGAGGAAGCACTCTCGCTCTTCGTCGCACCAAGGAATGCAGCAGCAGCAGGGACAAAAATAAAACTTGAAGCAGCGGCCACACTGAGATTCATGGCGAAGATGAAGTAAGTTGGGAGGAAGATCCCTGGTTCCATAATTTCTTTCCCACCTTCTTCTTCTTTCCTCTCGTTGATCTAAAATGAACAAAAATATAAAAATAATGAGGATTTGAATTATTATATTTTATACAATTTAAATAGCATTATTTCTAATTTCAGTTTTTGTACTTGGGTTCATCTGGGAACTATTAGTACTCATGGGGACTAATGATATTTAGAGGGAGGTTATATGTTGAATACAGTATTATATAATGTAGTCTAGAATACAGTAGGCTTTTCGCGTACGAAATGGGCCTAGTGTCTCAAGTCTCTGGGTATATAAGTCGCAGCGTATCCGGCCTAAGGTCATTTCACAGTTGAAGCTAGTAGATGTATAAGTGATGGGATTCTTACAAATAGACGTAAGGGGATACTTTCAAATATCTAGGATCAATATTAATAGACGGAAACCATATTCACGAAGAAATTAAATGTAGACTAAAACCAGGGAATTCGTACTTATTCAGTTCAAAATCTATATTTATTTATTATTCAGTTCAAAATCTCTTGTCGTCGCGAATTCTGTTTAGGAATTTGAAACTTAAAATATATAAAATGATAATCATACCTGTTGTGCTGTATGGTTGCGAAACATGGTCGCTTACTCTGAGGGAAGAACGTAGATTGAAAGTATTTGAGAACAAGATCCTAAGAAGAACATTCGGACACAAGAGGAACGGAAAAGGGGAATGGCGGAAACTTCATAACGAGGAAGTACATAATTTATGCGATTTACCAAACATTGTTAGGGTCATCAAATCTAAGAGGGTCAGGTGGACAGGTCATGTAGCCAGGCTGGAAGAAAGCAGGAACGCTTTCAAAGTCTTGACTGGAAGATCAATCGGAAAACGACCATTAGAAAGACTTAGGCGCAGATAGGAGGGCAATATTAAAATGGATCTCGCAGAAATAGGAATATAAAGTAGAAACTGAATTCAGTTGGTTAAGGATAGGAGTCAGTGCAAAGCTTCTGTGAACGTGGCATGGAACCTCCGGGTTCAATAGGCCATAAAGTAAGTTAGTTAGACGTAAGGTACTGCACCGTTAAGATAAGTGAACTTCCCGCAAAACTGCGCTACATTTTACAATTTTATTTCAGTAAAGGCGTAAATATTGCACAGACCTTTTAAGAAATTTGTGCTATTTATGGGCAAGATAAGATAACAGTCATTTTCTTTGTGGAAATTTTTATATCCAAGATGCTCCTCACAGTAGGCATCCAATCATACAAAAAATGGGTGATATTCGGGCAAAAGTCGAGTAAGACCGACATATAAGTAGTCATGGCTTCGCTAATGACCTAAACATTTATAATCAAACTACCGTGTTCACTTGCGTAATAGTAGCACTTTTTGTATCATTTTTTAAATGTGAAAATCCAACTGCGACTATTAAAAGAGGAAAACTGCCATTTTCTTATTGCTATGATCAAGACAATTTCGAATTTTGATACGTACAACATTGTGTCAACAAAAAATGGAGGGTGGAAGAAATAGGTTGCTTGATCTCTGTTGACAGATGGGTCACGATGTTACGTGTCAGTAAACACGAAAAGTTCTTTTGCAATTTAGAAGGAAGTCTCGTTCACAAAGAGAAAACTTAAATGAAATATATATAATTTGAACAATATATATATAATTTGAAATAAATAAATAAATATAGACAACTAGACTTGTTTGCCACAAAAAGTTGCAATCTACTGGACTAGGTATGAATTAGTTGCATTTCAGTTCAATGTATAACATCAGTAATCAGTGCTATAAGATGGTTTCACCGTGTAACCAAGTAAACATTTGTATACTGGTACATAAAAGATTAACTCATGAAGATTAATGATCATAACTCTTATGGTGATAACACTAATTTGTACAGATTAAAATATGAAAATAACTTACACCAATTGTCGCACGGGTCCACTCCATAGCCCAAACAAGCCGAAAACGGGGCGACAACGCATCTAGCTGCACAACTGATGACGCAACAGAGTCTACTTCGCCAAGATATGGGATATGGATACGGCGGCTCCTGAACTGGGTGTTCCCTCAGATTATCATCATCGACTTCCCGCTGTTTTCTTGGTCTTGGTTCCTGTCGCCGTTCGTGCTATAATAAAACAATAGAAATTTAATGAGAATAGAGAAGCATTATTTATTATTCTTGAAATTTCATATAGAAAACTATATATAATGATAATTCTAAGCTACTTAGTTTCGTAAAAAGAAAAAAAATCAGTATCAGTGATGTCATTCACCTAGTTCGCACTGATTCGCCCGAACTGGTTGTTAAAATCGCCTCTCCACCTCTAGAGCTAATAGAGGAGCACTTATGAAAAAGAAAGAAAAAATTAGTATTGTTCTTGAGAATCTAATATATTTATTTTCCTTTCCTTTCCAGCTTTCAGAGATGATTAACATCACATTAAAAATTTTTCAAGTGTTTGTAGATAGTCAAGGTTTTCCTAAAGCAGAAATTCATCAAATCATCAAGGAGGCAAGAAAAATAATTAAAGTTATTGTTGAGAGTTCCGCAAAGCCAGAAGGCATTCAGTTTAATAAACAACGTAACTACAGATAAAAGAAACTCCCTCCTTGCTGAAACTCGCATCTCACCTCTGAGAATAACTTCTTGTAGGAAAGCCTTTAGAAGAATGGGATGCAACGCACTGGTAAAAACGTGGTTACACCAAGGGTATTATACACGTGCCGATTGTTGGGTTAAAAAGAAAGCAACATCCGAGTATTCTAAACATCGACTTTAATTCTAGGCTTATCTCAATACCGGCGAGTTTTGCAAACTAAATATTCAAATAAGCATTTGCATGACTTCAATCTAATACTGTTATTAGTATCATTGGAATCAATCAATAAATAAATAATAAATCAGCTTACCTCCTTGATCTCCTCCACGAAAACTTCTTTGACCATCGTCTCACGCTCCATCTGCGAGGTCCCAGGAGGAGAGATGGGATGCCTTCGTTCCTCAGTTGGTGGTGGAGTGGTCCGTCTTCGTGTTACTTCCTCCTACGAAATATAAATCAAGTTATTTTAGTTCCAGTTTAAATCTGTTTCATCAATGACTCATCTTACTTGTAACAATACCCCTGTACTTTTATTTTCTACATAATATCTCTAGTTGCATATAAACATCATTAACAGCTGGGAATTCAATAGTATATATATAAAGTGTTTGTGTCCACAATAAGTACAATCTCCTACTTCAAGTGAATTTTGCCACATGTGTAGTATGATTTCTTCCAGCATATTAAAAACAGTCATTTATTATTTGTAAAGAACGACATTATTTCGTTCATTTCCGTGGATCTATCGATTTGTCTTCTCCATCGGAGTAAATCTGTCTTCAACATTGGGGGGAACGGGTAAGACAGTTCATTTTTAAGCAGATTTGAGGCTTATTCTGGAAGGGGGGAGGGGAGATGAGACTCATATTACGGTAGATGAATTTGATTTCCGAGGTGAACCTGTTGTGTATTATACAGCAAGAAACATCAATTTCATCTCACTTTTCTTTGTAGTAGACACAAATAGTATCACATTTCTCCCCCCCTCCAAAAAAACACATTTCAAATCGGATTATTGGGGGCACATTTCCCCCAGCTCCAAGATTGAGAGGGATTTGTGCCAATGGTCTTATCTTTGGACAATATTTTAGTTAAATAAAAATAAAAATTTAAGAGTTCATGATAATTTAGGGCTATATCTCATTAGGGCTATGTCATAATGAAAAGCTTAATGGAGGGTTATTTTAACATGTTTTAACTCAATAAGTTCTGGTACAGAATAAATTTTTAACTTTATAAATTAATTATTTCTTCCCTCCATTCTCTCAAAAACTACGCATGACCTTTTAAAATCACACATATCATTTTGTTCTATCGATTGGTATATTTCTCATCTGTGAACATTTTTTTCATTAAACGCTAAGAGTATTCTAGAATTGGGTTAAGGTACGTTTCATTAGTGGATTATGCTATATTTCTGTAACTATAAATATGGATGACAATTTCACATCTTCCTTTTCAGAGAGGTAGCAGCGAAATAAAAAAAAACTGAGTTAAACTATGTCCTAACCAACTATTAAATTAAACTCCGGAATGTGTCTAAATACCAGCTGTCAATACCGAAATTTTCAATGGAAATCTCCATCTTCTTCAGAAGCTTATTTATTTACATAAACACACACTGCTCTTTTCAATCACCCTTTATAGTTTCCATCACATAATTAAAAAATATATATATATATTTCAGATATGGCTAAGTTTACATCTAACATTGGATAGTTTGTAGCAAATATGGTAATTTATAATACATTAAGATTTCTGTTTCAATTAATTATTGGGGTTTCATCTGTGTTGTGAGAATTTTTTCTTTTTATCTGTGTAGTTATGTTTCCTGGTAATATGGTGAAAAATAAAAATAAAATCAATTAGTTCAGAAAAAAGTTTGTATTAACTAATAAAGCTCAGCTGATAATATCACTTTCCCTGATAGCTCGAAATAGTAGATATGATTTGCTTCAAACTTTTCAATCTGCAAAGAATATTTGGGTCGTGATTTTCTTGATGCAACGATCCATTATACGCTGAAGAAGATGGTGACTTGCATTGAATATTTCGGCATTAACGCATAGTTACACGCATTCCTGAATTTAAATTAAGAATTGTGAGCGTCAATTTAGTTTCTTCGGAAGTTCTATCTTAATATCTTCACATAAACAATTTAAACCTTTTGTCACAACTTTTACGCTTAGAGTTAGTACAAAGAGAAAAAATAAACTTATAAATTTCATAATTATAAATAAATAAAAATAAGAAACTTCCTATTGATTAAAAATTAATTTCTATTTTGTTGTCTTACCGTTCCGCTTTGTCTCCGCCGGAAGATTAAGCTTCTTATCCTGTGGAACCTGGAAAGTCTAAGATAAAAAAGTAATTAGAATTCGTGTGAACATAAATACAATTTAGTACACTAACAAATAATAAAATAAATTAGTTTAGTGTAAGTAATTTCAATTAAGTTTTTGAGTCTTATTACATCATTAATATAATTCTCAGGTTTCTAACAAGCTGGGCATGAGAAATACTACGGTCGTTAAAAGTGCATAACCCAAACCATTTTCAGAAGAATATATATGAACAAATAAGACTTTGAAGTATTACCTGGAACGGGGAGGCGGTCGAACAACTGGACCGTACACACGCTTAGTTCTTCTGTCTTCCATGACGGTCGATTCTCCAGTTGTTTCTTCTTCCTCCCTGTGGCTGCCAACTTCCTCCTCGGTGCGTGAGTGCAGTCCATCCTCCATTTGAGATGCAACCTCAGCTACACCTGATTCCACCAAATCTTCTCCAGTTGTAATGGCCTGTGTTGCCCTACTCTTGAACTGGAGTAAGCGCCACAGGTAACATAGACATTTGAAGAAAATGGTCAGTGGCGATTCTTCAGGAGGAATACCACTGAAATCGTGTTCTGGTAAGTCCACGATGTTCCATGGCATCCCCACCTGAATCGTCTGCCAAGTAACCAGGCGGGGTGTAGGTACTCCTATTGCAGTTGCTATTATCAGCAGGCTTCTGATACGTTCGGCTTCAGAAACGCTAACAATAGCCAAAAATGATACAGGTGTATAACCAAGAATCATTCTCAGCCACGATACAGACATGGACTGAGGATGTGACGGTAACACTGAGGTTGTCTCAAAAGGAAAAAGATAACTCTCAACACTACTCTCAGATGTTAGATCCTAATTCAAAGAAAGAGAAAACAGAAGTAAGTCACATTAACTGGATAACCATCAATAATATATGTAAACACAATAGAATTCTTTTAAAAAAATCTAGTTGGACCAAAAGATAAATTAGAATACGAGCTATGAGTAATCACTTCAGCTCACGAGCTGCTGCCAGCCTGTGCATTTTCTCCCGATGTGATTTTATCGGAGGTTGAACCTTGTAACTCAAATAACTCTCCGAGTGTCTACACCTGTACTCCCATTTGTAATGGAAACCAGGGCTACGCCTATCGAAGACATACATAGCAAAGCCGGAAAGAAGTGACAACTGAAAAACAAATATTATTAAAGAATTTTTGAAAGAAATGAGAAGTACAGTGGCGTATGTAAGGGAAAGTTCCAGAATGGATGACTCAATCGTTTTTTTTCCATCACGTAGTGGACATTCTCTTTACAGGTGATAGTGTTGTCTGCTAGGCTGGTAGTCTGTTAATTGTTCATAGTGGGTAACTCATAAGTGTCTAGAGATTGTATTGTTCGTACCGAAGGCGTGCTGTTCTTTTTCTACTCTCGCTGAAGGGCAATAATAGTGACTATGCTTGGGAAAAGAATTTCATAGGAAATACACGCACAAATAAGGGGGGGATTCTGAGTGAAGAAGGCTACAGTACTCGCCAAATTTCTGCCAGATTAGGTTGGCACAAAAAACAGTTGCCAGAGCAATAAGTAAAAGTAAGTTCCAAACCACTGGAAATTATGGCTCGAAAAAGCCAAAAGGACGTCAAAAGTGCACAACTAAGTGTGTGGATCAGGCCATACTTTTGGCAGGAAAGAAGTCACCCAGAAGATCAGCCAAAGCAATCCAGGCTGGTTTACTAAAAGATAGGAATCTACCTAACCAAAGGACAATCCGCAGGAGGTTATTATGTGCCAATTTCAAAACCTATAAGATTGCCAAAAAGTCGAAATTGCCGACCAAGAACATTGCCAATGGATTGACATTTTGCAAAAGGTATCAGGGATGCGCTACTGAACAATGGAAAAGCGTTATGCTTTCGGCAGAGACCCAAGTATCGCAATTTTATACCTTTTTGTAAACACATACGGTGGCCTTCCAATACAAGGGATTTTCAACGCTACATCATTCCCACCGTAAAGAATTCTAAAATCATGGTCTGAGTGTCATTTCTGCTAAAGAATTGTGGTTCATGCCTGAAAGGATATTAATGAATGGAACTGTCTTTCTAGATATGCTTAACGAGTAGTTATCAGTGTTTATGGAGATCAACCAGTGCACCCACTCCCAACATGATGGAGTTGTTGGGTAATTTTAAAGCGGAAAGTGGCTGAACGTAACCTCAGTTCAGTTTCTCAATTTAAAAAAGCTATAAAACACGTCTGTTACAGAAATTTCACCAGAATACTGTGAAAAATTGTATCTTTCCATGCCTTCTCGTATCTAAGCTGCGTTAAAAAAAATAAAGGTTTGCACACCAAATATTGAACTCGTTTTCAAGCGTGTATACTTCACTGTGTTTCTATCACTGAAATGTATCCTTTGTATGTTTTTTTAACCTGAAATGTATCTTTATATCAATGTACATCCGTATTTAAATGAGAATATTCTTGTGTATTCATAAGCATGATACTTATTTGTGGTGAGTCATCCATTCTGGCCAATATATCGTGTTCCATAACAACAAGTACAACGTTTGAGAGGTGATTCCTAACACAGTTAATAAAGAACATTCATATGGACCTATGGAGAAAGTTGCTTAGATTCATAGCTAGGACTGCCTCAAAGTGAAAAAGCTACAATGCAACAAGAGAAACCATGGAGTGGTGCTACATATGAGTGTAAAGGAAGCCACATGCCATTCAATAATGCATTATTTCAGTAATGTGCGAGGTGTACGCAAGGGATTCCCTCACAACATAAATTCCAGACATGCTACAAACAGAATTTTTAGATATACTGTGACTTAAAAGGTGCATCTAAGTAGGCAAAAGGTAAGCTTTGACAACAGTAAATACGGAATACGTAAGCGGGACGTCTGAAGTATTAGGGAACCCCAGCTCCGCGGTTCCTCGTGTTGGGAATAACGTATGCTAAGGTGAGATGTGCCACAGCATATTTCACGTATTTTTTTTAATACATATAAGCGTCAAATGATATATCACCTTCTGAGCGTTGACGGTATTGTTTTGAGCACCCTATATATATGAAAATCACACTTGTCCTGAAAGTATATGAAATAGAGTCCTTGAATCCTCCCCCCTGATTATATTCTGCGTATGCCACTGGAAAAATATATTTAACAACTACTGAATATAATAAATAAAATGTTTGAATAAGAATTACATATTCATATTAAATACAGTGAACCCTTGGGTCCCTAATTTAATCCGTTTCGTAAGCTGTTTTTGAATGGTTAATTTGAAACTTTTCCAGTTTGAACAAATAGTTAAGGGAGGAGATAGAACCTATTCTTGGGACGCTGAAGTGATTAAAAACTAAAATTATTTTTGTTGTTGAAATTAATGTAAATATACACAACAATTGATCTATTCTGGCCGCAGAAACATGCTATGTATTTTTTTTAATTATTTTTTTACCTTTTTAAGTGTTTCTTGTGATGAAGAATATAAATGAAAATACTCTTAATTATCCTAAACTAGATATAATGAAGACTAAAATACAAAAAAGTGCAAAGAAATTTTTGAACACTACACAACGACAAATAATGTTTATGACAAATGGTTGAAAGCACTACTGATAGCGTGCATACAAGTGTGTGTTCATAGCCCGAAATATCATTCGTGAACCGATTTGCTATCTCAAAAAGCCATTATTTGCTATCTATTACTGTTTTTGTTCTATGGAGAGTCCTATTAAAACCGGAAGTACTTGTAAATTTCAACCACTCTCGGTTTTCGTAGTGTGTTGTTGGTAGTGATAGTATATTCCCTTGAGACGATGAATCGATTGAAAAAAAAAAAAAAACCTTTGTCGCTATCTATTACTGTTTTGGTTCTATGGTGATCAGCGTTGAAACCGGAAATATTAGACTTTTATTGAACAGAGAATTAACAGAGGAGATGGAACTTATTCTTGCACGCTGAAGTGATTGAAAAAAAAAAAAAAACTCTTCTCGACGTCTTTTATCGTTTTTGCTTTATTGAAGACAATATTAAAACCGGAAGTATTAGTAATTTCAACCACTTGTGGTTTTGGTATAGTGTTGTGGGTTGTGACGGTATATTTTCTTAAGATGACGATCGATTACAGAAAACCGCTTGTTGCTGTCTATTACCATTTTTGTTCTATGGCAACCAACGTTGAAACAGGAAATGGTTAATTTGAACCTCTTCCGGTTTGAACAAAGAGTTAAGGGAGGAGATAGAACCTATTCTTGGGACGCTGAAGTGATTGAGAAAAGTTGCTTCTTGATATCTCTTACCGTTTTTGTTCTGATATCTCTCGACAGACGGACGGACATAACTGTTGTATAAGACTCCGACATTTAGTATGGAAGTCTGACAATTCGTTCATATAAAGTTACATTTATTTTCGTAAATGTTAAGATAAAAATTACAAGGTACTAAAGCAGTAGAAACTTCGATGCAGACATACCTCAGACGCAGTACTCCAGCTACTACTGTCTCCAGTGTTACCTTCCTCACTTTCTGTCAAATCCGGGTTCTTGTTTTTTAACGTCATATCCGTGTAATCGATGGAGTAGAAGCTTTCTGATGAATCAGAACTATTCTCCTAAAATAATAATAATAATAATAATAATAATAATAATAATAATAATAATAATAATAATAATAATAATAATAATAATAATAATAACAATAATAATAATAATAATAATAATGTAGAAAATTATATACATTTAAAATTCTACAGCGTTAACGTCTATTCAAAGTCTATACTCATTTTCTTAAAGTTAATCTGTATTTATATAAGTTTTAAGTACAAGGTATCCCTATAAACTTTTAAAGTACAGCTGCCTCCCTTTAAAATATTACCATAGTACGAGTATAATAACACTGGAAACACCTTTGTCCAAGCTTCTTGTTCGTGCCTATTTAAGCTGGTTTGATGCAGTCTGTATCTGGGTAAGCCTGCGACAAATGTATGTAATGTGAAGTCATCGTACGAAACACACACATCGAAATAGGGCAATATCCTAACACTAAGCTTTGTTACAAATTGGATAAAACTTTGATCGAAACGTTGCAGATATGGATGCAGAAGTGTTGACGATGATACAAGATCAGAACTCCATTGAACGTCAAGGAATGAGGCGAACATGGGAAAATATCGTTGAAATTTGATAAACATATAACTTCACAGCAAATGTCTCTGATTTTTTAACAGAACAGTAAAAAAGCCAATAAGAAAGAGTAATGTGAGTATTTGGTGGCTACTGCAGTACGGGACAACACCTTTCTAAAGTACATTGTGGCGGTCGGTCAAACCTGATGTTCAAAAGTTTCGTACAACCATTTCACACTATATGCATTTGTCGATCGTTTACTCAAATACAAATTGCATAAAACTGATTTAAACAGGCACTAATAAAAAGCTTAGACAAAAGTATTTGCAGTGTTATCATTTTACGTTTTTTTAAGTTCAATTGAGTTGATTTGAGTTTAACGTCCCTTCCAGCAGCGAGGCTATATGAGACGGGACCTACTGATTAACGTGGAATCCGAAACACAGAAGCTCCCTCCGGAAATCGAACCCGGGTCTCCCTTGCTTAAGTTCGAGTACTTTATAGGCGCGTTACTTTGTAATATTGAACCTTAGCTACACCAATCACTTACATCCGTAATAATGTACTTAGAAATTTTAAAAATGCGAGTAAGTAACTTAAAATAAATTTAAATATCTCTGACAATAAAATTTATCATCTAATTACCTCTGTACAAACATCTATAAATTTTATTTGATTAATATTTTTTGAATTATAAATAAATAAATAAATCTTTAAGGTTTGATCATTGATATACGTAGAGGAAAGAAATGTAAGTGGAAAGAAATGTAAGAAATTTAACCATTTTGTTTTAAGAGAAACTACCTATGTTCAAATATATCAGAGAAAGAGCTTATCTATATTTGTACACTAATTGTTAAATATTTGAATAGTAACACCAGGATATGAGACCCAGGTTCGATCACAGATCATGTGAACTTACGGTAGATAACATCGTGTCCATAGTTTCACGTTTCCTCCCGCATTTTCATTCCACCAATTCTTACATAATCATTCAGTTTCATTTATCATCCGTCCTTTACTCTAAAGAGCATAATCATTGGGCGTAAAACTAAAATTCATTTCAGTTTTTAAAATTATAACAATAATAATAAACTTCCAGTCTAAATATTGCATAAACAAAAACATGTATTATTTAATAGTTGATTCATATGAAAGAAATCATTTTAAAATATCAAAAGAAATTTTATTTATTTTCATAATCGTAAGGTCAAAATTTAGAAGCTAGCAAGGCAGTAGAAACATTGTGATAAGCAACAAAATCTCAGAGAAAGAGTACCCAAATTAATGGAGTCATGAATAAAGCTACGGTTATATGAGACGGGACCTACTGAATCCGAACATGAGCTTCCGCCGGGAACCGAGCCCAGGTCTCCCATGCCAAAGGCGCGTACGCTAACAACGAAGGAGCTCAAGCAGACAACTTGAATAGTATAGTAAGACTATCCATAGCTTTGAATTGATTATTTTAACAAAAGAAACACTGACCAAAGCTTAAAACACACTTTATTTTAAATTATAATTTGTAATATAACATACTCTTCTAACATATCCTTCTTCAAACAATATCGAAAAATTGAATAGTATGTATCATTTATTGAAAATAATAAAAAGTGTATCAAGAAAAATCTATTTGACGATTCTAATTGAGGTTTTAATTCTTCATTTATACGATAATTTTGGAGAGAAATTTTCAGGAAAGTCATTTGTTACTTCTCCTTTAAGTTATACTTTCGGAAAGACTATACACCTATCATGCAGTAGTACAATATGTAGCATCGCAGTATTTGTTACGACTACGTTGCATAGCTGTTAATATATCGTGCACTTTCTCTTCGTTGCGTATGGATAGTCTACCATTTTCTCATAGTTCTTTATCGATCTAGTCCCCGTAAATTTCTTAATTATCACTCCATGGAGATTAGGAACCTGTGTACCTACAAATCTAATGGGAAACTGGTCTTTCACTGTCACCATGCTCACGACGTAACATCATTCTGAGCTCACTCGGCAAGACACGGTCTCAATCATTCAAAGGCGATGAGCAACAATGAACAGCAAAGAGATAGAGACATCTCGTCTCAAGGTTACCAACCTGACAGCTCGCGGAAGCAACCTGCTCACAATAAAGGATTACCAATTTTTGCAGAAAGCATTACTCGCAGCACACAGAATACAGTCTCTGAACATATAGGTGTATAGTTACTTTTTGAGCATATGTTTATATATGGTTTATACGATCCATTCATTGTGGAGTCTATCACAATATTTAAATTTACATATGATTACCTACTGCAATAGTCACCACACACACAAAAGAACCATATAAACTAATTTTAAAGAAAGATAAAAATAGCACTAACATTTTCGCTTAATACATTTTACCTTATTATTGTCATTAAATCATATATCATACAGTCTTGAACAATCTAAGTGTACTGACCTCAACATCAGGTGTCACAAGTTCCATTTGCAACTGCAAAATGGATGCGCTTATATTCAACCTTGTCCTATAGATGGTCTCTCTCAAACGCTCTTCCTCCTCTGTCAAGTCGTCCACGAAGGTGATGCCTCTGGCAATGAACTCGTCAATCTGAAAGAGGAAATAAATAAACAGCGTGTACAAAGGTTTCTGTTTATAAATTATAATATACAGGGTGCAACGAAAAGGTACTGCAAAGTTTCAGGGGTGGATTCCTTATGGGTAGACAAGCAAAAAAGTTCATATTATCTTATGTCGGGAAATGCATCGCTACAGAGTTACGGCCATTGAGCCGTCTAATGGTGTGAAATAGTCACATTCTGGTCGCTCCTTAATGTGACTCAATTTAAATTTTAATAACTCAGACTATAGTTAAGCTAGAAGGATAATTTTAGTAGCAATGTGTTCCTGAAGGATGAAGCTTTCTGCCGATATGCATTTTATGAGTGTACCCCAAAGGGGAAGGAATGCCATCCCCAAAATCCTGATGCAAAAAATAAAAGAACACGTAATTGTCCTCCCTGTTAGCCGTGGTACCCCTTACATAGGAGGAAGGTTACCAAAGAGCACGCACTTAATATTCATTTTCAAATAGCTCCGAAAGTAATGAAGCAAAAATTATATAAATTGTACAAAATTTTAATTGAAGTTTAGGCTACATTGTAAGAAATAGAAGAGTTTACTACTAGATGTAGAAATGGAGATATACGTTAAAAAGTTAAAAAACTCAAATGCGTACTCTTAAGGACCAGTGTCCCAAAGAGTGCGTTTTGCGGTCCCTAAGAGGGCGCACTCAACACCTATCATACTTGAAACCTAAACCCCTTCGTAAACTTTAATTTACCCTAAGGTTTGCTTCCAATTGTTCGTATACAGGCAATTCTAAACTATTTTGCTTCCAACAATTTCTTCATTACACGTCCATGTGGTTTTAAAGAATTTATTATGAACGTACACGAAATTTAAAACATTAGAGAAAATCTTCGTTTAGTTTCACCCACAAATTATGATTTTTATGAGTAAAATTAATGATGATTTTTTAAATTCTTAGTTCGTGGTTTCATTACATTATTCCACCAACTGGAAAAAAATCCTGAACAACACCTTTAGTGTATGTCTTTTTTAATTCTTAGTTTGTGGTTTCATTACAATCGTAATCGAAGCCATATTTCACTCAGCATCTTCCTCCAGAACACTTCCAGAATCTTTATTTTGATTATTTCCTCACTACTTAGGACGACATCATCATACCATGAAAGGCAATGGCAAACTACCATGGACCAAAGGCCTACTTCGGGCAGAACACCACATCATCATTGTAATTTAAGAAATTTTGTGAATTTAAAATACTTCTTATATATGATTTACAGTTGGTGCTTGAATCGAAGACAAACAATTACAAATAATTCTACAATCCATTCAAACATCATATTACACTCTGAGAGTAACTGATGAGAATAACCATAGTCTGTAATATGAATGCCGCTACCCACACACGCTATCAAAGAAATTCTCCCAAAGAGTACGTGCGCGCTCTTTGGTAACTCACTAACGCGCACTCTTTGGGAAACAGCAGTCAACTCGAGTAAAATTCATCCATGTGGCTGCATATGCAAGACCCCGAAGCAAAGCCATGGTAAACAATTCTATCTGCATTCATGTTTCCTACCATGCAACAAGAGTACTGTAGTTAGCTGCTATATCAGAATAATTTCTTAATTAAGAGTATTAAAATATTACATCAAGAATTCAAAAAAGTTATTTTTAGCTGTATTTCCTGTTTGCAGCGATCCGTTAACTTCCCTTTTCTTCGTTTCAACTCTCACACAAAGACGCATCAAACAGCGTAGCAATAACAATTCTGTGTGTTACCACTTCAGCGTAATTGGCACTGCGCGCTCTTAGGGCGTGCGTACTCTTTGGTAACCCTCCTCTACATAAAATACATATCGGCGGAAAGCCTCGTCCTTCAGAGATACATAGATACCGAAATTGTCTTCCTAGCTTAATTAGGGTCTGAGTTATTGAGATTTAAATTGAGTCACATTAAAGAGCGACCAGAATGTAGCTATTTCACACCATTAGGCGGCTCAATGACCGTAACTCTGTAATGATGCATTTCCCGACATATGGTCGTATGAACTTTTTTGCTTGTCTACCTATAAGGAATCCACCCCTGAAATTTTGCTCTGGTGTAGTTCTGCCTCGTTCTCATTGATTGGTATCGGTTTCTATCCGAATTAAATTTATAGAACTTTGAGGTGAGTATTTTCTGCTTTTTTTTTTCTTCATAAAACCACTAATTTATTTCCTTTTATCTTTTAGGTCGTATTTATGCCTAACAGTTTCTGACACTATTATAACACTTAGTATCTCTGTCACTGTTAACAGAAATGACACAACAGTAGATACAGTGTATATCAGTGCTTCCCAATTACTTCAGTGTTGCGGACCCTTTTTCATTTTTACGGCAAGCTACAGACCCTGCACTAGTGACGTAACTAAGGGAGGGGGAAACGGGGCTTGTGTCCCGGGAGCAGGATTGGAGGGCGCAAAACTGAGTAGATATTTATTTTCACTACAAGGCAAGGAAAGAAGTTTAGCAAACTAAAGGTCATAAAAAAATTACCTTAGAAACTTAACAGGACAATAACGACTCACCAACCTTAGGATCATATTCATAGAGCATAAGTTACTATCAAAGCTATCTTTTGAGAACATTGTAAAAACCTTTGCACCCAAGAGAACCCGCAAAGTTAAATTTTAGTTCCAGCTTTTTGTTTTTTCATTTAACTTACAATTTAAGAGATTTTTCAAAATGTCCGAGTATAATACTCGAGACAACAGTTTAACTGTCATAATTAAATATTCTATTCTAAAGCAACAGGCTGTTGATTAATTCTACAGATATGCACATCCCGACATAATTTTAAACATATATATATACTGCAATTTTGAAGCAGAACTTTACCACCTGAAGAAAAAATGAAATATTGTGACGCCAACTTCAGGTATAGTCGGGAAGTGTTTTGGTTTGCTTTGTCACGGGGGCGCGCTAAGGCGAATTCATGCCCTGGGCGACGACTAGCCTAATTGCGTCGCTGCCCTACACCTTTAAATTCTGGTATTTGCGTTGAAGTAATAGTCGACAGGTGGTTCAATTACCAATCTATATTTGTTATTTCCATATGACTTACAATTATGTCCCAGAATCTAGATGTTATGGGAAAAATCATACAACTTTTTCTTTCGGACAATTCTTTCCGGATTTGGTTCAATATTTGCTACATTTACTCTCACATAAAGCTCAGCATTCAGAAGATTTCTAAGTTGGTTTTCAAGAAACAAAGCATGTAAAATGCTAATATATGAAAGTAAGTGCTACAGAACGGAACCAGATGTTTCAATGTCTTTTCACCTACAGGATTCCTACATATTTTTGTAAACTGTTTTCCCTTACTTTTTTTAACAAATGATTATCTATTTCTCTGACAAAAGTTTGTTTAATTTATCCACTTTTTCGTATCCCCAGTAGTTTAATTAGATACCTAAACTCTCAGAACTGGAAAATTCTTTTTCTAGCTAAAATCAAATAATACGACATGCGAGCCAAAATTACGTGACGTTTTGCCACAGTACAAAAACAAATAACGGCACATTAACCTAATTTACATTGTTTGACATTGGACTTCAAGGTATAACTGTACAAAATCTCAAGCTTCTATATTCATTTTTCATATATTTGTCTGTGAAAGAAAGTTCTTTTTAATGCTATCCTGAAATGATTGATTTCACCATAGAGGTATTTAATAAAGATTTTGTTTACATGTTGTGTATTCATCTCTAGTGGAAGGATGTTCCCTTTGCAGACTCTACTATATGGAAGTGGATTGTGTGTCAACTGAAAATATGTCAACTATCTGAGAAAACTGCTCTTTGAAGATGTCCATAACCTTAAAAGTTTCACATTGTATCGTGGAAAAAAAAACTTTGACAAATCACGTTAGACTCTTCGACAGCTAGATGAAGAGAAGATGGTCTCTCGGATGAGAAGAAGGCTTTTCACAGGGTAAGAATATGAAGAGGTTCCTTATCCAGTGATTTCTGTCCGTTTTCGAAACTGAAAGATACGTTGCGACACAGATATTTTCAGTCCAGAAGTCCCTCTAAACTGAAATTTTTCCAGTGTCTAAAACACACCCTAGAAAAATAGTTCTCAGACGCTTTTGATAGCGATATACAAAGATTGCAACGACGTCTAGAAGTGAACGGGAATTATCCTTTGAAAACTGACAGCAGCATATATATATATATATATATATATATATATATATATATATATATATATATATATATATATCGAAAATAAAAACTGCAAGAATTATGGGGAAATGGCATGTGATTTTGGTACGCACCTCATATCGTAGAATTTTTATTATATGTACTCTTTTAGAGGAAGATAGACTTATGGTTTATATCTATAAATAAATGATTTAATGACTGTCAGAGTTCAGGAAGAGGCCCTATGAAACCACAATCAGTCAATATATGACGTGACAAACGTACTTTGACTCTCTCAAGGATTAGTTTACGCTGTCTTAATGGAAGATTTTTAGATGCAAAGTGTATGAGTACGTTATTCCCAAGAAGTTAACCAATGAGTAACAGGAAGAGTGATTGCAGTGGTCAATGGAGAAATAATTAGCAGGGTGAACGAGGATCCATATCTTTTGAACAGGGTGATTGATTAATTACTGGAAGTTTAATGGGAACGCAGCAGCAACATTGTTTGTTCCTGTAAAGGCAGGGCCAATGACTGACACATTCTGTACATTAACAATTCAAAATAAAACTCTAAAAACTGAAGTTTAAGTATAAAATGACAAAATAAGATATTAAAAGAAACTATAAAAATTAAAACAGGGCCGGTGAAATGGCTAAAAGAATGAATGACAAAATTGTAAAATATACATCAAGAAAATAAGTAAAAATAAGAATAACAATAACATGTAAAGGAAAAATTTTAAAACGGAATTATTCTACAGAATCTGATTAAATCCTAAAGTTAACTGTCGTCAGAGTATTGTGAACATTCTACTAGAACCTGCCGAATATTCCGTGGAACGATACGATATAGTCTTCACAGTACGAAAGGCTAGCATCACGCACTGAACGAGTGAGATGAAAGTGTCCGATACGCAAGCGTTTCAGGCTAACTTGATCATGGTGTTTCCTGTACAATCCAAACGATAGTCGTTCCTCACCCTGAGTGTTGGAAGATTTCTTCAATAGAACAGTTACTCAAAAGAATGGAGATTTTTAGCATAAATTTTGAACCACTCACATGGAGTTATGCTGGAACATACATACACACACATACATCCGTTTTTATATATAGCGAGATTACTCCCGTAACCCCTGTTATATGTAGGCATTCATTACCATGTTTTAAGTTACGAAGTAATTTGTTAGGGGATGTTAAATTTATGAAAGACGTAACTCCCTTCCTACCCTTTTAAATATAGTCTAGGTGTTCCAGAGTTAAGCTGATACATACACACACATATTTTTATTTATATAGATAGAGGTCTTTTTTAATTTAATTAATTTTCTAAATTAATTATAATGTGAATCAGCTACTTCATTAAATGGATTCTAACCTGTCTGTTAATATTGCTGGTGCCTGGCTCGTGTCCCTCAAGCACACGCCGAAGTCTCTCTCCTTCTGCCAGGACACTTTGGGTCGTCTCTACTAGGCGTCTGCGAGCAGACGAAATATCTTGAAGCACTCGATTCATCTTCTCCATTGCTATCCTATCTGTAAAGGAGGGTGATAACACGTTAGGAAAATTATGTTCATCTTGGAACAACTTAGGAACGCAAATTAGATTTATATCTTGCGAGAGTAAAAATTATGCAATCCAATGGATCGTTTAAAAAAAAAAAAAAAAAAAACTAGCGTAATCTTATTTGCGCTCCTGTGCAGAGTCTTATTTCTAGAGAAGTCTACCAGTATCTACAACATCCGTTAGTGACCTTTTTGATTTTGCGTTATACCATTTGTTATAACAGTTACTTTTTGTATAATACAACTGCTTGAATGATGACTCAAATGCTAATTTCATGTTATTCTTATGACTCACCTCAAAGGTACAGCTCTATACTTTAGCGTGTCAGAAAATATCTGCTATTTGACTGCCCTTTTTATTCTAAGAAGTATTTATGAAAAATTTAAATCTCTTGTTACACACATTGTTTATTATTATTATTATTATTATTATTATTATTATTATTATTATTATTATTATTATTATTTGGTCTAGGAATTAATTCGTGCGGTTGGTACGCGCACATTGAAGCTGTAGTACAAACACAAAATACATAAATACCTTAAGAAAAATATTGTCCATCGCTAGCCACCACTTTCGCCCATCTGTCAGGCAATGTACGGATTCCGTGGCGAAAGAAGTCCTCATCCTTGGAAGCGATCCAGTCAGAGACCCATGTTTCGATATCTTCTGAAGAAGTAAACCGCTGTCCAATCAAATCGTTGTTCATGCAATCGAACAAGTAGTAGTCCGAAGGAGCAACTTCTGGTGAATACGGCGGGTGGGGTAAAACTTCCCATCCGACATTTTCTAAATAGGTTTTGACCGGTTTTGCGACATGTGGGCGAGCGTTATCATGTTGAACAATAAGTTTATCATGTCTGTTCTCCCATTCTGGTCGTGTTCTGGCCAGAGCTTGCTTCAAACGCATTAATTGTCGTCGATAACGTTCTCCATTCATAGTTTCACCCGGTTGCAGCAGCTCATAGTACACCACACCTTTCATATCCCACCATATGCACAGCATAACCTTTGCACAGTGAATATCTCGTTTTGGTTGTGATGGACCTGGTTCACCTGGTTTCACCCAGGCCTTTTTTCGTTTAGGGTTCTCGTAATGGATCCACTTCTCATCACCCGTAATAATTCGATGCAGAAACCCCTTTCTGCTCTGTCGTTGAAGCAGCAATTCGCAAATGGTTTTTCGTCTTTCAACGTCTCTGTCTTTCAATTCATGTGGAACCCAATGTGACATCTTTTGAATCATTCCCATGGCTTTCAAGCGTTTGGAGACTGTTGTTTGATCAACGCCTAATGCTGCTGCAAGTTGTTCCTGCGTTTGACACGAATCCTGCTCGAGCAATGCGTCAATTCTTCGTCTTGAAATTTTTTTTGGCTGTCCAGCTCGCTCTTGGTCTGCCAAGCCGAAATCACCACTTCTAAACCGTGCAAACCACTTCTGACACGTTCGCTCAGCTAGAGCATGGTCACCATACACTTCCACCAAAATACGATGACTTTCAGTCGCACTTTTCTGCATGTTAAAGTAATGCAGCAGGACACCCCGCAAAAACACTTTATCAGGCACAAATTGCGCCATGTTCACTTAACTACAAACTGGTGTTGTTGACGCTTTAATCCACTGCCCTATACTACGAACGATACGCGATGACAGGGGTTTGCAACACATGTGTGGATACACGGAACTGTGGGACGCTCCGTTCGTTGCGCCATCTCTTGTCCACCCGCACGAATTAATTCCTAGACCAAATATTATTATTATTATTATTATTATTATTATTATTATTATTATTATTATTATTATTATTATTATTATTATTATTATTATTATTATTATTATTATTATTATTATTATTATTATTATTATTATTATTATTATTATTATTATTATTATTATTATTATTATTATTATTATTATTATTATTATTATTATTATTATTATTATTATTATTATTATTATTATTATTATTATTATTATTATTATTATTATTATTATTATTATTATTATTATTATTATTATTATTATTATTATTATTATTATTATTATTATTATTATTATTATTATTATTATTATTATTATTATTATTATTATTATTATTATTATTATTATTATTATTTAAATATACAATAAAGGTATACTATTCCAGAAATAAATGTAAAAATAAATAAATAAATAAATAAATAAATAAATAAATAAATAAAGATAACCTGTCTTCACTTCTCTTTTAGGAATAACAGACTAAAATGTTATAGTCAAGTAACTGAAATAATGAACAATAAACTTATTTCATTTACAATTTAAACTTTTATGGATACTAGCAAATTGGAAAGCATAATAGATGAATTGTTAACAGTTTCTGTAGGATAACTTATTTATTTAGCAGTTGTTATTAGTTGATAATCGATAACGTTTTATTGATTTAGAACTGTTATTATAATTAGATCAACTTGATCAGTAACGGAATGTTTACTACATCTACTTTCTTTATCATTTTGGTTTATTGGGCTACATCCATAATCAACTATTCACTACTCACAATCTACGTTCGTATCTAATGAATGTATGCCCTCTAGAACCTGCATTATCTAAAGTACCATGAACTACTTTACTTGTCAATTTATTTTAATGCAGGCTTTGCAACGTTATCTACTTCACTCACAATGTACAACGAATTCAAGTCAAGAAACAATGTTAGAAAACTGTCTTTATAGGTATTAGTTGATTGTTCCGAAGCTATATGTTCAATTTTTGATCATGAAGCACTTTTAATAGATTGCGGTTGCTCAGTGGTAGAGAACTCACCTCTAATGCATGAAATTCCTGGTTTGATCCCAGCTCGCGCCAATTAGGCTTATTGGTATGGTGGACAAACACCGTGTCATGGACGTTTCAGGGGTTTTCCCGTTTCCTCCTACTTTCTTCATTCCATCTCGTATATTATTATGATCACCGTCTAACTTAGTCTTGGAACATAATCTTGGGACATTAAGTTTAAAAAAACAACGAAGTACCTCTAATGTCTTTCCTCAAGAATTACATTAGAATATATTTCCTGTAGAAGCTACATAAAATACTTTAGTTTTCATATTGGAAACATAATTCTTTGTTTTTGATTTTGTTTCCAAAGGAAGAAAATGCATTTAAAAAATCTTCAGTGAAAACAAATTAACAACTACATAAAAAAAAGTTTTGGTAATTTTTACAGAGTTACATGTAAAGTGCATAAATCGGCTTTTGATCAATTTAACGCATTTATTTTATTCAATTAATTATGTATTTTGGAAATTAAGTTTTAAGAGTTAACATTTATCGAAGAAATAAGGATAAAATATCCAAAAACTATCTATATTTCGACAGTAGTTTTTAAAAATTTTATATTTATTATAATTATATTTATTACTTATTATATTTATTATTTCATTATTATATTTATTATTTATTATTATATTTATTATTTTATACTATTTTATAAAAACAAGAAGTTTGACTTGAATTAACTGCACATGTAAGTCTACTGAATTCTAACTACGCTACTTGGCCAAAATGAAATATGTGGAAAGTCTGGAGAACATACAGCAGATGGCACAGTGCTAAGATGGACCAGCACTTCAGGACTTAAGATTCGGATGGAAATCTGAGAACTGGAACAGCTTATTTCACTGAAAGCATTGATGGTTTGATTGGAAGATATCAGTGTGGACTTGTACAGAGACATTGGCTATCGAAGGCGATGAACTGGAACTGGAACTGGAGGCAGTAGTTTTCGACGTTTGTAATAAATACCCCCCTCCCAGCTTTCGAAGATCTTAAAATATAGCACCCTTCTGAACTTTCGATGATCGCGACAATTACCCCCCCCCCCCTCCCATCGTTATATTTCGTTTAGATAATTAATTAGAATTAAACTTAGTAATTAGAATTAAGCATAGTAACTTATCATATTTTAAAAATAGTAAACAACGAAATACAATATAAAAATCAGATTATAAATAAAAACAGTATACAAAATTTAAAATATCTAAAAAAAAATAACATTATGTAATAAACAATATGTAAATTGTAAAATATCAAAAAGTATTAACAAAATTATTATAAAGAATAAGTACTCAAAAAATATATAATTCAAAAATCATTAAAACCCCATTCCAAACACAGGTAAATACACACAAAATAAATAAATGAATAAAAATGATGTATAAGATGAAAAAGTAAATATCATAACAGAACATATACATAAAGAAATATTAAAATTGGAAACATATATAATTAAAAAAAAAGCTGCTAAGAAACATGGAGATTTCATGACTATAAAACACAATCATCGACGAAAGAAAATAACATGTTTCATAGGAAAACTGTATACACATACAAATATTTTAAAATACACAAACAGAGTAAGACGTACATAAAATATAAAATTTAAATATATCTGAAAAGAGATTGTAAAAAAAAGAAGTATTGTAAAACAAAAATTGTATACAAAATTCAAAAGAATAATAGTTAAGAATATGGTTTAAAATTTTAAAAAAACGTAAAATCATGAATATACAAGTGCATACGAATAGTATAATCAAAATATATTAAAAATTTAATTATCAAAATGTTATAAAATAAGTAAAAAGAACCAAAATAATGGCAATAAACATAAAAAATAATGAAAAAAGATTGAAATGTAAATATATATATAAATATAAAAGAAATTATAAAAATAAAACAATAACTGAAAAGAAACAGAGAAAGGTATGTATTATACATAAAAGTACACAACTTGAGAGAAATAAATTATAATAAAAAGATTCAAGGTTATATTACTACACTTACTTGCATACCAACACACAAACACTAAAATGATAAAACTGAAAAGAAAAGCGAGAAAGTTATACATCGGATTCAACTCAAGAAAGTATATGACTTCATAGGCACTAGAATTGTTACATTAAGAGAAAAGTTCTACGTTATACACAAAATGAAAAAAAAAAAGCACAAAAAACACAAAATTGTTATTAATGTTTGCACATACATACAATCTGGTAATTGAAGGGGGAAAGGGGGGAAATCGCCAGACAGATCTGAACACTTCCCTGGGACCTCGTTCCTTTTGTGTTTTCTACAGGGGGAAGGGACTTGGTAATGACATCAAACCTTCATGTTTAATTACAAAATTTAAATTTATAAACAAATAAAAAATCAACAGTTTCTTAACTTACTACTAAAGAATCTGTATTGAAATGGAATCTTACTCCGAGAAGACAGAGTACAAAGTTTTATTAAAGTGAGTTATCCGAAACGCTGAAAAGAAATAACTCCTGAGCAGTGAACTACTTTTAATAAATATTCATTATAAATACAGTTATGCATTTTTGTAACTCAAATTTAACGTGGTGTTTTAGTAATTAAAGAATATACAAATAAGATAGAAATATAATGCAAATACAATAACAAGAAATGGAAATAAACAAAAAAACTGTAAATGATTTAACGCAGAAAAATGGACAGTTCGAAAAATTTCTACCAGTTAACAGTATCAATTTGGAAAAAAGATATTAAAAAGGTGGATATTCATGCCATGTTCTAAGTATTCATAGGCATGAAGTGAACGGAGGACATTATTCATATAATGCCCTTCAATGGGGTCGGAAATTTACTGTTTATATAATGTAAACAAAAATGATGTTTACATTATGCAAAGTCAAGAACAAAAGAGAATAGCATATCTTATATACAGGCTGTATGTAAACTTTTTTTTTACGCTAGAAAACACAGAGCTTAAATCATAGGCGTTAGCCTGAAATCAAGACGAAGACAGAGACAAATTGTATTGTACAATTTAGACTATATATATATAACATAATAAATAAATATATAAAACAATGGAATAAAACAAAAATCACATGACACATAAAAACAATATAAAAAATTAATATCTAAAAGTGACGTTATATAATAAACAATACAAAAATTTTTATATGCCTAAAAGAATTTCTAAAAAATTCTTTTTAAAGATTTTATTACTTCTAGATTATTTCATTGCCAACCTATTTTTATTGACCCCATTTTTATATTCTTAACTTTGTACCAAAGGAAGATCTTCCGTCATATCACGACATTGTGTCGTATCTAACTTCCCTCAATTCCTTTTATAATTCTTCCTGCTATCTTTAGAAGCAGTAGCAGATATAAAAGAATCGGTCAAATGAAAGAAGAGTTTCTTAGAAACACATCACGGTCAGGATATGGAAAAGCTGAAGAAAATAAGATATCAACGATAACTTATAGGAATTTATGTGGGCATGTGTACCTCATGTTACATAACAAGAAAGCCCTAGCAGAGATAGAGGGAGACGTCAGTTATATCGTTATTCAATAGAGAACTGTCAGTCGTGTTGGAACTCATGAAGGTGCCACGATATTCTACGACGGGAAAAAAAAGTAAAGGGACACTTGCAGTTTCTCGCACTAGGGTTTGGTATCACTACTAGTATCTAGCGCTGAACTAGTGTCGTCTGCAACACTTCTATGCAACATGTCACTTTTATTCCCGTGTTAGTCGTTGGAGTGTAGCAGACAGTTAAACATGGTAGCTCCATTGTCGATATGCACAAAGGAAGAAATGAGGGCAGTGATTCGCTTTTCGTTTGCGGAAGGTGTTGAACCTGCGGAAATTATTCGTTGAATGCAAGCACAGAATGGTGACAACTGTTTACCGTGAAGTAAAATCTACAAATGGGTAGAGCATTTCAAACAGGGAAGAACTTCTTTGTGACGAAGAAAGATCAAGCAGGCCATCAACGTCAACGACTGGCGATGAATCGATAGGCTAAAGTTTCGGAAAGCGTGTGCAAGGTGGGTCCCGAAAGAATTGTCAGCGCAGCATAAGGCACAAATATTGGAGATCTCTCGTAAACATAAATCAATCGAATCATTGTCTGTATCGAGGGCCCCTACGATCCTTCAGATTAACATTTTAGCATCAGAAACAAACCAAAGTTGCTAGCTAGTAAGTTGGAATTCAAGAAAGCAGGTTATGACTTGCTTAGACCATTATCATCTTCCGTTCTATTTTCTATAATCTCATTTAAAATCCTACATTACTTAAGTTCACAAGAATTACGGAGGAAATGAAGAACAATTATTATACAATAATGCGAGAAAGTGAAATGTTCACGTTGTGTTTCTTAGAATTAATTTTGACTATTTCGTTTGTTAAGGTATCGGAAATTTTAATGTCTATCGTCAAAGAATTCTTGAAAGATATAAATAGTTCACAACTGTGTTATGCAATATACGAGTCATCTAACTTCCAATGAACTTGAATGATTTAAAAATATTAGGGCTCTAAACTGGATTTCATCAATGATTAATACGAAAAATGTTACTCGGGGAAATCTCATAAGCGTATGCTATTTATTTTTTATATTTGAAAACAAAATCGAAAGTTTTCTTGTAATGAAAGTCAACACTAATGCTCGAAATAATTCCTTCTAAAATATTAACAGGAGCAAACCTAAAATACGAAAATTTCACTTTTTTTCTTTTAAAATTATTAAATTTTATTATTCATGAGTACAAGTGTGTACTTTTTTCTATAGATAAAAAATTATTAAACCAACTTTATTGTTTCTGAAATAGTTCAAATAAATGACTTTTATCTCTCTCTTCAATTTTCTAACTTCAGAAACGTGAATACGCGTTTTGATTCACATTACATGCAGATCGAACACTATGCCTTGATTTCTGAGATATTAAAATCAAGGAAATTTATAAGATTTTCATATGAGCTAACACAGCTTGATCGAAAATAAATAATAATCCCTAGATACTGTCTTATTAATTTGGTTGATATTTCAGGTATAATTTCTACCTTTTTCAGCAACCAAGATACTACGACTGGGCTGTATAAAATGGAATGTATTAAACGAGATGACAATTTAAGACTACATAATATTGGAGAATTAAAATTTATTAAACAATAACAAGTATAAAAAATTTGAAACTAAACTAAAAATATATTACAAAATATCAAATTTAAGATATAAAAAAGAAAAAGAATGAAAAAGAAATACAGATGAAATTACAGGCTATATTCTAACAGTAATTATCAACCTGTGAATAAAATACTCTAAAATAAAAATAAATAAATAAATAACTTATTAGAGGAAATAAAATCAAAACAATCTATATAAATTATATAAATTGGAAATCGAAAATTTTAAGTTACAAATCATATCCAATCTGTTGATTAGTGTTCACACTTAAAGGAACAAACCAGGGCGCAAAATTTCAAAATCAGATGCATCGAGAATCCAAAAATGATGGTCGCTAGTATCTCTCACATACACATAATGAGAGGTCCCCTCCATCCCCACCCAACGGCCTTTGGTTTGACAAATAAATAAATTACATCAGGGCATAAAATTTCAAAACCAGACATTTAGATTCAGGATAATCAATTTTGAACTGGGCAATTCACATACATGTTAAAAAATATCTTACCTTAAGACTTCACGTTTGTGTAATGCTCTCTCTCTGCACTGAAGTACCAGTTGTCGATTGCAGTGATAATGGTATCCCACGCAAATATCTATTTTTTAACAATATTTTATATATTTATTTATTTATCACTGACATCGTGACGTGATTGGTTGATGTATTCTGTCCCCGCAGCTGTTCTAGCTTCAAACAGTGGGGAAAACTATCTCTCGCGTTGACGTACCAGGAGGCAAACCTTCGATTGAGGGTGGGAAAGGAGGGGCGAATTACAACGTTCTGATGATTTCACTTTCCATGTCCGTTGTGAACATTTCATATTTCCTGTTTTCTCTCACTCAGTGACAATTATTTTCGTGCTTCACTGAAACTGCGCAACCCTGCGAGTTTAGGCAGAAACCATTCCTACTGAATGCTGATCGCCAGCTCTAAATTCCTAGTCGCCAATGGCGATCTGGGGACCGGAAAGTTTGCGCCCTGAACAAAGTTAATACTATTACGGAGAGGAATGTGCGTACGGTTTCCTGGATTTTTTAAAAAATTGAGATATTTACCATCATTTAACGTACAGGTATTAAAGCAGTAGAGCCCTTACGGAATCACAGGTCTGTGGGAAACATATTTTGAGAATTGACTTTTATGAACAGACTTGAGAAGTAGTTGCAAATTCGAAACACACCTATATACTTATGCATAAGTTCAGTATGTGCCCACGTTGTTTGTTATAAAGGGAAAAGTCTATTATATATATTTTTTTTTATGTAACAGCGGTTAAATGTTGGTAGCGTCGTCAAAAGCATTTTAAAGGACAGTAGTTTCCAAGTAGTACAACCAAGGATGATCTATGCTACTACCTTTGTGGATAATCGTTATTTCGAGCGTTTGCAAGTATAATAATACTAATAGAGTTGAAAATGAAGTCCATCGGAGGCGTTCTCTGCTACAGTCTACCTCGAAATTGATTCTAATTGGTTCATTAAATTCTAAAACTTCATGACACAAGCTATGGGAGTGTGCGACAGACCGGTGGGGAACCACTGCACTATACAATGAGTTGGATAACGCTAAGATTACCTATTGTATTATTGACCATCTTATCCACCGGATACGTATTCATATAATGTGTATACATATACATAATAAACAGATATAACACTTTTACTCGCTCCTAGGATCACTGTAAAACCGAAGTTGTACATTAGTAGCACATCAATCATTTAATATTTCATTGGAGAAGTACACCCTGTCCACCACGCACCAAACACACAAGAAAGTCAATTAAGTACAGGTATTCATAGTCGCTATATAATCAAATACGGTCGCTTAGGACCTATTACAAAATCTACATCTTCCGACTTTTCTTGGTGAAGTTTTAAAATTATTATCCTTCATCCGCTTTTTAACTGAAACGCCACTTTCAACGTCTGATGTTACCTAGTTCTACTATCACCCTACATTTATAAAAACTGGAATACGTGACACCAACAATACTGATATATGTACACTACTCGGAAAGGGGCCGCGATGGCTCAATGGTAGAGCGTTCACCTCTGGTGCATGAGGCCCTTGGTTCGATCCCAGCTCGCGTCAAGTAAGTTTTGTGGTGGACAAATACCATGTGCGTGGGGTTTCTCGGGGTTCTCCCGTTTCCTGTCACTTTCTTCATACCAGCATTTCATTCATTTATCATCATCACTGTCTCCTTCAGCTTGTGGGACGTAAAACTTACGGATTTCATTTTCATTTTTCACTTGTTGGGGAAGCAATAAATTATACCCTTTGCTTTTGAAATAAGCTCTCAAATCTGCAATTGAGGAGGGCAAGAAAAAATAGTAGTGATATTGTTTCACGTCACACACTTTATTACTCAGAAATCGCGAGGCGTACATTTTCCGTCAGTATTGCTTTTGTATTTTTACGAAAATCAAGCATGAATATTGATTTATTGGGCCTAATTATGAAAAGGCGAAATACGATTGAAGAGTAAACTAACACCATCGACTATGCAACCTTTCCTTAAATTTAACATTACGTTCTCTCTGCAAGGATCCTTCCGTCTGGAAATCACTGGAAACTTCCCAGTGTTTCGGAGACAGTTTTCACCTTGTCCACCGAGAACAAAAAATTAAAAACATAAACAAGAGAAATAGTAATTTTATAACTAATCATTAAGATCACTAACATTTTGTTTGATCTACAGGATTACTTTATGGAAAGAAACATGAAACTAATTGAACTATCAACATATTGGCTACTTAATAGTTGTCTAACCAATAGCAAAGGAACTACAGACACTATCTACAACTTCAATAATCCTAATTTATACACCTAATGTATATATAAGTTCAAGCTTGTAACATACACCTATGAGTTTGGGTTTCCGGCAATGACGGTGCCAGTTTTAATTTCTTGGGGCGGCAAACGGCGGGCAGAGAAAAGTTTTGGAGGGCAGCTATTTCTTTTGTATACCGAAAAGGGTAGTTTCATATTACGTAACCTATATTACAATACAACATATCCGGGGAGCAGCCGGGGCGGATGTAATCACAAGGGAAGCGCCCCATTCAATTGCCTTCTTCTGCATCACCACTAGTTCTGGACTTTTCGAAAGAAAAATCGGATATTTGCATTCTTCTAACTTAATCAACAATTTAAAATATTTAATTCTTGGAATTCAACATGATCTTTTTTATTCTATCTACAATTTGACAAATCGTAAGTTCCTTCATTTAAAAAAAAAAATACTCAAACACGAACGCGGTTAGAAAGAAGCTACTGTGGCCCCGTATTTTTCAACATTTTTGGGTTTAAAATGTAGATTTAGATCAAGTTGTGTCCACTGGCACCACTTTTAATTTCTGGAACCGACTGCTTCAACGTCAAGTTAAGAGTCAAAAATAAAAAGTGGGACCATTTGGGCAATGCGAACCAGTGATCGATTTGGACGAAATGGGTGTCACTTGATTCGATTTACACGTATAGAATAATTGATATGCTATTTTTTGGAAAATTCAATTTTGATCCGGAAAATTAACGAAATATCCAAAATTCCAGATTTTCCTTAATTTTCGGGGTCGAAATAACATTTTCGGCAAAATGGAATATCAGTTATTCATGTACATGTAAATACTAATCGAATGACACCCATTTCGTCCCAATCGGTCACTGGTTCGCATTGCCCAAATGGTCCCACTTTTTATTTTTGACCCCTAATTTGACCTTGAAGCGGTCGGTTCCAGAAATCAAAAGTGGTGCCATTGGACATACCTAATCGAAATCTACATTTTAAACCCAAAAATGTTGAAAAATACGAGGCCACGATAATTTCCTTTTAACCGAACTTGGTGTATGCTAACCGCTTCGCTACGACAGAGCTCACTGTTTTGTACGAATGCAAGAGTACTAAGCAATTGAGCCTTTTTTATACCTCAAAAACTTTAGATCTCAACAGTTATGGCTATAATTACAATGATCAGCATTTTTTAATTACCCTCCCTACCTTCTATTTTGTCTTGTAGCCGGCGTCCCTAACTGCATAAGTAACTATCTTGCTTTTCTCAATTTATTCTTAATTTTTTATAAAATAACCTAATTTTTATTTTTTTACCTTCCATATTGTTTTCCTACGCGTGTTTTGCAATCCTAACGTTGAAGAAATCTTAATTTAACCTACAGTATTCTATGAAGTGTTCACCTATTTGATGTAAAAAGCCACCGAAACGAAAAATGAAAGAACCACCGCATCACACTAAAAACCATAAATTAGGCCTAAATCTACAAATTAACATGTAAAGAACACGAAGAAAATACGCAATGCATTTTCTGCTGAGTTATAGTTGTAAGCCTACAGCTAAGTTTTAATCTACAAAACTGCTTAATGGACTATTAGCTGATTAAATAAAGCTTTACTAGCAGAAAAGTCGGACTTGAGATGTTACACTAATGTACAAGATGTTCATCATCTATATATTAGGCCTAAACTACCATGTAAGCCTAAGTTCAATACATATAATCTATACCATTTTTTACTACTCAGGTAGCTTAACGTGACCTTTTTCAATTAACTAAACCATTTTTGGGTTAAATTCCAAAGTTGGGCGTCCGTTTCCAGCTAAATTTTTAAAATTTACAGGAAATATATGGATAATTTGATCGTTTGTGTGCTTGATAATATATAAGGGTCTCGAAAAATCTGTTTATTTGTTATATATAAGCGGTTATAAACATGGGACTATATGGCGAACGGAGGGAACTACTTGGCGCAAGGTAACCGAACACTTGCATTGTGGGAAAGAAATGAGCATTTATGTTACCAGTATGGCGAATGTACAAGGGCAATGAACTAGCAGTTTTAACATTTGTGAGGGAATACATTGATAACGAGCAAAATCTTTTAAAAGTTTGTGAAGAGCACGGATTAATGAACCTAATAACAAATTGCAGAAAGTGTGGAAAGGAGATAACAGTGAAAAAACTTGACGAAAGCGGACGCCCAACTTCGGAATATATGCCCCATTTTTCTTACCTTAATCTGAAGTCAAATTCACTTTTTTAAAAAAAAATACACAAAAAGATATGATATACTTCACTCACTGTCTTGTACCTCCGCTTCCACATCCAGCTTCACGCCATATTGAAATTGCGAATGTTGGTTTCCATAGTGTTGTAAATAAAAGAAAAACGATATCCGATATACCCATTCTTGAATAATAACCAAAAGCTGTCCAACAATAATGGAACGCATTTTTGAAATAAAAACAGTTAAAACCAATTGTAAACTAGCAAAGTATATAAATTAAGACTATTTCTTTTGCTGGAGGTTGCTTATGTAGAAAGAACATGATCACAGTTTCAATTCATATATGTAAAAAATCTTATTAAAGGGACATTCATATACCGGGTGTATCAAAAGTCCAGAGCCATTGACCGACTGCGTTATGAGTAAAGATAGGAAAAAATGGAAGGAAAGTTGTTGGAAATAAATGGTTTACAATGTAAAATGGTGGAATTTTTCTAATTGTACAAATCGTTTCGACGTAACGTGAACTTTTAAAATGGGTAGGCTGAAATACTTTTCGGAAAGTGCTTATTCACACAATATAGGTATCATTTTACAGTTGACTTACAATGCAAGAAAAAATATAACACTGCTTCTGTTTCACTTAGAGTATTATTCCTTCAAATAAACAAGCTTATTTTGTATTAACTGTTCATCATTCAAACACAAACTCAAGTTATCCATTTCACTCATAATAACAAATACCAAACATTACAATTGCACAATCGTGCACAGTACATTATACTATATGAACAAAAACACCAGAGGTGCAAAAAGTGCAGCCAAGTTCGTCAGCCTCAAAAAGTGTTGAGATGAGGATGGATGAGCCAAGTTCCTTGGCCACTGCATCTGAAAGGAACACTGGAACTTGGCGCGAAGTGTCTAACATATTCGAATACATTAAGATGTCTGTTCCTAGTTTTACGGCCGGGACATTTCATCCCTAAGGCTAGTGGTGACCCCCAAATCCACCACGCTCACAAACACCATCCCTAAGGCTCGTTAGCATCATTTACTTTGACACTTCGTCGAGGAATATAAGTTTTCCTTGTCTGGGTTTCGAACCACCAATCTTACTGCAGTATACTGTATATGTGCCTTAGCGCATTAGCAAAGTTGATATTCCTAAGGTTGATGGTAGTCCCAAACCCACCACGCCCACCAACACTACCCCTAAGGTTCCTTAACATAATTTTCCTTGACACCTCGCGCCAAGTTCCAGTGTTCCTTTCAGATGCAGTGGCCAAGGAATTTGGCTCATCCATCCTCATCTCAACACTTTTTGAGGCTGACGAACTTGGCTGCACTTTTTGCACCTCTGGTGTTTTTGTTCATATTTCACTTCTTTTTGTAGTTCACCATGTCAATATCGTATATTGGAATTCTCAATTGTGGCATATTGCTGCATTTAAATTTAAAATTGTACATTTTTAAAGGAGTCATAGTGTGTCACATACAACATTAGTTCCCAAGGGCTCTCCCACCGGGAATCGAACCCGAGACCTGTACAAGAAAAGCGCACATGCTAGCCACTAGAACAGCGGGGAGGATTTATTCTATTAAATATCTGTTAGAGCGTTATGTCCAAACGAGATTCCAATTCATTTACACGAACTACAAAATCACGATCGCTAACATCTCATTTTTCATTACCTAAATACGAAGAGTATCAACAGGGCCCAAAACCCTTGATGCTGAATCCTCGCTGCTACATCACTAGACATAGCTGGTGTTTCAATATACCTAGTTGTTCTCTACCTTTTCACATTGCAAAATTACGGAGTTCATTACTTGACGCGCATGTTGCGCAGTTTCATACTGCCTCGAGTTTTCCTTCCAATGATATACACCTTTCAAATAGCTTGTAAACTTAATAATATTTGCCACCAACATATCCTAACCGTATATAAAACTACATGAACTGACATAAATTAAAGGAATGCTTCCGGTTGACGTGGAAAGTTGAAATGATGAAGGGGGATGAAGAATTTTTCCATGTTATTTCATTTTTTTTTTTTTTTTTTTTACATATAATCTCATGTTTTAGGAACTTGGAATTGGAATAAAAAAATTGAAATTCGGTATGCTTGTACGTTTTCATTAGTATTACCTAAGTAAATCAGTAAAAATAAACAATTCCAACTTGAGTGGTTTTATGGGGAACTGAAAAATCTTTCCCATGATACCTATTTATATGGGACACCTTTTACACCCCAAAATTATACGGCACTTTCTGTAGGGCTACAATGATTAAATTTGACGTGATTGTAGTTTCTCGGAACTAACCGACAGAAAAATTTGCCAAAAGTGAATATTTTTAATTTTTAGGGAGTCTAAAGGGAAGATGAAGAAATTCCGCATGCTATTTAAATAGGCCTTTTTTTGGACTTATAATCTCATATTTTAGGTACTTGAAATTAGAATACAAACGTGAAATTCGGTATGCTTCAACGTTTTCGTTAGCATTACCTAAGGAAGTCAGTAAAAATGAAAATATATAAATTTAGAGTGGTTTTATGGGGAACAGAAAAACTTTTCCATTTTATTTATATTGGACGTCTTCTACACCCCAAAATGTTTAGGCACTTCCGGCAGGGTTAGAATGATGAAATTTGGCACGATTGTAGCCTCCCGGAACTAACCAACAGGAAAATTGCTAAAATTGAATATTTTTAATTTTTAAGGAGTCTAAAGGGAGATGAAGAAATCACCATGTTATTTAAATAGGCGTTTTCCTAGAATACAAAATCTTATCTTTTAGATAGTTGAAATAGGAAAAGAAACTTGAAAATCGGGATATGGAAGCTTAAGAGGTGTGAAGAAGTAGGACGAGCAAAGACGAGGGTGTGCGGGCGAACCCCCAAACGGCAAATTCAGGAAATATGAACAGCAAAGGCACGAAATTCACTGTTAATGAAAAGGCTGATACGTAAGAGATTCTCACACTGTTCACAGATGGAGACACGAAGTATCAAGAACATTTTTACATAACGACTGTGGTAACTATAATATAACTCTGGTAGCAATATATTTACGAAATCGGTTACATTTTGTTGCTAGCCTCACATAAATTCGAACAATTGGATTTCTCATTTCTTCGAAAACTACATTAATTTTAAACATTCTCACCTCAACATCATCTTACTTATCAAATTAATTTCAATATCTATTTAATACCAATGACTGCAATAAAGGAAAAATATTCACCGAAAAAAGACAAAATATTGGCTTTCCTTGTCTGGGTTTCCAACCACGAAATTTACGGTAGTAAGTACGTGCCTTAGTCCACGGTTTTAAAAGTTAACTGATTCACAGAACATCTCATTAACTTGCTTAACTACTTATTACTAGCTCTCACTTATTTCACTCGCACACTCAGAAAAACTGTATGTGGCGTACGTAAAAACGTTTGTTACATGTGTATATTCTGTAGCTGTTGGACTTAACGTACACTAAACGTATAACTGAAAAAGTATATTTGAACGTACTTTCCGTATAAGTGTTCCGAATAAACGTACTTTCTACACGAACGAAAAGACTTTATGTAGGCGGTCAGGATCTCACATACAGATGGCCGTATTTAACTTATAGCTGACGTACGTAATGTCGGATAACGGATTTTTCTCAGTGACCTTAGCTCATTTTTCTATTAACCTAGAACGACAAGGACACGAACACAGAAACATCGAGGAGAGTTAAGTTTCCAAAGGCTCTTCCACCGGGAATTGAACCTAGGACCCCATACACCAAAGGCGCACGTGGTAGCCAATAGACCAGCGAGAAAGGCACCAACTCGACCACTCAGACGATTGACAACATTATCACTATGCACATGATGTGTTCAATAACGGAATCGTTCCCGATTTCTGATTGCAACAACAGTTTTTTTGCTAATGAAAAATTTCCGTAGCAAATTCCTCAAATTTCATTTTCAAGCCGTTATAGTGTACCTTTGTGGAGAGTTTCGCATCTTTATCTCATTAAGAAGTACCTAATGGCTATGGACAGTTTTTCGCCTATAAAAAGTCCCCATAGTACATTCCTTAAATTTGGAATGTACTACAAAGTTGCAAAATGTTCTTTACTTACAGAGGTCATTACATAAGGTAGGTACCATTATGCAGAGTTTCAATTCTCTATCTCATTTGGAAGTACCTAATCAATGATGAGTGAGTAAATGAACCGATCTCTGTTTGAGTAAGGACAATTCCCATAGCACATTCCTCAGATTTTGGACTTTTTCCATACTCCAATTGTTATAGGGTACCTTTATGCAAAGTTTCACGTTTTTATCTCATTGGGAAGTACCTAATCAATTTGATGAGTGAGTGAGTGAAACGATTTTCCTGGCTAAGGACAGTTTTTTGCCCATAAAAGATTTCCCATAGCACATTCCTCAGATTTCGGACTTTTTCCATACTCAGGTCGTTATAGGGTACCTTTATGCAAAGCTTCAGGTTTCCATCTCATTGGGAAGTACCTAATCAATTTGATGAGTGAGTGAGTGAAACGATTTTTTTCCTGGCTAAGGACAGTTTTTTGCCCCTAAAAATTTCCCATAGCACATTCCTCAGATTTCCGACTTTTTCCATACTTGTGTTATTGTAGGGTACCTTTATGCAAAGTTTCAAGTTTCTATCTCATTGGGAAGTACCTAATCAATTTGATGAGTGAGAGAGAGAAACGATTTTTTTCCTGGCTAAGGACAGTTTTTTGCTCATAAAAAATTTCCCATAGCAAATTCCTCAGATTTCGGACTTTTTTCATACTCAAATTACTATAGGGTACCTTTATGCAAAGTTTCACGTTTCTATCTCATTGGGAAGTACCTAATCAATTTGATGAGCGAGTGAGTGAAACGATTTTTTTCCTGGCTACGGACAGTTTTTTGCCCATAAAAGATTTCCCATAGCACATTCCTCAGATTTCGGACTTTTCCATACTCAGGTCGTTATGGGATACCTTTATGCAAAGCTTCAGGTTTCCATCTCATTGGGAAGTACCTAATCAATTTGATGAGTGAGTGAGTGAATCGATTTTTTTCCTGGCTAAGGATAGTTTTTTGCCCATAAAAAAATTCCCATAGCACATTCCTCAGATTTCGGACTTTTCCATACTCAGGTCGTTATAGGGTACCTTTATGCAAAGCTTCAGGTTTCCATCTTATTATATAATGCTTTTAGTGCTTATTATATAATGCTTATTATATAATGCTTTCCATCTAATTATATAATGCTTTATAGAAAATTTATATAATGCTTGTAGTGCCGGTACTTCGTTTATGGGGCATTCGTGCCAAATTGAATCTTGGGAAGAAATCCGAAAATGAAAATAATTTACATAATTGTGGAAAATAGAGTAGTGATTACTGGGGAGGAATCAGTCTCCTAGAGTTGAAGCTGCAAGAGGTATGTTATCTACATTCTGTAAGTTTTGGTTCATGAAGAAGCGAAAGAAGTGCAAGACTTAAAGGTGATTTGTTTAATTCTATTTTACAAAGATATTACTGTTATAGCAGATGTAGTCTTGATGTGAACTAAGGAATAAGTGTTGCAAGGTTTAGCTTCTTTATGTAGGTATTAGGTTTAAGCTTACTGATGTTTAGCATATTCTAAGATAGTGGTCTACGATCCTTAGTGGAATCCTATCTATTCCCTAAGTAAGTATTGGCCACTGCACAGCATTAGTATAAGATTTCAAGGCACTCAAAATAGTAATTTAACACTGATATTATTAGAGTACAAGGAATTGTAATAATTCTTGAGACTAACATAGCCGAGATCATACACTTAGATTAGTCTTACTTGCGATATCGAAATTCAGTAAAATGGATACTTCTTAAACCACTCCAATTATTCTTTATTTCTAAGTCTTACTGGTTATAATACTTTATCACCATCACCGCACCAACAATTCTAGTTACATATAATTACGCACCAAATACTATTATAACTCCACACTTGCAATCCAACCTAAGATTGCACAGACTAATCGCTAACTACTACTTACTCCCTTCCAAGCCCATATCCAGTGTAGAGATCTGCACGGGCCAGAATTTTTAGCCCGGGCCCGACCCATGAATTTATAATTTGAAGCCCAACCCGAGTCCGAAATATGTTTTAGCGTTTAGGCCCGAGTCCGGCCCGAGCGCGTGTGATAATTAAATAAGCCCGAATTACATAAACTTAATAATTAACACAAAATTGTATTTTTATTTACAGCAATTAGAGCTTTAATTCTGCAATTGTGCTTTAAATGTTTTCCAGAAAGAACGGTCCTATACATAACGTTGCACAGTATTACAAAGTTATGCCCGAGAAATATGTTTGTGTATTTAAAAACTCAAGACCCGAGCCCGAAGTGATATATGTTTTGTAGACACGAGTCCGGCCCGCGGGCTAGACCCGAGCCCGTGCAGACCTCTAAACCACGGGGGGCCAGGCCCACCCTATATTTTTACTGACCCCCTAAAATTTTCACGATAGGCTCTTATCGCTCCCTCTAACTTCTAGCGGCCCCCTGCAATTTTGGCTGGCTACGGGCCTGCTCCCTTCTCCAAGGTATGTGCATAGTATTTCAACATCCTTAGCCTAGAAATACAATTCACTTCCCAACATACAGTATAAGTAAAAGTTATTAGGATCGTTTACAGAAATCAAAACAACCGTGTTTTCTATTTATAGAACTTAAATTATTTTCCTTGTAATTTCATTGTGCATTTGCTTTAAAGTATTTTCCATTTCTATTCAGATAAACTCCTTTTTAATTACTGAGACTGCAACAAGTATTATTTACTATACATTAAAGTAATGAATAAAATTCGTCTCTAATTAGAAAACAAATGATTGAAAACGGAAAAAGACAGAGTTAAATACAGATTTTGCTAATTCTGACGAAAATAGGAGCTAAGTCACGCATAGAAATTTTTTTTTTTTTTTTTTTTTTTTTGTCTTAAACGTGGACTAAACGCAGCGAATTCGTGTTATTATTCAGTTCAAAATCTCTTATCGTCGCGAATTCTGTCGAGGAATTTGAAGCTTAAAATATATAAAACGATAGTCATGCCTGTTGTTCTGTATGGTTGCGAAACATGATCACCTACTCTGAGGGAAGAACATAGACTGAAAGTATTTGAGAACAAGATTCTTAAACGAATATTCGGACCCAAGAGAAACGTGAATGGAGATTGGCGGAAACTTCATAACGAGGAACTACATAATTTATACGGTTTACCAAACATTGTTAGGGTCATCAAGTCTAGGAGGCTCAGGTGGGCAGATCATGTAGCCAGGATGGAAGAAAGTAGGAACGCTTTCAAAGTCTTAACTGGAAGACCAATCGGTAAACGACCATTAGGAAGACATAGGCGCAGATGGAAGGACAATATTAAGATGGATCTCGCAGAGATAGGAATACAAAGTAGAAATTGGATCCAGTTGGCTAAGGATAGAGGTCAGTGGAGAGCTTTTGTGAACGTGGCATTGAACCTTTGGGTTACATAGCCCATAGATTTAGTTAGGAATACCAAGTGAAAAAGAATACGTAAAAGAAAAGGAGGGATAAATTAATATTAAAACAAAGAAACATATTATTAAAAATCAACCATTTAATAGTGTCGTCTTTCTTAGCTATTGTAACAATATTTCTTTTAGTATTTATGTTGTTATTGATCTTACATTATTTTACCATTTATTGTATAGAGTGTTTCGGACAGACAATATCTAATTGCATTTGAAGAAGCTGCAAAGCTGCATGTATCCAGAGGTTCGGCTAAAGTGTTCTTTTACCAGTTCAACTTCAAAGCAAAGCATAGTTATGCTGAATCCTTGAGTGAGAAGTCTCTGAAGAATTTCGGTAAGAAAATGTATTTTTTCCTCTCCTAAAGTCAAATAATACCATAATATTCGATCAATATATTCTTTGATTTATCATTATTGTAATAATTGATCTTACAGGGTAATGTGAATAAGTACATAAATAGAAATATTTGAATAGCGACCAGTTGATCGAACAAACAATATTCGAATAATGAAACGAAAACTCTTCAAATCTTGTTGAAACTAAAATAGATAGAAGATTGACTGTTTTATAATAACTTGATTAGTTAAATTGCAATAATTTAATGATATTTTATAATCAAACTAGCGAACATTCTTCAAGGTTTACTTCAAAAATCATCTTAATGTATACCTGTATTTTTTTTTTGTTGTATATCACCATACCTTTTGTACTCAATTGATTGTAGTTTTTTGTATAACTCAATGTACTTCCTTGACAGGGTTAGGTGATGGAGCAGCAATATGCTGAACCTCGCCCGCTTGAATAAAGCCTTTTTCAATTTCAATTTCAATTACATGTTTCTCTTTTCCTTCAAATGCTTATTTCTCCCTTTTGATGCAGGAACCCACTCTCTTAGCATCAAAATAGTTTCATTCTTTTATATTAATTACCCCTCCCACTTCTTATGCCACTCCTCCATTCAACATCCTCACCCTTTATTCCGATTGCACAATATTCCCCTCTTTCTTTACCAACTCTTTTTACTCCAATCATGTTCCTACTTCCTCCAGTCTTCTTTCTGGTTCACTCCGTTATCACTTTTCTGACAATACTATTATTAAATGCTTTTGTTTCTATTTTGTTCAGGAGTGGGTCATGGAGACGATATCCGTTTCGTATTTGCTACGTCGAATGAAGTTCCAAATATAGATCAATCTGGGCCAGAGAAGCAAATGTCGGAATTCTTCCTCGATGTATGGACTAACTTTGCTAAGACAGGGTAAGGGTGATAATGCCTCTAGAAACTTGAGTAGAAATCAAAATTTCCAATTGGACAATGTATAACGTAGGAAAATCAGTTAATAGAAATGCATTGAGCAATGGAAGAGAAGAGATGAGTACAATAATGAAATAAGCAAGTATACACACGTGCCCGCATATATATTGTTGTTGTCTATCACAACTGGCCTTTCGATTGTGGGAACCGGACAACCAATCAGAGCCCCGCGCTTCAGAGCTTTACTCTTGATTGTTTAAAAACATTTATTGACAACAAATTTTACAGTATAAAAGTCCCACATTTGTTGATCTTAACACTAGTTTCTTCCTGTTGTTTTCTGTATCATACTGTACCACTACTTTCTATGTATGTTTCAAGTTCTACCGATCTGTGACACTTGGGACTGATACAACATGCGAAATATACTTTCGTCCTTAAGTTTTGGACAACAGTGAAACCATAAGATCCCGTTTGCTTACATCGGGAGTTAAAAGTCAGGTAGTAACATGGGAAAAGAGAATACAATTGTGTAAAACAAAAGTACTGTAGCCAGATTACTTTATAGTTTTATTTTTTTCTATGTTCTTTTTTCACTGGGATTGGATGCCATGTTTGCTACCGGTCATATTTGAGATAATCACAACCATAATGGTTGAAATAGTAAGTTCATATCTTGAAATTATATTGACCAATGGCACATTGGTATCTTAAGGGCTCTCATATTTCCAATATACAAAGTTAGTGTTTGTTCAGCAGTTCAAAACAAATACAGTATGTACTTGTAACATAGTAGTGAACAAAAATATTAGCTCCTATTCATCCCAAGAAGAGTAGATTTTAGAAAAACCTTGTCTTACCTACAGTATAAACTTCAAGTGAAATATTTGTTCTCTAGTTTTGAAGATTTGGTGATGAATTAGTTTGTAGGTTTACTCTTTTATAGACAAATTTATATATTATCTATAAATAATGTCGGAAAATGCTTAGCGCGTTTAGTACAGAAAGGAATCGAGTCTACATATTTTAGACATATTTCGTCCTTAAGATTTCTATTTCAGAGCTTAAATGAAAATGATGTTAAGGTATTGTAAGTCTTACAATGATAAAAAAAAAAAAAAAAAAACACGTTAACTGTGCATACTTTATATTTTTTTTCTGAGAACTTGTTGATTGGATTTGATTTCCTTGTGCTTTGAAGGTCTAATTTGTTATTTGAAGGTCTCATTTGTTACTGTGTAACTTCAACCATTAAAGATTCTGTACTTTCCAAAATATCTTTGCAGTGCTCCCTCCACTGATAATGTGAACTGGAAACCAGTGCCTCCTGGTGAATACTTGGACTAACTCTTTATAGAATCTCCGTCTAATATCTACATGAAGAGATCTAAATCAAGTATTGGCAATGCTGAATTTTGGAACACTTTACCCATTTATGACTAAGAATAATATGTACTACAAGGTGTTCGGAAATTCTCTATACACTTGACTCGTGACATATTCAAAGCCACAAAGAGTAATATTTGTATGCAAAGGTTTGCAATATTGCTTTGTTACCGCCTTGCGTGGAATTTCTTTCCAATCCAGTCGGTAACGTGACCTTGTAGTGGTTGTTGTGACTTTCCGAACTCAACTGGGTCTGAATGTTACGAATCAGCTGTATAGAGACTTGCAGAATACCCTGTATATAAACATAACTGTACCATAAATAAATATGAAGAATAGAATTAATATTTAATGACTGTATTACGTGGTACCTACACTGTCCGAAAAGCTTTGAAAGATAAGTATTTTAAGCGATGTTGAAAAAAAGTATTATAGCCTACTACTTTTAACAGAGTTAATCGTTTTGGAACATATCGTGCAAGTTAATGGCGCATTGCACAGATATTCATGTACTTGTTGGGAGATTACAATTTAAATAAAGTACTAATATAGAGTAGTCTGTGTTTCACAGTTAAATATCTTTTAATTTCGTTATTCCGTTACTAGCAGCGTTCACCCCGCTTCGCTGCGGTCACCCCGGAACGCAATAAACTTTGTTACTTAGATAATTTTTACTTTTTCGCTTTCAAGTGATATGATAAAAACCATAGAAGATTGCAGTAAATCTTAACATTATATCGCCTGTCATTTATGTTAACCCGCCCCGCTTCGCTGCGGTCATCCCGGTGCTGGCATATTGTAAAAGTGTCTGTAAAAATAAGCAAATCAATTAAAAAATTTTAAACAGAAGATTCAAGCTATTTTCCGCTGTATATCGCCTGTCATTTATGTTAACCCGCCGAGTGACACGGTCATGCGGGTTGCATATAAATACGTTTATTTTTACCTATGATGAACTAATAACAAAGGATTTGTACGTTATGGACACTTGAATGGTCAATTATCTCAAGACACTGGTAATTAAAAATTAAAGTGATATGATAAAAACCATCTAGGGTCCAAATCCTAATAACCCCCCAAAAATGAAAGAAATTGGTTCAGCCGTATTAGCGTGATGAGCGGACAAATTTTTGTACGTTCTCTTTTATTATTCCGTTATTTGGATGGTTTAAAACCAAAATGATACGCCTCTCTCGAGAAAATGAAGTATTACTCCATATTTTGAACATAACCATGGGGTCAAGAATGAACAATAGTAAATTTGTACTCCTTGGCTCTTGAAAGTATTCCATTTTCTGTAAGAGAACAGTTGAAGACCACAGGGGCAAAAGAGAGGTAAATCAAGAAATGGACGAAAATGAGTTAATAGCAGAATTATGTAGCCTGAGAGCTGGAGTTTGCATGAACTAAATCCCACAGTAAAAAGGAGGTTGGCCACTAAGAAATTTAATGCTAAAGATTTCGCCTACAGGGGAAGAAGTAGGTAAGTCAGTGAAAACAGGTTAATTGTGTAAAGTTATAAAAAGCTGACTTACCTCCTTTTCCCCCTGTAGTCTTCAGTTGCAATCTATGAAGTCAAACATGTTAAGACAAAACACAATTTCATTTTTTTAAAAAGTGCTGGAAACATGTTTATTTCTGTGTGCTTATCATATTCCTCTGTTATTCCTACTGACGTCTAATGTATATTTTTAATTCAGTAGTTACAATTCAAAACAGGTATACGATAAATAAATTATTTTATGAATTTAATAGTTGAATTTCAGAACAGAAACAGGCCGGATTCAGAACGGATACATGTAGGCAGGCTCTTCATTCGAGGCACCAAATGTTCATGGGACTGTGTGAATATTTAGAGGGTATATGGTCATTGATCAGTATCTCCCTTGCCCCACCTATCCATTTAACAGAAGTTGAGCGAACACCAGAGCCACATTTGAATCATGGTAAAATTGGTTCAATCATCCTATGAAAGATTGAATTGAAACCAGGCTATCTCAAGTTTGGTAGACGCCTTATCAACTAAACAATAGCGGCTCGAATTTTATTAAGGAGTTACATTTTTTTCAGTTTTGCAAAAACTGAACATTTTAATGGATTGTACAGATAAGTTATATAATGTATGCTATATGAAGTACTTGCGGCAAATAAGGCCCGGAAGGAAATAAGGCCCAGTGCAACATTTTGTAGGTTAAAATCACTGTAGGAGAAATCTGATAACATCGCAAGTTGTGATTACTCACACAATGCCTGCTTGAGAGAGTTCGTCTTCGGGGTGCATGGTTAATCGGAACGCTGGCAATATTGAAGCATGGAGAAGCCAGTTTCCATGTGTTGATATAATTGAAAGGGGAAAATTAAGTCCATTTTTCTGTATATAATAAAGCTAACACGAAATATCTTGTATATTTGTGATGATCGTAGTGTTCAGTATTTGGGATAGTAGTTACTTCGTTTTCGTCTGAAACATATTTGTAGATAATGATTTGTAAAATGACGAGTACATGATCGGTAAATAAGGCCCACCAAAAATATACTGGCCCTCATTACCCTACAAAACATATAAGCATAGTTAAATACTTAGAAACTGGTAACTTGAATGTGTGTTAGTATGTTATTCTTTCTTGGCCAGTGCCAATCTCTATAGTAGGGCGGTCTATCGTGTTCGGGCCTAGTTGTTAACTAAGGGGGTTCTCAGTTTCGAGTTCTGCATTGATGTCTTTCATAGGTTTCTATTTTTAATGCATACGAATGGCTCATACCACTGTTTTGGGGTATATTCTAAGCACATTTTCGTGCGGTTCTGAGCGTTCGAGGTATCGTGATATTGTTTCATTATGCACTAAAGAATGGATCGGTGACACGCGAAGCTGTAAACGGTGCGGTGTATGGGTATATGACGAATGCATTGTCTTGGTCGACGCCGATGATGAGGGATTCATTTGCTACAATTGTTATCAAGTGTAAACATTGTTGAAACTTAGTGTGAAATCTGTTTCCAATGGTGGTTTGTTTATAATGTGTCCAAGCTTATTCATTAAAATACAGTTAGTTGCAACGACTCCATAACACAAGGGAGATTACCTATATCCTTAATATTTCATACCCATATTGTTACTAAATATCGTTTTATTATTAGTATTTGAAGTGCTGTAAAAATACTAGGTGTTAATTGAGTTCCAGTGGTCTCTCAGGTCGTAAAATTTTACTTTTCTAATAGTGGGCCTTATTTACCTACCGTGCCGGTAATAAGGCCATTTTGTATGTTTCTTTTTCAATACGTTTTACATACATTTAGTAGCTCAATGTTTAAGTTAAAGTACATATGCCGTAAGATAGATAAAAACATTGACAAATACAATGCATATAAGTTTTTGTCTACTACATCATATGTATTTAAGTAATAAAGCCTTTATACTTAGGTGGGCTTTATTTGTCGCAAGTACCTTAATCAATCAACTCTGGTGAAGATTTTTGGTCCCAATAATTAAAGTTACATATTAGTATATAATTAGGCCTGTATTTACAATAACTTCTTTTGGTACATACATGAATGTGCAAAACGAGACAAGAAAAACCGAATGGCATAAGCTTCCCGATAATCGAGACGAGAAAGAAGCTTTTGGGGATCGAGATCAGACGAAACTTCTATACAATTTACGAGAACCAAACGAGAAGACCCTATTTCTCATCTCGCGAGCAACATCGATCATAAAACTTATGAAAATCATTCCTACTTACATTAGTTGCTTGATCATCATCATCAACAACAACATAGGTATTCTCCAGTTATTGGAAGGTCATTTGCTGCAACTGAGAAGCTTCAATGCTCTACGGTCGTCAGTTTAACCTCTTCGTCTTCACGTACGATTTTTCTAGTTTGATATCGCCTATTAATTGTAGTCCTATTCGCCCCCTCCCTATTTTTCCTGCCACCATACCCTCTAGCACGTTCCTCATGATACAGTTCCTTTTTAGTCAATGTCCCAATCAGTTTCTCTTTCTTTTCTTAATAATATTTAAAATGTTTTTTTTTTTTTCATTATTTCTAACACCCTTTCATTCGTTTTCCGTCGAGCCAGCTAATTCTTTCCATTCTTCTCCACACATTAGTTGCTTGAAATGGTTAATTAACTCTTTCAGCTTTAAATAGTTCTTTATGAAACAATCTATTGTTTTATTTGCTAACGTAATCCAATAAGTCTTTTTTTTTCTTTAGGAAACAGAAGGCGTCAATCTGGGAAATTTCGAATCTGCACAAATTTAAAGAAGAAATGGAGTTCTAAAATGTCCAAGAGTCAAAGTAATTTTTTATCCAGCGTAGTTCGGCATGTAGGATATTCCGTAACAGTAAAAGAAATTAGCTGCTAAACAAATAGTTTTATTTTTTTAATTTCTGGTTTATTTTGCAGAATATGTATATATACTTTACAGTGCAATAATAATAAACATTTAATTATAAGCCTGTATGAATAACGTATTTCTGGAGGTTTCCATTTCCGTAATACATATTACGGAGTTTCCGTGGTATGATCGTGATGGGAGCGATGACCTGGTCCATGTTTTCCATGTTTATGAAACGGAAAATGTTTGTCTACTATTTCCTAGAAAAGAATAGAGAAATATATTTATTACTACAGAAAAGCATGGGTATAGTGATAAAACAGGTAACACTTGTAGTTATACGTTGCAGTGTAATTTATGTCAATAACACTATAACACTGGCGGCTCGTCAGAGGGAAGTCACATAAAAAAATAAATTTTATTGCTACAAGCTAAGGGAAGAAAGCTTACCTACTAACATGCTAAATTTTGTATATAGCTTTCCGAAGCTGCGTGAAGCTCTTTTCTTTAGTAGCTTAATTTTTGTAATCAGCTTTCTGAAGGTGTATGAAACTTTTGTCCCTTAGCTTAACTCTTGTGTTTAGCTTTCTTCTATTAGCTTAATTCCTTGTATAGAGTTTTCTGAAGCTGTATGAAAGTCTCTTCCCTTAGTTCAATTCTTGTATTCAGTTTTCTAAAGCTGTATGAAACATTCTTCCCTTAGCTTAATTCATGTATTCATCTTTCTGAGGCTGTATGAAACATTTTTACCTTTGTTTAATTCTTCTATTAACCTTTCTGAATCTTTCTTCCTTTAGCTGTTGGCGATGAAAATTTAAATTTTCACCAAAGTAACTTTCCTCAAGAATTGTTACTATTTAATAGAAAGTATCAACTAAAATACGAATATTCGTAGCAATCGTTACCGTTTCGTCCTGATGTTTTTCATCATATTTCTACTAATTCTTTTGTTTAAAAAAAAAATCATTTAATTGCAGTTAGAAGTGTAGATAAACACCATATCAAAATATAACTCGAAAATCATTAATGTATTTTACAATACCTGCCTATATATTTACCCTAATTTCTTTCAGCTAAATACAAATGTAAATGTAAATGAAATAAATGGAAGTATTTGATCAACATTAATATGTTCATTAGACTAAACAGACGCATTAAAATGCAAATTAATTTTTCTGACTAATACAGTATAGCAAATTCAAAAAAGGTTGATTTAGACATCTGGAAATTACAATTCACTTACCGTTAAAGTTGCTTTCACACATTTTGCAATTCTATACTCCTTCTCGCATTTTTCAGTGCCTTCTATAAAAATAAACAAATAATTTAATAAGTAAAAGGAATAAATAATTGTCATAATAATAATAAATTAACGATAATCATTTCTGAGATATGTCTAGCCTTAAGCAAAATACTCATAATTTATTTTCTTATAACTGAAATTTACATCTAATAATGGTTACCTTGCATGTATTTTTGTTATAAACAGCAATTAAGAGACTTATTTATTTTGCAAAAAGTTGACTAAGTTCAAATTTCAACTTCGATGGCTCTGAACTTGGGAGCCAAAGGCATGAATACTGTAAGATTTCATAAGTGTACTAAGCTCATCCACCAAATTCCAAGTTTGGTCAAGAACAGATTAGTTTCATTGATTGCATATAATATATATATAGGCTATTGAAAAATATCGTCTGCAATGCTTGAAGGGTGAATTTATACACGAAAACAAACCGCAAAGTCTATGTACAAAAATGCTGCAAGGTGCATCCCTTCCGAGTTATAAGCCGCCGAAATATATATTAAAAAAAAAAAATGAACTTTGGGCACTATAACGGGAATACCAACGACGCTACAGAAAGCGGTTTGGTGAATTTTACAGGATGTGACAGCTTTAGTTTTCCCAAAATGCTAGAACCAAAATGAATTGTAATGCGCGCAAGAAATTTCCCAAAGGAAGAAGATGATTCTATAATAGAATATTCTGTAAGTAAAAGTACGTCGAAGTGAGCGTAAATCACTTGAGCACGTTGCGACTCATCTTTATATATTGGCATCGTTGATATTTGCATTATGACGCCCCGAAGTTCATTTTCCGATATTTCAGCGGCTCAAGTATTTCGTTTATAATGCTTGAAAGGATGCATTCAGTAGCTCACCCTTCAAGTATTATAAACGATATTTTGCAACAGCCTGTATATACTATTCTTGTGACTGAATATTCTTGTTAGATTTATTTTTATCTATTTTAGAAAAAACTAAATGAATGGCTGAATTGTATAATACAAAATTAATTTTTAATGGCAATTTACTTTTAACACAAAGTAGTAAAATTATACTAAAACATGTCACAACCATAATATCCTGTAATTTAAAGTTAAATATTGTTATTGTTTTTCGTATGATGTTACGAATGTTATGAATATGATCCTCAGTTTGTCTAATATTGAGATTCTGTATTAATCGACTTGAAAAAAAGGACGAGATTCTTAATTCAACCCGTTTATTTATGAATTGTGGGTATGATCACGCACAACTTCGATACAAAGTTCAATGATTCTGATTATTTATTTTTCTTCTGTTTGGAAAAGTATACCACAGCGGTGGTCCCAGATAAATTTCTTTAGAATCTGAATGGTAATCTTTGGAATTAGATAGACTAGGAAACACCTCAACGGATGCATTGAGGCAAAGTAACATGTTTGTAGGCAACCATACATTCTTTGGTGTGATTATGGTTGCATAACAGCATAGGGGTTGCGTGGTAAAGTTTCGGAACACTTTCGTAGTACTTCAAGTTTTTTTTTAAAAAAAAATTGTATAGTTGTACTATATAAACTATGGTACCCGTTCATGCGGAGGAAATTACTTTTGAGCATATTACAATGTTTTAATATTTGGTTTGTCTTGCTCTAAATGATATATATTATTTTGTTGATAATTTTGCATTATATATAAGTGTAGTATTTAAGTTTCATTAAATGGTTAATTGTATTTATTCAAACCATAGAGATTTAGAGCGAAGTGAATCAAGGCAGAACATCTAGGATTTCCTCCATATACTTTTTCTTATCATAGTAATAGCGCAAAAGTCACACATTACAGTCTAATTAAGAGTCACACATTACAGTCTAATTAAGAGTCACACATTACAGTCTAATTAAGAGTCACACATTACAGTCCTTGGTTACTTGCTTCGAAACAGGACCGTTCGTAATATTTCAGCTGTGTCTAACATAATATTAGCTTGATTTTTTTTGTATTAAACGATAGATTGTAGTTCACTTACTACTGTAGCCATTTGAGGTTAACAACTCTAGAAAAGGAAAACAGTGGCTAGTTCTTTTCCTTTCTAATTAAAACTGATAAACGGGAAACTGAAAACTTGGATGGTAGGGTGAAAACTAGGGCTGTGCTTACAGAATAAGTAAAGACTGTGTAGTTATGCTTTTATTACACATGTACTTCCACATATCTACAGTATGGCTCCAATATGAGACTTTTTAACTTATTACAACAGTGGCATACTCAAAAGATTTTTCCGGGTTTTAGCCTTAATCGCCCGCTTAACAAGATATTATGGAAAAATAAACATTTGTAATTATTTGTTATGTATTGTATGCAAGAATCGCCCGTCTCCAGAGACAATACCAATTTGGGCGCTTGGACCCTTCTCTCCCTTGTTGAAGTTTTGTATATATTAGTGTCTTATAATGTCAGGAAATAGGTAGGAATTGAGCACACAGCTATTCTTTTATGATTCTTTCTTCATCTTTAACGTTCGTTATGTAAAGATTGAGCACACAGCTAGTTTTTATGATTTTTATCTCTAACGTTCGTTATATAAAGATTGAGCATACAGCTATTTTTTAATTATTCTTTCTCTATATCCACCGTTCGTTATGTAAAGATGGAGCACACAACTATTTTAATAACTCTTTCTCTAACCTTCGTTATGTAAAGATTGAACGTTCTAGAAGTTAGATGAGGTTCAACTAGTACTTTATCTCAAAGTGAATTTTCTTTGAATCAGGTGATGAGTAGAACGAATATGACGACAAAAACGTCAATGTCCAAGTAAGTGTTCTTCATACGTTATTACAGTATTCAAGGAGCGATGGGTTCGAGACTTATTTCTCGTCGTACTCTCCTACCAGTGCGACTCAGGAGTTCGTTCACCTCCTCAACAGTGTTGTCAAATGGCGGGAAATTTCCCGCAAAACGGGAAATTCTTAGCATTGGCGGGAATGCGGGAAATTCGTATTAAAAATGGGAAATTCTGTCAACATTTCTCCGTTTCATGTCGTCTCTTTCTAACTCCTTGTGTACATGGAATATGTCAAAAGGTCAAAAGAACCAGAACAGCAAGAAATGTTTATAAACCGAATCAAATTGAACGCGCCAATATCCATTTTCTGCTCTTGCCCTTGCTTAGTATATTTGATGTGGCTAGTCATTCACGGAATATTAACGTGAAGTGAAGGAGAGAAGGGAGAAATATAATGCTTGGAAGTAGCACACACACACACACACACACACACATACACACACGTGTAGATTTCTCTCTATACCAAATAAATTACAGATAGAAAGATGTTCCTATGATAGATTTCTTCTCCCCCAGGAAAAAAAATGTACTTGATTCATTGTTCATTGTCATTTGATTTTAATTTGAAATTATTAACACAATGATTAATTAGGGTAATATTCTTTCTTGGCGGGAAATTTTGAAAGCGATCGGGAAATTTCAGGGCTTTGAGCGGGAAGTCTGTTATTTTGAATCTGACAACACTGCTCCTCAATGAGTATCTGGGAGTAAAGATAGTCAGGATGTGTTGTCATTTTATTGCTTTCACTATAATAAGTAATAAGAGAATTTATTTCACTTACCTTCATCAGCGCATTTATTGAATTTAGTTAATTCTGCGGTTACGTTAAGTGCTGGTGGACGCATTTCGAAAGTCTGTGGTCTAGGACTGGCAGGTATATCTTTGGTATGCTTATGGCCATGCTTCTTGCCGTGATATTTTTCCATATGTTCTAACACTGTCTTGATGTGGTCAGGATCGAATTCTCCATCTTTTAACTACAAATTATGAATTTATATTTTATAATATCAAACAAGTTACAGAAACCGTCCAGTATTGCATTTTATTTTTAAATTTTAATTCGCACAAACATTTTTTTAAAATATTAGGCTAATCGTTAAAGAATTGTGTCCGCAAACTTGAAATAGGTTGAAAATTTTAAGAGTCACACATTACAGTCCATGTTTACTTGCTTCGAAACAGGACCGTAGCCCAAAATGGTAATATACGTAGGAAATAGAGTATTTTATTTATCAACTAAAATTAGAAACAACTTCTATAATATATTAGTATAATCATACAACGGAATAAGAAGCAATGTTACGTGTACACCACGAGAAGGAGTTTCCGGAATGTTAAAACCGGAAGTGGCTAATTTCTTCCACTTCTGGTTTAAATAGAGGGTTAGCATTTCTCGCTGTCTCCGATTATTTTCGGACTATGAACACCAATGTTAAAATTGGAAATTGTAGTACCTTTATGTCACTTCCAGTTTTAGTACAGAGTTATGGATGGAGAAAAAATGTATTCTTAGAACGCACAACCGATGGCAGCAATCCACTTCTCGCTATCTATTACCGTTGTCTTCTCTATAATGATTAATGTTACAACCGGAAGTAGTTAATTCCTACAACTTTCGTTTTCAATATCACCTTTATTAAAGAACTCGAATCCTAATTTTTACCCTCTATCACCCTGGCCCATTATAGGTCTTGAGATTGTCTCCTGGACGAATTGACACACATTTCTTGTCTCCCAAACAAACGGACAGACATTTTTTTGTCTCTCGAATGAATGGACACATTTTTTGTTTCCCGGACGAACGGACACACATTTTTGTTTCCCGGACGAATGGACACACAATTTTGTTTCCTGGAAAAAGTGACACATATTTTTTTTGTCTCCCTAACGAACGGATACACATTTTTTTGTCTCCCGGACGAACTAACACACATTTTTAGTCTCTCGGACAGACACACTGACAGAGTAAGTGTTATTAATAAGCTTTTCGTAAAGCAAACTTCTTACTAGGGGCGGATGCAGGACGGGCTTCTGGGTGAGCGGTTTGTTGTCATACTGCTACTTACAAGTTAGAGCTACTTTTGACAACTCCAAACTCTGGGATGGGTTTTATTTATGTATATATAAAAATAAGAAATTTTACTCTTCTGGGGGGGGGGGGACGATCGCCTCTGCTTCTTACAAGCAAAAAATATAAGAGTATACTAGAACAGAACTCAATCCCTTTTAATCGTCTTATTGTCAGACTGCAAACAGTGTAATTATTCGTAAATATCGTTTTTTCTCTAGTTTTAAAATAACATCTTTTTGAAAGATACAAATAAATATCCATGGTAGTTTTAAGCATTAAATAGATATAAATTAAAATTAATCAAAAGGACAGAAGAGCTTTAAATGTACTTTAAAGTAATGTACCAGTAATAAAACATTGAATTTAACTTTGCATGAAATAAAACCTTTAACAAGACTAGTTTTGAACGTAAATAAAGAAACAATCCATTCTGTTAGCTTTACTGGTTGTAACTTTTATCGATCAAGTGCCTAAATTGTTTGAAGTCTGCTCTAACTACATATGTAACTCTGATGTAAATATTTTGTATTTATTTATTTGTAATGAATGAAATTTGGTTATGTTCAAACTACAGTTTTAAAAACTGTGATAAAAGATGTACACAACTTACCACTCCAATTTTGGCTGCGAAACATGCCACATAGCACTGGAAAAAATAAACAATAACAGCAAATTTAATAATTTAATGTCATTTCAGTAAATCAACATACCTATTGATTTAATTAAATGTAATAGGCACATATCTTTGAGACGCGGCTGTTGCTTTAGTTTGCATGGTTATGTAATCTCCTATTTTTACACCCCAAAATATTCTTTGGAAATCTTAAGTAGTGCTTTGAGGAAAATACTGCAGTACCTTTGCTTCTCAGCGCAAGACAATATTACTACATCTTTGAAGAATTAATGCAAAACCGGAAAACAAAGAGAGAGTGGTTTATGGATTACACATTAAATTGTAAGCAGCGTTTCTTCCAAACATAATTCCAGGGAAGCAGCCTCACTCCCTTGCCGATAGCTTACAATGTGATTACATGGCATTTTTGTACAGAGCACGTTTTATCGCACATAATATCCCAGTGCACCGCCCTCACATTTTGTCCCCCCCCCCTCCCTCGCCCTTTTGATCACAACATTTTCTGGAAAAAAGCCTGGTTGTAACAAGCAGCCATTTGAAGAAAATGCTCTTAAACGAACATCCTGGTGTGAAGTCCTGTTGCATGCAAGCATCTAGCTATATTTATAAGAAGGACGATCTTGAATTAAAAACACAGGTTTCTTGTATCATGCAAAAATCAATTAATTTAAGAGTTACACACCATGGGAATTGTTTGTTCTAGGATCAAACTGTGGTATGTGGTGTTTAATCCACTATATAAAGTCAATATAAGCTGGAAATGTTAAAAATATTCGAATAGTTAAACGAGTGAAGTCGATTTCTTTACAAAAAAGTCTTTCGAAAATTAATGCAAAAATGGCAGAGACAAGATTATGAGATAAAATGCGTCTAGATACAGATACTAAATATAATTTTGAACGTAAAACGTGCATGGGTAATTATCAATTAAACAAAAATAACATATTTAACGTACACATCTACAGAAAATGTACTATTTTTTTTCTTTCGTTGTAAATTACATAAGACCTCGCCGACACAGGGCAGGCCCGTATCCAGGGGGGTCTAGCCCCCCCCTAAATTTTTGCTGGCCCCCTCTAAAATTTTCACGGTAGGCTTGCAAATGAACTATAATATGGTGATCAACTATAATATTGTTGAATCGGCCCCCCCTAACTTCTGCCGGCCCCCCCCCCTAAATTTTTGGGCTGGCTACCGGCCTGACACAGGGTACAAAAATTGCAAACCTAAAGAAAACTATTTGTACTGTACATAGTTTGGAAATTAAAAGTAAAAGAATTATGGTACAAAAGCAAGGAACAAAATGCTTATGATGGATATTCTTACTTACTCTGCCGTTTTCACTGGTTTCATCCTCAAGTTTAGAATTGTTGATGAAGTATTCGTCAGCCTCTGTAAAAAATAATGTAAATTTCTAATACATTTAGTGATTTGAAAATGAAATGAAATTTTTGAGTTTTACGTCCCACGGTTATGCTGGTTAGGCTAAAGGAGACGGTGATGATGAGAGATGAATGAAATGGTGGAATGAAGAAAGTGGGAGGAAACGGGAGAACCGCGAGAAAACCCACGCACACGATTTAGTGATTTGAATCACAATTGATGCGAAGTTAACACAGAAACGCATATAAAAACACTTAGTAGGAAGATAAAGGTATCGGTAGATGGTAGTGGTTCCAGCTTGGAACCAGTGGTTATATAAACTGTTCAAAAAGCATTCAGTACTCATCTTTAAAACTTATGTAACAACCCTAACCACCTACATAAGCAACTGTTTGAGCAGGTATGGATACTGAATGTCAGATGGAAAAATGATTCACTGCGTTTGTTGTAGATCCTGACGTAGTGGGCGGTAGTTACGGAAGCCCGAATGACAATCTGTCATCATCTCACTATGTCTCACAAGCTCAATAGAGCGTAAGTCAGGAGACCTAGTAGGACAATGTAGAACGTTTATACAGAGCAGAGAAGTCTAGGTTGACTTTAATGTATGTGTAAGTTACTTGCGTTTTACTGTGGGAGAGCAGGATTGAAGATGTCAAGAATGAACGAACGATATTTGTATCTTATTGAAACACACACGTACAATGTTGCGTAGAAACACACTGGATTTTTAGTTCATCAGCTCATACAAAGAATATAAAGTAAGGAAGCAAACTATATTTTCATGGTGCATTTGCATTTAAGATTTATGTCATGATTTGTATTTATGTGATGTATTTTCATAGAAATTTATATAATAATCTGTATTTATATCACGCGTTAGCACTGAAATTTATGTCACGATATTTTCTATTAGCTTTGTGACATAAATTGCATTATGTATTTATAGATGGTTATAAAAATAGCGAAAACACCTTAATGAAATACAAATTACCTCATTTATACGGTGTTAGATCACCCTTAGTCAGAGTATTAATGAGTGTTTCCCTTCGTAGCTTGCAGGATGTAATAGTTACAGTTGATAGCAAGTCAATGAGGCACGTGGTACTCTCAACGATCCTGTATGATATATGATTTTAAAGTAGGAGCAAATGCTAGCAAAAACGTAATGAAAAATATGCCATATGTTCAGCGAGGGTGTGGAAATGAGCGGGGAGTACAATTGCGGTTTAACAAATTTAACACCGTCATAAATCCGTGCAAACGACGCGCCATGCATGGTGTGTCTACAAGTCATACCTAGGTAGACAACGAGGCACTTAAGCTCATAGACAAGACTATAGAAGCGTCAGAAAACTCGGCCAAAAACTTGAAATCTCACGTGATCAGTCACATGGAGGATACATAGTAGCGCATCTAACTTGCGACGACGGAATTAACTTTCGATCTGGCTACAGCTACATAAAAGTTTTTAATCTAACAGCCTACTGGCATGTTGTGAAGGAGTCGTACGAGGTACAGACAAGAATATAAGAAGGAAAATACATGTCCTAACCTAGAGTCCAAGAAATTGAAATGGATATATATGGTTGCTTTTATTTATGCTGCTAATGGCTATATAGCAGACAAAAAGGAGTAGCAGGCAGATATGTAGTAGAGTTAATTTTATATCTGTTATTTCCGCACGGAATTATTATTCACACAAATACAAGTGAAGCAGATGAAATATGGCACATGAAACAAATTCACAGAATTCAAACTCATCCCCAAAAGTAAAATACGCCTTACAGATTTTTCCATAAGAAAAACTTATACCATATATTAGAGTTATTAATGAAATATTTGTGTACAAAATAATAATAAAATACATTGAGTTGTATTTTACAGAATTGTTAAAAAAAAACTTCAAGTGTGAACTATCCCTTATGAATTTTTCGTAATGAATAACTTACACGATATTATAGAGTTATTAATGGAATATTTATTTATGAAATATAAGCAAAATGACGTCATTTTCGAGAAAATCGTCCACAAAAACTCATCTCAAGCATAAACTATTCCTCGCAGATTTTTAAGAATTAATGAGTTATGCAATATTGTCAGGATACAAATTGAATATTCATTTACGAAATATGAAGAAAATCACTTTTTTAAAAAAAGATATTTGTCCGAAAAATAGACACCCAAGAATAAACTCTCTCTTGTACGTTTTTTTTTTTAGAATAAATGTTTTATGCATTATTGTTATGTTATTAATTAAATATTTATTTGCGAAATATGAACAAAATCGCATGAGTCGTTTTCGAGAAAATCGTCCGAAAGAAAATTCACCCTAAGAATTCTCGATTTTCTTTCTCGATTTTTCCAGAGAAATGACTTGATAGGGTTGTTTTTAGAAATTTGATTTATGAAATATAGTAGACAAAATCGTTAGAGCCGTTTTTGAGAAACTCCCCCTTATTTTCAGAAGTAGGTAGAAAATCCGAAAATTCCCCTGGAGGATCACAGTTTTAGAAACTTTAAGTTTAAAATTTGGTTGAGGCCTCTACGTGAGTATACATCACGACGAAAGGACAGACGTACAGACGGACATATGTCGAAAAATTACTTTTCGGTATATGGGAGATGTGAAATACAGTGTGAATACATTGAAATCTCAAGTTCGACTTTTTTTTCACGACCACCAAACTTTGTTCTCTTCTTTCGTTGCTCGAAAGTAAAAATGGGAAATTAAAATGTTACGGAAATGTCCCCTCTTTTCGTCCTTAAAAGTGAAATTTTTAAAAACGTTTACAACCCTTCCCAATTATTTTTAATGAGTACCTTATATTGTAAGTTTTAATTTCCTAACTTGAATTCCTGAGATACTTTATTATTAGTATAAATTTTGACCCTCCTTCGCCCCAGCCTCTAGGAGATCAATTTTAACTGTGTCTTCCCTAAAGTCTTCTAGAAGTGTACCAAGGGAGTGGCATGGCAAGCCAAAGGTGTGGCTTTATACCTAAATATAGAGGTCAAACATTCAGTTTCATATACATAAAAATTCTAATAGAATATTTGGTAGTTACCTTTGGAGATTGGGTATGTTGTATTGCATTGCTCTGCTGCCTCGTGAAATTTCCTCATGAAGTCCGTTTTACTGCTTTCTGTTGCATCTTCTTCACCCTGTTAAAAAAAAAAAAAAAAAAAAAAAAGTAAGAAAAGGAATCAGACAATGTTGGCTACATATTGTTCTGCAATAGAAATGGATCATGCAACTCGTGTAACGGTCATCTAATACATACATCTTGAAAATGTTAAAATTTACTAACAGAGGTAGGCAGTCGTTCTTTCAGAAAAAATGTTCCGGGAGCACTGATGGTAATATTTAATTTATTATTATATTATAGACGTATTGGGCGGTATTCAGAGAGAATTCGTTAATCGAAGGTTAGTCACAGACTACTTAGTAAGCATACTAAATCTTTACTAAGGAAAGTGCACTTTTTGGTATTCAGAGTCTACTTTGAGTACAACTAAAAAGATGATTTGGGTATGATTAACTTATATAACTCCAATGCATCGGGTGAGGAAAATAAATGTGGCAACTACGGAAAAGTAGATGAGCGCATGCGTAGTCTGTAAAAATGAAAATATATGAAATACGAAATGTTGTGTCGCACGCTAAACCGTGGGTAAAAGATTAGCTTCTGCTCAAGATTAATTAGTCACATGTGATTAACTTCGACAAATACTACGTCCTAATCAGAGACTCTGAATACAATTTTGATAACCATCCGTTAGTCAACCCCGTAGTATGGCGTTAATCAGACGTCAAAACGACTTTGCATAAGGCTCATTATTTTCGTCTCCTCCGGGGGGCACTTTCAGAGCTCCGGGGGGCAGTGCCCCCCAATTAACATGTCTGGAAGAAACACTGGAGGCAGTGGAGTATCCCATAAGCAGGGCCGACCCTAGGCAATTTGTTGCCCCGTGCAATACCACCATTTGCCGCCCCCTTTCTCCAGAAAGATCAAGATTTTAGGTATACTACTTACCTCATCATGAACAACGAAGAGGAGGGAAAAGGCACTCAGAAACACTACAAATACAATCTCATTGTGTTTTTTTTTTCTTTAAATAATACTCGATGATGTTATAGCACGGCCAACAAGAGATGGTCTCTGACGTTTCTTACCACATGCGGTGGGACACTGCAGCCCCTATTTTGATACCAGTGTTACCAACCACGATCACTCTGTCTTATACCATTAATTAAATTGCCACTACAGTTGCACCGAAAAAAACCTTGACACGCGAGTAGTGGCAATATCACTGCGAGCTGTCAGAGACGTTCTCTTATTGGACGCACTATAGTAAAAGATAAAGCAAACACACCTGCAGATGAAAGATGGTAATTCTTTTTACAGAATTAAATATCGAGCTTCAATCTCAGTATATCAGTTTGTAATTTTAGTACAACTAGCTCTTTTACCTTAATTTTCCTTCTATATCTGTTATTTTTTTTTAAGGAACTTGTTTTCACTTTCAATGATAAGGAACTTGTTTGTGATAAAGACAAGACTAGTTTTCATATCAAAGTTGTGATAACTGACTAAATGGACAAGGTGTTCGCTCCTGTTCGAGAATTGAAAAAAATGAAATGAAATCTTTGAGTTTTACGTCCCACGGTTATGCTAAAGGGGACGGTGATGATGAGTAATGAATGAAATGGTGGAATGAAGAAAGTGGGAGGAAACGGGAGAACCTCGAGAAAACCCACGCACACGGTGTTTGTCCACCACAAAGTTCACTTGGCGGGGGCTGAGATCGAACCCGGGATCCCAAGCACCAGAGGTGAACGCTCTACAACTGAGCTACCGCGGCCCCTGTTCGAGAACTGAGTTCTTGTGTTGGACAACAATCAGGCAATTCATGCTTGGATTTGTTTGACCATTTGCTTTAGCACTGTCCATGTGACCTTAAACTAATGCGACCTAAACATGATTTATGAATGTAGTGTTCAAATAAAGAGTCAGCTTAATAAGTTTATGGCTATAGATACGGTTATAGGTAAATGACGTTTGCCTAGTTCATTACGTTCAGTAGAACATTATGGCACAAAAGAGTGAGAAAGATACTAAATTCTACAACAAAATGTGCTAGTTTTCACCAACAATTTCAATATACTTTTTAAATTAAGGAAAATACTTATTAGGATTTTAGAAGATCGGAATTTACGAATAATTCACTCAAATATCACAGAAAGAAAGTAACGTATAGTAATTTTAATTTTCATATTTTATAAATTTTGAAAAATTTTGAAATTAGTGTAGCGCGTTGGAAATTTAAGAGCAAAATGGGAATTTTTGCCTTTCAAGATAGAATTTTATAACTTTCCAGGTTGGCATCACTGATTTAGCTGGCCTAGCCATTACACAAAACATTACGGGCCTTATGCAGAGTCGTTTTGACGTATGATAAGAGTCAGTGGTCGAAGTGGGACGGTATGCGATGGTATGCCATAAGGTCTCTGGTTTTTCTGTAATGAAGACATGCCGCCTCTGGTTTTTCAGTGATCAAGACATACCGTCACTGGAAAGTGGATGCTAATATACTTTTAATAATTCCATTTTTATACACAGTAATTGACGAATAGCTTCGCATGTAAAAATATGCTCTTTTTTATGTAAAAATAATTTCTAAGATGGCAATACCGACATTTTTGTTATCTTTTTCCTACCTTTTGTTTTAAAAATGAGGCGTCTACAAAGTTCACCTAGTTTATATCTTGTTTTATATTTTGTTGTGCCATACTATTTTTTTTCTTACGTATGTGTGTCTTCTTCCTTTAATGCATATGACATGTTTTGAGAATGGGTGGATTTAGAAGTTGTCTGTTGTGGGGGTGGACCATCCGGGGGTTTGGAATACCCCTTAGTCGAGTAGGGTGTTCGGGAGTTCTGTGGGAAATTGTTTAAAAATTGTTAATATAAAAGTCGGTTTTTGAGCATTTTCGTATATACCTAGATAATTATCTGTAATGCAACGGGAGAGTATATTTTTATTTTATTTTTTTTCTCAGAGTTGGGAGCAGGGGCAAAGCCTCTCCCAGTTCCCTCCACATAACTGCGGAGAAGCTCTCCCATGTTTTCAGTTATTATGTAAATAGAAATGTAATCTGTTAGGCAACATACCCTCACTGTATTTCAATATTTACATGGCTGGTATGTCGAGACAAAATCGTAATAAAACATACCGCCTCTGGTTTTTCTCCACTTCGAACACTGATTATAGTTATACTAAAGGCTTGACTACTGCAGAAACATATGTTAGTCGAACTCTTTCGAATGGCACTAATCACATGTCACAATACGCCTTATGCAGAGAGTCGTTTTGACCCGTGATTAGTGTCATCTATAAAGTTCCACTAATATATGTTTCCTGCAGTAGTCAGGCTTTTAGTATGACGCTGATCATACGTCAAAACGACTCTGCATAAGGCCCAATGACTCTGCATAAGCAGTGATGCCAATTTAGCCTGTTTTTGGCTAAATTTAGCCTATTTGAAGAGGCATTTAGCCATACAAATCTACGAAATGCTTATAGCCATAAATATAGCTTACTTTATGAAACTCTTTTGCCAGTTTTGGCTAGCCGTTAAATTAATTCTAAAAATACTTTTTCTTTGAAAATAAAGTGTATTTTTTAAAAATTAGTCTATTTGTCATTATATATTATCGTATTAATTGATTTCTCTGGACAGAAAGTATTTTATTACGCAACAAACATTTGTTTTTCATCCTTCTTCTCTCACCACCCACAGATTTACAACTAGTATACTTAACAATCCATATCAAGTCAGACAGAATTTTAATGGCGCTCCTGTAACTGGCCCGTTTACTACTTTTTAATTATTTTAATATTCCTATTTCATTGGAAGATTGAAAGTTTTCTAATACAAATTTAGTAAACTGTTCGGCTCTTTAAGCCACAGAGATTGTTTTTGTCTATTAAAGAAAACAAATAGGATATCTAATTAGCTTGAAAACTGTCAATGCAATCATGATGATCCACGTGAGTGTACGGAGAAATAAAAATTGTTTGTAAGGACTATGACCAGCCGAAAGAAGTGCTTCTGAAAAATGGGACAATGGCAGTCTACACAAACAAAACCAATCCACAATCCAACTAATGTTGCATCTATGGATATAGTATACGTAAAGCCGCGTCAGTTCCCGAAGGAGCTGGACGCTCATACTTTCAGGATTATTCATTGAGTATCTACGAACTTACCAAGGGGGTAACAAAGCGACTTTGATTTACTTACCGACTGATACGAAAATAAAACAGAACGTACCTGTACTTCATATCTGTATGTGTAGTGCCCTTGTACTTTATCTATGGCTATGTGTGTGTAAGGGGGAGGGAGGAAATTTAACGCATATCGCATGTCTTGTGCACATGGATACTTCTTACTATTGCACTACGTAGAAAATTTATGGTATTTCATGTAGAAGTGGTAATAGAACACAGAAGAAACGCAGATCACGACGTTCTCATGTATACTATTACCGCATCTATTTCCAGCATCTCGACTAGTTGCGACGTCATTGGTGATGACTAATTTCAATTGAACTGATAATATAGTTGACTTTCACAAATCAGATGAGTTGTTGATGGATTTTATTGTAATTCAAAGTCATGTATGTTACCTGTTAACACTGGCGCAAATCCTAGGGAGTTGAGGGGAATATGTCCCCTCCAATATATTGGAACTGGAGGGACTGTCTCCACCAATTATCCGATTTGAAATGTGTTTTGGGGGGGAGAAATGTGAGGATTTGTGTCCAATTGCCACAAAGGAAAGTGAGATGAAATTGATTCAAAACTAGCCATTTTGAGATTTTGAAATTGATAGGTTAAAAGTTCAAAATCTAGCCATTTTGGGGTGAAAAAGCTTATTTCTGAAGGCCATCTAGCCTATTTTCTTCAGAGGCTGTTGGCAACACTGTAGCATAAGGCCCTAGATATTTGCACATTAATACAATATATAAAACATAGGTAAACACTTACTAGAATGGACACAGCAGAGAAGATGAGCAGAAGTATTCCCTTCCAGATTGGTTGATTCATAGCGTCAACGAAAGGTGATGACTTTGTTTTAGTACAGTCGATTTCGTCTGTGTCGTTTCAAATGAAAAATTACTGTTTTTATACACGCTGTGCAGTCAAACTCAAGGCTATAATGGGAGGAAGGAAATTGCTCTTGAGGAAAAACAATCTTCAAATGCAATTTAATAAAACAACGGATATATCAACTTAACTTGTTATGTAATAGTGAAAAAAAATATTGAATATGTTTTTCATAATTATTTTTACAACTACAAAAATCAGCTAGTGGAAATATCATAAAGGAAGCGAGTCCTTTACATTGTTAATACGTGTAACAGTCTTCATCAATCTAAACCATGATGTGCTCCTTGTGATTCTTAATAAGGGAAGCCACTTTGCATATATGTATGTTTATCAATGAAGAGGATAAAATAGTGACAAATACTTCCGGAACTTTTTATTTCTTGCTCTTAGGTTTACTTATAATTTTTCGTGTTTCACTAAGTTTGTGCCCTAGTTATTCTCAAGGCCAATCGATGGAACAAGATGGAGTTAATTCCTCTTTAAAAAATTTATTCGGACTTCATTGTGGCAATATTTGATTTAGCTTCAAAAATTGACCATTCTTCTCAAGAGGCAAATAGGTTTATAGAAACTATTTGATCTCGTTTCACTTAGAATTCTCATGGGGAATGGATTTGGACTTAAACTTCATCGGGAATATCATTATTCATATAAGCGACCCCGAAAAGTATGGATTGGACCAGTGGCGTAACTAAAGGCTTGGGGGCCCTGCCGCAGATAGTGTGGAGTGGGGCCCCATTCTCTATGTCCCACATCACCATTTGGGGCCCCCTGATCGCATGAGGCCCCCTCGCAATGCAGAGTCTGCAGGGCCCTTATTTACGCCCCTGAATTGGACATTAATATTGATCGTTTTCTATTTTCTTACTTATCAACTCCTTCCAATAAGTAAGAATGGGGAATGAATTTAAGACTTAAAACGACATCAGGAGTAGGTACTATTCATCTTAATGACACAAAAATTATGGATTGGACACTAATAACAATGATTTTTTAATTATTTTTACATGTTACGCCCTTCACCCTTTCTTGCAGAAAATGTACTGGAAACTTAGGCCAGGGATCCCTCATGGACTAAAAGAATCCAAATCGGCGCAGCGATCTAGGAACTGTCAAACATCATTACATCCTTGTTTTTTAATATATTAAATTTGACATGAGACAAAATACGTACTATAACACGATATTTATTTATTTCCAATTCAAATCACGCCAGAAAAAGAAAACAGCATTAAACAACATTATAATGCGCTACAGACCAATGATTTCCAATCTTAGATGCTTGGGGCTAGGGATGTGCACGAGACGAGTCGAGCCAGGATTTTCCTAACAAACTTCGAGTCGAGACACGGCTCTTCCAATAAAAAAATATACATTTTTCGAGACGATTCAGACTCAAATTTTGTCTCGTGCGCATCCATACTTGGGGCAGTAGTCGAAGTGAGACGGTATGCGGTGGTATGCCATACCGCCTTTGACTTGTCACTGATGAAGGCATACCGGCTTTGGTTTTTCAATGATTAGAACATACCATCACTGGAAAGTAGATGCTAAATACTTCTAATAAATCCATTTTTACACACAGGAATTGACGAACAGCTTTGTGCGTAAAAAGATTTTATTTCTTATGTAGAAATAATTTCTAAGTTGACAAAAAGACATTTTTGTTATCTTTTTCTTACTTTTTGTTTATAAAGTGAGGTGTCTTCAAATAACTTCATCTAGTTTATATTTTGATGTGCCATATTCAATTGTTTCTTTGTTATTTATGTATATATATAATCTTCTTGCCTTAATCTAGACATAATACATATAAATGTCGTGTTTTGAGCATAGGCGGATTTACAGGAGTCTGCTGTGGGGCGAACCTTCTGGGGATTTGGAATAACCCACAGTCGAGTGGGGGGGGAACGGGAGTTTTCCTGCAATAAATTGCTAATATTCTCATCCGGGTTTTGAGCATTTTCGTGAATAGTTCTCTATAATACAAGATAAGGGGATATATATATATATATATATATTTTTTTTTTAAGTTGTTGCCGGTGGACCAAAGCCTCTCCATATCCCCCTTTCGTTACTATATAGAAGCTCTCCAATGGTTTTCAGTCATTATGTAAATAGAAATGCAAACTTTTAGGCAACATACCCTCACTGCATTTCACATTTAGATAGCCGATATGTCGAGACAAAATCGTAACAAGAGATACCGCCTCTGCGTTTTCCCACTTCGAACACTGGCTTGGGGTAAAGCGCTGTACTTTAAAAGCTAAACAATGTACTGAGAAATAATAATATTCAGTGTCGTTATTTGAAATTGAATCCTGTAATAGGTTATATATATAGGGTACCATACTAAACAAGGGTGGAAATGAACGGGAACTATGGTAGAAAGGATCTCCTTAGTAAACGTAAATGTTTGCTCAAAATGGCAATCCTAATTTTGTTTTGTTGTTTGTTCTGCAACAAGTGCTATCATTTTATTCGGTTGCCCACGAATGTATGCTTGTGCCTCTGCCCCCCCCCCCGTTCCCTTTGGTATAGATATACCACATTGACTTGATCCCTAGTCTTCCGTTGCAAGCGCTGCTATCGGCTGAATGAATTTCGCTCGCTTTCTCTCGCTTAGCAACAGCTGAACCCTTATTGGCTCAACACGAGGGTGTGTAAGGGTGTGAGCTTTAGTTCGCATTTTTGCCACGGCTCAAGACATTTTGGCAGCACAATAACAACCTGATAAGAGTGAATTTGTTGAAAACCATTCCCATGGTACTAGAATTCCATTCCCACCTCTGATACTAAAGGAGGAAGTATTACACTTTCTGTTTGTTTCTTTGGATTTTAATGTCTCTTTTTCGGCACTAAGGACGTTGGATTCTAATTCTAAGGGCGGTTGCACATTGACTAGACGCAGAGCAGCCAAGCCTTAGGCAGGATAGGACGCAGAGAGAGGCCTGAGTGCACTGACCTTATGTCCTAATCACAACGTAATGCCTTTGTTTAGCACTACTTGAATGAAGTACGATGCAGTACGATTGCCAAAGGACTATAACCAGTTATCAATAATATATGAGATAATATAAATGATGTAAGTATAAGTGAGTGTTCCTATGTTAGGGAATCAGGGATACCCAGAGAGGAGAGGGAAAGAATTTGAGGGGACAGAAATATTTCAATTAATTTTATTTTGTATCATATCTAAACATATTTTACAGTTTCATCTAAAACTAAGAATAAAAATGCATTGGAACTACCTCGTATCTTCTATAATGGGCGGAGTGATAATATTCACAGGAAATAGTGTTTGATTTGAGAGAAAGTTGTATTTCATTACTTCTAACATTTTCTCTAAGTCTGGGCAATTCCTCCTAAATCTAATTTTTATTCATTATAGGTTGCAGTGAAAGGGGATATATTAACATTAAAAAAAGAGAAAAGCATTGATTAAACTTAAAGATGGCCACTACTTGATTTGGGACACGAAGATATCAGAAAAGATAAGGGCGCATCGTGGGCCATAGAGAGATGGGCATCGTTGTAGGGAATAGAGGGTCCATGTCATATGTCTAATGTTATTAGGTAAGGTTGAAGCCGAGACCATTTGATGAATGAAGCTGTTTTTTCATACAGAAATTCTTGAAAGAGGTGTTTAAAATTATTTTGCACCGAAGACAAATAATATTATTTCCTCAAATAATACTTTTTAAAAAATATTTTAAATACATTTTGAAGGGATATAATAAAAATAGGCGGCCTATGGATAATGTCTACGAGACAAGAAGTACATTTTTAAATTTGAGACGAGACAAGAAACGTGATAATTCTTGTCTCGTTCTTTCAAGACGAAAATCGAGACGAGACATTTTAATCGTTTTCCAATCATTCTTTTGATTCCACTTCCATAGAATAACTTCAAACCTACGGTGTGATTGCAAGACTCCACTTTCAAGTGTGAACCCTTTTTCTTGTTAGAAACAATCGAATATATCTCGTAGAATTTGAATGCGTTATTAACATGACACAACAACAATATATTGAGTGTCATTCTAAGCCGAGGCCATTTGATGAATGAAGCTGTTTTTGCGAAGAATTATGTAACCAGAATTACAAAAATGTTCTTAATGAATTGCAGTCATAAACTGGCGCCAAACTAGTGACTAGAGTAGATCGGCGAATTTTGTTCCAAGTTGTCTGGGAAATGACCGATGATATCCTAACGAATACTGTAAATATGATCAGTTATGTAACTTAATTATAGTTTAAACAATAGTTTTCTTGTGCATATCGTGTGAGACTTTCGTATAAGTTTGGTTTGGTAATTAGCGTCCTCTTCCAGCACCGAAACTATATGAGAGGTAAATCTACAGTTTTACGTGGAGTACGAAACATATCAACTCCTATCAGGAATCGAACCCGGATCTTCTGCATAAAAAAACGAGAAAGCTAACAATTTGGGCAATGAAGAAAGTATTTTTGATAATAATGTAAGTTAAAAGATCTAGTATATTAAGGGGACAGATTACTAAAAATGATACAAACACTAACCATTTTCCTTTTGCCCGTTTTTCGTAAGTGAAAAAGAGATAATGAAATGTAACTTACCACAATAATAGATAATGTTATTCTACACCCGAAAATATGAATCGGAAGAATTTTCAGTGTTGTCAACCATTGAAATTACAATGTGATCAGAATATGAATTACCCAAAAATCTAGGTTAAGGCAGCGACTAGAAGAATAAACTCAACGGTAGTTGATGACTTAAGATGTTTTCTTGGTTCCTTGTTAACTACTTTTTAAATAATATTTTTATTTATCTTGTAATAAACAGCAAGTGTAATTTTAATAACTAAGCCATGGTAAACAACACAATAGTTGTTTAGATTAGTCAAGAATTATTGGAATGGATTTCAAAAGCGCCATCTTACCGTTCTAATCATCTTCTTCGGAAGTTCACGCATGTGCATTTTTCCGTACATGGATATATGCGGTTTACCTCAAAACAGACAAAAACGTTCGATTTGACAACACTGATACAATGCTATTATTAGCGCCATGTGAACTACAGCACACTACACACAGGATTTGGTACTTAATATGAATATCTTTCGACCTACTTAATTACGCAAAGCTTCATTTGTGCAATCTTTTTGTAGGAGCCCTACTTATATATCAACTACAAAGGATATATAGGTAACTTGGGTTAATGTCTGCACCAAATGATACAATTTATTTACGATTGGAAAGAAAAGAGAAGCGCAACGTAATCTGTGTTACAAGAAATTAATGGTAGTGGCGAGTAACTTCAAACCAGTGCTTATTTTCTCAACCTGAAATGAAATTACGCATAAAATTCGTTTGAAGATAATGTAATACGAACAAAGGACACTCATTTCTTCAGAAATACACCCTATGTACTGTTATTAGTGAATGTGTGTTTATTGTGTTCCATTTAATTCCACATTAAGTTGTGACTTGCATCGTCACTATAGTTTGTGAATAGTGTATATTATTATTATTTTCTATGCGACAAAACCAAACATTGTTTGGACAGAGTGTAACGGAAACAAGATAGAACTTAGCCCTACTGACACTATATAACGATCATTGAAGATACTACTTTGTATATCAACCCTAATTGTTAGTGTAACAATACAAATAGATTACGGTAACTGCTAGAAATAACATTACCTACTATAGTCACTTCCAGTATTACTAATACGAGAAACAGCGTGGAAATAAGACTGAAAATGAGTTTTTCGGATAAGATAAATATCAGCAGCTCCCCCATATTAGGCCTGAAAGCTGAACTTGCCAGAAAGCAGGAAGAAGTCGTGCAAATTAAGGCTGGTGTTAAGCCAACACCTTGTTCGACCCGTGTGACAACGTGGAATAAAGTAAATATAGGTGTATCAGAAAGAGCCAACCAAGATATTTTGTCTCAAGAAACAGATGAAGGAATACTTGAAAAATCAAAGAAATCGTTGGAAATTAAGGCAAAATTGTACGATAAATATACACTTCTGAAGCTCAACGATGATAGAGGTGAGAAGTATCTGGTTGACTTTTCTCAAAAATCCTCGGAGGATACATCTTCTCAGGTCTCAGATTGTTACATCGATGAAATATTGGATGAAGCTAATTGGGTGGATTACGTTGATTGTTTAGGTAGATCACGAAGATGTCTTAAAAAAGATTTTGATTTTTTGATGAAGCAGGACATGATACTCGCAGAAAAGTTAAAAGAACAAGAGAATAAACGCTGGAAGGCCAGTTCAGAAAAAGGCTTAAGTATGGAACAGACTGATGAACCTTCGTTGCTTTCCCGTGATATGGCAAGAGAGAGCTTGCGTAAAAAGTGGGACATGGAGGAACAGATATTGAAGGAGAAATTGGATACTCATTATCAGGATGTGTTGTTCGATGAAGTGCGCAGTCATGGCGTAGGATATTACGCATTCTCGAAAGATGAAGAGGAAAGAAAGAAGCAACAAGCAGAATTGGAAAATCGTAGAAAAGAAACGGAAGAGATACGAATGGCAAATGAAAATCTAAAACGAAAGCGAGAGATTCAACGTCAGGATCGAATAAAAGCAGCAATGGAGAGGAAAAGAATTCGGTTAGGACTTCCAATGCAAGAAGAATCAGAAACCCAAACCAAATCTGATGAATTAATTGAAGAAAGCACCTTTCTGTTTGAAAACTTAAACACCAATGCTAGCCCCAAAAGAACAGAACATGTTCGTCCTTGGGATATAGGTAAAGAAAGACTAAATAATGTTAGTACAAGGGTTATGAGCCAAGAAGAATGGGTAGAGTTAAAACGCAAAGATAGACCAATTGAATTCGCCCCACCAGTGTTTTACCAGTTGGAAGGTAGAAACACAATCATTGAAAAGGAAGATTCAAGAGCTTACGAACACAAATGGCACAAGAAACCACAAACTGTAACTTCATTCAGTCAGGAATCGTTCAGAAATTTTATCTCAGAAGCACATCAAAACTCTAACACCCAGTATGTCACGAATTCTGTTGCGGAAAGCTCTAAATACAGTAATGAACCGGGAAACAGTCTATTCGTAGATGAAACTGCTTCAGAACAGATATCCAAGGAAATCAATAAACATGGAGTTGAAATTCCACCTCCTGCGACATTTAATTATTATGGATCTTCTATGAGTAAGTATAAGAGAACAGAAACACTTTCTGCAATGGAAGATGCAATTAATGCTGGCTTGTTGTACTTGAATAAACAAAACAACGATAAGGCTGAAACACCAGAAAAGGGACTTCTCGACATCATATAATTACGTCACCAAAATAATGCTTGATTTGGAAATGTCAAGCCTTCCGTACAATTCATCCACGTTAATTTATTAATGTATGATCTCTTAATAGGATATTTGCTGACCAAGTGGGAGTTACGCAAAGCAAGATCAAACTAATATCATACTTTTTACTGGAAGCAATTACCGTATCTGTTGAAATACGAAGATTAAATATAACATAAGATATTGTCCGGACACTAGTATAGATCACCATAAGAGGGAAGCATAGTGTTTCCAGATTTACAGGGATTTAATTATTATTTTTTCTTTCTTTCTTTCTTAATGTTACCAAGAGTGTTAATGAACATTCTTAATGTAAAACATGTCTTAAGAAAAATGTACGAGAAAAGCGAACTGACGAAATAAGAATAAAAAGTTTAAAATAGTATAATAATCCTTGAAATCATTTGAATATTAAAAGAAAAGATGGGGAAGAAACAATGTGCGTCACCTAAGATATTAGTTTTTAATTCATTAAATATGAGGAAACTAGTGAAGTACATTTTTATGAAACATAGTTTTGAAATAGAGCTTTCGTACGAAGTAGACTGCAGTTACACACTGGCAAAACTAGTTCCGCCATTCTGATTGGGGCATTGTTTTCTACAGTATATATTGAATACCATTCTCATGTTTATACAATCAAGTTGCAGTGACCATTTTCGAATTGTTAAGGCCTCCATACATGGAACTTACACAATTTTATTAGGTTCTTGGGAATGAAATATCCGCTTTGACATCTGATGGGAGATAGCTCAAAAACACAACACAGGCATAAACTAACGCCATGCGTCTAAAATCACAAACTGTATACGTCCAGCAAATAGACTGGAGTACCCAAACAATCAAAAGGTAGTGCGTAGTTGAACCGAGCACCATTGAGAATACACATTGTGATTTTATATATACTTCAAACTGGGACATTCTGCGCACGAACTGCGTTAAAACATTAACAACGCATTTTAGCCAGTAATAACGAATGCTAAGCTCCTCAAAAACATCGTGAAAATAGACACCTGGCGCGCACCCAGAAATTTTGGTTGGATGAAATAAAAGCAAGTACCCCATGCACTAGAGGTGAAGACTTCAACACTGAACCACCGCTGCCCCTCCATCATGTCTTTCTCAGGCCAGGTGTCTAGTAATCCTCAACAGATATGCTGTCCTTACGTTGCATTCCCACATGCAGCAATCCTCAAACAGATATGGTGTTCTTACGTTGTACTCAGACATGCAGCAATCCTCAACAGATATGGTGTCCTTACGTTGTACTGAAAAAACGGGGTACTCTCTGGGTTGTAGTGTGAAATTCCCCTTACCCACCGTATTGCACCTGTATTTGTCCCAGTAACTATATCACATCTTCCCGTATTTCGACCACTTCTTAGAAGGGAAGACGTTCTCTGAAAATTGGGCAGTAAAACTAGCGGTTGAGAACTTCGCACCGCATACTTGAAATTTCTTCCACTACGGAATCCAATTGTTGACTGAGCGATGGCATGTGTGTGGTTATAAAGAGTGACTATTTTGGTTAACTTGACTATTATAATAATATATATACGACTACGTTAACAGAAATTGCACAAGACATAGGTATGTAGATAGCTGAAATAAAACTTGGAACGGCATCGACAATTAACATGTTGACTTACATGTGCATCACCGGTAATTTGCAACATTATTATTTTATGCTCTCTTGAGAAGTTGACCCTGCTTTATTTTCTGGAGCCTGGCGAATTACTCATAGTGCACAGCATACTTATATTTGATAAATGGAAGGCTAAGAAAACCACGCTGTTGCATTGGTTTGTAGCTTCAATTTGCTGTTCTTGGGTGAAAAAACTTTCCAATAGTCGAGCAAACATACCAGGGATTGCTTTAACAGTCACAGTGTTAAACAGCGCGTATAAGCAATTGTTGTAAAGATCTAGACAAAAATAAAATAAAACGTCAATCGTGGTTTTTTTCGTTCTCTATAGTCAAATACATCTAAAATATCTTCAATTTCTTATTCTGCGAGTTGAATATGTCTTTCAATGAATAACAGAAACTGTTCCGAGAGATGTCGAAATCAATGTTATGATTAGAGCTACGAATTGTAAGTGCAAAAGTTTGATTTTTAAGTGCAAAATTTTCGAAAGAAGTGTGAATTTCGAATGAAAATATTCATACGAACAGTATCAAAATAATTAACTCTTTAACGCACCATTTTTCCGATCAGACTGGATTTAAAAAAAAAAAAATGGAATGGTTTCGGTGTAAGAAACACTGGAATTAAAAGAAAACATTAATGCAAATATTATGGGGTCTATGGGATATTTTATGGTGTTTCCTTATGGCCCTATGCAAAGTTGCGCTTTAACATCTGCAAAGTCCACTAAAATCCCATAGTACCAATAAAACGGGACGAATGTCAGCGTACTTGCACTTTTGCACTTCTGTCTAACACAGAAAAAGTTACCAGTTTAAAGCTGTCCACCTAAACGAGCAAAGAAAGCTCAAAAATGACAATATGGCGTAACTCCGCATGCAACAAGTAAGACAAAGAGTCCAATGCAGGCTTACTATGACATCTAGCGGTAAATTCAAAACTTCATTAGTGAAAGGGCATCTGAACTGATACGCAAAGCTGCTTTTCTATGTCCGAACTAAAACTACATGATGCAATACAATTTCAAAGTAAACTTTGCATATATGCAAAGCTGCGGGCTAAAGGGTTAAAGCATATATGTCTAAGGACTCAAAATTCACTCGTTTGCTTATATTAAAAAAAGAAAAAAAAAGAAAGAAAGAAAAAGTATTCCTAAAACAAGCCCCATTACACATTATGGATGGGAACCGTTAGAATGGATAATACTTAATATTTGAGTGTTTCTTCAGTAATGCTACATCTCCAGCCACTAAGAAAATAGTGCGCCATCGAGTTATGAATTGTGACGCTGTTCGTAAATTGAAACTATTTTTCCCATTGAAGTTTCTACATACAATAAATCCGTTCTAACCACAGAAACTTAGTACTTTTTACATTTCAAAGTGTTTTCTGTTATGAAAAATGTAGAACGAAAAGAGACTAACTTAAACAAAACAGTATAAGGGCTAAAAACCACAAAAGGTGCAGAAAGAAGAAATCAATTTTTTCACGATGCAACGGGTTCATAACCCGAAGTTCGCTGTATTTGTATGTAGGAAAGCACTTAACAATACTGATTGGTGAAAACCGTGATTGGTCAGTTTGATGTTGCAACCTCCCTTTGCTTCTTATTCAACAGCATTCGCCTAATGGGACTGCACTGAAGCAAAAGTAATGCGATGCTGCATACGTTCTGGTCTTCTTTAATTATTATAGGTATAAAATAGTGGCGGGCACAAAAACAGTTTTTTTTTTGTTTTCGGTTTTCTCCAAAACCGATCCCGTTTTTTTTTTTTTTTTTTTTTTCAAAATTTGTTCTATTTCTGACCAGAATAGTGTTTTGTTGTTCGGAAACCGATTCCGTTTCCACAGAGATAGTTTTGTGTGTTTTCCAAAAGTTTTCACCGAAACCAGTTTCGGTGAAAAACCAAACCGGTTTTTGGAGGAAACCGAAATGTCGGTTTTCGGGTTTCGGTTTTTCTGGAAAGCGGATTCCGATATTTATAAAAACCGGTTATGGCCATCTTCAGTACAAAATGCAGCAAAGTAGGCCAAAATGTTTTAAAAAGTGTAAAATGTGATGACATTGAGGATAGGTGCTTACACTAAAAAATATTTAAAAAAAAAAAATGCAACAAAAACACGGTTAGGAGTGTTTAATATTTTCTTCGCAAGACAAACTAATTTGGGCATTTTAGTAGCAAAACAAAATTAAAGTGCAGGATCTAAATTCCTAGTTCGAGTTCGTACCTACCTTGTACATGACCGGCAACGACATCACAAGGAGAGAGAGAGAGACAAAAAGTAACCATCTGACCACTTTCTTTTTACAATTCTCTCTTTAAAATATCCCTGCAAATACTCATATAATTTATTGAAGTGAGAAACAAAGGAAAATATTATTCTTTCCATAAAATGGCTAAAATAATCCTCTTGCAGCCTCTCTTTTGGATTGGAGTTTCTTTAAAAACCCAAACACAAAAGGTGTCAATTCAAATAAGAAAGCTGCTTATCTGTTATGGTCACTCACATGTTGGTATTCTTGAAAAGTAACGTCCATCTCCATACCTTGAAGTTTTTATTTTGCACTGTTCAGTTAAACAATACTATTCACTCTCCACTAGAGCCTTCTTCTGCAGAATATTTTCGTTTTGTCCTTCATTTGATTAAAAATACATCACAAAATACGCTATACACATCTGACGAGTTTAGTCAAACTCATCAGACCTGAATCAGACTTAGCACGTCAATTAGACCTTGACGAATTTAGTACACATAAAATATTATGGTATGCAGACCTTTTGTTTCCGAGTTATGGGTTATCAAATTTGGACTTTAGACAATCAAATTCTCAAACGATAAAAATTACTAAATAAACCGAACAAACTTACTATTTCTGTCAAAGAAACGAAAGTTTATATACATTGCAAATAAAAATTGATGCTTTTGCATCTGCCTTATTCTCAATGATTATCTTAAGTCAAACATTAACACTTGGTCAAGACCATTATCAATTACGTTTTAAGCAAATAACACAGCAATTTTCTTCATCACACAGATCTTTATAACAATTCAATTTCTGTCAATTTATTTTTGTTTCGCTCCCTAGTTCATGAAGTGAGAGCAATGATCCGCTGAAAACAAAGACATGTTGATTCATTGCCTCATTAAAGCTACTTCCCAGAAAGGACTACATTATTATGTTTTACTGAGGCCAACACCACCAATCCAAAGAAACAAAAGCGTGTAGCTTCACGTTTCACAACTATGACCTTTAGGCTAATGAAGACGAATGACTAATGGAATTAAATGTTTGTAAAATAGCTCGTGGAATGCAAATGTGGGAGTAGAGGAGAAAAGTAAAAAAAAAAAGCACGAATAAATTATCCACCAAAGCTCGACATGGGATCGAACCAAGGACTCCTCGCACTAGAGGTGACTGCTCTACCACTGAGGCGTCATGCTCTCAACCAAAAGAAAATATTGATGTTTTCCTAATGTAATACAAATCTCACACGTTGAAGCTATGCTGAAATAAGCTCTATAGTTTATGGAATCGAACTCGGGACAAAGTTCACATAACCCATTCAATCAATCAATATTACATGCGTTTTCCGAAATTGATATATGAAAGCTAGGGCTTTTCATTTATTTACGAAAAGTTAACATAAAATATCACAGAAACGATCTGAAAATGCATAATCAATCAATAAAAAGTATATCAAAAACAAATTAAGGGTGTAGAAACAAAAATAGGCATAAAAAATATTTTTTAAATAACTACACACAAGTTAAAAGGGCTTGTACATATTTTTAAAAATCAGAGGTGCAGGATAACCAACATGAAGCGACATTAAAAAATACATTATACATCCTTGAAAGCAACTGTCGCATTAAGAACCCTGGTGTTGTTCTGGAGTACTTAAGAAAAAGAAAAGTACCTTGTGGGTAGAGGCAAGATTTATTTCCTTTGTGTACAGCGAAAGGTTTTAGGATTGTGTATTTTAAAAGGCAATTTCGGTTGTTTCATGTGCCATTAATTTTAATTTGGGATTGTTACGCGACATTTTTGATTTAAGTAAAAATTGAAATAAAGCACTTTTTCTTGAGTATCTTTTATTTCTCCCATCTTCTTTCTCTTCCTCTTATATAAAAAAATATGTCAAAATAACTATTTTTCTTTCTTGAAATAAATTCGATCATTCGAAACGTGAGATTTTGTTATGTTAGTCTAAGCATTTTATGGATAAATCTTAGCAATTTTCAGAGTAACTCAACTAAAAATATATCTCAAAGCTATTTAGAGCATTCTAAACTTATTTACGAAGTGCATCCAGTAAGTAACTTTTCTACGCGTCCCATAGCTAGGAAACCGTATGTTGCGCGAAGCAACTGCGTGCATGTGAGAAAGTAAGGAGCTAGCATGGCGTATGCGCCAGCGGAACTTCCGTAGTGCTCTCAGTAGCGTCGTGGCAGTGGTTGAAGATGGACGTTCCTATTCCAGCTCCCGCTGCGTGTGAAGTGCGAGCAGTGATTAAGTGTTTGAATGAACAGGGCACAGCGCCGATTGAAATCCATCGTCAGCTGTGCTAGGTGTAGAGGCCTAACGTCATGAGCACGACGATGGTGCGTTGCTGGGGTAAACAATTTGCAGCAGTTCGGCAGTAGACAACATATCTGCAGCAGTTCGGCTAGGACATTTTGGATTTTTCACCGTATAGCCTGGACTTCGCTCCAAACGATTACCATCTGTTCTTACACCTCAAAAGATTCCTGTCAAATCAGCGTCAGTATGTTCAGAATAACGGAGAGGCAGAGGAGGTTGTCAAACAGAGGTTCCAATCTCAAGCGGCCGAGAACTATGACACAAGTATAGACAAGTTGGTCCCATGGTATGACAAAAGCCTGAATTCTGGTGGTGAATATATTGAAAAATAGCTAAACACATCCTGTATCTGGTACAATAAACGTTTCCATTCAATTTTGTTTTGTTTCTGTTCAAGGCCTTTGGGAAAGTTACTTTCTGGATGCGGCTCGTATTTAACACACATTAACTTTATTTCTTGTTCACATTTGTTTCCTCACACTTTTCCTCTTAAAATATACTTGCCTCAACTGAATTATTTAGCAGTTTTCTAAGCTACTTCTTAACACTACTGCTGAAAGTAATTATGTAACAATTTTCTGCTTTTATAACAGTTTTATTTAGAAAAAAAAATACGTCTATTGTGTACATTATTTGTGTATGTACTAAATTTTTTTCTTTAAATTTTAATAAAGAAAACAAAATAACGTAACAATATTATTCATCCACTGATAATAAAACATAAATGAACACTGATTTTAAGAAAGTATATAAATGCCAATAAAACATAAATGAACACTGATTTTAGGAAAGTATATAAATGCCAATAAAACATAAATGAACACTGATTTTAGGAAAGTATATAAATGCCAATAAAACATAAATGAACACTGATTTTAGGAAAGTATATAAATGCCAATAAAACATAAATGAACACTGATTTTAGGAAAGTATATAAATGCCAAATGCAATTCCAAAGTACTACAAAACGCAAGATCTGGGAACTTGAACCTTCAAAACTTGACGCGCGAAAATAACGTCCCCTCCTAATAAGATAAATCCTGCGGAACACAGATGATTGCGTAAATTAAGCTTCACATGTAAGAAGGTAGCTCTACCTAGTTTCTTGTACATACGAGGGTACGTCAAAAATTATCCGCAATTTTGACATAACTTCTTATATCATTCATACTGGCTTCTGTGCTCGTTTATTTTATTGTTATGCTGCTGTGATCATGTTATGAAAGTTCGATCCTAATTTCTCCATTTGTTGCAGATAGATCATGGCCGCTCCTAGAAGTTTGCACCAAAGAGGAACAACGAGCAGTGATCCACTTTTTGTGGTCGGAAGGTGTATCAGGTCAAATACTTTCGGCACAATACGGGAACAGTATCTTGCCGCAACGGAGTGTCGACGAATAGATTGAAAAACTCAAAAATGGTTGCACAAGTGTTACGCACGAGGAAGGAGCCGAACGACGGCCAAGCAGCTGAACGATCATCTACTGCCCCAAATGATGACAACATTAAACGTGCAAGTGACATGGTTCTATTAGACACACGAATGACTATTGATGACGTGGCACATCGTCTGGAAATTAGTCTTGGTTCCTGATACACCTTCCGATCACAACCGTTATTCCTCTTTTTATGACTAAATAATAAGGACTATACAGAATTCAGTCTTTCGGTATTATGCGATTCCATAAGCATATCCTCGTAAGTTCCAAATACTCAAGTACGTCACATTTTACTACGTAGTTGAGAAATCGGTTCATAATATTCCCTCAACTATAATTCATAAACAATAATTAAAAGCCCTTATTTAGGGTATTTTCTGGACGCATTACATGAGCGCGAAGTAAAATTATAGTACTTTTACATGATTTTCCAATATTAGCAAACTTACACTAGATCTTATGACGATCTATCATATTAAGTAACAAATAAATTTCATTTTGGGAATACTTTCATATTCATTCACTACTCAAGGGCGTGTTGGAAGCGTAAAATTTATATTGAACTTAGTTTAATTTTAAAAGTCTAAATATATAATAACGTGGAACTCAAGGAAATACTGCATAAAACAGAATAGCATAAATTTAGTAGTACAAATATTTGTGTTAGAGACCTTACGAGAAAAGAACAGCAAAAAACCTCAGTGCGCAACATTTCATTTTGGGCACATTTTTCTTAGCAACGAACATAATGTGTCACACTTTTAAACAATAGTGCGTACTTTACAACATAAAAATTTTAAAAAATACAAGAGAATGATTGTACATTGTAGTATCACAATACAGGCAAAAAACAAAGTTATTTACAAATATATTAGCTGGCATAGCTCCCGCAATAATAGCGAAATACTATTATGAACGAGCTTTCAGCTGCGATATTTTTTGACTTATCATGTTTAATTTTGAGTTACTACATAGCACTAAATTAAATTCTAGTGTTATACTTTATTAAACACGTAATATTAAATTATTGCTGTATTCGCTGTCAGTTTGTTTACAAACACAGGTACTACACTTAGGTTTTATTTTATTCTTGTGTTTTTATCGAAATACACATTAGCTAACTTCCAGCTATCAAGCAGTAAAGAGCGACTGGAATCTAATGTGATGTAACTACATATACCTGTAACAATAAGTACAGGTGGCGCGGAGTGACGGGAAAATTTAGTTTGTGTATTTCAGGTACACTATTTTGTTCTCACAACAATGCCATTTTATTAGATGTGGATGAATAGTCATGTAAATACCAAGCATTTCCAATGAAATAATAATAATATAAAAATAGGATGCAAGACGATAGTTCAACTTTAGCGTCATGATCCGGTTCCGTTAGATTTCACAATAAAGACCTATCTGAAGTAAGAATTTTGAAACAACAGGTTTCGTACTAAGCAAGAAGCATCGAGGACGAAGGAAAACTACTGGAACACTAGACACTGTCAAAACTATTTGGACTGCTTTTTTGCTGAGTCCGTAGCATTCTGCACGACGATGTGCTGCTGTCACGCCTAACTTTCGGAGGCACTTTGTTCCATTTCCAATCTTACCAAATTTTCAATTCAGGTCTATCTTGTTGAACTGATGGAACCTTATCATTACGTCGAAGTTGGCAGTGACTTCGAAACTCTACAGTCATGAATTATCTAAATGGTTTTACTGTAAATACACGTTCACCTGACCACTCAGCCATGCCTCCTAAATGGCATTATTGTGGAAGAAAATACCATCGTTACAATCCCGCCAACATAAATATATACTTGAAACATACAAATCAAAATCTACCGTTACTTCGAACCACCCTTGTACAAAGCTGAAGATAGAAAATACAATACTGAAAAAAAAAAAAATCCAATGTTACACACACACACACACACACATTAAGGCGAAACTACTTTTTGTATGAATATTTCATTTCTATTATATACCGAAATGAAGAACTGCGTGTTATCTCTCATACTCCTATTTAAGTATTCCGTACCATAACATGTAAAATGAGCAGTAATCTTTACGGCAACCATTCCTCACGTAACGATCAAGAAAACTGCTATGAATTTGTAATGTTTCGTACGCATTACTGGATTAGGTTAATCATATGTATAATTGCCAGCAAATGTTGATACCTTCCTCTACAAGTTATTTTGCGGCAATTTCAAAATGAATACACAAAGTTGAATACAGTTTTGTGCAATACATGGCATTCTGTTTAGTTACTGGCTGCGGTGGCTCGTGAGGGAAGTCACAATAATACAAATTAAGGTTTTACCGCTTAAAAATAAGGGAAGAAGATGTTACTAGCACTTGTATACAATTAATACATTATGTGACTACTTCTCCCTTTAGTTTGAAGCGAGAAAACTTACTTTTTACCTGTGTGACTTCCCTCACGAGCCATCTCTGGCTTACTTATTTCGTGAAGTCACTGACAAAAGAAACTGTATAGGAGATACAAGCTTTTGCTGCCAACTGTACAAAACAGCTTGGTTAAGTGTACAAACAGTCGTGTATTGCTGATCACACTACGACGACTGCGTCAAGTTCTTAACGTTGCGCTGCTGCAAACTAACGCACACCCACACACTTCCAACAAAATACCAGCAATCGTTCTTCTGAACACATTTGGTCCCACTCTTCTTAAATTCTTTCTTGGTGCTCTCTTCGATGGCGATTAAGCCAATCTTTCCCTACAATGACAAAACAAATATATTTTGTTAGAAATTCTAGACAATTGCTAGAAATGTAAGTTCTTACATAAATAAATATACAGATTGCAATTACTAACATTAAGTGACGTCTTCGCTAACTTCCTCTACGTAATACGGAAAATGTTGGAATTATATCACAGGATAAATACACAAGCATGGTAATACTAATTTTATTGTCAAATTTAACTCGTCCAATTGAAAAAAAAAAAAAATGAAATGAAATCTTTGAGGTTTTACGTCCCACGGTTATGCTGGTTAAGATAAAGGAGACGGTGATGATGAGTAATGAATGAAATGGTGGAATGAAGAAAGTGGGAGAAAACGGGAGAACCCCGAGAAAACCCACGCACACGGTGTTTGTCCACCACAAAGTTAACTTGGTGGGGGCTGGGATCAAACTCGGGACCCCAAGCACCAGAGGTGAACGCTCTACCACTGAGCCACCGCGGCCCCACTCGTCCAATTGAAGGAAATGAAGAAGAAATAGAGTGAGGATAAGATTATTTTATACTACAAACATCGGGAAAGTGCTTTTGAACAGGGAACATTGCTAAAAGGTACTCTTGTGCGAAAACAAAGACCAGACCGATGAACAATGGAAGAGTGTACCCTGCATCGACGAATCTAAATTTCAACTTTTCCCATTTCCAACGCCAGATGTTTGTGCGTCACCTTTCCTATTATTCCAACTGTGTAATACCCATAGTAAAACACGGGAAAGGTAGTGCCACTGTGTGGGAATGTTTTACAGGCAATCAAGTTGATGATTTGAATCAAATCAACAGAAAAATTGACAAAAAATGTACTGCATATCATAACATTTAAGTGAGACACACAATTCTATCAGCAATGCTGATTTTGGGCCGTAACTTTGTACTACAACAGGATAACAATCTCAAACATCCTCCCAAGTTACGCAGGAATTACCTGTGAAGCAAAGAACAGGCTCACATCATCACAAAAATGGAAGAGCCGCCACAGTCGTCTCACCATTTGTCACCCATCGAGCTCTTGTGGGATGAACTTCACGCGAGTCGGTGAACATATGCCAGTGAATACTGAATATCTATGAAAGGCTCTTCAAAGCTATTGGACTAGCATAAGTTAGAATAGATCTATCAAACAAATGCTTGGGATTTCTAAAGCTCTTATCAAGGCTAAGGATTGGCACTTCGTTAAATGCAAACTTCAATAAATTTGTCTCAATGGAAACAGAACAGTGTATTTTGGTTTTCTTATGTGAACACTGATTTTATTTTGAAAAAAAAAAAAAAAAAAAAAAAAAAAAAAAAAAGTCCAACAAACAAGGGCTTGTATGGGTACAGTGTATTTTGTCTGGAAAATTCTGCAAAAAAAATCAGTAGTGTGCTCACGCTTCTGACAGTGACTGTATATAAGACAGGCTATATGTAATTATAATACTAATGCCTAAATGAAGATTTGAAAGGCATAAAGTTATTCAAAAATGCACTAAAGACTGAAACATTCTGTTTCGTAATACACTGAAGTGCCACTGAATTAGGGATAGGGAGCGTCATGCATATATCGTGGTGTTGCTGCTTTATTCTTTATGTATGGATGATGTCGTAGAATAAATATATATATATATATATATATATATATATAACGTAGATGGAATTGTGGCCCTCCCAAAGCACCTGGTAAAAGTGACAATTGGTAAAAACGTGCGATCTAAACGTCCTCGATCCATTACATACACAGTATGTCGCAAAAGTAACGAAACTTTTTTTTTTTTTTTTTTTTTTTTTTTAACAGAAAACCACTTGCTCCATCTATTGAGGCAATATATCACCGGAAAGTTGGACATCTACTCAACAAAGCGTGACCACAATCATGAGAACCGCTTAACGGAGTGTCACGTTATAGCAAGAAAAAAGCGTGTGTATCTTGTGTCACCTCGTTACAAAAACATTATGCAGCAAAGAGCAATTATTGAATTTAATTTCAAGCTAAGTGAAACGTTTACACAAACATTGTAAATGATGAAACAAGTGTATGGCGATAAGTGTATCTCGTAGACGTCTGAGTGATATACGCGATTCTGGGACGGTCGTGAGTCCTTGGAAGACGATCCAAAGCCAGGCAGACCGACAAACAAAAATCGTGATGAGTCGGTGGAAAAAGTGCGTGAGTGATCGACCACAATGCGAATTCAAGCGTGAAATGGATAGCAGAGGAATTAAATACGACGAAAGATATCTAGACCTTGGATGTAGAAGGTGATTACCCACATATCAGGAAAATTCTAGTTCTGTGAATGAACTACACGTTGTCACCTCATACGTGCACAAAATTCGTTAGAGTAGCATGTCACCGTGGCCTTCCCTACCATCTACATATGAAAATTAAAAAAAAAAAAAAAAAAAAAAAAATGTTTCCCCTTGAACAGACGGAGAAGAGGCTTGGCGCCTTGTTCATTCACGTAACTAAAATTTTTGTGATAGGTGTGTAATCACCTTTTACAACCGAAGTATGATTCACGAAATTTTGAAAAAGGATTTTAAAAAAACGGAAAGTCTGTGCTCGATTTGTTCCGCACACCTTAACTAAAGACCAAAAACTTGCTTGCATTGAACATTGCAAGTATCTGATTTAAACAGCCAGATAGAACAGAACATTTCTGGAATCGACTATAACTGGTGATGAGACCTGGTGCTTCAAGTATGACCCGCAAACAAACCGCCAAAGAGCTATGTGAAGTCCCCATGTTCTCTGAAAGAGAAAAAATTGCGTTTTCAAAGGTCATGTGAGAAGATAATGTTGATTTGTTTTTACGAGTCCAAAGGTATTATACTTCGGGAATTCGTTCCATAGGATCAAACTGTTAATGGTGAATATTATCTGGGTGTTATGGAGCGTTTGTGGAAGCGAATCGTTTGCGTAAGGCCCGAGTATCGAGGACCAGGCAGATGGTCTTTATTGCTCGACAATGCACCATGTTACAAACCGTCGCAGTTCGTGATTTTTTTTTTAGCTAAGTACGTACTCTTCTGATCGATTACTAAATCCATTCCTGCTTTTCTTATATTCGAATGAAAATGGGTGTACCAGCAGAACAACTACTCTCCTGACAGATCTCGGTTGGCTACCACTTGGTTTGAGAAGTATTTCGTTGATTTCTTGATGTTGAAGTGGCCACTAAGAGGCCCGGAATTAAATGCTATTGAACACCTCTGGGATACTCTTAAAAAAGCGCATCTAGTTTTCTACTACCGGTGTTCTTACCTGATTTGTGAGGGATTCTGGAACATGTTAGGCAGACCTTCCCTCCGAGCCAATTTGTAGACTCGTTGAATTCATGCCTCGCTGTGTAACATTTTCAAGGCCAAAGTTTCAGCAACTCGTTACTAATTAGGTATCCCTAATTCAGTGGCGGTTTAGTGTATAATGTTTGGGCGGGAATGTATTAGCATAAAATTACATTCTTTTATAGACTCCCTTCATTTTATACTTTACATATTTCGAGTTTATCGTTCTTTGTAATGATCCACTGTATTTGCTCCGATGAAGGAAAAGTGCGCAATCTGTATGTGAAATTTACTCCTAATTCCGCATTTCAATGTAAAAAAATGAAACATGATTCTCAATATTTGTGAAGTTTGTGATTATTAATTCACCATTAATACAAACGTAAGTTTTCTTTACAAAAAGTCGATATCACTGCTAGGCTAATAAAAATACAAATCCAGACATAAGTATCTGGAATGCAGTATCCTTACCTTGGCAATCACGACTGCAGTAGTATCTTTTATCCTCCCAACGCTCTTCCTTACATTTCTGGCAAACTTTAAACTTCACGTCTGTTGGTAGTGTATTACAACAAGCACATTCTGCAAGAACAGAAACAGAAATTCAAATCATGTTATCCTTCTACAAGTAATTCTGTACACATCTCTTTATCGTTTTTCGATATCGATATTTGAAAATACCTAATCGGTATTAACAACATATTGAAATATTTTATATAGAAATACCCTATATCCATCAGTAAAATTTTTTGATATCTTTATCTGAAAATATCGATCGATGTATTGAAATATCGCAGAGCCCGAAATGTGTATATATGGAAACAAACAAACAAACAAACAAACAAAAAAAAAAAACTTTTAGGCACGTAGAGGCTTTGAAACTTGCGAAACAGTTGAAATTTCAAATTAGATTTTCTGACAATGACATACTTTCTTCCATTCTATCGCCACTTGAAAATGAAAAGGATCCAAGAAGCTAGCAAAACTACTGTTCAATTATCGAATGACTGAGAAACTGAACTATTGTTTCTTGCATAGACAAACATAACTATATAAACATAACATAACATCAGTAAATAGAAAACATCGATCAGTAAAATTTTTCGATATTAATATTTGAAACGATGGGTCGAGATCTTGAATTATTGCACACTGGCCTATCTCACACTTGAAAGTTGTATGCTACTTCGAGAATCGAATCTAGGTCACGCGCACTAACCATTCAATCAAATGAGCGTGTGTGTGGTAATATGCTTTCAAATTCTACGCAAAGAAAATCCGAACAAAGTTCTTGCTTTCTATACCAATAACTACGCGAAAATAAGCAGTGAAGCATTCTTAATCTATGCTTACTTTTCTGTGCTAATTCGTCCTCAATCTTCTTGTCTACTGTAGATATCTTCGAAGGTTTTCCATTTGAGACGCCCTTAGATGGTGTTACTTTACAGTTAACACTCATTCCGTCAAATTCTACAACAAAAAGAAACAAAAGAAAACTGCTTAATTTAATGATAAAAAGATGTGATGGGTGAAACACAAATTAAAATATCTATAGGGGCACGAGTTTTTCGCACTAAGAATTTGAAAATTTCGCGTTTTGTCGCATTTTCCAAATAAAGTTACGCATTTTGTAGCTCTTGTGGAAAAGATATTCCTTGGCATTTTGCAATTGTTCCTTTTATTCAAAAATCACTACAGAAATAAACCATTAATTACCTGAAAACAAAATACACTGGATATTTCACTTGACATTGTAAATTTCACTTATAGAAAATTATATTTTTTTAATCAAACTAAAGGAAAATCGCTAACTTACTCTGAGTAGGAAAGTTTTGCTGTCTTCTGAAAACACAGAGCCACAAGTTACATTTAAACATTGAACATAAGCATGTTACATGTTTCCACATTTTCCTTCTTCATTGTTGTACGTTTGTCACTTATCACCCAGTCCATACCATTGCCTAATTAAAATGGCTCCTCTCTATCCAGCTGCGATGGTGATAGCTAACGCGCAATATGTTCTCCATAGCTGTGTCCGAATCAACCAAAATGCACCGTTCATGCCATGTTCTACAGTTCCGTCAGCGGAAAAGTGGCGTTTTTAAATTAATAAAAGCGTATTTTTAAAATTTTTCGTATTGTTAGAAATTTCGCGCAAGACTGCCAATTTCGCGTTTTATCGTGCAACGGAAACCGATGAAAATACACACAGAATAACATAAAACGTCAGGAAACTGAAAATTACTTAATTCTGACGCATTTGTTTTAATGCACATTGCGAAAAACTCGTGCCTCTAAATATCTATTAAAAGCAAGTGTCTCCGTAAGCAGCAGCTTTAATGCCTATATTTTTCGCGGCGTATAAAAAGTGTCCGTCCCATTTTCTATATTCTATTTTGAAGAAAAAACAACAGCTAACTTTTACTACATATACTTTTTAACTTGAGGCAATCATGTAACTTCGGGATGACAAATGCTGAAATTCTGTACAAACCAAATATCAGCAGAGGGAAATCGTTTGACACACACTGGAATACCAACAAATGAACACTGTCGCCAATCAAATACAGTTATATTTTTTCAACAAGCACTACGTCAGATTATTAGATATTTCAAATCTACATATTAAGTAACAGCGTGTTGCAAACTAAGGACACTACAGTACCACAAACATTAAAATTTCGGAAGCCTCTATCATAGTAACAGCCCCAGTGAGAAAGACGAGGCAAGCACATCTAAAATACCTTAGTTTGGATATCATTATATGGTATGACGTATTTCGAATTAATGGGAACGAAGTTACAAGGGATTGTACGAGTAGAGGCTTTCTTTTGAACAAAAAATATTTACGTAAGTATCACACCTAAGCACTTACCTTTTAAACAGACAAACAAATCATTTTACCTGTTTACAGCAATTTGATATCTCAACTCGTTCCAGAGATATAATAAACATTGGTAAAGTTCGTAATACTGCTTAAAATTATCATCTACTTACCAAAACTTGTAGTAATTCCAACTACCAAAAGCTATTGCTATTGTAAAAGCAAAGGATAACATCAATCATATTAAACACTTTCCACAACACGTCTTTTTAAGCAATGTTACAAACTATACCAGTGCTTATTATGTCACCGGAACGCGTTGAGATACCAAATTGCTGTAAACAGCAAAATGATTTGTTTATATCAGCGTTTCCCAACCGGTGTGCCGTGAATGGGCAGCTGGTGTGCCGCGAGGAAATCGAAACAAATTATTAATTCTATAGGAATCAAATTGCAAGACATAAGAAAAATGTATATTTGTATTTCACATTTCCTATGAACCTCTACTATGAATCTACAACTTTAAGATTCGTACCATATTACTTTTCTGTATATTTTTAATGTTGAAAAAAAGTATTTATCATTGTTATGACTATTATCGCTTCTTTATTGTTGCAGACTATTTCGTAACTTGAAATTTTAAAATATCATTCAATTATTTCGACAAAGCAAACATGCATACAAATTATCTACATTTGTGTTTTAAAACTGAAAGAGATTTGTTTGTTCGTTCGTTATTTAGTGATCTTTCTTGTTAGTGAAGGTTGGATACAGTTTTCGAAAAAGAAAGCATAGTTTTAAGAACCTGAGTCCAATATTTCATTGCAATTGTTTTCTATTTTTAAATTAGAATGTAAAATAAGCATAATGATTTACCACGGAGGAAAATCAGTGATCGAGCTTTCTTCTCTGTGAGAAGATCAGTAATCACAGAAAAAAATACCACGGTATTTCCAATTTACAAATAATAATATATATATGAGTGTGCCGCGAGAATTCAAGTTACAGTCGTAGTGTGCCGCAAGCTGAAAAAGGTTGGGAAACGCTGGTTTATGTATTGGAAAGCACGTAAGCGCTTTATTGTGATACTTCTTATGATTGTGATTTTAAGCATTATTTCGAAAGAAAGATTTTTTAAAAAATATCAAATTTAAGAAGAATCAAATTTTCAACCTTTTGTAACCTGGAACATATTTTGATCCATTGGCTTCAAAATTATAATTGTTGTTTCCTATTATTTGCAGGTAAACCACAATGGACACTGAAGTAGATATCCGGACCCGAAAACGGTCGATAATGGAATTCCTGTTTAAAACTAGTGATCAGGATCTAGCTATCACTTCCGGTTTTACAGAGAGGCGGGTGAAGATGGCATCTTTACCTAAGATGCTGAATAATTTCAAAAACCAGTTTGTCGCTATCTATTACGGTTTTTGTTCTATGACGATCAACGTTTCAACGAGAAATGGTTGATTTCTTCTACTTCCGGTTTGAAAAAGATGGTTAATGGGAGGAGATGGAACCAATTTTGGGGACGTGAATCCATTCCAAAAAGACCACTTCTCGGTATCTCTTACAGTTTTTGATATATGACGATCAATGTTGAAACTAGAAATAACTTCTACCACTTCCGGTTTGAAATGACAGAACCTATTATTCAGACGCAAAATCGATTCCAAGAAGTAGCTTCTTGCTATATCTTACAGTTTTCGTTGTATAGACATCAATATTGAAACCAGAAGTACTGTCCGTTTCAAAACCTAAGAGGCCTGTCTCACACCACTATCAAAAGGCCAACCCAACCCTTGTTAGGACGGTGGTTGGTGGCTGTTGTTAGACGTCCGATGTTATTAGGTAGAAGAAGAAACAAAAAGAAAGAAAGGAAAACAAGTAAGAAATGAAGATATAAAATGAATTTTTGTGATAAATTAAATAATAGGAATCTGGAGAAAATGGGACGTTTGCCAACTTCTTTTCCTCTTTCTAACCGAAGGTCGCCTATTGTTTTCTTAGATTTATGGCCTGTTGACAAGGGGCAGAAGGACTGTTCTGCAAATTTCAAGAAATCTAGGTTCTCTTGTTCTGAAACCTTGTATAGTAGCAGTAAATACCTACTACTTCTGGTTTTAGTACTTCTGGCGAGTGAAGATTTAAAAATAAATAAATAAAAATACAAAGGCATGTCGATATTTAATACCGTTTTTTTTGTTCTACAGCATTCAACGTTGATATTAGAAATGGTTAATTTGTACTACTTTCAGTTTGAATAGAGGATTAACGAGATGGAACCTATTCTTTGGACGCTGAATCGAGTGTAAAAAAGATACTTCTTGTTAGCGCTTACAGTTTTTGCCCTGATACTTGTCGACAGACGGACGGACGGATGAACACAACCGTTCTATAAGACTTTCTAAACTTATACATAGCATAGCTTGGAAGTCTAAAATAGTTAGAGATTAATTTGAAAAGAACTTCTATTTTGAGAAACCTGATAGAAGTATAATGGAACGAAAATATATTACACTTGGTATAAGTATATTATTTTCGGAGCTGCTGTGAGCATTCGTACGTGCACCTCTGAATCGAGTCACACAGCATGACGTTTCTACAATAGCGCGAAAACAATTGGCTTAACATCTCACACATACTGACCACAGCGCCTTCACTGTGCGCAACTCATCCCGTGACAGAATTCCCCCTCCCATGTTCCGGCTCGCTGACTAGCTTCGCGCCAGAAGTCATAGCTGTTCTGAAAATAATCTGCCTATAGGCATATTAGTAAGTTAACTCTCACATAAAGACGGAGAAGTTAGTTCAGGACCGTACTGCATGAAAACTTCGGAAAATGATCTGGCAATACTGTTATAGTTACCTATAAACATAACTGAACAAATAAATAGAAAAAAAAAATCCTCATGTCAAAAATTGAACTACAAAATAAAAAATGCTTACTTTTCAACACGTTGTTGTCGATTTCCCTTTGTCGAACACCATTATTACTGCCACTTTTTTCAGCAGCTGTCATTTCAGTAGAGACTATAGCTTGACCGTTCGGAAGAGTATTCATGAATTCTGTGGATAGAGATTTTAAAAAAGTTATTGTGAATCTGCAACAGAAGATCAGCTCTTTTGTTCAAAATGTTCCTGTTAATAATAAAGGTGATAAGTTTTGCAGTGTCATTAAAAAAAAAAAAAAAAAAAAAAAAAGTTCTGGAACAGGAATTAAAAATACAATGTTATAAGACTTACTAAAAAAAAAAAAAAAAAAATTCTCTTCACTGCAAATAATAATACGCCAGACAATGATAAAACGAGACACTTCTGAAAAGATAATCACAAGTGAATGACAATAATGGAATGAGACATTTGAAAAGAATAATCACAAAATAATAACAACGATGGAATGACACATCTAAGAAAGGATACACACAAGAAAATGTGATGGAATCAGAAGATGCACAGAATTGAGAATTATGAACACAATGCTGTCCATCAAACTCATACTGCCACAAAAACTTAGTTACAAACTGCAATTCCTGTCTAAAAAACACCGGAGTTAAATCACTTGTTAACACGAAAATATTGTATTTTGACCAATTTAGAAATACATATGGTGAAATCAGTTAATTATTTATGTTACAAAGAACATACCTTGATATCTTAAGGTCTTAAGAACCTGTTTCTCTGAATCAAATAGGTCGTAATATAATTTTGCTATTTCTTCACTTCCTCGTACCAAACTTTCAGATACATCATTTTTCTTTTTGCCTGAAGAAAAATTAACAGTCAGTTCCTCTATTGAACTCCATATCTTTCCAAGACACTCTCTGAACTCTTTATAAGCTTCAGGCCATAACACATTTACAGCTGATTCATCCAACAGCACGTTTCGAATGATTGTGTGTGCCTTGATCTGTAAATAATCAGAAACAGAAAAATATTTTAACTGAAATAGTTGAAAGAAAAAAAATGATATTTTAAATTTCATAACAAAAAATATAAAATAATGTAATGTTACATGGATTGTTCTGTTGTATATCTACTTGCTCTATTTCGTACTTTACGTGGAAAATACTCTAGCTACTCTTAAAAATACTACGTACGTGGCGAAACAGCTAACATCGCAAATTCTGTTTTTTTTCCTTTTCTCCGGTGAAAGCTTCAAAAGGTTAAAACTGATGTTAATTATTATTGTATTTATTTCTGTTTTTGTCACTAAATGGACTGAAGGTATATTCACTGAGTGTTAACGTAGTAACTTCTGATATTTGTATTTTCAGTTTCTCATGTTAATATTTAAACGCCGCTTACGTTTCGAAATGAAATCCATCCATACTAAACAAAAAAGTTCTCACACGCACGATATTCCCCGGCTCACACTACCAAAAGCAGGGAAAGCAATTTCTATTACAGTTCTCAGAACTTCCAATTCATTACCTACCGATATAAAACAGCGCAAGGGATTGACTTTAGCTTAAGAATATACCTTGGACTGCAGCAAATGAACAACTTTTATATGCACTATATAGGATTGAGTGTAAGTATTAATTTATTTCAAGAACTTTTTATTTTATCTTTGTTTTGATATACACTCACTGACAGATAAAAGCACCCAGAAGGAATGAAATGAAACTTCATCGGCTGCAAGGGCATATAACTTTATTGTAATGATTACAATAGCAGATCAAGCCGACAACGAGTTTGGTTGTAAGAGCGTAATACTTGTTTCATATCATACCAAAGATACACGCGTTTATGTGGCTTGGAAGTGAGTCGTAGCGTAGTCGAATGCTTGAGTTACGTCAGTCCATAGCTACCTGTTAATACGCCTCGAGATCTTGCATATCAGCAGTAGCGTCCGAGCTGATCCCAAACGTATTCAATTGAGAAACTATCAGGTGATCTTGCTGGCCAGCGAAGAACCTCAACATGACGTAGACACTCCATACAACTAAGGCCGAGCGTTATTTTGTTGAAAGACTGTACCAGCGTGCTCTTGCAGGAGAGGTAACACGCTCACCGACCTATCGCTATGTCGTCAAGGTTCCACGAATTACTATGAGAAGTGACCGAAAGTCATACGCGATGGTTCTTGATACCATGATATCAAGAGTAATACCGGTGTGCCATTCCACATTCTTTGCTGGATGTGGTATTTCCTTGTAGCGCCGGCACACACGCATACGAGTCTTCTGTCGTAATGCAGAATCGAAATTCAGTACAGAACACGATTCGTTGCCATTCATGAGGATTCCATGCTGCCCGATTGCTACACTGCTTCACACACAGTCGTTTATGCACTGGCATTAATGGTAACCTACGCGGGGACGATGCACCCAGAATTCAGCTGATACCAGTCGTCCAGACACGGTGCTGGATGGCACAAGATGTTGTAGTGTCCCCTATTTGTTTCAGGATGATAAGTGTAGATGCACACGCACAAAGCGACGATCTACTCGTGTTATATTTGGTCTAGGAATTAATTCGTGCGGTTGGTACGCACACATTGAAGCTGTAGTACAAACACAAAATACATAAATACCTTAAGAAAAATATTGTCCATCGCTAGCCACCACTTTCGCCCATCTGTCAGGCAATGTACGGATTCCGTGGCGAAAGAAGTCCTCATCCTTGGAAGCGATCCAGTCAGAGACCCATGTTTCGATATCTTCTGAAGAAGTAAACCGCTGTCCAATCAAATCGTTGTTCATGCAATCGAACAAGTAGTAGTCCGAAGGAGCAACGTCTGGTGAATACGGCGGGTGGGGTAAAACTTCCCATCCGACATTTTCTAAATAGGTTTTGACCGGTTTTGCGACATGTGGGCGAGCGTTATCATGTTGAACAATAAGTTTATCATGTCTGTTCTCCCATTCTGGACGTGTTCTGGCCAGAGCTTGCTTCAAACGCATTAATTGTCGTCGATAACGTTCTCCATTCATAGTTTCACCCGGTCGCAGCAGCTCATAGTACACCACACCTTTCATATCCCACCATATGCACAGCATAACCTTTGCACAGTGAATATCTCATTTTGGTTGTGATGGACCCGGTTCACCTGGTTTCACCCAGGCCTTTTTTCGTTTAGGGTTCTTGTAATGGATCCACTTCTCATCACCCGTAATAATTCGATGCAGAAACCCCTTTCTGCTCTGTCGTTGAAGCAGCAATTCGCAAATGGTTTTTCGTCTTTCAACGTCTCTGTCTTTCAATTCATGTGGAACCCAATGTGACATCTTTTGAATCATTCCCATGGCTTTCTAGCGTTTGGAGACTGTTGTTTGATCAACGCCTAATGCTGCTGCAAGTTGTTCCTGCGTTAGACACGAATCCTGCTCGAGCAATGCTGTCAATTCTTCGTCTTGAAATTTTTTTGGCTGTCCAGCTCGCTCTTGGTCTGCCAAGCCGAAATCACCACTTCTAAACCGTGCAAACCACTTCTGACACGTTCGCTCAGCTAGAGCATGGTTACCATACACTTCCACCAAAATACGATGACTTTCAGTCGCACTTTTCTGCATGTTAAAGTAATGCAGCAGGACACCCCGCAAAAACACTTTATCAGGCACAAATTGCGCCATGTTCACTTAACTACAAACTGGTGTTGTTGACGCTTTAATCCACTGCCCTATACTACGAACGATACGCGATGACAGGGGTTTGCAACACATGTGTGGATACACGGAACTGTGGGACGCTCCGTTCGTTGCGCCATCTCTTGTCCACCCGCAAGAATTAATTCCTAGACCAAATAGTCTGCCGTCGGAACCGGAAACTTCATGTCGTGCGTTGGTGCCTTCATATATCCATTGGCCCCAACATCAGGACGCAATGATAACAGAATGTCCCGATCATCAGTGAATCATCATGTCTGTCAATCACACGAAACGCCCAACCGGCGTTTATGTCGGCTAGGGTAAAGGAGACGGTGATGATGAGAAATGAATAAAATGGTGGAATGAAGAAAATGGGAGGAAACGGGAGAACTCCGAGGAAACCCACGCACACGGTGTTTGTCCACCACAAAGTTCACTTGGCGTGAGCAGGGTTTGAACCCGGGACCCAGTGCACCAGAGGTGAACGCTCTACCACTGAGCCACTGTGACCCCTCAATACGAATATGCGGAAACAGTGGTTGAGCAAAAGCCAACTTCCAGAACCGGTCGTCAATCAGGGCTGTTTCGAGCACAAAATCATGTATTATGTGTAATTTACTTCGAGTTCATTCCTAAGGGTCGTACAATCAATACTGGCCTTTTATTCTGAGGAGTTGGAATGAATGAATGCTATACTACTCCAAGAGTATCCTGCATTGGTGAACCGTAAGATGCTCTGCTGCAAAAGAATAACTCGACTCGAAAAACGCCAACAACAAATACAAGAACTTGATGGCATCGAACTGACGTCGGACCCAGCTTATAGTACTGATCTTGTTCCTTCAGATTACTACCTGTTTTAGTCTATGGCGCAGAGTAAGAGGTGAAAACAGCTGTGACCGACTGCATTGCCTCTAAGCACAAGACATGGTATAAACACGGAATCGAAGAACTGGAGGAAGGTGGCTACAGACAGTTCAACACGACGTGCTATACTTCGAATGTTAACCTGGTTTCATTGTACTGTAATAAAAATGAGTATATTGTGTACCAGAATAGTATGAGATTCTCTGTTACCTCTTGCTGTCGTGACAAACGGAGCATTCTGTCCCAACTTCACGTTTCTAGAAATAGTAGTATGACCTGGGCATTTATGAGTAAATCACTTTTACTCTTTTATATAATAGCATAGATTACTAGTTATATTAATTTTTACACAACACCAATCAATGCTGGAAAAATACAGACGAATCAGATCGCTCAAACTGGTAAGGAATGGAACAAAATCTTCCACCTCCACACAAGATTTTCCATGGCTTGCGCTGCCCGCCATTTCAGCGAGAAGATTTTCTCAAGGTTGAAATCTATCACAGTATTACAAGCGGTGATAATATTTAGCAAAAAAATATAAGCAAAAAGCTAGTACTCACCGCATAAAAACAGTGTTATTCTAGGAAGCGCTTTAGGAAAACTATTCCATCTTCAGCCTAGACAAATACATTACAAATTTTTAAAGCATTTTTTTACTGATCCTCAAGGAAGTAATAGCGTTTATCGTGTTAAATGTCAATGTGACAATATATATATAGGTCAAACAAAACGGAATATTGGTACCACAATAGCTGAGCACATCCGCACATCTAAATCTCGTAGGTCACAACCGTTATCAGGATTGGCAGTGCATTTTCAAGACTACCATAGCATTGCTAACTCATGTTTGATAGAGAAAACAAAACCAACAACCGAACGAAAAATTAAAGAAGCGTATTACATTCATAAGAGAAACCTACACTTAATTTAAAGGGGACATAAATGTGATTTGGGGCAGTCTTTTTACTATTTATTTCCGCCGTCTGGAAGATAATAAAAATAAAAACAGTGAACAGTGACAAGTGAGTGGCCATTAATATTCCGAATATTCCCGACAAGAAAATTTGTGCTTCACATTTTTTAACCATTTTTAACATCCTTTTAACCATTTTTTACCTAACATCATTTCTCCCCCATGTTTAACAATCCCCCTCGAACTCGTCTAGGTTGAAGATGGAATAGTTTTCCGAAAGCGCTTCCTAGAATTTTTTTTCTTTTTTTCGGCCTTTTGCTTATATTTCTTGTTGTAAACTTTGTTTATTTATTATTAATTATACTTACAAGCAAGTCTATTGCTTCTGCATGTTTATATAGGATCTTTCCTCCCCAATTGTACGGATAATTATTTGGAGGCACCTTATTCAAGAAAGAATCTTTTGCCCAAATTGACATATTATCGACATTATAATGACTGCCTACAGCCAGAAGAAAGAATTGAGTAAATACAGAGATCAGTTGTTGCGCATGCTGTATGCTGCTACAAGGAGTCTTCACTAGTGGATCACTGAGCAAAGGCGATACGTGCCACACTGAAAAGAAAAAGGAAAAAATGCATGTACTTGATGCTACTATTATAAAGAACAAAACATTCAAACCTGACGCTACTATTGTAAAGAACAAAATATTCACACATGACGCTACTATTGGAAAGAACAAAATATTCACACTTGACGCTACTATTGTGAACAAAATATTCACACTCGACGCTACTATTGTAAAGAACAAAATATTCACACTTGACGTTACTATTGTAAAGAACAAAATATTCACACTTGACGCTACTATTGTAAAGAACAAAATATTCACACTTGACGTTACTATTGTAAAGAACAAAATATTCACACTTGACGCTACTATTGTGAACAAAATATTCACACTCGACGCTACTATTGTAAAGAACAAAATATTCACACTTGACGCTACTATTGGAAAGAACAAAATATTTACAGTTGACGCTACTATTATAAAGAACAAAATATTCAAACTTGACGCTACTATTGTAAACAACAAAATATTTACACTTGACGCTACTATTGTAAAGAACAAAATATTCACACTTGACGCTACTATTGTAAAGAACAAAATATTCACACTTGACGCTACTATTGTAAAGAACAAAATATTTACACTTGACGCTACTATTGTAAAGAACAAAATATTCACACTTGACGCTACTATTGTAAAGAACAAAATATTCACACATGACGCTACTATTGGAAAGAACAAAATATTCACACTTGACGCTACTATTGTGAACAAAATATTCACACTCGACGCTACTATTGTAAAGAACAAAATATTCACACTTGACGTTACTATTGTAAAGAACAAAATATTCACACTGGACGCTACTATTGTAAAGAACAAAATATTCACACTTGACGTTACTATTGTAAAGAACAAAATATTCACACTTGACGCTACTATTGTAAAGAACAAAATATTCACACTTGACGTTACTATTGTAAAGAACAAAATATTCACACTTGACGTTACTATTGTAAAGAACAAAATATTCACACTTGACGCTACTATTGTAAAGAACAAAATATTCACACTTGACGTTACTATTGTAAAGAACAAAATATTCACACTTGACGCTACTATTGTGAACAACAAAATATTTACACTTGACGCTACTATTGTAAAGAACAAAATATTCACACTTGACGTTACTATTGTAAAGAACAAAATATTTACACTTGACGTTACTATTGTAAAGAACAAAATATTCACACTTGACGTTACTATTGTAAAGAACAAAATATTCACACTTGACGCTACTATTGTAAAGAACAAAATATTCACACTTGACGTTACTATTGTAAAGAACAAAATATTCACACTTGACGCTACTATTGTGAACAACAAAATATTTACACTTGACGCTACTATTGTAAAGAACAAAATATTCACACTTGACGCTACTATTGTAAAGAACAAAATATTCACACTTGACGCTACTATTGTAAAGAACAAAATATTCACACTTGACGCTACTATTGTAAAGAACAAAATATTCACACTTGACGCTACTATTGTAAAGAACAAAATATTCAAACAAAACAAGTACAACTGTCATGTGTACATGAAGGAGTTTGTTTTATATGGCGTGATATTTACCCAATTAATATTGGTACTGGAACTGGTAACCAATTTCCACCACTTTCGGTTTTAGTAGAGAGAGAGATTCGAGCGGAAATGGAATATATTATTGGGACGCTTAATCATTTGCAGAAAAATACTTCTTGCTATCTATTACAGTTTTTTTTTTCTTTTTTAATTTTTTAAACCGGAAGCGAAAATTTCTGTCGTTTCTAGTTTGAATAAAGGGTTAAGAGAGAAGATGGTCCCTATTCTTACAACGGTAAATTATATTTAAAAACGCTTCTCGCTATCTCTGTTTTTTTTTTTTTTTTTTTTTTTTTTTTTTTTTTTTTTAATGTAGGTCAATATTGAAACCGGAAGTTGCAGTGAATTTCTATCACTTCTGGTTTTAATATAGAAATGAAATGAAATCTTTGAGTTTAACGTCCCATGATTTTCCTCTTAGGCTATGCGAGACGACGATTAAAGTAAGTGAATGACGGAAAAGTTGGTGTAATGAGAAAGCTGGAGGAAACGGGAGTTCTCCGAGAAAACCCACGAGCACGATATTGCCCATCACAAACTTACTTGAAATATAGAAATTAATGCAAAAATTTAAACACTTCATCTAACCTCATCCTTAGTTAAAAGATAATAATGCAACAAGGCATTACCAATTCTTCTTTTAAAGTTGTTCTCCTGTCATTAACAATCATATTATACTTGGAAAAGAATCTCTCGGCATCAACACTCGAGACTGGCAATCATATTGGACGTAACGAGCTGACAGCAAATAACCTGTGGTTAACTTTTAAACTGTTTAACAATGATACAATATCAACTTCCTTATCCTCACTGTTGAGAACTTCAAGAGCCTTACTTGTAAATTCACTGTAAGCAACCAACAGATCATGAACATTTTCACTACAAAACACAATCAAGGATTTAAACAACAGCTCAGTTTTGTTGATGTCTACATCATTTTAAGTGAAACAGTTTCTGGCTCAAATAACTGGCAGAGTTTTATAGTAAATTCAACGTTTTGTATGTTAAATAATATTATTGTGCTGCCAAAATGACTTGAGCCGTGGCAAAAATGCGAACTAAAGCTCACACCCCGACACACCCACGCGTTGAGCCAATAAGGGTTCAGCAGCTGCTAAGCGAGAGAGCCTTAGCGAAAGAGAGTGGAATTCCTTCAGCCGATAGCAGCGCCTGAAACGGAAGACTGGGTGTCAAGTCAATGTGGCATATTTATAGAAATGTGTTTTTAGTTATTATTGGTAATAATTAACAAGAATTCCACTTTTTCGTTTCCATTCGCATTTATCGCAAGTAATGCCGAATTTCGCAAAAAATCGCGATAATATAAACATGATTTCTGGCTTTAAAATGAAAAGTTTAAGGTTTTCTGAAACATACGCTTTTTTTTTTTTTAATCGTTTCGTACATATCGCATTAACGAAAAAGTCCCGTCTCTACTTATAAGTAGTCTCAGTCTCAAAATCATTCACTGTCAATGTTAGTAAAGATGTGGGGTTCGGTGGGTCTAGTACGTGTTGTTAAGGCTGAAGAATGAACAGGAGGTGTTAGGTTGAAGGAGAACGAGGCTAGCAGAAAATGTTCATCTCCGACTTCACTCTACCATTTCAATAAATTTAATAATCACCATACATACACACTTACCTTCATAACAATGATTACGTAAAGTCTCCGCATATTCTGGACCAAATTTTCTAAAATCGACAATGAAAGAATAGAGGTATTTTAAGTGCTCTTTTTCCCATTTTCTCTCATCAAATGGATACTCTCTCTTAAGATCCAGCCATGTCTCAAGCACTTCGAAAGAAATCTGGAGAAAGAAGATATTTTTTTCAAAACTAGTTGTTGCATAAACGTTAGTACAGATGGGTATATTTCATATTAAATATAGGGTATGTCCCAAGTCACCTGACAAAAATACACTTGAAATTAGTTATTTATTACGAAACTATGAAATTATTTCAAGTTGTATCATAACATTAAGTAGGATTACCTAAATCAAGTGTTCAAAGTGTCAAGTTCAAAGTTTTCAATTACAAATTAAATATTTTAAACACAAAGAACATATTACATCCTTAATGATGCTGGATGATAATTTACCAAATTCAAATGAAATACGCTCTTATTTCTCTCAGAAAGTACTTTTACTACCACTAGTCCATTGGGTTGTTTTTGAAACATGAATACCTGTTAGTTCATTGGGTTGTTTTTGAAACATGAATACCTGTTAGTCCATTGGGTTGTTTCTGAAACATGAATACCTGTTAGTCCATTGAGTTGTTTTTGAAACATGAATACCTGTTTATCCTTTGATAACTTTTTATTCATTGTAAACTTAATTAGAAATATAAAACGACATGGCTTCTCCCATCAAAAATTCTTCAGTTGGATAACTCCCTGAAAACACCTTTACAAACAATAATAAATCAAGTTTTAAATGAAAATCAATGGGCTCAGGCAAGTTTACCAATACGATTCGTGGTTTAAATATTCGAAGAGCATCCGATTTGAGCCTTCCTGCGTTTCTGTCTTCTTGCTGTGAGGTGTTGTCACTAGTCTCCAACATTTTGAAAATTTCAGTTGACGAAGTGAAAATCCCTCATCTGTCAGAAGCATTAGAATTATGGAAAGGCATCTATAATAATACAATTCTGGAGTCCAAGGAGTCACAAAGAAAATGGGATGAAATCCTACTAAACGAGATAGCTGGGAAGGAGGTAATTTCACAAAATAGTTTTGACGTTGCTCGCCTAAAAGCACTTCAGAAAAAATAGTCTGGCGCCTGGTTAGAAGCTACACCTTCAAAAAACATCGGAACTTTTTTAGACGATAATATTTTCAAAATATGTGTAGCATTACAATTGGGACTAAATGTTTGCCACCCATTCACATGTGCGTGTCAAGATCGAGTGGACGAGAAAGGTTTACATGCTTTGAGCTGCATTAGAAGTGGTGGTAGAATCACACGTCACACGGAATTAAACCAAATAATCAAACGAGCACTCGCCAGCATCGATGTTCCTAGCATCATTGAGCCACAAGGATTGTATCAAAATTATGGTAAAAGACCGGACGGAGTAACTTTAATCCCTTGGAAAATGGGCCAGAGTCTTGTATGGGATGTAACATGTGTTGATACTTTCGCTCCTTCATACATAACACTAACCTGTGAGGAAGCAGGAAATGCAGCAGAAACAGCCGTTAAACGTAAACATACAAAGTACTCCAGACTGAAAGAAGACCATCTTTTTGTTGCCTCTGCTACAGAAACGATGAGGGTTTTTGGCAAAGAAGCCAGCGAATTTTTGAATGAGTTAGGATCAAATTTAATTAAGAAGTCAGGCGACCTAAGAAGCAAACACTATTTAATACAACGAATAAACCTAGCAATACAGAGAGGAAATGCAGTCAGCATTTTAAAATCCTTCCCATCAGTACAAGAGCTGGATGAAATTTTTTACTTAAAATAAGTAGTATAAACATGGTGATGGACAGCGATTTGGTTTTCTAAGTTTATTTAGTAAATCCGTTCTATTTCCCTTTATATTTCTTCGCTGGCATTATATTCTTATTTCAATTTTTTATCACTAATTCCGAAAAAAATTGCCTAAGATATTGAACTTAGACGGACTTCTTTCTTTTTAAAAAAATTATAGTGCTAAACTGTGATCTCCAGTTCCTGTTCTGTGTTCTGGTAACATTGAATGTGTTTGTCGTTGTCGAAAATGGAGTGCTAGGTGTAGAAGTGTGTGATGAAATAGATTTTTAAAAGAAAGTTTAAACAATACAGTTTTTAAGTTCCAATTAAATTTGTTATAATAGTTTTATAATAGCTTAAATTGTTATGATAGTTTTATATCAATAAATTGCTTACGTAATAAAAATAATACTTATATTGAAAAAAAATGAAACAAAAGGTTTAAATCATTTATAAAATCACTAACAACATATTTATAATCCACATGTCTTGTCACGTACCACAATATAACGTACTGTTTCTTTACGTCAATCAGATACTGATTCTGTAGCCCAGTGACGCTAAACTGTCGATCGCAAGCTACTAGTAGCTCGCGAGGATCGCAGAGACATTTTCGGACCCCATGTGAATGAGGGCATTTTCGGTCCCCGCGTAATGTAAGTTTATACGCAATAAACAAACATAAGACTTTAAAAAAAAGGTTGGTAGTTCTTTTGGTTGGTAGCTCACAGTAGGATTTTAAAACGGTACGGTAGCTCAGAAACTTCAGAAGTTTGGCGACCACTACTCTAGCCAATTGAAAATTCAACAACTGCTACTATAACACGATTTATGGCCCACATGGTAGTTTACTTTTCTGCTAACATAAAACCGAATTTCATACTAACATATTTATAAGTATTCTTTGATCTCTAACACATAATCTACGATATAATTGGTATTATTCAATTTCACACTATAACAATGCAAGTTGCTCATAATACTTGACCTAGTTTCTGATTTTCGGCGTTGTTACACGTATCAAATTTCTTGTGGCTGTTGCAGTAGATAGTTAAACAGAACTTTTCATACAGCGTCAGGCTAGATAGGCCTAACTACACATAAACATCCTCATATATATATAAATAAATTATACAGGGTGTTTCAAAACAACACCGACAACGTTTGGGAAGTGATTACTGACACCAAGATAAGACAAAAAGTATAGACCAACCTGGGTGCACAAATGCTTCCTTTCGGAGTTATAGGCTTCCGAAAAGATAAAGAAATGAAATTTAAAAGTCCATAGCTCCAAAACTATCGGACCTACAGTAGTCGGGTCAAGACTTCACTTAGGAACTAATATGTGGGCTATCCAAAAACACATGTTCCGGAATCCTAAGGTAGTCATGCAACAATTTTTATAGCGGAAGTTTGGTACGAGCATATAACTTGAAGTATTCACCAACTACCTCTATAAAAATTATTATGGAAGGACCGCAGGATTCTGAAACATGGATATTTGGATAGGGCACATGCTAGTTCCTAAGTGAAGTCTTGACCCAACTACGGTAGGTCCCATAATATTGGATCTATGGACATTTAAAGTTCACCTTTTCATGTTTTCGGCAACCTGTAACTCCGAAATGGATTTCTGCACCCAGGTTAATCTATACATTTTGTCTTATCTTGGTATCAGGAATCACCTCCCAAACGTTGTTGTCGTTGTTTTGAAACACCCTGTATATCCATACTGCAAAAAAATCATTATCAAAATATAGCACTAGACATGTACTTTAACACCAAATATGATTTCCATTGAAAATGACATCAATATAAACACCTACGTAAAATTTAGGCTATATAAACGAATACTTAATATAATCTTGTAAAAGTCATATAAACGAACATAATGATCCACATTGAACATAATTCTTTCTTCCATTAATCTAAGTTTCCATATTGCTATGAGCCGGTACTTATTAATGCAAATCACACAACTTCGTAATCTGTCAATAGGCGTCAGTAGTAGTGGTCCCCGTATGGCTCGCCGAGTCAGCAAAAATTTCTCGATTCTGATTGGTTGATAGAGGTCACGTGACTTGAGGCCCCGCCCACGCGGGAAATTCAAATTTCCGGGTCACGTGGTATGACGTCATGAGTCACCCCGCGGGGAAATTCCTCACCCGGGATTTTTAAATTCGTTCCCTTTTACGGACGTGTGCTTTGATACCTGATTCTGATTGGTTGACAGATGTCACGTGATCTTAGACCCTGGGATATTTGAAATTCGTTCCCTTTTACGGGTAAGATGAATGCTTAGGTACCACGATGCTGATTGGCTGATAGAGGTCACGTGATCTTAGGCTCTTGGATTTTTTAAAATTCGTTTCCTTTTACGGGTTAGATGAGTGCTTTGATACCTGATTCTTATTGGCTGATAGAGGACACGTGATCTCAGACCTTGGGATTTTTTTTTTAAATTTGGATATCCTCTTTGATGAGTACTTTGGTACCTCAATTTTGATTGGAGGATAGAAGTCACATGATCTTAACCACACCCCAATGCTAGAAATTCAGAGTGATATGACAGCGATTCACTCTTGACCGGGATTTTAGAATTACGTTCCCTTTTATTGATATGTACTGAAGTTCACCTTAAATATTATCATTTCCTTTCATGGGTAAGATGGTTCTTACCTTATATGTTTACGTATGGAGATCTTGTCCTTGAATTAGTAGCCTATGTCTCTGAAAGGAACAATGGTGAAAGAGGGGTCCATCGTTGTCGCTTGTACATTCTTATAACACATTGTTGTGAGTTTAAGCGATTTATTGCTCAGTAAGCGATTCATTAATGGAAACAGTGTTGCCAGATTTTTCTTACCTAAACTGCTCCGATTCTTTTCGAAACGGTTCCGCAGAGTGCAAGAAATTTTAAACTAAAAATTTTTCGAACTAAAAAAATTTCCAAACTAAAAATTATTCGAACTAAAAAAAATTTCAAACAAAAAATTTTCGAACTAAAACTTTTGAAACAAAAATTGCAAAAAAAATCGAACTAAAAAATTTTCGAACCAAAAAATTGAAACAAAATGTTTTAAACAAAAAATTTTCGAACTAAAAATTTCAAAAAAATTTCGAACTAAAAAATTGAAACAAAATTTTGTCGAACTAAAACATTTTTTAAAAACAAAAGTTTCGAACTAAAGATGTAAATCACATCTAAAAATTTTCAAACCAAACTTTTTATCGAACTAAACTTTTAAAATTTTCGAACTAGAAATTTAAACCAAGTTTTAGGAAACTAAAAAGAAAAATCCTAATAAATGTTTTTTCCAGGAATCGAACTCAGGTCTTTCAAACCAAAGACGTGTATCCTAACCGCTTAGCTATGAATGAATTCGGTTTTAATCGTGCTTGGTGGGTTTCGAACCATGGTTCTTGAAAATGATACACTTATACTTTAAGATAATAAATCTGGCAGTGTAACGTGGATTAAAATAAAATGCTGATAGACTTTTTTGTGTGTTGACATAGAAGCACATATGATTGAAAATACAAGCGTCAGCCGATGTTGTATCGTATTACTTTTGTTTTACTACGAACGTGTCAGCATGATTCATGAAAAAAGCAAACATTGACATTCTCGTATGGAATATGAGGAAAATGAAATGTCGTCACAATTTACGACAGGTAGTGACATGATCCTGACAGAAGGCATTTGGGATGATGTCATGATCAGAATTGCGATACTAGATGTTGTAACTATTGAGAAACTTGAATGACGTCACGATCGATTGTTACACATCGTTTTGGTTCGTGATTCATGACAAAAGCAGCGTTGTGATTGGTTCGTTGTGATGTCATTTTATGAATTTCCTCGTTTCTGATTGGTTGATGGTGACGTCGTTTTCATAGCGACCTAAATAAAAATCTAAATTTCATTTTTCAAATCCTACACCGCTCTCAACTATCAAGTGAGAAGGTTTAATTTTTTAGAAGTGTCTTCATTGCGCCGACTTTTTGTTCATTGAATTTGAGGTAAGTTCAGTGAGATTTTATTTTTCACACAAGATTCGAAAATCATTTTTATTTCATATTTGTGGGCGGATCACTAATACAATGTTTTACTTTTAGTACGAAATATTTACGCTATGTGGAATTAGTGGAATGGGAAAGTGGGAGTACCCGAATAAACACACGAGATCGAACCCACACATTAAAACTAAGCACGAGAAATGATATGGTTTAGCGTCCCTTCAGCTTAATGTTGAATGTGAACTCCCGTCGGGAATTGAACCATGGCCAAAGATGTGTGCGCTTAGTTTTGAAAAGAATGCATTACAAAATTTCAAAAACTATGCCTGAGAATAATATGGTTCGATTCCCTTTGAAAGCATTGTTTTAGTTTAGCGTCCCCTTCAGCTTAACGTGATATTCGAGTAATCACCGGGATTGAACCTGGGCCAGAGGTGTGTACGTCAACCATTTAGCTTAGTTTTGAAAAGAATGTATGATAACGCGTGAGAATATTAAATTTCAGAAAAGGCTTGACAGCGCCCCGACGTGGAAAGCAAACCCCACCGAGGATTGAACCAGGGCCTTCCACGTTAGAAGCATGTACGCTAACCGCTTAAATAAAAAAGAGTGCATGAATATTTGGTTAAAAGATTTACGCTATACAGATTTTGTTTTGACAATTATGTATGTGTAATGTGGTTGGTGAATCTCTTCAACTTGCAAACACATCATTTAAAGGTCGTTGTGAGTAGAAAAAAGAAATGCTTACGCGTGCTTTATCACATCTCAGTACTGTTGAAACATTCATTCATGCATTCTTTTTATCACTATAGAATGGTAGGTCAGTTACATGCTGATGCAATGGTCTCGAGTTTGGTTTCCAGTATGACTGCAATAAAACACACATTTCAGTAACATAATTATTTTTAAAAACTTTAATTTCTAGTACACGTGTTTTAATAATGAGATTCTGAACGTCACCGCCAGGAATCAAACTCAGGACCTTTACATGAATTACTTAGTTAAGAATTTATCATGAATGTTATGATTTCCTGTTTATCAAGTGATTAAGATTTTTCTTTCTTCTTTTCTTTTGTAGTAAATTCACGCTGCTCAATTCCTTTTTTTCCCATTACATATTTGTTTTACCGTACCTGTTTGTTTGTTTTCATTTTTAACCATGGTCGAATCGGGTTTTACTGTTCGTAATGAAATCACTCGTCATTATAGACGATTTATGTACGTTTATGTATTATGAGGTGTGTACGTCAACCATTTAGCTTAGTTTTGAAAAGAATGTATGATAACGCGTAAGAATATTAAATTTCAGAAAAGGCTTGACATGCCCCGACGTGGAAAGCAAACCCACCGAGGATTGAACCAGGGCCTTCCACGTTAGAAGCATGTACGCTAACCGCTTAAATAAAAAAGAGTGCATGAATATTTGGTTAAAAGATTTACGCTATACAGATTTTGTTTTGACAATTATGTATGTGTAATGTGGTTGGTGAATCTCTTCAACTTGCAAACACATCATTTAAAGGTCGTTGTGAGTAGAAAAAAGAAATGCTTACGCGTGCTTTATCACATCTCAGTACTGTTGAAACATTCATTCATGCATTCTTTTTATCACTATAGAATGGTAGGTCAGTTACATGCTGATGCAATGGTCTCGAGTTTGGTTTCCAGTATGACTGCAATAAAACACACATTTCAGTAACATAATTATTTTTAAAAACTTTAATTTCTAGTACACGTGTTTTAATAATGAGATTCTGAACGTCACCGCCAGGAATCAAACTCAGGACCTTTACATGAATTACTTAGTTAAGAATTTATCATGAATGTTATGATTTCCTGTTTATCAAGTGATTAAGATTTTTCTTTCTTCTTTTCTTTTGTAGTAAATTCACGCTGCTCAATTCCTTTTTTTCCCATTACATATTTGTTTTACCGTACCTGTTTGTTTGTTTTCATTTTTAACCATGGTCGAATCGGGTTTTACTGTTCGTAATGAAATCACTCGTCATTATAGACGATTTATGTACGTTTATGTATTATGAGGTGTGTACGTCAACCATTTAGCTTAGTTTTGAAAAGAATGTATGATAACGCGTAAGAATATTAAATTTCAGAAAAGGCTTGACATGCCCCGACGTGGAAAGCAAACCCACCGAGGATTGAACCAGGGCCTTCCACGTCCGAACCCTGTACGCTAACCGCTTAGTCACAATAATAATAATAAAAAAATACGCTATACAGATTTTGTTTTGACAATTACGTATGTGTATCGTTAATGCTTGGTGAATCTCTTCAACTTGCAAACGCATCATTTAAAGGTCGTTGTGAGTGGAAAAAATGCTTACGCGTACTTTGTCACATCTCAGTACTGATGAAACATTAATTCATTTCATGCATTCTTTTTATCCCTATAGAATGATAGGTCAGTTAAATGCTGATGTAATGGTCTCGAGTTTGACAGCAATAAAACACTCATTTCAGTAACATAATTATTTAAAAAAAAAAACTTTGATTTCTAGTACACGTGCTTTCATAATGAGATTCTGAACGTCACCGCCAGGAATCAAACTCAGGACCTTTACATGAATTACTTAGTTAATTATTTATCATGAATGTTATGATTTCCTGTTTATCAAGTGATTAAGATTTTTCTTTCTTCTTTTCTTTTGTAGTAAATTCACGCTGCTCAATTCCTTTTTTCCCATTACATATTTGTTTTACCGTACCTGTTTGTTTGTTTACATTTTTAACCATGGCCGAATCGGGTTTTACTGTTCGTAATGAAATCACTCGTCATTATAGACGATTTAACATTGAAGGCAGAATGCTCGAAATTCAATTCAACGCACCGCCCGTAGGAACCGATATTATCCAATACGTGCATAACAGTTTCCAAGCAATGCTGGACCATTTATTAGTCAATGTCGACGATGAGGCGATGGTTGGTTTATCAGTAATATCACCACGGAATACCAATAAACCATTTTGGGTGAGTTTTCGCCAAGCACGAAACATGACACTGGAAACGATGTGGGCCTCGTTCGAAAGAGTTTTACAAAGTAACAATTCATTTCTCCTGCACGAGCCATTCACCGTTCATTTTCATCGTGTGGATATTCCACGTGGCTATGGCGGTTTGCGGCAAGGAGTGCTTCAAAATGAAGAATTGTTACGTTGCAAAAAAGGGATTGTACGTGTAAGAAATCAAGATTCAAGGTGTCTGGCGTACGCCCTTGTTATTGCTATTGGCCTGAAAAAATACAAGAATGTAGATGTGCAACGACATAAGCAATATAAAAGTCAGAGAAAATGTGTTGTGGACGATGAGGTCGATGCATTGTGTTCAAATGCAGGAGTCAATTTGGATCATGGTGCCAGTGTAAATGAAATACGACAATTTCAGGCATACCTCAAAGAATATAAAATTACAGTGTATGCCAGTTTCACAGGCCATGATATCATGTACGAGGGGCCCAACGATGAAAATCGCACTCCCATAAATTTGATTTGTTTGGCTGGACACTTTGACATCATCCAATCTTTAACTGCTTGTTTTGCAACCAAGTTCTACTGTGAGGCGTGCCATAAAAAGTACAGTGAACGTAACAGACATGTGAAAAATTGTCCTGTAACGTGCTCCAAATGCTTACAGAGACCTCTATGCGACAAGAACCAAACACCGATATTGTGCAACGACTGTAATCGTCAATTTTACGGCGAAGAATGTTTTAACAATCATCGGAATGCAATATATCATCATGGCGAATCTGTATGTAAAATGGTGAAGCAATGTACTAAATGTTAAAGAGTATATTCTTTTGTGCATACCGGACAACGCATTCATGACTGTAATGAGATCTTTTGTAATGTTTGTAAGAAGATTGTTCCGGGATCGCATCAATGTTTCATGCTTCCCGATCGACAATGCTTGAAACCTGGTGTTCCATCACTCATGCACGCAAAGAAAGCCTTATTGATTTTCTATGATATAGAATCTATGCAGGACAAAAATATTGATGATAATACGTATGTACACGTTCCGAATTTATTGGTTGCACAACAAGTATGTTATGCATGTGTTGAAAACAATAATATCCAGCAGTCTTGCAGTACGTGTGGTCAGCGCCAGCATATTTTCCAAGGAGACGATCCAGTTTATAATTTTCTCCAGTACTTGCGGGAACGTCGTCCCAATATAAATAGGATTTTCTGTCTCGCTCACAACTCGAAGGGCTACGATGGACATTTCATTTTAAAGACCATGGTCGAACAATGTCAATGGAGACCTGACGTCATATTAAATGGGACCAAGATATTGAGTTTAACCTTGAATAATCTGACGTTCATTGACTCTTTGAACTTCCTGCCTATGGCATTAAGCAAATTGTCCAAAGCGTTCAATTTACCCGCAACCAAAGGCTACTTCCCACATTTCTTCAACACCAAAGAAAATCAATCGTATATTGGACCACTTCCAGAAACGAAGTATTATGGTGCAAATGAAATGGCCGTCGAAGACAGGAACAAGTTCATGCAGTGGTACAACGATCATCGCAATGACACGTTTGATTTCCAGAAAGAAATTCTCAAGTATTGTATTCAAGATGTCAATGTACTGCGAGAAGCATGCGTTTCATTTATGACGTCATTTGAAGCAGAAACCAAAGTGAATCCCTTCTTGGAGACGATCACGATTGCCAGTGCTTCCAATTTAGTATTCCGCCGGAATTTCCTCAAACCCAATACCATTGGAATTCTACCGGCACATGGCTATCGATGGAGAAGTACCCAATCGATCGCTGCAATGCAATGGCTGGCCTACATTGAAAAAAGCGAAGGAAAACAAATCTTACATGCGGCCCGACAAAAAGAAGTGTTTATTGCGGGATTCCATGTTGATGGCTACTACCAAGATCCTGAGACGTTAGAGGAGCACGTCTACGAGCATGCCGGCTGCTTTTATCACGGGTGTAAAGTGTGTATTACTACAGGCCGTAATCAGCCCATCTACGGCAATCCAGAAGACACCATGGAATTCCGTTATGAACGAACGCAACGAAAAAATGCAAGACTGCGTGAATTGGGGTACATTGTACATGAAATGTGGGAGTGCGAATTTAAACAGTTCTTAAAACAAAATCCAGCAATGGCGACGTATCTGAAGAATCACCCGTACATGAACCGTAGACCCTTAAATCCAAGAGATAGCTTTTTTGGAGGAAGGACCAATTGCGTGAAATTGTACCACAAAGTCGACGAAAAAGCAGGAGAAGTAATAAAATATTTCGATATTGTTTCGCTTTATCCTTACATAAATAAGTGTGCTAAATACCCTGTAGGACATCCTAGAATTTATCTACAGGGTGATGAAAATATACCACCAATAAATAAAGTCAACGGTCTGATCAAAATGACGATATTACCAAGTCAACATCTTTATCATGGTCTCCTGCCTTACCGATGTAACAAGAAACTACTGTTTCCTCTGTGTGCTGCTTGTGCCGAAGAAATGAACCCAGACCCTACAGCAACGTGTACACACAACGATCAGGAGCGATGCCTCACTGGAACATGGGTATCATATGAAATACAGAAAGCAATAGAATTAGGATATCAACCGGTGGAAATCTTTGAAATTTGGGATTATGACATTGAACAATATGATCCCATCACGAAAACAGGTGGCTTGTTCACGGAATATATCAATACGTTTTTAAAATCGAAAATGGAAGCTTCTGGCTGGCCCAGTTCCTGTGTGACCGAAGAAGACAAATCAAAATTTATACAAACCGTCCTGGAGCGTGAAGGTATTGCACTGGATCCGACCAAAATTGAAAATAATCCTGCACGAAGAAGTTTATCTAAGCTTTGTGTGAACGCTCTATGGGGAAAGCTTTGCCAGCGTACAAACTTTAGCCAGACCACAATTATTGATCGGCCGGAAGAATTTTATGAAAAACTCACTTCCCCCGACATTAAACTCCATCAAATTGTACCCATCAATGATACGATGTTGTATGCGTTCTGGGAGTACAATGAACATGTGCCTGTTCAAAACCGAAACACCAATGTCGTGTTAGGTGCATTTACAACATGTCAGGCACGTCTGGAACTGTACAAGTACCTGGAAATGTTGCAGGAACGTGTTTTATATTTCGACACGGATTCTGTGATATTTACAGAAAAGCCCGGAGAGCCAACCATTGAACCTTCAAAGTACTTGGGATGCTTATCGGATGAGATGGAGTCTTATGGACAACGAGCGTACATCAAGACATTTGTTAGTGGAGGGCCGAAAAATTACAGCCTAGAAATATACAATCCGGACACCAACGTCACCAGCTACATATGTAAAATTAGAGGATTTACATTAAACTACAATGCAGGACAGCAATTAAATTTCAACACGCTAAAAAAAATGATTACAAATCAATGCCGTGGACAAGTCACCATTACCATCCCCCATAAGATATGCAGGACCAAAGACCATACCATCGTCACACGCAAAGAAGAAAAAATGTACAGCATCCAGTACACAAAACGTCGATTTAAAGAACTCAATTCCTATGATACGGTTCCGTACGGGTACGTTAAAAAACAGAAGTTGGAACTGGAAAAAGAAGAAGATGAAGAAAAAACTGTAAACACCCAATGAGGCCACCATTTCTTTTTTCCTTTTCCTTTTTTTTTACATCCTTGACCATAAAGCAGCAACACCAAGAAGAAAAAACGCAGTACCCAGAAGAGTTCATAAACCACCAACACCATCAGTGGAAGAAATGTAGTCATCTCATACCCAAGGGGAACCTTGACCATAAAGGAGCAACACCTAGAAAAAATGCAGTACCCAGAAGAGTTCATAAACCACCATCAGTGAAAAAAATGCTGGTCCCCGAGGAGGAAGATGAAACTAAACACATCCATCTTTTACAAGTAAGTTTTATTTCTCTCTTATCAATATTGACTCGTTTTTATTGTTTCAGAAAAAAAGAAATTCATAAAGTAATCCGTTGTTTCTTCTTTTTCTTTACAGGATACGTCTACAAGATTCGAAGATGATGACACGTGCAACATATTCATTAATTAGATCCTGTATTTATTATGTTAATCACCTTGTATGAGAAAAGCACATACCTTTCGTTAAAATACAACAAGTTGGAAAAAAAATGTGTTTTATTATTTCTTGAAACCCTGAACACTTGTTTTCAAATCATGGTAATCTTGAAAATTTAAGGTGAAAAATATATCCAAGATTTGGTTTACATGATTTTGTTCGAAAAATTAATTAAAGAATTTTTAGTGTCCAAAATTTGGTTTTTAATTAGTTCAAAAAATTTATTTGAAAATATTCAAATGTGGTTTCACGAATCATGCTGACACGTTCGTAGTAAAACAAAAGTAATACGATACAACATCGGCTGACGCTTGCATTTAAATCACATGTGCGAACACACAAAAAAGTCTATCAGCATTTTATTTTAATCCACGAACGGAAGCATTACACTGACAGATTTATTATCTTAAAGTATAAGTGTATTCTTTTCAAGGATCATGGTTCGAAACCCACCAAGCATGATTAAATTCGATCTCATTTAAACGGTTAGCATACACATCTTTGGTTTGAAAGACCTGAGTTCGATTCCTGGAAAAAAATTTCTTAGGATTTTTCTTTGTAGTTTTCTAAAACTTGGTTTAAATTTCTAGTTCAAAAATTTTAAAAGTTTAGTTCGAAAAATTTTGATTTGAAAATTTAGTTCGAAAGTTTTTAGTTTAAAATATTTTTTTCGAAAAATTTTTAATTTTTTTAGTTCGAATTTTTTTGGGGTTCGAAAATTTAATTTTTTTAGCTCGAAAAATTTTTTGATTTGAAAATTTGGTTCGAAAGTTTTTAGTTTAAATTTTTTTCGAAAAATTTGTTTAAATTTTTTAGTTCGAAAATTTTTTGAAATTTTAGTTTCAAAATTTTTAGTTCGAAAATTTTTTGTTTGAAAATTTTTGTTTAAAATTTTTTAGTTTTGAAATTTTTTTAGTTCGAAAAATTTTTAGTTTAAAATTTCTTGCACTCTGCGGAACCGTTTCGAAAAGAATCGGAGCAGTTTAGGTAAGAAAAATCTGGCAACACTGTTTCCATTAATGAAGCGCTTACTGAGCAATAAATCGCTTAAACTCACAACAATGTGTTATAAGAAATCTACAATCGACAACGATGGACCCCTCTTTCACCATTGTTACTTCCAGAGACATAGGCTACTAATTCAAGGACATGATCTCCATCAAGGTAAGAAAGCTGGTAATCATCTTATCTGTCAAAGAGAATGATAATATTTAAGGTAAACTTCAGTACAATATCCTGATACCAAAAAGGATTATTTAAGGAGGAGGTTGAACCCTCCATGGGAACTTTAAGGATAACCATAAAAGGGAACAAAATTCTAAAATCCAGGTCTAGAGTGGATCATCGTCATAGCACTCTGAATTTCTAGCATTGGGGTCGGGGGGGGGGGGGTAAGATTATGCGACTTCTATCCTCCAATCAAAATCGTGGTACCAAAACATTCATCTTACCCGTAAATGGAAACAAATGAGTGAGGGGTTTCCATGTAATCTGTTCACCATGTGGTAGGTCTAAAATCATGTGACTTCTATCTGCCAATCAAAATCGAGGTACCAAAGTATACACCAAAGAGAATACCTGAATTTCAAAAATCCCAGGGTCTAAGATCATGTGACCTCAGGTATCAAAGCACGCATCTTACCCGTAAAAGGGAACGATTTTTAAAAATCCCAGAGCCTAAGATCACGTGACCTCTATCAACCAATCAGAATCAGGTATCAAAACACTCATCTTAACCGTAAAAGGGAACAAATTTCAAATATCCCACAACCTAAGATCACGTGACCTCTATCAACCAATCAGCTTCGTGGTACCAAAGCATTCATCTTACCCGTAAAAGGGAACAAATTTTCAAATATCTCAGGGTCTAAGATCACGTGACAGCTGTCAACCAATCAGAATGAGATATCAAAGCACTCATCTTACCCGTAAAAGGGAACAAATTTCAAAAATCTTGGTCATAAAAGAGAATGAGGGTGACTCATGACGTCATACCACGTGACCCGGAAATTTGAATTTCCCGCGTGGGCGGGGCCTCAAGTCACGTGACCTCTCTCAGCCAATCAGAATCGAGAAATTTTTGCTGACTCGGCGAGCCATACGGGGACCACTACTACTGCGTCCATGGAGCAGGAATTGATATGATATAAAACGGGTTATTTCCTCTGTCATATAAATAGGTTTTTGGAGAAGTTTAAAGGGAGTGGAAAAAACTTTCGAAAGGGCACTTCAGTATATAAGTTCCTTTAAATAATAATTGGTATGTGCCCTGGTATAATATTACTAACAGAAAAGAAAAAAGTACGTTAGAAAAATAAATGAAACAACATAACAAATATACTTACATCTGTGATTGGGTGTGCAGTACCAAAGCGTGACAGATACGCCGAAAAGAGAGCTTTTAAATCTATAGTCATAGCTAAGAGTTTAAGCCTAGTTTCCATTAACATATGAGCAAGATTCGAAAACGACAGGTTAGAAGGAGCAACCTCTTTCTTCATCAAGCCACTGTCTCCTGTAGATTCACCTTGACTAACTGTAAAAAACAAACAAATTACTGAACAAAAGTTCGTTTCATTGTGGAACTACAGTAAACTTACAAACTATGGGAACTAAAAAGCACTGGTGGAATCAGAGTGCTCCACCTGATGCTTTTGGTGTAATAGATAGGCATTTCAACATGTTGGAAAGGAGACAAGTTTGGCCCTGATTTACTACATACGAAAAGACTGTTTGGTTGATTTCGAGTTTAGTGTCCCTTTTAGCACCGATCGAACATGTGAGATGTTGACTGACAGCTTGTGACTGGGCAACATAGGAAAATGAATTAAAAAAAAAAAAAAAAATCATGTCAGCCACTTTACATATATATGTATGTATATATAGGGTACTTCAAAACAACGACGACGACGTTTGGAAGGTGATTCCTGACACTAAGATAAGACGACCAGTATAGACCACCTTGGGTGCACAAATGCTTCCTTTCGAAGTTATAGGCTACCGAAAACATGCAAAAATGAAGTTTAAAGGTCTATAGCTCCAAAACTATGGGATTTACCGTATTCGGATCAAGACTTCGCTTAGTAACTAATATGTGCCCTATCCAAAAACACATGTTTCAGAATCCTGCGGTACTCACGCAACAATTTTTATCGAGACAGTTTGGCTACGTGCATATAATTTGAAGTACTCACCAACTGCCTCTATAAAAATTGCTGCGGAAGTGCCGCAGGATTCTGAAACATGGATATTTGAATACGGCACATACTAGTTCCTAAATAAAGTCTTGACTCGACTACGGTAGATCCCATAGTATTGGAGCTATGGACCTTTAAAGTTCATTTTTTCCTGTTTTCGGCAGCCTATAACTCCGGAAGGAAGCATTTGTGCACCCAGGTTGGTCTATACTTTTTATCTTATCTTGGTATCAGGAACCACCTAGGAAACGTTGTCGGTGTTGTTTTGAAACACCCTGTATATATATATATATATATATAAAACAAGATCTGCAATTATTATTTTTAGTAACTTTGTATTAATGAAATAGTCCAATTGTTATTTTATTTCAATAGTTGTCACTTTCAATTTTAATAGTCTTTGGTCGTTTTATTGATGAATGGTTATTACAGTTTACGTACGTTTAATCTTACCGGCCCTACTGCACACTGTCTCTAGATGGGTTTCAAGTATTGTTTCACCCACAAAGTCAATTTAATACACAGTATCACTCATTACACTCGCAATGTGTTGATGCCTGTGTCCAAGTATCTTGCTGCTGAGGCGCCTGTATCACTGATCACTTCGGCGTAAATTCTCCCAATCACTGTCCATAGTTGTATATTACACATACACTACACTTCTCATCTCACTAAGGATATTAGTAATTGTCTTTTACTACAATAAGAATGAACGTATTTCTTTTTGTGTGCTGATCGTTTAGTGTGTCTCTTTTGTTTTTCAGAAACATTTCTGAATTTTCAAACACAAGACCACCCTCGCTTCCTATTGACTGGTAAAACTATTCAACATTTTTAAAATGGACAGAAGAAGACCAAACCAAAAAAGGAACTGCGTTGGTGTGTGGCGACTTAAAACATTTTCTACTGGTCAGTGGACGAAGGACAAGAAAGCAAAAGAGGACAGAAAGTTAGGGAAACAAGAGGACTCGGGATGTGGACTTTTTTATTTTTTTAAAGTTTTGGGGGGTAATTGGGTAAAACTAGAAAGAAAAAATGGTTTAGATAGAATAAGCGCCTAAAAGGAAGTGGCCAAACCTACGATTGAATGAAATTAGAACAATAAATGAATGATGAATAATACATTGATAATATGTGCACTGGCACAAGCTTCACGTGAGATCCGAAGCACATAAGCTCCCACTGAGAATCGAACTCGGGTCTCCCACAAGAAAGGCGTGTACGCTAACCTAAGAGGAGCCGAAAAACTTGACAGACTTTCCCTCAGACGAATACCAGGATGATGCCACTAAATATAGGCCCTGGCCGAATTTCTTTCACTTCTTTTCTCGTTGCTGCTCGTGGTAGTGGTTTAGTTGTTCATTATTCCATTGTGAATTAATTGGCCTCTCAGGCTGTATCTGGAAGTTTATTAGTTAAATAGTCTTACCTTGCTCTTCTACACACAGACCTTCATCATCATTAGGATCCTAATCCTAAAATAGCAAGTGCTTAATATAACATCTGCGTACCTATATCTTCTATACCCTGCTGTACTTGTTCTTAAAGTTTAACCGGCAACCGGATCATAAATACAGTAAAATGTTGCTGTAACTAATGTCAGTATAACGAAGTGTTCAGAAATAGGAAATTATACTTACATATATAGTTTATTCCCGAATTCAAAGTTCAACTTTAGAGTCATCCCTGGTTAGACACTTTTTCTCTTGTTTATCTAATGTGCGTCAGAACATTTCATTTTAACGGATGAAAATTTTGTCTTTTTGCTCATACGTAATTTTATTTTTTTTAAAAATGTAATTGGAAATTCACCTTGCTCTATGATAGAAACATTTTTTATTACATTATTTTATTATACAGTTGATGTGGTAGTCATTTTCGATATATGTACGCTATCGGACGAGCAGGATAGTGATTTGAAAGTAACCAATGAGTGCTATACCATTAACTAAGCATTGCGCATTTTCCAATGCAAGAAACAAGGAACTAAGTCGTAGCCAAAATAGAATCTATCTTACAAAACAAAATTCAAACTAATTGAAATTATAACTGGACTTCAAAAACAAAAGTCGAGAACATTGTGTATGACGTAAAAATTTGATAAGTTGAAATATTATAGAAATATCTTTGCAATTTCTGTACATCAAGTTACTTCGTGTGTATACCTAATTTTCTTCTCATCAAATAAATTCACGCTAAAGTAATGTAAATCCTAAAGTTAATATAACAAAATTCCTGAGAACTTATTTCATTATAACAAAATTTCACTGTTACAAATTAATTTTGAAGGTCTACAAAATCAGGACCGGCCTTAGGAAATTTGCCGCCCCCTTTCTCCAAAAAGAACAAATCTTAAAAGCCAATATTTTAAGTGTGCTATTAACATCAAAGAGGAAGGAAAGCACACTCGCACTCAGAAAGGTCTAAATACTACAAATACAATATCGTTGTTTTTTCTTTCTTTAAATAACAATCTATTATGTTAGTGAGAAATAAAGCAAACATACTTGCAGAGGAAAGATGGACATCCTTTTTTTTTTTTATATAGAATTCAATCTCAAGCTTCAATCTCAATATATTAGTTTGTAATTCCAGTGCAACTATCTCTTTTATCTTTATTTTTTCATTTCACTTCTACAACTGTTAAAAATTTAAAAAATGTTTCCACCGTCAATGATACGGAACTTGTTTGTAACAAAGATAAGACTAGTTTTCATACCAAAACAGTGATAACTAACTAAATAGGACAGCTGTTCGCTACTGTTCGAAGAATTGAGTTCTTGTATTTGACAACAATCAAGCAATTCATGCTGGGATTTGTTTGACTATTTGCTTTAGGACTGTCTATATGACCTTAAACTAATGCGACCTAAACATGATTTATAGATGTAGTATTCAATTAGAAGATCAGCTTAGTAAATTTAACTACAATCATCATTAAGTCTGTTTCCAACATGAAATATTTATTTTAAATAATATAGTTATGACAGATTTTTGCCGCCCCCATGCAAACGCACAAGTTGCATATATGAGAGCCGGCCTTGTGCGAACTATAGGTATACTAGCATTTTACTGTATATGAAATATTGAAAACACAACTTACCATCTATTATCTTTTTGTACGTGTCCTGAAGCCAGTTCATTCTCAACGAAAGGAGCTGCATGAGACGAACGACATGTTCTTTCTTCCTATCAGATACTTCTAAACACTTACGAAGTGACGCCATCTCTTCAATGAATCGGTGTTCTATAATTTCTTTATGTGGTAACAAAACATCTCCATCAGATACTTGACCCAATCGTAGTTGCAATGGAACGATCATTTGCACCAAATTACGCCGACGACTTTCTAACTCGTCTAACCACTTTATAACATGATCTTCATAGTTCTCGTTCCCTATTTCGGGCACCTCTACCAGTTCAATCTTTGGTAAGCTCTCTAGTTTACTACAAAATATAGAGTCAGCAGTTTTGGTTCTAAATTCGTTATCTACTTCTTTCAACACCTTCATAGCCGCATGAATACTCCAGTTTCTCTTCGAATCGCCTTCCAGAACTTCTTGTATGGTGCGTTTAGCAATTTGGAAATATTTCGGTGGCGGACGCGTGGAGGTACAGCCAACATCTTGTAAGATTATATTTATTCTAGATGAAAATTCCGATAACAAAGCTCTACCGTCGTTCAATACTAGCTTTAATAATGTAACCTGAAAGAACAAACAATGAGGAATTATTTTAAAAACAGGATATCTAAAAATCACTATTTCGGTGATTTTTCTTTTATGCGATACAAGTATCATCTTATTGACAAAAATCTGACCTTTTAGTACTATAGAGCAGTGATGGCAAATGGTGGCCCGCGGGCTAGATCCACAATGAAATGAAATGAAATCTCGTCCCTCGGTTATGTCGGCTAGGCTAAAGGAGACGATGTTGATGAGAAATGAATGAAATGGTGGAATGAAGAAGGTGGGAAGAAACGGGAGAATCCCGAGAAAACACAAGCACACTGTGTTTGCCCACCACAAAGTTCACTTGGCGCGAGCTGGGATCGATCCAAGGACCCCATGCACTAGAGGTGACTGAGCCACCGCGGCCCCACTGGGGGCTAGATCCAGCCCAAGTACGTTTCATCAGCGAATAAAAATGAAAAAGTATATATATATATATATTTTTTTTTCTAAATTTCATGAATAACATGAAGAATGTAGCTAGCCATCATAGGTTACCAAGCCTACTCTGCAAGGTAAAAAGTCGATAGTATCGGGCCAAATTTTAGAAAAATCCAATTACATAGAGTTCCTTTGAAAAGCTGATATTTCAGGCTCTAGTTGTCATAGATACATGGAACAAGAATCAAGATACGCAGAATAGATAAAAGGTTCAGCAAATGTATGACACGCATGCACATTCAGCGAACCGTCGCCTCAGAGGCGCAAAGAAAATGGAAAAATGGCCCCTAAGTGTAGTTCTTATTTTATCCTGGCCCGTTTGCATTATAAATTGTCCGTCATAGCTAAAGAGTGTCAGGGTGCAAATGCATATTAATTAGTATGCGTGATTACCTACGTAATGCGGCCACCATTATTCACTAACTCTACTATGGTAATTCTAATACTATAATTCTTAACCTCTCACTACATCTTTTCATTGCTTCGTATACTATTTTTGATCACATACGACTTCCATTCTATTCTGTTCTGGCCGGGCTAATGGATCACCTCAACTACGTTAGGTAAGTGTATAGGTCCTGTCTTCGGGTGACATTCAGACAAACAATACCGGCATAATGCTTTATTATTATTATTATTTATTAGTTTTGATCAAATTGTGTAATATTAAGATCTTCCATTTTAGACCAATATAATTAATTATAATTAATATAAAAGGTAGTGATTGTGGTTAAAATACAAAACACAAGGTGAATATTAGGGATGATTACTCATAGAACCTAACTTCGAAATCACATTAACAACTAAGCGCAGAAAACAATCTTAATTGCTATTTAAAAAAAAAAAAAAAAAAAAAAAAAAAAAAAAAAAAAAAAACGTGTTCCAGAAAGTAATTTAATGCATTGTTGTTTGTTAGAGATAATGGTACTATAGTTGCTATGTAGAAGCTCGTAACTATACAGTATTATTTATTCAAAAAGAAAAAAAAAACTTTTTTGCGGTACCCAACGATACGCACTCAGTGGAGTCATTGAGAGGTGACGGGGGGCGACTGCCTCCTTGAACTTTAAAAACACATTCTTTTTAATAAATTATAATAATTGTTTTGTAAAAATTTGGGATTTTTCACGATTGTCCCTTTTGAGATATTTCAAGTTGAACATAGGTGATTTTCAAAAAAACTCGCCATGTTTGAAGACTCATAACAAATAAATAAACAAGAGACTCCCAAGTATGAAACGTTTTTCGGAAGCAGTGTACCACGAAGTCCATAACCAGAAAGGAAAGTAACGATGAAACATATTTTTTTCTTAAAATTTTTAATTTTACAAATGATAATAAGCATTTTTCAAACTTCAATATTCAACAATTTTTTAAAGGTATTTACAGTGTAGTATGCTTACATGTGCACTGGACATAAAATGTGACACTTCTCTTTCACTTCATTTTATTTATTTACTTTTTATTTTTATTTATTTTTTTTCTTTCTTTTGAAATCAATATCTTTTAAAATAAGGGCGCTATAGAGTTTATCACAAACATTTTTAAAGTGCAAAATATTCTTACATGCCTATACAAAATGACCGCTTAAAGATGAACTGAACATCTGAAAAGTAAATAAGTGCTAGTTTTCATCTATAAATATAGTGTAACTGTGTGTACAAAAGTTAAAAAAATAAATTTAGCAGCAACATTTTAATCTCGAAATGGGTTATTTCAAATAGATTGACTCAGAGGTGTTAGATTAAATACTGTACAAACACAAAATAGCTATTGAGTATGGACTGTAGTTTTATTAAGAATAAAGCTGGTTAATTAATACTGTACTACAGTAGTATGCGAAAGTTTTGCCGGAAATGAATATGGTTATTATTATTACAACTATTGCCGAAGATTTGCGAATTCACTGCTGTAACTCAACTCGAAGGGGTCAGACCACTAACTGACAAAGAAGAGGGGGAGGAAGCAAGGGCGCCCATGTTGTGGTTTCCAAGGGGGGCAAGTATAAGCGACACTTCAAAAATAGTTTCAAATTTTGCTGTACCTAATGTAAAAATTCTATTGGATTTTCGATATTCTGAAGTACAATTTCCTCTAGGGGGGGGACAAGCGGCCCCCTGATTGGCGCCCTTGGGAGGAAGCGTGAAGTATGCAGGTTTCACAAAAGGGGGCACCAGGTTAAAAAGGTTGGGAACCACTGATGTACGTTATCTCAGCTTGCACGAATGAATTTTGTGCTGAAGTTCATTAGAATAGTGGGATCGTCTGTAACTGCTTCCCGGTTACACACTTGTCCCTGACTAATCAAGACAACTTTGAAAAAAATCATTTTAATATAATTTTTATGTTTAAAAAAAACTCTTTCCATGTGTTGGTGCACACTGATGAAAAACTAATTCCCTTTATTCGTTGTTGCCAACAAAACGAAGAATCTTTTCATTTTTCCCGATATTTTTAAATGAATACAAAAATATAACAATGTTAAGCAACGGATATTAAGTAAAAGCAGAAATTAAAGTTTTCAAAGAAATGTTAGTATATATTCATTACATTATCTTATTCTAACATACCCTAAGATAATAAATATAAGCCTAAGTTATCGAATTAGATTATTTTTCTGGATCGAAAAGGTACCAGATTTTCTATTTTGTCAATATTATATAAACACACTTATAAACCCTTTACACATCCTACCTCATTATGATCGTAGTTCTCGAACCTTTCAGTGAACAGAAGTCTTAGAACAAAGCATATACTTGCATACGTTTCCAGCTCTTCAAAATTCTTTCTTGCCCTCTCTAAAAAAGAATCAAAACATCATAAAAATTACATCCAAGAAAGAAAGTCTCTCTCTGATAAATTGAACAAAACTTCAGTAACAAATAGATTCTTTACACATGAACGCTACCTTATCCAAACTAGTGTGTCTATTACTTTACAAGACAACCATATCTTACAAAAGTAAATCCAAGGATTGCTGGTCATGCCGAGTCTTCTTATAGGATTCGAAGTGTTTAAACTCCCGAAAACAGGTTTGAAGCTCCTTCCACTGGTAGCAATTTTCATTAATCAATATTATGAAAAAGATTTACTACTACATGATATACATTTATTGTGGACTGAGCATGAAAGTCATTTATACTACTCATATACAGAGGTTGTTCAGCCTGTTTGGCCGATTTCGTTGCTTCCCCCTCCCGGGCAGAATGGACTCACCCGACCTGACAGGTGACGTCCTGCAGTGCTGTGCAGTGGCTTCCTGAGAACAGAATTGTTTTTTCCGCGCGGACGACAATAACGCATAAAACAGGACCATTGTTGTGAGTGTTGTGTTAAATTTGTTTCCAAGTGTGTGGGTTTCCGCTCTGTGACCAAAATGCCGCCCAAACTAAACCGCTTTTGGGAAGGCTATGTTGCGGCTATTTATGACGCCCACTTTAGTGTTTCTGTCATTAGAAAACAGTGCAAGAAGAATGGTTGCAACATTAGTTTAAGTGGAATAAAAAATGTTATTAAAAAGTACAACTGCAACGAAGCTCCACCATTTGAATCACCAACGAACTTGCCTAGGTAGCGGGAATGCACCAAGGCCACCTTCACCATGCACAGGAAACTTCGCAAAATGGCAATGCAAGGAAATCTGTCAACACAAAGGTGTATGGCTAATCATCTTGACGTGTCTTTGGGGATTGTCAGCCGGACGTTACACCATCAACTCAAACTGGAAAAAGACATGAAAGGTCGCGGCCATCTTCTCACGGATGCCCACCAAAAGGAAGGAAAGTGTAACGCCCGGAAGCTGTACGAACGGCATCTGGCAAAACAAAGGTGGATGTACGTCGTAACGCTCGATGAAGCATGGATTTACCTTTCCGACTGCGGCAAACCGAGAGCCATCATGTACCGAGAGAATGGCGCCAAGAACTTCAGAAGGTGGATCTGTGTCTGTAAAGAGTCCTTCCCAAAACGGTTCATGGTCGTTACTGGCTACTGTTCTCTCTGCTCTTTGCCCCTTCCCTTGACATGCACCGAGCTGTCGGTATACGGGGTGCAATGCTTTTGCGCACACTTTCGGAAAGGAGATTCGAAACCACAAAGGAAAGAAGAAATTCAAAGAAAGGAACAAATCATGAAATTATAGAGGTACTTTCAAAACTCCACACACAGCGAAGTTTCGAGAATGAAATATCTTCAAATTGTAGGACACAAATTTCAAGGACTAAAGTTGTAAAAAATGTACCATACAGCAGAATTGAATATAATAAACATTGAACAGCAGAATTGAATATTTCTTTCGTATCTTTCATATTTACCCTCATTCTCTAAAGTATTGAAACTGTGCGCAACTGCACGATTTGCTTAAGCATGATTATATTAAGATTTGGCAACGTCGCATTTAAAAACTGTGCGCAAAACCACGATTTTATACTTTTCGATCAGCTGTCAATCAACTACAGATTATCGTAGATCTTTGGGAGAAAACTGTGCGCAAACGAGGTGCACCCCGGTATACGTATCAAAATATTTTTGTCCAGTTTTAACGTGCAGGTGAACAGATGCGAGTCTCCTCTGTTTGCGGCAATTATGTCCGAGCAAGTTTTTGTAGATTTCAAACGAGATATTGTTTTTCTTGCTTTTAGGTACTACACGCAACAATTATATTTATTTTACCTTCTAATGTTCTGTATAAAAATAAACAAAACTTATAGAAAATAAATATTTGTATGTATTGTTCATAAATGTATTGTATGTATCGTCAATAAATGTTTAGTCAGTATACCTATCTTTTTATTGAATAAGTTTCATAAATCACTTATTCCTGTAGTTAATATGTTTTTAAATACCGTATTTACGCGATTCTAAGACGCACTTTTTTGTCGATTCTTTGCCTCCAAAATTAAGGTGCGTCTAAGATTTTTGTTATGCAAATTTAGGTCAGATTAGATGGAGTTTTGCCAAAAATTGCTAATCTCGTTAGTCATAATTGTGTAAATAATGTGTATTTTGTGTGTATTTGGCCATCAAAAGTGGAAAAATTGGGGAAGACAGTGATGCCGATGAGGAGACAGATAATGAGCAGTAACGTGTTAGTGTTGTTTTTGCGAGTGTGAGTGCAAAACAGAAGAAAAGAAACAAGTTTGAATAATTACTCAATAATTACTTGTTTTGTTTGTGTGTGTGTGTGTGTGTGAGTGTGTACATACTGGTATAATATAATACCGATAATGTATTGCTATAAAACCGACGCAAGCAAGTGTTGTACCGTAATTACATTTGAAAAAAAAAGAAAGTACCATCAGATGCACATGAATATAAAGTAAATTCCACCAGTAAGTTCAATGTTTCTTTATTTTCCTATAACATTATTTGTTTTCCCATGTTTATTAATCATTTTTTTTTTCAATGTTTAAAATCAATGCAGTGTAGGCTTCTTTTCATTTTCACCAAGAGTGCGTCTTACATTCGCGTAAATACGGTATATATATTATTTAGAAAAAAATCTTTATAAGCTCTGAATACATCGAAATGTAAAAATTATATGTTTTGCTTTAAAACTCATAAAAATTTTAAGGCTTATATTCGGCAGGAGTGTTATGGTAAGTATTATTGCCGGGCGAGTTAAAACTTACCTCTTAGATCGAATTTGTCGATGTCTTCCATATCGACAACTAAATGAAGATTCTCTAAGGCCAACCACCGAACAAACTTTACACTGGAACCGTCCATTAGAAAACCTTCCTTCTCCAACAATGTAATAACATTTCCCATAAACTCAATGCGATCCATGATAGCTGGATGTCCACATTTTGAGAAAAAGTAACCTCGAATCCCTGTAACAAACAAAAGAATCACAAATGATTGGGGATTGTTTATCAGCAGCCAAATGAATGAACGAAGCACATCAATTGCTTTGGGATACGTAACTGTTGCAATCGGGATATTTACATATAGGCCTCGTGTACAGACTATTCCAAAGCCAAAACAAAACAAAAAAAAAAAAGTTTTTTTTTTTGTTTAAACCTGTTTTTTTGGGTTTAAACTTTTTTTTTTTTTTTTTTTTTTTTTTTTAAATAATTTCCTCTATGTATTTATATCACATATGTACAGAAATAAGTTTGTTTCGCCTTGGTGCTATTATGCAACAGCCGGGTTATGCTGGAAGGGGTCACATAAGCTTAAAGCGGAGTCCAAACCGTTTCTTGACTTACATCCGAAACAAATTGTCCTCCATTTGAACTCGAAACCGCGACTAATTGGCCACAAATGCGATATGTCTGCCGACTCACTCTCAAAGAACTCCTGATACGTTGTATTGATCTTTACATACTTATAATACGGGTTTCAAAACAACACCGACAACGTTTGAGAAGTGATTCCTGACACCAAGATAAGACAAAAAGTATAGACCAATCTGGGTGTACAAATGCTTCCTTTCGGAGTTAGAGGCTGCCGAGAACATGAAACACCAAATTTTGGAGGTCCATAGCTCCAAAACTATGGGACTTACCGTAGTCGGGTCAAGACTTCACTTAGGAACTAGTATATACCCTATCCAAATATCCGACTTTCAGAATCTTGCGGTACTTCCGCAACTATTTTTCTAGAGGTAGTTGGTGAGTACTACAGATTATATACCAGTAACCAAACTCCCTCCATAAAAATTGTTGCGTGAGTACCATTGGATATTTGGTACCATTAGCATGAGTACCATACTTTAAAGTTCATTTTTTCATGTTTTCGGCAGCCTATCCGAAAGGAAGCATTTGTGCACCCAAGTTGGTCTATACTTTTTATCTTGGTGTCAGGAATTACTTCCCAAACGTTGTCGGTGTTGTTTTGAAACACCCTGTATAATTGTTTGCCAAGAGTCATTTGAGAAGGACAAAAAGATAAACAGTTGCACAAATGAAATCATTATACATAATTACAGATGGACAATTTCAAAACACTTCAGAGTATAGAAGAACTAATTAAGTCCAAGTTAGTTCACTACGACTTTTGCTAGTACAAGTAAAAGAAATACGACGACTTAATTTGCATATCACTAAGAAAAGTGAATAAAGATAAGAATTATTTGAGTCCACTTTGGCTCTGACCCATTTATACATAAATAGACACCAAAGATACTTCTGATTTCAGTAAATGACCCCCCCCCCAAAAAAAAAATAGGTATTTCGATTAATTTTATCAATAGTAAACATTATTAAAACGAAACAATATTTAGAATTTTTCTTTGATTGCAATTGCATAACAATCATAATAAACTATTAAAAAATCACAAAAGAAACATTCATAAACTTATAAAAAAAAAGTTGCTTTTGTAGTATATTCTCTGAGTAATGAATGGGGAATTTAGGTTTGAATATAATACGAATAATATGCGGAAGTGACACGCGATAACCCACAAATGTGTGTTCATCAAGATTTGACGAACACTTACACTTTTACGAACATTTTTCGTTCTTTGGTTTAAACCACCTTGGTTTAAACCAGCCAATCCTGGCAGGGTGTCTAATAAAATTCCAAAATCAAATTTTGTGACTTTTTCATTACTAAACCTTAAAATTTCGTAACATTCAAAAACTAATACCAGTTCTTTAGCACTAATCTGCTTTCAAAGGCTGTTCCCTGGAGCGATAAAAACTTGGTGTCTTCTCACATCACTTTCAGTATATTCACTGCATATAGTCAGTTTTGTTCGATAACTAACCAACAGCAAACACAAATCCACTAATCTTACAATTATATATCTAAATACGCATGATCTACATATACTGATCAATCCTTAGCAATCCTTTTGAAACTGTCACACTGATTGTAAACAGCTGTACTGGTAGATTCTCTCTCTCTTTTAAGTTGGCTAATTTTGTTTTATCCTTTTTTTGAGCTCTTTCGATCTCGTTCTGAAGTGTTTCAACTTCCTCTTCGGACTCCTTTCCTTCTTCTTCAACTCTTTAAGGTAATCTGCTTCCATCTTGATTTTGTTTTTTCTTTCCTGTTGCTCATCTCGTTCTTGCTTCAAAGATTCCATTCGTTTTCAACGATGCATTTTCTCACAGCCATAATCATAGACTTTGTTACCAATACCTTATGTAAACCTCCAATGGAGAAGTTCTGCACTAAACACTCTTTGTTAACAGAAAATCCTCTTTCTACAGTACTATTTCCATTGAACATTGTTAAGTATACATTTAAAAAATTCTACAAGTTTTTCATCATGACTGAAAATTTTCATCATAAGAAATAGGCCTACATCTAACCTTTTTTCTTCCACTTAAACGACTGACTTACTTCTTGAATATGTGGTTTTTCACACAGCAATAAATAACTTCCCTTAATTTCATCTGCTTCGACGTAAGCTACATGACTTTTTGAGGTCAGTTCTTGTAAAACACTAGTAATACTAGATTCTCTCATAGAACTGTATCATCATAAATGGAGAAAGGCATGATTATCCTCTCATCATGATCTTGCACAATGGTGATTTCTGATTAATGATGTAAACAAGGAAACGAGAAAATTTCTGCAATCTTTTCTGAAAGAAAGAATTCCAAATTCTTGTATTCCTTTGCATGCTGCTGTTGCACTAAAGCCAATATCCACTGATCTAACATCCAGACGATTCTCTGTCTTTGTCACATCCACAGCTATCAGTTGCTTGGTTGTTTTAACAGAAAACATTACACTTTTTCAAGAAGCGATACCAATATTGCGGACCGCAGAATGCAGTTCGTCAAACATGAATGGTAAAAGAGGCTTGTCAGATTAAAAATCCGTCAGCTAGTGTTCTAGTTCTAACGCTACCAATTGCAGGAATGAAAGTTTCGCTTGTGGCAGGTCGTCCGCTAAAAACTTCTGCAGAACGTTGAAATTTTCTGTGTCCGGGGGTTCTGAAGACACTTGATTGACATTCAATTTTTTCAAGAAAGGCAACATCTCGATCATTCTTTCAATCACCTTTGAATTTTCGATCCACTTAATAGAACACAATTTAACGGAAATACAGAAGAACCTGTGATATGCACAAAATCTGCACATCTAGAGGGAAAAATCTTTGAAGAAATAGTAAACACTTCTTTAAAAAAAAAAGTATTAATTTTCCAATCAGACTTCATATGCACAGTTTTGTAGGAGCCATGTACCTTTTGAAGGGAATAAGTACCAATGTCAACAAGTTCTTTTACATCTGTATCTGTACTTTCACCTTTTATCAGGTTTCGAAATCACTTAAGAATTTCAAATTTACACTCGGACCATCAACATTATTTAAATTCGTTTATTAACAGATAGTTCTAGTTCACACAAACTACTCGTAAATGCACTTAGTAAGTTACTTGCAGTACTAGACCTAAAAACAATGACGTCAAGCAACAAGTTGTGACTTCATTTGTACTTGAATCCCAATAGCGAATCACCACGCTCATTTGTTCTTTTTGAACAATCTTGTTCAAGCTTTTGCCGAATGATATACAGTAGAAATTACAAGCACGTACTAGTTGAATCAAGATTTTCTGAAAATACGGCCCAAGGCCGAACGTTACAATGTAGCCAAGTTTATCTTTCTGCATCTTAAACTTTTGAGCTATAACACTATCGGGAAACATTAACAAAAATAAATCATTACCATCACTGACTGAACTATTCGATGCATGACAAACCATTTTATAAACTGCTCATAGGATTTCGGCTTTCATGATACCATCTTTTACTTATATATATATATATATATATATATATATATATATATATATATATATATATATATATATATATATATACGGAACACTTAATCACTGGGAATTCTCTTGAACGGAATAGTTGGTTGCATTCCTGTTAGCGATGCCTCCCATTCTTTGTGTTTCTGTCCTTTTGCACGTAGTTTGAACCCACTGTGACTAACATTTCTCACGTTTTATCGAACAAAAAAATTTTCCAGTCTCTACTATATTTGTACAGATAAAAATCGTGACTCAAAAGCTAAGTTTCGTAACTTTCGTGACCGATAGACACCCTGTACTGACATACAAAAATCTTATTAGTGACAACTTTTTCTGTATGAAATCTACGTACTTACATTTATTTCATTAAAAAAAAAAAAAAAAAAAAACTCGTCTGTTCTGCGTAAAATGCTTCAGGTTAGTGAGGTTACGCCTATTATGATCTGATCTACAATCATTTGAAAATGGCTTTTTAATTTCCCGCTCATACTTAGTGGCATCTATGCATTTATTGTGACGAATGTCTTCATCAGGCTGTCTATTCTACGATCACACTGCTCTTACCATAGATGTTCATTTTACTTCGACCTCACTCACCCTCGCCCTCGCAGTAGCAGTTGGCCCTCGCCATCGTTCACCCTCGCCCTCGCGAATGGAATTGTCCATCGCCCTCGCGCCCCCTCGCCCTCGCGGCCAAAACTTGTCCTCGCCCTCGCGCACCCTCACCCTCGCCATCGAAGCTTGCCCTCGCCCTCGCGCACCCTCACCCTCGCCATCGAAGCTTGTCCTCGTCCTCGCGCAAACTCGCCCTCGCTGCCGAAACTTGTCCTCGCCCTCGCGCACCCTCGCCCTCGCCGACGAAGCTTTTCCTCGCCCTCTCGCACCCTCACCCTCGCTGTCGAAGCTTCTCCTCGCCCTCGCACACCCTCGCCCTTTTCGTCGAAGCTTGTCCTCGCCCTCGCGATAGGAGTTGTCCATTATCCTCGCTTGCCCTCGCCTTCGTGCACAAAACTTTTCCTCGCCCTCGCGCACCCTCGCCCTCATATCATTGAGGGCGAGGGTAATTGAGGGTGAGGAGGCCTCGAGAGGGCCTCCGTGAGGATCAGAGCATCAATTATTCAACCTATTTGTTGAATTATTTCCTTATCGTCAGTGGCGGATCCAGGGGGGGTGATCGGGGCGATCGCTTCCCCCATAAGAGGAAACTTCTTTATTTTATATATACAAATAAAACGCATCCCAGAGTTTGGAGCTCTTAAAAGTAGCTCTAAGTAGCAGTATTACAACCCACCACCCCCACCAGAAGTTCGTCCTGGATCCGCCCTTGCTTAACATACGTCCTAAAGAAAGGAAACTAAACATATCATCGTATAACTTATTGTGGAACACCTAAAATGGAACAACTGTTACAATGGAGATCTCGGTCGATAGTGACGTTTACATCATTTATCAACAGTATCCAATGCCTTTACTTCAAAATGTTCCTTGAACTACGATGCAAGCATAAGTATTCAGCCACACAAGGGCGGCTCTCATGAGGGTGAGGGTGAAATGAAGGTTTGATGAGTGGCGGTAGAGTGACTGCCGCGGACTATGTCAGAATTTGACAGTCAACACATTGGCCATCCCTGATGTATGTAGCGTAACTGAGGAATTTGAACAAATTCAAAGGGAAAGATCTAAAGAGCTTAATTTTGAAACTCCGTCAGCAAACAAATAAAATACTTCAGAACACTATTGTTGAATTATCACTCGGAAATATATACCCACTCTAACCTATAACATGAATGACTTCATTGATTTGAATGTGAATCTAAGTTAATTGGTATTTTAAAATATAAACTGAAATGTGTCAATGTGCTTGTAAGGTTAATTTCGATGCTCAAATATTGTTAATATTCACCACTAATAGAGATACATTTGTCCTACCTTAACAATGTTAAAAATTTTAATTTTTTTTTTTCAATAATTGCCATAAATATGAAACTTTGTCTTAAGAAACTACCCTAGGGGCCAATTTGTGCACTTTATCACTTTGGTCTTGGTTCATTTTTGGCAGCTATCATTGTTGGAAAGTTTATTTTCAGTAATTCCCACAATTATGAAATGATATCTTTCAAACGTTGTCTCAAGGATTCCTTACACTACAAATACGTAAAGGCAAATGAAAAATGAAATCTTTAGTTTAAGATCCCACGATTATGCAAGCTAAATGCTAAAGGAGACAGAAGTGAATGATGAAAGAAATAGTTGAATGAGAATGTGGTAGGAAACTGGAGAATCCCCAGAAAACCCACGAACACGATGTCCTCCACCACGAACTTACTTGGACGGGAATCGAACATGCGACCCTTCGAACAAAGGTAATTTCTCTATCGCTGAGCCACCGTTCCTCCCTAAATGGCACGCTCAGAGCTTAGCGCCTCCAGGGGCCTTGGAAAGATTATCGAGCCTAAAATGATTTAGCACAGACTTTTATAAATCCACCAATTCAACAATTAATAATGTCGTGCAAACTTTAATACGTGCAAACTTTAAGATTGTAGTAATGAAAGAAAAGATGAAATCTTTAGTTTAGCGCCCTAGAGTTATGTAACTGCTAAAGGAGATGGATGAAATTGCAAATGAATGATGATGAAAGAAATGGTGGAACGGGAAAGTAAGAGAACAAACCTTTATTTTCTTTAGCACAAATAATTAAATGTGTAGATTAATTGATTTCCAGAAATTTTATTATAATTAGCAATTAAAAACTGAAAGGGCGATCACAAACTTTTCTTGCCCAGGACCTCGCAACAATTTGTTACACGCTGCCATACATCATTAAAACAGGAGTAGAGTGATTGAATTATTTTGCTCTGTGGTTGAAAAGTAATAATGCAAAATATACAATTATTGACTTGAAGAGATAGGATAGTTTAAAAATTCTGGATGGGGAATAAAATCTTCATTTTTAAGTCCTACGATTATCGCAATCTTGTAGCCAACCTGGAACGAAAGATTCTTGTAGCCCACTGAAGATTCTTTGCGAATATCATTTCAATGTGAATTTCGAACAAAGATCTAAGCTTACCTTCATGCTTACGTTACGTCAAACAACTAACATATAAGGTGGAAATTATTCAACTTTTTTCATAAGATGTAATCCAGCTGACTAAAATTTTATAAGCTTTATATGTTATATGTTGATTGATTAAATGTTGCACCTGACAATATGTAGTCGTTACTGCTTGTTACATAGTATTACTCATATAGTCTCACTGCTGAAGGGATATTTAAAAAAAATCAAATCAAATATTCCTTACTATTAGAAAGAAGAAAAGACATTTCAGGAACTGTCGATTTTTGTGCAATTACAAAATAAGTTGTGAAGAGTGTTTCTTCCAGACATGTTTTTTTTTAGGGGGGGTACTGCCCCCCGAAGCTCTGAGAGCCTCCTCCCGAAGGAGATCAAAATAATACGTCTAGAATATAATAATGAATAGAATAGTACCTGCAGTGCCCCCCCCCCCCCCCCAGAACATTGTTTCTGAAAGAAACACTGCTTATGAAGGACTTCTTTTTCTGCGAAATGTTATCTCAATTAGTTCCAAAGCGGCTGACTAACATATCGAGCCCTTGTAAGAAGAAATGAATATGAAAGTACACTCGGATAGGTTAATTTTTGAGCCATTTTTCGTGGCAATTAAAACGCAACTCCTGTAGCTTTCTTAACTGCACGGGAAGACAACTAATACGTACTCACGAAACGGCAAATATTTTATGGCACCATTTTCATTCTATGAACCTTAATACATACAAAAACTTTATATTTCCAAATGAAACTATATAGCGACATTAATGGGTCATTTCAAAAGAGTGGGGGGGTAAGTGTCCCCCTTTGCCCCCCCCCCTAATCGCCGCCCATGCTATGATGTGTGGCACATTTGTGCGAAATTAATAATAATATGATTAAACTGTTTACCCACAACAAAATCCTGCTCGTTTTGCTGAAGTGTCTTTTCCTAACTTTTATATGTTTCATATACCCTACAGTTTTTTTCAGGCCTTTTTTTTAAATTTGTCCAAATTTATATTTCTCCTTTTACCACACAATCGTTCAATACTTGCACTATAACATTTATAATCAGTATATCATCCTGTAACGTATTTTATTCCTAATAAAAATCATTAAACAACACAACATACAAACCCTATCTCACTGGCTTGCACGCGAACCTTTGGTGCATGGGGTCCTGGGGACAATTCCGAGTGGGAGAACATTGAACGACAGTGGATCGAATTCCGCGTTAAACCTATAGGTCCACTTCTCATATAGCCTCGCCGACGAAAGAGGAGGCTAAACAGCAATCAGTCAACAGTTGCAAATTTCGGCTGCATAAACAACTTGTGGAACTTAAATTTATTTTGTTAAAGCAGCTCTTTTGACAAAATTTCAGTATTAACGTGTCAGATATTTCTATTTAAGGACAAGAAAAAACATATTTATTTTGTAACTAAATGATAGCTCTACCCACGTAGATTATAAAAGCAGAAACAATGAAAATCGATACAATAGTGACTGACGTTATTTTAACAAATATCGATTCAAATAATAGTTTGGGCTGTCACAAAACTATGAAAAGTTAAAAATTCCGATTAATTGTAACAACTTCATCAGTGGTGGACATTGGAGGAGGATGTATGCTATTAATCAGCCCATTTCATGGGCATCCAAACTCACGAGCCCAACGCTCGCTAGCTCGGCATTCGCGCTCAACCGTTCTCGGGTTCAATAATTCAGCGCTACCCCGAGCGCCAATGAAATAAGTCAGCGCGAGTCCAACTGAGGGAAGTGAGCCCGAGCACGATTCCCAAAGGAATAAATGAGCGAGAGCCCAGTTGAAAAAAATGAGCCCGAGTCCGAGAGAATCCAGAGCAAAATGGCCATCTATGAACCAAAGTCATTCCATCAAGTCTTTTTCCATCTGATCTCCTGCATTCTGATGGTTCTCTCATTGATTGTGTTTGTTCAGATATCAGCGCTCTTGTCATTTACAGCTGAATGACGTGAGTGACTGTCTGTCTGTCTACCAACACTCTTTAAACATGACAGTGTAGTAGACACTTCTTATCTAAAACGTCTCCAGCACAGGGAGGGCAACAATGAGCACACTTACTTCTTAATGTAGCGCTATTTCTACCCGGAAACTTTCATGGGAAAAATCAAATATTATTCTTATTTGCATTATTATTTTTAATAATTATGTACGTACACACGAGAAATTGTCTACTGCAATTAATTGAAAGGAAAAATACGATTAATGTATAACCTTGCTATGACACTAACTTTTCATCTAGGGGACATGGCAGATGATATTTTAAATTTTGCCTCTCTGCAAAAGAGGTCAAACAGCAAACTCCAAAACAGTTGCTTTTAAGGAAGCTTGTCCTCCTCCCTCGCATGCCCTCGTTCTCCTGAAGGAAGTTGTCTCTAGCCATCATGCACCCTCGCTCCCGCAGTAACACGTGGCCCTCACCCTCGTTCACCCTCGCCCTCTTCGTCGAAGCTTGTCCTCGCCCTCGCGCATCCTCACCCTCGCTGCCGAAACTTGTCCTCGCCCTCGCGCACCCTCGCCCTCTTCGTCGAAGCTTTTCCTCGCCCTCGCGGCCAAAACTTGTCCTCGCCCTCGCGCACCCTCACCCTCTTCGTCGAAGCTTTTCCTCGCCCTCGCGCACCCTCACCCTCGCCATCGAAGCTTGTCCTCGCCCTCGCGGCCAAAACTTGTCCTCGCCCTCGCGCACCCTCACCCTCTTCGTCGAAGCTTTTCCTCGCCCTCGCGCACCCTCACCCTCGCCATCGAAGCTTGTCCTCGCCCTCGCGCACCCTCGCCCTCGCGGCCAAAACTTGTCCTCGCCCTCGCGCACCCTCACCCTCGCCATCGAAGCTTGTCCTTGCCCTCGCGGCCAAAACTTGTCTTAGCCCTCGCACTCCCTCGCCCTCGCGTCACTGTGGGCGAGGGAACTTGAGGGTGAGGAGGCCCTCGAGAGGGCCACCCTCGCGAGGGTGAACATCTCTGGCTCTTACACCTTGTTGCGAATATCCCAAAGAACTTCTCAATGTACATTTGCTGTATGTCGTCAAATTTGATGAGGGCAGAGAGGAGGGGAAAAAGCTCAAATTTTCATAGAAGATTCGTGAGAATCCTGTTTTCCCCCTTCCACATCGTCATTCAGTTCATCGGATGTTCGTAAACCATACTTATTCTGTGGCATGTTGTCTATTCTGAGCAGAATGCTTCTAGCTTCTCGAATCTATGTCTCCTGTCTGTGGAAGGGTGGGATGCAATGCTCATACCCCAGCTGCAACGCAGTCTTCTGCAATGGAAATTCCGATGCTGAGCAAAGTCAGTAGAGGTGACCTGGAAATCGAACACAACCTATGGTGGAAAAACGGCATTTCCTAGGTAAGTGGCACATTAACTTGGGCTCAACATAAATGTATGAACTATATATATGACAAGCACTTGCTTTTTAGGACTAGGAACTAGTGATATTGTAGGTCTATGCCTCGATTTGGGGGGCGCGGTGGCTCAGTGCTAGAGCGTTCACCTCCGGTGCTTGGGGCCCCTGGTTCGATCCCAGCTCACGCGATTCCCGTGTGGACTTTGTGGTGGACAAACACCGTCCTCGTGGGTTTTCTCGGGGTTCTCCCGTTTCCTTCCACTTTGTTCATTCCACCATTTCACTCATCTCTCATCATCACCGTCTCCTTTAGCGTAATCGGCATAACCGTGGGACGTAAAACTTAAAAGATTTCATTTCGTTTCATTTCTATGCCTCGATTTATTTATCTGCCTAGCTTCCAGGTACAGCCCGCCAGGCCACATTTAAAATGGAACCATTAACAACTAAAGTCAATAACTACAACAATGAGATAGAAAATGGGAGGAAATTCCAAGGGACTATACTGAACAGCATTATCCTGGTATTCGCCTGGTGCACCTGAGAAAAATCTCAGTGAGTATGGAACCCTCTGTGCTGGGTCTAGTGATTAGCTAGGGCGTGTGCCTTTGGTGTACATGGTCCAGGGATCAATTCCCGTGGAACAGTATAAAAACAAGTTTCTTTCACAATTTTTCGCTTTATCTGCTTTCTTTAGCCTAAAGGACATAACAATGGACGTTAAACTACAAAATTTAATTTCTCGATCAGGATGGCTGGGCACTGGATTCGAATCCAGGTCATCCCGACTGCGAAGTAAAAACACTATACATTAGTCTATGCTCGCTCGGTTTACACTGTTGGAATTCTCGGTCTAATCATAAAATTTTCAGCTTTTCCATTTCATTTATAGTTAAATATCGCCATAACTTTTTTTTTTTAATTATTGGTACCTTTTCATCATTTGCTTGTAGGCACTAATAAAAATATTTGCTTCAGATTGCCTTACCTTGGGACTGAACCTAGGACAACTAATGAAACTAGCATAATTGCTATTCCGAGACACGAGTCAAGTATTTATACAATACTGAGATGACTGTTTATCTCTGTTACATGTTTTTAAAAATAAATAGTAATAAGACTTCGGAATGAAACATTTATTTTTAATAAATTATTTAAAATTCGATCACGTTACTCGAGAATAGAAATTTCACAAAACAAACCGATGGACGATAACTCTTAACGCTGATATGAACGTTATTCTCTCTATATGTTCGATTTTTCCCAAGTGGAAACAGGAACTCGCAAATCACGGAATGTAATTCCTATATTCTTAAAAATAATCACTATTTGTAACATGCATTCTTATATATTAAAATCACAATTATAGTTTAGTAAACTCTTTATAATAATACAAATTTAATTTGACATTTCGTAATAAATATGTAATATATTAAAATGTATTACAAAATCTATTAGCTTATAAATTACTTCGAAATCTATATTCCCTCCAGCTGTAAACAGAAATACAAAAACACCTTGTAATATGCATGTAAAACAAATTCGGCGAGAGATGGTAATCAGAATATCAACTCATCCGAAACTCTCTCATCCGAAAAAGAAAACCATGTTTAAATCATAACCCCATTTTTTAAAGTAGATTTTTTCAACCTTGATTTGTACCCATATTTGATGTACATAATGTCTCTCTTTACTATATATTATCTATTTTTTTCTATATTAATAACAATTTTATTCAGAAAGAAATGGTATTATTCCTTCATTACGGAACGCTAGGAGTTTGTCTTTTTATGTCACATATAAAATAAAAATTAGCAGCACGAAATATGTATCAACAGAATAGTGAAAGATACGTCCACTTACGTAGAGCAACGTCTTCAAAAACTTCTCCAAGTTTCATACTACTGAATTCTTCCTTACTAGTACAGGACAAACCCTCTTTCTGAACCTGAAATAAAACGGAGAAAATTAACAATCAACGTATTATTCTTTCCAGCACACCTCATATGATATGATAGAAGTAACGTCATATTTCTCATACCGAATAGATGTGAATTCAGTGAAATGAAAAAGTGAAAATTTTATGACTGAACCCACTATTTACTCTGATTCTCGGTCAGACATACATTTATATTCTTGAGGAACATTCAGCTGAACTAAGCACGACACCAAGAGTTCAGTTCGGTTTTCGATCCAATCGTACATATTTCACTTTTTGAATTTTCATACATACACCTCAATTCCTAGAATGTAATGACAGCTAAGGTTTCGATGTTGATAAGCAGTTAACCACTGAAAGGACTGTAACCATCTATGTATTAAAATGCTAGGTTTATATGTTTGTGGCTAATTCTTTTGACAACAATATCTCGGAAACCACAAGCTCTAGAAAGATGCCATTTTCACTGATCGATTGCAAATTTTGTGTAGATTGTTCAGTTTTATTTGAATATTTAAAGAAAATGGCGGCCATTACTTCTTTATTGTATTTTTTAGGGATCAACTGGAAATATTGAAATTTAAAAAAATAAAGCATCATACCCTATGAGTTATACATTCCAACGCCACACATTTGTATACGGGGTTAGTATATCTCTCCGGCGTTTGTTTCATAGCCAAATGAAAATGAAAAACGAAGTATAACCATTTCTCCTGTCTAAGATGAATCCTTATTGATTGTTTGGAGTATTTGGCCCAATGAACGCCATGTATCACAGATAATATAATTAACTGTGTGTGTAATGTATTTGTTTTTTACATACTGTATACAAGAAAAAAGAAAACTATGATCATACACGAATCAGAACTCCAACTGGAAGTAGGCTCAAATCTTGCAAATGGTGCGAGATATTGAAAAAATAATCGAAAAAATCTCCCCTTTATGATATCCCTTGTCGATTTTTATTAAGACAACTTTCACTTGTGTCTGTAAAGAGAGATGTACAGATATTGTAAGCAATGACAAGGTATGACATTCATCATGCTCATATTAATGATGCGCTGTGTAGAGAATACAAGTTCAGCTAGTATTTGGTGAAACTACATCCGCAAGAGGAATATGTGGAGTTGTAGAAAGCAAAGTAGGTACGTTTGCACGGAATATTCTCACAATTAATTATAAATTGATTGGATTTTGTTTTACATTATCTTTAGCGGCTAGGTTTGAACCAACAGTTTCACGAAGTGAAACTATCATAAAACCATTCACGTTACATGGATCGTGAGATAAGTTTTACGTCCCACGGTTATGCCGGTTAGGCTAAAGGAGACGGTGATGATGAAAAATTAATAAAATGGTGGAATGAAGAAAATGGGAGGAAACGGGAGAACCCCGAGAAAAGCCACGAGCACGGTGTTTGTCCACCACAACTTACACACGGCGCGAGCTGGGATCGAACCAGGGACCCCAAGCACCGGAGGTGAGCGCTCTACCAGCCCCCCGTCCATCCTCCAGAGTTTTGAGCGCAATTCATCCCAAATATACAATTCTCTTCTCCCCCAAGAAAAAAAAATAGTCGAGATCGGACTTAGTTATGACAAAACCAAGATAATTTGCTTAGTCGACTAATTTTCATTAAATTTCAGAACTTTCTATTATTTTTAAAAGTATCATACGGTACTTTCAAAGTTCGAATGTGCCATTTTAAATAAAATATTGCACCCTCCCCCCAAAGTAAATTTATACGAACAATCTGCGCCCTAAATATGAGATGAAAATTATAACTGTAGCGCTTGTGTGTGAGTTTCTATCATTCAACTCAACAAAAGTCTGTAATCCAGGTATTTGTGTTTGTGTTCCAGGATAACTTTCAAACAATTTAACCAATCTCTATGAAACTTGAGTACTTCCAGCCCACAGGATGTTTCTTTTAGAGCAAGGATTGTGGCCATGAGATTATTTAGGGAAACTACTTTACCGCTGCAAATGATACAATTGAACTTGAGAATGGTACATTTGGGGAAGAGTATATCTGGGGGGAAAGTGGAAACTTTGGGTGGAGAAAATGTATCTGGGAGAGAATGGTAAATTTGGGGGGAGAAAAGTACATCTGGGAATGGTTAATTTGGGGGGAAGAGAAGTATATCTGGGGAGAAAGTGGAAAATTTGGATGAAGAAAAGTATATCTGGGGGCGAATAGTAAATTTGGGGAGAGAAAAATATATCTCGAGAAATGGTAAATTTGCGGAAGAAAAGTATATCTGGAGGGAAAGTGGAAAATTTGGGGGGAATGAAAAGTTGGAGGAGAATGATGGATTTGGGGGGAGAGTGGAAAATTTGGGAAGAAAAGTATATCTGGAGGAGAATGGTAAATTTGGAGGGGAACGCCTAAACCTTTGGGGCAGAATGGGTACCCTGTCTTCCAGAATAACTTGAGTTAAAATGAAAAGAAAATATGAAGCACGCCATGTATTTCTTTGGAATATTTAGAATTACTTCTACTGCCGAGCATTAAAATCAGTCGAGGGAATGAAGTGAAAACATCAATCGCTCGTTTATCCAGTGCACTGCACCACTGGAGTAGAGAGGGGGCAAAGTTTGCCAATTTTTGGAGTTTTAGTTTTTTGACGTAAATTACGTTTATTTTTACGACAAACATCAATAACTCAGCCCCTAAATACGCCTTCTACGAATATGGCGGGAATTGCACGAATACTACCTTGTTGGAATCTGTGGTCTATAAGCTTTCCAACGATGTATGAATCATAATTCTGTGATAATTAGGGGAGTCATCACAGCCCCCAACGTGAGACTCTACGATTTTGTTAAAATCCGTGGCGGCCGTCTAAAGGTTAAATAAGTTGAGTGAAAAGCAGCCTCGTAGTTCTTTGACTATAGTAGTCAGCAGCGAAGCTATATGTCCCCATCATGATAACACCAATAGCTAGCATATGATGTACATTAAAAATTCAAAATAAAATTTCCAAAAAAGTAAATTTCAAATATTCAGTAAATTGTACAAAATGAAAGATTAAAACAAAAGAGAAAGAATTATAAAAAATAAGGAGGCCGCGAAAAGTCTACAATAAATAACAAAATATAAAAATATATAACAAGAAAATAGGTCAAAAATTGCTGTAAGAGTAACAAAACAGAAAAAAATTAAAAAAGAAAAATCAGAGCTCGTTAACTATTTAAATCTTACGAAAAAAAAAGTGACTGGCTTTGGCAACTATATTCATACAATCTTGGAACTCTTCTGTTCTTTGCAACATTTAACCCTTTTAAATTATGGCATTTTTAGGTAAATTATAGACTTTCAGTCAAGCAGCTACGGCATCATCCATATTTATCCTAAGGTCATCGTTCGTAACTCATTCTCTTTAGAATAGAACAGCCTTTCAAACGGTACTATTGACATTTCCGTATTATATCCCTGAGGCAGGAAATTGAGAAAAATCGGGATTTTTTTTTTGAAAAAAAGTCTTCATATTTTGATCTCCTGTGGACCCTCCCTGTGTTGATGCACAGATCTCAAAAACAACTGATAAAAATACTAAGGGGTGTACTACAAAATTTCAAGCTTCTATCTTGAATAAAGGCGGGAAAAGTATTTACCAATGAGCTAAGAACATCCTCACAAAGCCCCAGATGACCCAGATGTAATATAAAAATTTCCTGAGACATCCCTATTTATTCTAAGATAATGGTTCGTACATCATTCTCTTCAGAATAGAACAGCCGTTCAAACGGTACGATTCACATGTCTCCATCATGTATTTGAGGAGGGAAAATCACGAAAAAGGGATTTTTAGTTTAAACATATCCTTTTTTAACCTTTTTTGCCCATCTGGACCCCCTTGTTTTAACGCAGACATCTGAAAAATACTAAGGAGTGCACTGAATGTGTGTGCAAAATTTCATTCAATCCTCTAGGTGCAAAAGTAAGCCCGGCAAAAAAATAAAAATTGGCACAACAAAAAATATTTTTTTAAAAGTTATGACGTCATCATACGCTATGTCTCAATGCAAAAAGGCATGAAAGCATACGTAACGTGTTCTACAATGTCTCCAGCCTTGAAATAAACCGAAGTAAAAACCTTTATTGATACTTTTTTTAATCGAATAATGAAGATTCTACCCTATCACCTAAAAATAGATGATATAATTTGAAAGGGTTAAAGGGTACATGATCTCAGAAATATTTGTAACCTTTATCCAAACGTTAACCTTCCCTATTTTGGGCTCATAGTTATATATTCCGCTTTTATGAGATTCAAGTGTAAGGAAATGTACATAAAAGATAGTGTTTAAGACAACAGCTTCATTATAGGAATTTGCAAACAAACGAATTATTTACAATATATAACTTACTTTGAGCGCAACCTCTAGAGCTCGTCGTCTATTTTCAGGAAGCAAATCCCTGCAGAGCCAGTAGTACACAGATCTGAAACAAGGTTAAATTCTTACATACTCACACATTGTGTCTTTACATCTCAAATTATTATCCATACAAAACATCTCGTCCAATTAAGCTTGCGATGAATCTTGTTAACAAATATGATGTACAACCCTTGGAATGGGGTAAAATTCAAGGATGTTTTAAAAATCAGTTATACATTTGAAAAAAAAATGCAGGGGCGCTTTTGCTCTAGAACAGTTATAATAATGAATACACAAAAATAAAATAAAATTAAAAAAAAACATCATTCTTAACTGTGACATAACACAAAAGCATGTTACGAAAAAGTAAAAATCAAACTTTCAATCTCACTTGCAAATTTATTCCCATAAACATACACACAAAAATCTCAAGAAACTTTTGGTAAATTGTAATTTTCAAATACAAAACACCCAACAGATTGTCTAAATCTCTAGTAAACTGATTCCGTTTGGAAATGAAATAGAGAAGTTATTTTCTTACATTACATGCTCAATAAGTGTAAATTGTCCAATCAAACATGAATCTCAAAAGTGAATGTGTGGGGAAGTGTAGTAGTTGAGCAGTTTCTTTACATCAACAATGACCTCCTTGCTTTTGCTGCCCTTTTTGACCAACTTCTCGAGGCTTTAGGGCCGAAACAACAAAACCTCTAGACGAAGCTTGACGAGTACTTCCTATTACATCTACTGGTCAACGTCTACCTTCTGGGGTCCGTGAATAAACCCCTTTGTTTCATAATAGCTGTGTTGTATTAAAGTATCAGTTTCTTGTTTGCGATTTAATGTTTGTTTTTAACATTACTGTTAAACGTTTTAGTAACATTAAAGTCTGTTTTTAGTAATTTCAGTAACAAGACTAAGTTACAATTTATTGTGGGCTCTCCGAAATCATAAATTCTAACCAGAAATCGTGAAAGAGCTATCGACACCAAAAGAGAAAACACACATCACTTAGCCACAAAGTTCGATCATCAAGTTCACAATTAAGCATTAAAATTAAATCTTACCTGTAATTTTTCGAAAAACTGGAATTCATCTGCCAAACCATCTTCTTAGCTGTACGATCAATACCACTGCCCTTAGAATGAAATATTAACTCAATACATTCTCCCTCGCTTTGTTCAACTGGTTTCCATCCATTCTTTATAATTGCTAGAAAGAAAGATAAATGCGCATTACTCTCGTGTGAAAAGAAATGTTACGACATTTTGCTAATGGTAGTTCTAGGATACATGCATATATTTATTAATAGGAACACCTGAAAAGAAGTGCAACTTACCAGATTAATATGTTCGACCACTTTTCGGTCTCAGAACAGCTTTGATACGACGTGAAATGGAATCATAAGGTTCTAAATGGTAGCAAGTAGAATATTATATCATTCCGCGAGCAGTGAACCACTTAGTTCCGTGAGAGTCGAGGCGGAAATTTGCGCCGGATTTGTGTCTGTAAAACAGACCACAGATGTTCAATTATAATTAGGCCCGGAAATTTGGCAGGGCAGGAGAGGTATTCAACTTCATCCCAATACTCCTCAAATCACGCCGCAACAACTCTCTAGCTGTGTGAACGGGCTTATTATACTCCCAGCACATCACAGTTCGAAAACAAATGAAATGAAATCTTCGAGTTTTATGTCCCACGGTTATGCCGGTTAGGCTAAAGGAGACGGTGATGATGAGGAATGAATGAAATGGTGGAATGAAGAAAGTGGGAGGAAACGGGAGAACCTCGAGAAAACCCACGCATACGGTGTTTGTCCACCACAAAGTTCACTTGGCGGGGGCTGGGATCGAACCCGGGACCCCAAGCACCAGAGGTGAACGCTCTATCACTGAGCCACCGCGGCCACAGTCCGAAAACAACATAGGATCACAGGATGCACATAAAAACCAAGCCAAACCACTTGGCGTAACAGCCCATCTTGTGGACTTGAGCCGCTCCAACGCCATCTGTTAGCGATCGGCTGAACTACGTCGAGCAAAGCGACGAGCACGTGCTCAGTGCGCTACGTCGCTCTGTCACTAACCGGAGCATCAGGAGCTTTCTAGTCCTAGTGGCGGCCACGTCTTTCATTCACGTGACTCCCCAGTTTCATTCACGACGCTGGGTGGACGCCAAAAATTAGGAAGCACCGGCCGGGAATCGAACCCGACACCACGTGGACGTGAGTCCAACGCTCTAATCACTAGACTACGGTGTTTCCTTACAGGATACACATGGTACCCTAAAATGGCAACATACCCACAGGCAGTGACGCGCCCGGCAAGAGTCAGTACAGGACCCATTGAAAACCAGAATATTGAGGCCCACAGTGTCACAGAGCCGCTGCCATGTTTCATGCAGTGAGTCAAGTGACAAGACATGCACTTACAGGCTTCTTTGGGTGTCCAACACCCACAACCACGGTCCGAAGTTTGAAATAAGGGTGAACAATGACATCATCCGATATCACATGTTTCCAGTCATCAGCGGTTCATATTTCGTGTTTGCAGCACTATTGGCAACATGCTAAAGCAGTATGGTTTATTATCAGTGGTTTCGCCCATGCAAACCAACTTCGTATGTCATACAACCCGTGTGATTGTCGATACAGGTTGTGGGAGCTGCTGGTTGAGTTCTTCCGTCGTTTGCACCGCAGTCGCAAGACGGTTCAGATTAACAATCCGCTTTAATGGTCGGCGAGACCTGTCACTGAAGGTTTTCTTCCAGTCACTGTTCTTCCTTGCCTGTGCTTACTAAGTCAATTCTTTAGGGCATCATCATCTTTCGCGACCCGCTCAACATACTTGCCACTTGCATTACGCTCTAAGTATACAACCGAGCGTCAACCATCTGCTCTCTTTGGAAATCACAGGTTGCCCATTTTACACTATCGTCTGTTCTTTCACTGCACACTGTCGTTCTATCGTCCTCACGTAGTACAGGTTTGCCCTAATACAACAACCAACACCCCAGCGCTGCACATTCTTCTTAGAAAACTATATTAGGCCTAAAAGAAATACAATCCTATTTTCTCTGTTCTGTAATTAAACTGTATGATCTTACAGTTCCTTACAATACTTTTTCTGATATTTATTTTCGATACACAACTAAATGAAAATCATTCTATGCAACCTTTAATTTGTATAATTTCAATGGCTTTAATATACTCGACCAGCCAATAATCTACCAATCCAAAACATCATATTAATAATCAATTCATTAATAAATGTCTTCACGGTTGCCATGAATGTCTATGTTTTCTGCCAATTATCTCAACACTACACTATTATTAACCGTCTCTAGTGAACTCTAACAACCTTTCTAATTTTCAGAGCTCCCTCGTGGTTACGTACATACGTACTTTCAGCGCGGAATATCCGGTTCGATTTAAGGTGAGAGTTCATGTGAATTGGATCTCATGTTAAGCTATAAGTGTACGGCTCGTCTTCTTCCGTGCTGAAAGGAACCTTGAATCCTCCCCCCTACAAAAAAAACCTCGTTTTCTCACTATTATTATTATATTTATTTCCTATAATCTCTTATTTATCTAAAAAAAAAAAAAAAAAAAAAAAAAATGGGCCCTATTTCTGGACTTATATATTATGATCCTGCGAATGGATCCAACTATAAAGGTTTCACATTTTATTTTGGAATCGCACATTTTCAACGTAACTTCTCGGATCTGTCAACTGTGATAAACACTGATTTTCCCATGTTGTCTGTCTGAGCTTTCATAACTAAGAAGAAGCTATTGTGTGTGTGTGTGTTATTTTGTATTTCTACAGGAGATATATCCCAAGTTTTAAATTTTACTTACCACTCAGAACTTTATAAGCATTTTTCGAAAGAAATTCCATGAAACAACTGAGACGAGGCAATAAATCCATAATACTGCATCTTAAATCATAACACCTAAAAGAAAGAATAGCGAGAATTAAGTTATAGGATATAAACAATGTCTAACATCCTCACTGCGTTCTCTGACTCACTTAGCAGTAGTTACAAAGGTAAATATAGAGTAATTTAAAAAAATGGAAAATTAAATAATTAAATAATTTTATAAAAAAATATTTTTTTAATTGTTATCTCATTTAATAGTAGTAATAATGGCATTTTAGATTGCATACAGTACAATTTTAGTAGCTGGTGGCCACTATCTAACTGGCCACTGGTTTGGCCAGTGGCTACCGGTTACTATTTGGACCAGAATGTTCACCATCCTTTAAGTATTGATCAACACCAATATCATCTCTCTAAGACTTACGGTTCCCGGGATATAGCTCCTTAAATCTTCGAAATCGGAACTTTTTTGGCCAATATCTCGAGTACGGTAAGTCACAGAGAGATGATATTGGTATTGATCAATACCTAACAGGATGGTGATAATTTCGGTACCAAATAGTAATCGGTGGCCACTGGCCAAATCAGTGCTCAATTAGCCAGTGGCCACCGGTTACTAAAATTTGTACTGTATGTATTCTAAAATGGCGTACATGCACCGATCACTCACTTTTAAATACCTGTGAGCTGCTGATAGAATATCAAAAAAGCAAAACTTACCCAAAGGAAAGGGGAAAACATTAAGACACGTGACGGTTTAGTAAAAATAACATTTACCTGCCATCTCAGAGATCTAGGACGAACTAAAACATCTGGTGTGATTTTTAAAACAATTTTTGTGCATGCTCAGATCCAACTTTAGTTGGATATAGTAATTTATATAGATAGTCGGATGAGAGCGAAAGTGTTCAGAAGTTGTGTGTCAAGTAACGGAGAAAACTACAGTAGGAAGTCGAAAATCCGAACTCATTGGGACCACAGGTAGCTCGGATTTTCGAAAATGACCAAGAAAGTGCCATTTAGGTTTAAATATACCGTACGGTATACTCTTTTTATCGATACAGTGGTCATACAGTACATACAGTAATTACAACACCATACGTAAGGCTACTTACATTTAATTTTTCTGGAGAACCTGCTCGTACACTAAATTAGTGTTGTGTAACTCACACTTAAGACTTAACTTGTATAGACCTAAGGGAAAATAAAAATAAAAATGTGTGTGACAAACAATTACCGATAAATGAGCTTTTGTAAAAACACTGACTTCACACAACGCCGACGGATAACCCTGTTTTTGTTTATCGCTAGCGCTAAGACAAAAGATAAAAAGCTTCTAGAGACCGCGTTCGGATTTTTGACGTTTCGGATTTTTCACGTTCGGATTATCGACGTCCTGGTATCATGAAAGGACAATTTAAAAAAAAAAAAAACTCAAAGCTTACGTCCTTAGAGTAATATTCCAGATTGCTGAAACAGCCATCATCAAAATTATTAAGATTTAAATAAAAAGGAATATACGATAGGTAAATGAGATTTATTTTCTTGTTTATAAATAATGGCGTATAAAATGAATACTCTAAAATATTATTATTATTAAATATTTGTAACCAATCCTAAAAATATTACAGTAATAATAATATGTTTCCATGTCAAGGAATAGTGCAGATATTATAATCTACAATTTAACCTATATAAATCTTCAATATACATATATATATATATATATATATATATATATATATTAAAATGCTACAAAAATTGATATGTTTGTGGCCAATCCTTTTGACAGAGAGTTCTCAGGAATCATGGGCTCTAGAAAGATGCCGTTTTCACAGATTGATTGCAAATTTTGTGTAGATTGTTTCACTGTAGATTTTGTAGATTGTAGATTGTTCAAACTGAATATTAAAAAAAAAACAAAAAAAAACATGGCATTTATTTCTTTATTACATTTTATAAAGGGTACAATGGAAGTATTAAAATTTAAAAAAGTAAAACATCATATCGTACGAGTTATACATTTATCACCGACCCGAAGCTCATTTTTTTTCAAATTTAAAAGGAAATTGGAAAAAATAGTGTTTATTTCAAACTTTATAGCTTCGTATATAGAGGAACAATCCCAAAGCCTTTATCATCGGTTTGGTATTTTGTGCATTTGTGTTGGTAAGCCTCACTTCGATTCTACGGCCATATATGGTCGAGAAACAGGGCTTTTGTTCACGTAATAGTAACATGCTTAGTAACTGTCTGCTTTTATTTAACTTTCGGAACTGTTGCATTTCCACTCATGCACTGTGGTAATTGAGTGCTAATTGGTCAATGACCCTGCTCCTGAAGAAGAACTAATGATATGTAAATTGTGTTTCGGCAAGGGAAACTCCAGTCGTGTCATTGTCTGTGAGAACGCACGACCCCAGCGGGTCCGCCACCCTTGGACGTAAGCTGGGTGTGCTACTTAAGTTAATTCGCGCGCTCGTATTATCAAAAAGTCGGCTTCCCTTTGTCTTTTTTGGGGTTGAGCATTAAAAGTGAGCCATAGTTAAATGTTACATTATTAGTGTAGTGAAGCTCTCAGACTTACGAGACAAGTGGGCCCCAGGTTGTTAAATCATTAAAAAAATTACGTCAGCGTAAACAATTGCTGAGCACCGCCAGTAGAAGATTATAGCGAATTCTAGGAATTGACCGACGCACTCCTAAAACTATCCCGGCTCCAGTACCGGTCCTTTTGTGGACCTCTTTTGCATCCAGTTTGAATTCGACGCCAGGACCCAAGTGGTATCAACAGTGAATCAACTGACCGGTCGAAGACTAATCATGAGTAAGTAAAACCGTAATTTATTGATTGAGCCACCTTTCATTAAAAGAAAATAAATAAAAAATGAAATAAGAGGTTAACACAATCATAAAAGATATTCAGTAAAAGTTGTTTATTCATTTGTAATCTTTTGATGTCCTTTTAATTTGTGTAAATCATATTCAGTATCATTACATTTTTTGCACAGTTTAATCAGGTTCTGTGATTTGTGTCGTAGGATAATTTTTATTTGTTAATATATGTGCTTCAATTAATCATCTATACATATTTCTATTTTTCTACGGTACCTATGTTTTGTCTACCGTTCTTTTCTCAGCTTTCAGTTTGTAATAAAATGTAGGTACGGATGAAATCGTGATTTGCCGTAGCAAAGCTGGGATGAATGCACTAAATGAGTGAGAGAGAGAAAGAGATGTGTAAACACGAAAAAAGTCAAAAACTAATTTGAGTGTTATGGTTATATTTACTAAATTCTAAGAACAAAAAATACGATTCCACATTCCAACACTACATATTTGTATACAGGGATGGTATATCTCACAGACGTATGTTTCATAGCCAAATGATAACGAAAACTGAAGGATAACCATTTCTCCAGCCTAATGAAATGAAATCTTTAAGTTTTACGTCCCACGCTTATGCCGATTAGGCTAAAGGAGACTGTGATGTTGAGGAATGAATGAAATGGTGGAATGATGAAAGTGGAAGGAAACGGGAGAACCCCGAGGAAACCTATGCATACGGTGTTTGTCCACCACAAAGTTCACTAGGCGGGAACTGGGATCAAACCCGGGACTCCAAGCACCAGAGGTGAACGCTCTACCAATGAGCCCTTTCTTCAGTCTAAGATGAATCCTTATTGTTTGGAGTGTTTTGCCCAATGAATATCATATATCACTGACATTATAATTAATCGTGTATGTAATGTATTTGCTTATTATGTACTGCATGCAAGAAAAAATAAAACATTGACCACACATGGATTAGAAACTCAAACTTGTAAATTATTCATTGTAGCTTTGGAAAATTCAAGATTACAAATAAAACTCCAACTGACCAAAGCAGTATATATAATCTTAAAATATATATACTGCTTTGGTCAGTTGGAGTTTTATTAGTAATCTAGAAACTCCAATCGGAAGTATGCTCAAATTTTGCAAACGGTGCAAGATATTGAAAAAACAATCGAGAAAAATCTCACCTTTATGGTACCCCTTGCCGATTTTTATCAAGACGTCTTTCACTTGTGTCTGTAAAGGGGCATGTACAGATGTTGTGAGGAATGACAAGGAGATTCATGCTCATATGTGAATAGTGCGCTGTGTACAGAGCGCAGGTTCAACTAGTATATATGTATATTTCTAAGATTGCATGCACATTGACTGATGGAAGAAAGAAACAGCAATATTTACGTTATGCAGACAGCAGCTGGACAAAATGTTTTAATTTTCTGTCAGATTAGGAGGAATCTTCTTCAATTGAAAATGAAAATGAAATCTTTTAAGTTTTACGTCCCACGGTTATGCCGGTTAGAATAAAGGAGACGGTGACGATGAGAAATGAAGGAAATGGTGGAATGAAGAAAGTGGGAGGAAACGGGAGAATTCCGAGAAAACCCACGAGCACGATGTTTGTCCATCACAAAGTCCACACGGCGCAAGCTGGGATCGAACCAGGGACCCCAAGCACCGAAGGTGAACGCTTTACCACTGAGCCACCGCGCCCCCATCTTCTACAATTGACACACTCAAAATAAATTACATAATATTCACACTTGAAAGTTTACTCGAAAAATGTACCTTCCACTGTATTTACTTTCATGGAGCTGCAGGGCACTGCATATGACAATAGCTGATTGCGTTAACATCTTAGCATCTTTGCACAGATTATACAACTTCTGAGTTAGAGGACGGACTGCATCTTCCAGGGGATACAGGGAAAGTGGATTCAATAGAATTTCAAACTGGAAAAGAAAAATAAATGCACTAATAAATTAATTCACATAAGGAAAGAAAGAAAGTGTGTATGAAAATACGAAGACCGACAATTACACATTAAAACAACACACGTATGGGAGTAAGTTCTCATGTGTATGTTTGAAAAAATCTATGAAAAGTAATTCTTATGGTGCTGTAAACACTATCTTCATTCGTTACCAATAGTAAGTAATTGGCTTTTTTATTTTGTATATTTAATAAGAGGTCTTATTAAACGCGTGCAGGGACATGCGTTTAGAAGTAAATGCAGGGAAAACTAAATACAAGAAAGTTGTCGGGTTCGTAATAGGGAAAGTTACAGATGCGTTAAAATACCGAATAATACTTTTGATAAAGTGGATACTTTCAAGTATCTAGGATCAATATTAACACACGAAAACGATATTCGCGAAGAAATTAAATGTCGACTAAAAGCTGGGAATTCGTGTAATTATTCAGTTCAGTTAATTATATCTTTTGTCGTCGCCAATTCTGTCGAGAAATTTGAAGCAAAGAATATATAGAACGATAATCATACCTGTTGTTCTATATTGTTGCGAAACATAGTTGCTTACTTTAAGGGAAGAACGCAAACTGAAAGTATTTGAGAACAAGATCCTAAGACGAATATTCGGACCCAAGAGGAACGGGAATGGCGGAAACTTCATAACGAAGAACTACATAATTTATACGGTTTACCAAACATTATTAGGGTCATCAAGTCTAGGAGGCTGAGGTGGGCAGGTCATGTAGCTAGGATGGAAGAAAGCAGGAACGCTTTCAAAGTCTTAACTGGGAGACCAATCAGAAAATTACCATTAGGAAGACCTAGGCGCAGATGGGAGGACAATATTAAGATGGATCTCGCAGAAATAGGAATACAAAGTAAAAAGTGGATCCGATTGGCTAAGGATAGAAGTCAATGGAGAGCTTTTGTGAACGCGGCATTGAACCTCCGGGTTCCATAGACCATACAGTTGGTTAGTTAGTTAGTTAGTACACTGCATTGTAACTTGCAGAGTCTATCTGTTGCTGTTTCCTTCTACTAATGGCAAACGTACTTCTAACAGTGTCCACACAATTTTAACGGTGACACATATACTTCTAACAGACGCACACAATCTGAGCACTGACACACATAGTTCTAACAGTGACGCACAAATCTTAGCAGTGACAAACATACTTCTAACAGTGATAGACATACTTTTAACAGTGATGCATACTTCTAATAGTGACGCATATAATTCTAACAGGCACACATATGCTTCTAACAGTCACACAGTGATACATATACTGCTTATAAAGCATCAAAATTCAAAGCTAATTTGTTGAATCAATGATACTTAATTGTTTGTTAAAGGGCATCCGTCTACGCATGGTATCGACTTTTGAATTTCCGCCAGTCCAGGCTCCAGGCCAGAAACTAGCCACAGACGTTTGGGGGGACCATGAATATGTTAGAGGGGCTAAGTCATTAAAAGTTCTCTTATCTAAATTGTGCTTATTGTGTTGAGATCGGGAGGGACCGCGAAAAGTTTAGAGGGGCCAGGCCCCCCTCTGGTTGCGGGCCTGCCAGGCTCCAGAATCTTGTATGTTATTTCGTTGTTCTATACTTAGTGGTGTTAGGTGAAATGTACACGGTGAGCACAAAATAGTCCCTTATTTGGAAAGGTATCACTTAAATACGAAAAGTACTATTCTGCTCAGACTTTCACAGCAGTTACATAACTTTTTTTGTTGGTGTCGAATGGAATAACAGACGCGCGACATGCGCGTTACCTGTTATGCGGGGAACATCGGACAATAACCCAGCTTGATAATGGAGTTTATAGCTAAATTGACGCGTTTCTGAAGATCATTCAGGGTTGTGGATAGTGAAGGAACATAGACCAAATATGACAGATCCTCAGGAGTGCATTACTGCAACCATAAATTCCATGACATCGGATATGCTTCACAACAAGTGGTTCGAGCTGGATTATCGTCTTGATGTTTTTCGTGTAAAAGGCAGAGCTTTTGTAATTCTAATAAACACCACCAAAAACTTTACGTAACTACTATCCTAGTTTAAGCGGAATAGTAACTTTTCATATTCAAGTTACACCCTTTCCAAACCTAGGGCTGTTCGCTTACCTTGTATATTAATTAAAATACTTTTGATTTTTATTGTTATACCTTTCTGCTTTCAAAACTAACATACCTCATATATTGAATTCAACAGTCTGTTCAGCCATGATGACAAGAGTGTACTGTTACACATCAGCTGATTAAGAATAACGGGAGATGTTAAGTTCGTAGCAGGCTCCACCCATTTCCCATCATGGAAAGAAGTATTCATCTTGATAGCTAAAAGATAAAAATATGGATCATTATACTTCACTTAGTATATAGTATTATTGATACGTTTTTTAAAACGCTACAAATAATTGGATGGAGAACCCGTTTGTCCGGTTATAAATAAAATTAATTGGAACATATCTAAATCTCTGGCTTCTGTCTCAAAAATACTCGTTGAAAGTTAAAACTAGTTGAATTTACAGAACTACATCCCCTCAATCCAGCCATTCACAACATATCTTCCCTATGTCCAACACATTTAATTCGCCCCATTTCCCTACTCTAACAAACATACTTTAAAAACGGTATAGCTGAACAATCAAAAATATAATTCAATGCAATAATACTTGATTGTTAATACGGCGCCAGTAATACTTACAGCTGGAAGGAAAATATTTTATTGTTAAGAACAAAACGTACTGCTGCCCCACTCATTTTTATGATGTTGACAACTATGTCAATTATAAAATATCACATTGTTGGAAATACAATATAAAATGGTTGTTGAGACCTTCACAAGATATATTGTGGTTGTACTACCAATGAAAGATATAATGTTGTAACCATGCTCAAAATGCCAAGATGGATGATGTTCTGTGTGCGTGTTATTATGACTACCCTTTATGGTATTACAATTCCCTTTGTTATTACTGCAAACATCCTTTCTATGCTGCGCTTACTATACACACTGTTGTCAGAACATTACCTATGTACTGGTATTGTTCCTTCAAACTCACTTTGATACTGTAAATACACAGCAAAAAGTGCAGTGTGTAAGCAAGTAACTGAGTTTACCATTTAATTGTTATTATAATACCCTTGTACCCGTATCAGAAATATCCAGTAACCGACACTGAGAACTGCTACTGAATCGTCCTATTCGTTTTGCTTGCTATTGAGTCGTCCTATTTTTTTGCTAAAAGCAAAGTTTTACGCAATATATTATTATAATTTGAGATTTATACCACGTACAACGTATTACCGTATATTTCCTGTAATCCTTCGCGAAATTAGTATTGAGAGCATATTAATTTATTTACTCACAACATTTACATGAATAGCAATGCTAAACATCTCATGTGATTAATATTTATACTAGAAACATATGGCACATCAACTGCTACTGGTATAAATGTTACCAGAAAATGCATAAACTTCCTTAAATGAACTTTCCTTCACATTTTTCTACTATTTCATGTAGAGTTCATGCTTTTTAATAACCGTTTTGCTATTCCTTCCGATATATTCACAATTAAACATTCTTAATTCTTGAAAAATTGTAAACGGCGATGATGTAGTTTGTTTCTAGTACGCTATTCAGTGCATGCGTAAATACGGAATGATACATACAACCATTTATATTGTAATATAACTCAAGCTTATGTATATCAAATTTTTAAGTTTTTTTTTTTTTCTGTGAATGTACGTTTTTGTATTACAGAAGAGGAAAATAGCTAAGCTCCTTTCCTAGAAAGCCAGAAAAACAGAAGGTATAAACAAAAGAGAAAGCATCAAAATAATATATGAAAAGAGGAAGTAAACAGGTGAAAACCAAAAACCGATGTGTGTATATAAACTGTCTGCGAAATGGTCAACGGGTCATTTGGTCTTCTCTCATCCAATGATAGTCAGTAGTACGTTAGTAGGACCTTCTGGCTTGGAACGAGATACGATGGCGTTCAATAATCAGGAATTGATTACCTTAATTCTGTAAGTTATACCTTTGTTTAATACACGTTACGTTCGAACTTAAAACAAAAAGTTCTGAAAAATGCGGATGTCTTCCGCAGAGTGCAATTTTTTTAGTTTAATCTCAGAATTCAAATACTTCATGTTTGTTAAGATTTGTGTATCACACTTGCAATTGTAAGAAGTCATTAAATCAATTTGAGTAGGTTATATTTATCCTTTTGTGTTTTTTTCATTAAGAATTGTAACATTTCTTCAAGAAAGAAAGAAAAAAAAAAAAGAACTTTAGTCTGGACACTGAAACAGCTGATTAGTTATTTCCGCATACAGTTAGCAACTATGATTTATGTTAGTAGGTCAGGTTCAATGAACATCGTGCTTCGTTTGTTCATCGAGAGTTAACAGCGCCACCTATGAACTGTGATAGAAATGTCAACCTTCGATTAGCGTCAGAACAGAAGAAAAAGTAATACAAGTCGGATCTAAGAATACAACTCGAATCTAAGAAATTGTAATAGTACTTTGTTAAGTTAAATTGGAATAGTTGTCGTAATTGTGAGTGACTGAAAATAATCCAAGATCCGCCTGTGAAGTGGTTCACATATCGGTGTGAATTCAAAAGCCTGATATGTGATTAATTTTATAAATAATCGTTTGTAAGTGTGTGTTTGATGTGGCATATTCAACGGGACCGTAAGTATGTTCTAAATTCTAACCTTTTAATTTGCGCCATTTTCGGACCGATTAATACTTCGATTCCGAGGGATATGTTCATCGGATCACACGTAACTATTGTTTTATTTATATCCAAATTAACCGTTAAATTAACTAAAACATTTTTGGTATTAAAACTAGAAAGTTCTTTCAGTTGTTATTTGGATAGGAGTAGTTAATGGGCGTTGAAATGTGGAATTGTTCACACCGCTATCAACAGGAATTGAAAGAGGAAAACTTCAATTTAAAGTGTTGTTTGTTATGTTAAGTGTTAAATATATTTGGTTATTGATATTCTAGTTGTTATATATGTTATGATTAAATTGTTAATCATTTCTGAAATTTATTGAATATTTCTTGCAAATCTAAATCATTTCCTTTAGTTCCGCATCAAAGGAAAGATTACATAATCCCTTTCAAGATTAGCAGTGTACCCGTTATGGCGCATTACTCCTACAGAATCCATAAAAAGTGCATCAGAATTCACTATGCTACCTTCAATAATAATCTGTATTCAAAACAATTATTAGGTCAATGAAATATACATCAAAATATCTGCTTTAAGCTTATTTTTTACAGGTATTTTTACCTAAACAATAGTGTGTACGCAAGTATTGTATTGTGTGTGCAAGTATAAAAACGGTAACTACAGTGAAACCTGTCTATGTTGGCCACCATCGGTTCCATCGAAAAGTGGCCAACTTACAGAAAATAAGTGTGATTTTTGTATTTTTTTAGAATAGGATTTCTAGTATTACTTGATTGTAAAATTTTAATAAGCAGTGGCACGACAGCTACTTATACCGGTAAATAATGTATATAGAGTAATCATAAAAATATACAGTACTAGAAAATATTACTATAGTATGCAAGAGCGCCGATTTCTCTGTAAATTGGGTGGGGGGGCATTCAGATGCAGAAGGTACATATATGAAGATTTTAAGACAAATTGCACTCAAATTATACCAAATATTGTATACTCATAAATAAAATAGGGACCACACGAGCTTTGGGGGGCCCGGTCCCCCTTAGTCCCCCCAGAATCGGCGTTCTTGATAGTATGTTTAATATATATGCATACCTTTCTCTTCCTGAAAACTAGTCTGGTACATTGGATTATTCGGATTGAAAACACAATAACACAAACAACCATGAAATAGAAGTGTATGTACGCAGTTTATTGAAATTTATATTATATCACACTGAGTTATTCAGATTGAAAACAAGAAAAGCTAAGTTATAAATTGAGAAATTCATATGCAATTTATATGACTTCTTTTCAGTTGTTATTGAATGGTGGTTCATTCTAGACATATTTGCTTTATTCTTTTCGGCAGATATGCACATTCTAATATTGTAGTTAACCACCTCTTGTTAATGAGCTATAAGTGTTTCCCTCGGAGCAAAAAATGTTTTGAGAAAATCTTGAGGGAATTCATATCTCAAAACCTCCGCTACCTTTTGATATGCAGTCAGGTGCCAATAAATGACAATTGAGCATTAACCTTGAGAATTTTCCGGAATTACTAAAGCTTCCCACTGATGAAAAGAGTCGATATAGCTAATGGTTTTACCAAAACAGACAGGGTAAACAAATAGGCTACGTACAACCATTTCCTGAATTCCTGTACGTGCTTTTTCTTATTCACATCTTCCTTCACCACCCTTTTATGAGGGTAGTGTTCTGGCCATTGACCTCCAAGAACAAATCGTGCGAATCTATGCTTTTTTGTGTCCAGTCACAAATACAGAACACCTGCCTCTCATAGGGAATTCGAAAAAGTTAAGAAAAATAACAAAACTGTATTTTTCGTGGCCAAGATACGCAGGTAAATTTATCATTATCATCATAGGGTAAACATTGCTTCAGTGTGGCCAACTTCCAAGATAAGCAGGTGGCCAACTTAACAGGTTTCACTGGATAGGAGTAGTTAATGGGCGTTGAAATGTGGAATTGTTCACACCGCTATCAACAAGAATTGAAAGGGGAAAACTTCAATTTAAAGTGTTGTTTGTTATGTTAAGTGTTAAATATATTTGGTTATTGACATTCTAGTTGTTATATATGTTATGATTAAATTGTTAATCATTTCTGAAATTTATTGAATATTTCTTGCAAATCTAAATCATTTCCTTTAGTTCCGCATCAAAGGAAAGATTACATAATCCCTTTCAAGATTAGCAGTGTACCCGTTATGGTGCATTACTCCTACAGAATCCATAAAAAGTGCATCAGAATTCTAGTATTTCACTATGCTACCTTCAATAATAATCTGTAATCAAAACAATTATTAGGTCAATGAAATATACATCAAAATATCTGCTTTAAGCTTATTTTTTACAGGTATTTTTACCTAAACAATAGTGTGTACGCAAGTATTGTATTGTGTGTGCAAGTATAAAAACCGTAACTACATAATATGTTTTATACAGCACATAAGAAATTTTTCATATGTGTCTGGTAACATACAAGGTAATTTTAATATAGTTTATATAACAAGGATAAGTTTAACCATGCCAAGTTTAACTATGTTTTTATTATTACTCGTTTAAGAGTGTATTTAGTTTCTTTTTTTTTTTTCTTCTTCTTTCGGTATTTGATGTTAGTTTTTCGAATTTATTCGATATTTTGTTATTCGATACTTCCGATATTTCAGTATTTTAACACGTTCGCTGCCATGTGTATGGAATTCCATACACACGGCTCCTTCATACAGCGCCTCGTGTATGGTTTTCCATGCACACAAATATATATTGCATTTTTTCATGTTCGCTCTATAGGTGTGTATGTTATTACATACATATGGCGTAGAAGTCAAAATTTAATATCCACGCCGCGTGTATGCAAAACCATACACAAAGAAAATTATACATTTATGGGGTTAAAACAAAGGCGAAAACAAAGTATTAGTGGCGGATTGTTGCCCGTGGCGCACAGATGAGAAAGGTCAAAATATATAGTGTCGGTCAATGTGTTAAATTTTGATATATCGATGTTACCGATATACAAATCCAGGTTATTCCAAGGCTAGCATAAGCTGATATGTTACATTTTCTATTCGATTAAATCGCTCATTTCAACTTTCTATCTTCGGAAACTAAACATGTACTGCAATTATTTCTCCTACTATCATGCTTATTAAATGTCAGCGCCGTTTTACATAAACCTGTGTAGTTTATTTGCTAGTAGATGCTATAGGATATATATTGAATAACTCAAATACAAGAGAGTTTATCTTGTATCCAGGGAATCAAAAATTCTTCTTCCAAACTGGTTCAATGCTTGCTGACATCTTTACCAGCGACTTCTCTTCGGTGCTAAACTAGTAATATAGATTTCTTGTGGACAAGGTCGCCGATTTATCTGTAAATTTAAAAGGAGGGGGGGGGGGATTCAGATGCAGAAGACATATGAGGATTTTAAGACAAACTGCATTCAAATTATGCCAAAAATTGTACATTCTTAAAAACAATAAGGGGACCCACATCAGCTTTGGGGGGCCCGGGCCCCCTCGGCCCCCAGAATCGGTGCCCTTGCCTGTGGAACCCTTCTAAGAGAAGAAAAGTAAATAAAAATCTTTATTACTCAAACTGTGATGGAAAAAAAAAAATACGTTTAAGTTGATACACTTTTCATTATATCAAGGTTGATACACTGTAATGGGTGTTTGGCATCAACACTATGAATAAACTTTATATGAATCAACACTATCTTTTATAACTTAGCAACTAATACATTTTATTTATTTATTTATTTATTTTAAACAAAGCACAAAGCAACTCACGTTTAAAACGTTGGCAAAGATGGGGCTCCCCCACATTATGCAATTTACATGAGCGATCGTTTAAATGAGGTATTCAATGGTTGCTGCATCGGACGTGGCAGGCCAATACCATGGCCTCCAAGATTCAATGATCTGTCTCAATTGGATTTTTCATTTGGGGATACGTAATGGTCAAGGTTTATACCGCTCCAGAACCGGATTTGGTTGATTTTCGTCGAAGGATTGTTGGTGCTTGTGAATACACACCAAATATGCTTGAAAACACAGAGTGTGAGATCGAAATGAAATGAAATCTAAGTTTTACGTCTCACGCCGGCTTGGATAAGGAGACAGTGATGATGAAAAATGAAGGAAATGGTAGAATAAAGAAAGTTGGAGGAAACTGAAGAATCCCGAGAAAACCCACACTCATGGTGTTTGTTCACCACAAAGTTCACTTGGCATAAGCTGAGAACGAACCAAGGACCCCATGCACAAGAGGTGAACGCTCTACCACAGAGCCACCGCGCCCCCTAAGAAATTTAATGCTAAAGATTTCGCCTACAGGGGAAGAAGTAGGTAAGTCAGTGAAAACAGGGCAATTGTGTAAAGTTATAAAAATTTTATTAAATTGTGTAAAGTTATATAAAGTTATACGAATTTCGTTTGTAGGGAAACACGTCAAGATTTACTGATCAGTATAAAACTTACTGAGTAACTGTTATAAAAGAAAAGTACTGAAATAAACTTATTACTTCCTGAGTTATGGATTTTTTTTTTTTATATATATACTGCTGGTGCTAGATATCTTTGTATACTTCTGTACGGAAAAAAGTTTGTATAATTTTCTTGATAAGAGTATTTCGCTTATTTGTCTATTGATGAGAAAATGTTGAACTCATAAAATCTGTATTATTCGCCAGTGCATTGATGGATTCTAATTAAATTAAATCCATGTCAACTTACACTCTTCACAGATTTTATGAATGCCACGTGAGGAATTATTTTCTGCTCTCAGAAGAATTACACAGGAAGGCAGGAATATACAAGTATGTTACCAGTTTAGCAGTGAACAGGCGTTGTTGATAAAGATGTTAGCAACCATCGAAACAGTTTGAGAGAATTTTTAGCTCTTTATTTGGCATTGTTGCTCTCAAGCAACATCGCATTCTATTGCGTTATACGCACGAATTATAACTTTAGTGATCATTTAATTGACATCATTGCTTTCAAACAATATTCATATATATGATTTTCGGGTCACTTCTTAGGATACTTCTAATTTTTGTCAATAGGGGACAGTCAAATTTAGTATTGTAGAAGCTTTATCACATACGTTCCGCGAAAGTTCTTTTTCCATTTTTTATTTGTGGTTTCTTATTCTGTAGGAAAATATTTCAACGAAAATGCTGCTAATTACTGAGAGTACTCTTATGAAATTTTACCATAATAGAGCAATGCTGCTTAGTAGCTACACATAAGACCTATTTTATGGCAATGTATCTTTGAAATAAACACCCTGTATTTTATAACCAAAGTACAAAAATACTTTTAAAAATACGAAATTATGATCAGGAAGACATGGTTCAACCATAAAAGCAAACTAAATATTTTAATGGTAATGCTATCAATGCTTGCCAATTAAAGGGTTAAATTCCCCGGATTCAAGATAATATCTTTTATATATGAGTTACTTTGTAGTGTACATTATCTTGTTCATTTGTTTGGAGCCCGCCGAAAACAATGCCGGAAGTAGATCATACTAGACCTATCAAATAAAAGGAGCAAAAATTATGAAACTAATAATAGATACCTGCTCTCAATATGACCATGGGCATAATTGCGTCTAACTGCCAGAAATCTACCTTCTTCATATCTTCCGTTGCATGAGCTAGAAAAATTGAGAAAGAAAAGTAGAAAAAAATGTACAATGAACAAGTCAGTTATAGAAGAGTAGAAAAAAAAATGTACAATGAACAACTCAGTTATAATATAGATGATTTTTTAAAAATTTTTATTTATTTTTGAGGCATGTATTCTCAGAAGATTGTACATTCTCCTTAAATCACGGTTTTCTGTAAAAATCGAGATTGTAAAAAACACCCAGTGGTTTTATTGAGTAAAAATTAGGCTTTATTCTGTACGTACATTTGAAGTCGAATTCCTACTTAAAATATTAGTTAAGCGTATTTAATAACATTGTCCATAAATCTATTGAATTTCCTTGTTGCACAAAGGAAATTCGTGAAGCCTCATCCACGTTTCGTGAGACAGTATGCAATATTGGCAATCGGTTATATTTCCATTTTTAAAAAGCAGGAGTAACAAAAAGATGGCTAATTCTGTACATACAGAATAGAAATAAAAAATTCTCTTTACACTCAAAATTCAAATCCTTGGACCATCTGTCCTGACTGAAAGTTCCTTTAGTTTCCCTTCAAAGATGACAGGCAAATACTGCGATAGTATCTCAAAATCAGGAGCTAGGGAGAAAATGTTTTATTAGATGAAAGTTTTTTTTTTTTTTGCTTTTTTTTTTTTTAAGATTTGAAACTGGAAATTTAATTTTAAAAATTTCCAGTTGCCATTTTTTTTTTTTACAGTAAATTTTACGACAAAAGGATCTTTGAAGCATACGATAATCGGATAATATGGTCCAGACTTCGAAACAGATTGTGTGTAGAGAAAGCACTAAAATTGGTGAAGAAGTACTATTTCTACAAACGAAGCAACACTTAGGAAAAAAGAGTGGTGACTTAGACTATGAAATGGCGAAACCAGCAAAACCAATGTAGTAACACTCCCAGTTTTTGTAATATCTGATTCAAATTGTGATATTACAAGTTGAAAATAATTTTCATTTGTAATTATTTTAAGAGATCTGGTACCCTTTTTAATGCAACTCTTTTTCGTTTGCATTTGTGTAATTATCCAAGTGTAGTATTCAGAAAACATAGATACACTGTTAATAATTTCATTTTTTAAGTAAAAAGTTTTCGATTTGTAATTAACTGACTTATAGTGAAAAGCATTTTACTATTTCTTTGTACTTATACGCGAGTACGCATTGTACTTATACGCATGCAAGTAATAAATTGCGATTTACAAAAGATATTGGTCTGTTTAAAATTAAACTGTAACACTGAATACCGAAATAATAATAATCCTTACCTTTTATCATTTTCGCACATTCTATATGTAGTTTATCTATTACAGACACGTAAGATCCACCATATGCTTTCTCCCATAGAATCATTGGAAGTTGTGCCAATGGATGAAAAAGCATATTGACGTCTATACTCATAAAATCCACTACATGAAAGACATTGTATTTGTGTAACTGCTCTTTTGTAAACGTATCATAGAACACAGTAGGGAATGGTGCAGGAAAATTCCAATCATAACAGCCATTAAACCAAGTACCACACTGCCGCCTGAAGGCATCGGATTTTCCATATACGGTATTCGTACTGTTGTTCATCTCGTATACGGATTCTAATTCAAATTGATAACTGTCAGTTTCATATCCGCCAAACTCCATGGAAAAGGTTTGTGACCGACTACTCTGTAAAAATAAAATAAAATAAATAAATAAATAAATACTATCATATACACAGTGCACTATGTATTTTGATAGTTCCTTGTAAATGTTAAAACTAATATGTACAAAAAGGATGAAATTACATTCCATGCAAATATCGACAAAGGAACATTGACATACTCCACAATGCCGCCACATTAACAGTGTTGTCAACCCAATATAAAAATTATATCTTTTCAAATGGTGCTACGTCAAGTTATTTATTACATATTTCAAATCTATGTTGTAGTGTGTATTATTTCTTCGAGTACATGTTACTACTATAAAACACCTGCAATTGTTCGTACAGTGATAAGTAACTTATACCCTAAACTTCTTACCTATATTTCGAGTGCACTTACCATATTTCGAGCGTAAATCTCAAACGTTCTTTCTCGGGATGTTTTAAGCTTCTGCATCTTCAGAATTTAGCTTAAAACATCCCGTGGAAGAGCATTCGAAATTTACGTTCAAAATATAGATGAGAAACTTTAGAGTATAAATTACCATCATTTTTTTCTTTCTTTTCTTAAAGAAACAATTAAAACTTACTTCATCCACTGACGCTACTGAATTAGTTCCTTTGGGAACTTCGTTTGACTATTTTATTTTTGAACCTGTGTACGTTTTACCAGCCTTTTTAGAAAGATACGAGGCGAGATTCGAAATAAGGATATTTGCTTTACTGTGTTCATTTAGCGAAAACTTCATGATGGTTTCGACCTTCTCTTTCATTTTTGCATTTCTTTCCTAGACTAAAATACCTGTGATAAACAGGCCAAACCTTTATGTTCACCCAGAAAGGGAATTCGTTGTAGGAACTACATTTTAACTGTCTTTCTTTCAAGATGTAATACATGCTTATCACTTGAAAATTCTTGCAATAAATCTGAGTATAGTTTCTAAAGAAAATATGGATACCACTTTTTTCATGAAGTATATACAACTGCAAACTTACCACAGCCATTTCCCACCACTTTACACTGCTTTTCTCAATGTGGAGGACAGAGAAAAGGCGCCGATTCCACTTCTTTTTCAAGTACTCTTCAAAAACAGTAAACTTCACCTCACTTTTGGACGTCCAACTTGTGGGTGGTTTCCATTTGAAAGCAACTTTTAGAATTTTCTGTGCGCGAAGCCATTTCTGTAGAATAGTAATAATTGCCCCTGCTGCTCGTAAGTAAATACTGTGTGTCAAGCAGAGCTGAAATAATAATAAAGAAAACTGAAATATTCAACTGACCACTGAATACGAAAATAATAATACATCACAGTCACATTTGTTCTTAGAACCATACCTTAGTGTTCATTAATTTTTTGTAAATTGGACTATGCTACTAACACTGCTTACTTGAAAGGGGGGGGGGGAGGGTACGAAGATAGAAAAAATGAAATTACTAGTTTTAACGTCCCACGATTATGCCCCTCAGGCTAGAAGATACGGATGATTAATGAAAATTAATGATGGTGCAATCAAAGTTTTTGTGCTCTCTCACCGAGAATCTAATCCAAGACTAATTCCTCCAAAGGCACGCGCTAGCCACTACGCCAGCGGAGAATACAGACTGAGTTCATAAATGTATACAGTTAAGTCTCGTGATGTGTAATCCGCAACAATCAAAAACAGTTATCTTATAAGTATTTTGTAGGTAAACTGAACGTACGAAAACGGCTACAATTACCGAATTCACATAGTTAGAAGACTGGGGCTCATGTATGTTTAGTTTACACCTGCTGAAACACACGTAGTAATCAGCAGATCTGAGTGAGGCTGCTGTAATGTCGTGCGGCATCGCCAATATTAATTGGAAGTACATAAGAATTTGTTTTGTCTTAGCATATTGTGAATAATGTAGTCAATAACTGATGTTACTAACGGTCTTGTAAAACATCAAAGCAGATAGATTGCGTATCAAGAAACGATTTTCCTGAATCTTACAAATCAGGACGAGCAATAAAAAGGATAATTTACGAAATAACGATGGGTAAGATTAAATGTTTTCACTGTGAAATTTCACCATCTTGCAAGGCCTGGTTCCCATGAAGATGAAGGTGTGGAATCATTAAGAAAGGAAAAAAAAAAAAAAAACGAATACCTACTTGAATTTAGAAAACAATGCTACTACTGGAAAATGTAACTTACAAGGACATATTATGAAAAAATCTTTCATACTCGACGAAATAAAGTTTGCCGATCTTGTTGATTTTAACGTCCCTTTCAGCAGCGAGGCTATATAAGACGGATCTACTGATTAACATGGAATCCGAACCACATGAGCTTCCACCGGGAATCAAACCCGGGTTTCCCACGCCAAAGGCGCACACGCTAACCGCTGAGCCACGAAGGAGCTCAGTTTGCCGATCTATCAGTCAAGGTTATGTCAAGTACCTACCATCAGGAGAACCGTTATAGTGTGATGTTGCTTTGATTGTCCCAGTGTTCACATCGATGGTACTGTGGATACCGCTGCCTATCGGGATGTATTTCTACAATACTATTTCCCACGGGAGAAAAAATCTTGTGGGCTATTGTCTCAGCAGACAACGATTCCAAGCACTTATCGTAACAATTCAGTGACTTCTTACAACTAAAAAGATTCAAGCTCTTCAATAGCTTACTCAAAGTTCTGATCTCAGTCCGTTTGACAATTTGTGCACGGAACTGGAATGACATCTTCGAAGTCACAACTCCACGGATCGAAGTAATTTTTTTACGGTTTTAAAGCAAGAATGGTCACGAATACTGAATAATTAAAACGTATGACACCCAATATACTCGAATCGAGGGACTGATCACCCGGGCATTTGACCACTGGATACGAAAGATTTTCTTCTGTTTTTCGGACTGTCTCGACAATTAAGTATATCGTGCTTAATTCTACATGATTGTATCTCTGTGTTACACTTTATATAAGTATTCAACAATGAAGCTCACCTACAACGCTTTATAGATTTTTCTATCCTTATAATTTTTCTTTTCTCTTCCCCTCCTTATCTGATGACATGCTTTAGTGCAAGTGTTTAGTTTAAATGTGTGTATGTAGGGAGAAAAAGTGCAGATTTGCATTATTTTCTAGTAAATAATGCATTACTTACTATATTTACACTACACAATACATTATATACTACCATACAGGGTGATTTACTTGAAAGTTGCACCGCAAATAGGTCGAAAATGGAAAACATAATCGATGTGCTGTTTTCACAGACGTCTACAGGGCTTTCATAAAGGAGAGAAAAAAGAAAGAAAAAAAACTTTTCTTCAATGGAACAATGCCTTGAAGTGAGCAAAATTCCTCCCCAAAGAAAGCTTAAGTCATGGTTCTTTCCCATTCAAAATTTAGTTTTAATTAAACATTATGTAGAACAGCCTCTTCCACAACCGACATTACGAACGAAATCACATCCAAATAGGGCGCAAATAAAACTCCTGTGCTAAAGCAGATCCGGGGTATATCGGCCAGTGATAATCGTTTACCACAGACTATTATGGCGAAACAGTTACATATGGCTAAACAGTGAATCATACAATCCATTACAAATTCAGGCAAAGCCGACATCTTTGTGTTACGTCGGCAAATGGTGGAGCGAACGAACAAGGGTAGAAAACTGTGTGCCACTTAGTTAGTGAGCAATGAGAAATTTGTTGTGACAATGGACGAAGCATGGAACCATCTAAGCAACTGTGAGATTATTTGGGCGAACAACGACAGGGATTCGTGACGGGGACATATAGCCTCGTTGCTGACGTCCCCATTAACCCCCTTCTCTATCTTAACGACAGGGATGTACATGAAAAGGACCAACAGAACTATGTGCTTCAAGGCAAAGAAAATTTTTTGAAAGGTTTTATGGTTGCTGCTGGCTTTTTCTAGAGAAATCTTCACGTTTTGTAAGGTCGAGAAGAAATTATCAAAATTAATGCTGTTTATTCCCAAGAACATGTCCTATCCCCAGTTTACACAAAGGAAATACTAGGACTATATGACGACACTCTTTATGTGGAACTGCAAGAGGACAAAGGTCCAAGTCTCATAACCAGAATGCAGCTGGCCTTCTACTGACACACGACAGCTACAAGTGGTATCCATCCTATTCCGTTTGACGATATTCCCGTTAAGAGTCCAGATACTAGTCCCATAGATTACTGTGTTTTGGGCTTCTCCAACGGGCCTTTCATCACGTGGGGTTCTCACGGTAAACAACCACTAAAGTCTGCAAGCAAGAGTGCAACAATTTATCCCTGGTACAGCTACAACAAGATCTCTTGTAGTGGAAACTGCAATGATCCATACCAGTGGATATCAACATTAAGCATGAACGATGGTGGTGGGGTGGAACATCTTACGTAAGCAACGACGTCGATTTGTTCGGATGGAAACGGATCAAGATCCTGTATACTATTACATAAAATTTTAATGGATTGTGTATGTGTGTTTATAACTCATAAGTCATTCTCATTGAATAATGGATAAGTTTTCATGCAGTGCATCACTCAATGGCCTTAGCAATGATGGAAAGATGAAATCTCTACCGGACTCGCTGCTCTGAACTCATGATAATTATATTGAGAGGACCAAGGAAGGTGTTAAAATTTATCTTGATGTTGGATTGCGTGTATTAACGAATGTCATTTTGGAAAATTGTGCCTTTTACCGAACATCTGTATCATAGGATGCATCTGCCCACCTGAAATGTTCACATAATCATTAGTAATGACTCATCTTTTGAAACCAATAATAGTACTAACAGAATACACTGAAATCTCGAGTTTGAAGGAATACTGCCTCAATTTAAATTTATATCGTTGTCTTCCCTCTTCTTCCGAATTCCATTACCGTTTTCTTTTTTCTTTTCCTTTCATTGTATTTACTTTCTGGTAACTATTCTTGGGTTTCTTTTCCATCTTCTCTTGTTCTTTATTTTCTCTTTTTTATTTTCTTTTATGGTCATCTTCAAAATTTCCATGTTTAACTCTTTCCGGATTGTTTAACTTATGGTTGCCTACTTTTCCCAATAGTTCTAAATTGCTCTTGCTACTACCTCAAAAATCGAAACATACTTATTTGCAACATATTTGGATCATAGACAAAAAATGCAATGCTGAATATTGATAAAGGAATCTTGATAGGGATTGGGAAGGCACTATTACGAATTATATCAACAAAACAAAACCAAAACGTTAAAAAAGTACTTTTTTATTATTAGGTACACTCAATACGCTCTGAATTACATTAATAAAAATTTGAGTATTACAATGGATGAAAAAAAAAAAAGAAAAAAAAATAGTTTTGACCTGGCTACATTATGCACACAGTGATTTAAATTAATTGTTTGTTCAATGATATGGGAGGATCTGATAAAGAAATTTCCAGCGGAAAGAAACCAAAAACACATACAAAAGTTATTACTGAATTAAGTTGGTGTACTAACTTTAGGACTTAACACATATGTTATATACTACAGTCTGTTACAAAATAACTGCACCACCTGCTAAAATTTCAATCTTTTGGTTTCCCTTAGAAAATTGTTATTTAATTTTATCTCTAAAGGGGCTTAACGTATCATACAATTGTTAGTCATTGCATTTTGATATGTTTTTGTTCATTACTACTCATAGATTTTGTGTGATCTTTGCTCAGCAGGTGGCAGTGCATTCACTATGCAAATGACTGCCTCATGTATGCACAAATGAATGGTAATCCGCTGATCGTTGTTAATGAAAATTTGTTCCATACGTGACCTTTTGTTCTTGTGAGTTGTTGTTTATGATCTGTATATGATATTTAGTTCTTTGTGACTGTTCGTCAATAGTTAGTTTGATTATCTACTAAAAATGGGTAAAATACTGAACGACATATCCCCTCGTAAACAAGGGAAGAAAGATACTGGCGTTGTACTGTCGTGGCATTTCGCAACGTCAAATTGCAAAACAACTTGAACTGCATCATACAACGGTTGGTAGAGTTATTAAAAAGTAAACAATGTATAATAAGTACTCTGAGACACCAATATGGCCGAAGGCGGAAAACAACCCCTCGGGTAGGCAGAGAAATAAAGGCACTAGCTCTGACAAGAAGAGCATCATCTTCACGACAAATTGCTCAAACTGTGTTCGATGATATTGGTATTAGTGTAAGCTACGTGACAGTTGTTAGACGACTAGAGGAACAAAGAATTTGGAAGAAAACACCTAGAAACAAGCCGATATTTAACGCAATTCACGTAAGAGCCAGGAAGCATTTTCTTAGCATGTAGGAAGCGTCGGGTGTTGAAGAATGGGAACATGCGATTTTCTCCGATGAAAAAAGTTTAGGGTGCTTGGGAATGACACTGGCGTCCGACTAAGGACGAGACGTGGGGAAGAACTTAATAGCGACTGTGTATCACCGACAGAGAAGTTTGGTGAGAGTGTAATGGTGTGCGGCTGTTTCACGTCGAAAGATGTCGGAAGACTAGAAATTTGCAACAGGTCAGTCAATGCACAGTATTATATGGACATTTTAACCGTAAACTTCTATCAACAGCAAGGGATCATTTCTCAGGCAAAAACCTAGATTACGTAATATTTCAAGATGATAATGCGCCCTGTCACAGAGCTGCTGTGGTTAAGAAGTGGTTTTCAGACATGCATATCGAAAGATTTTGGTGGCCATCTAACTCTCCAGACATGAATCCTATTGAAAATTTATGGCATAGCAAGCTTTCAGAGAAGTGCTTCCAAACAAGGAAGGAGGTTATTGAAGCTGTGGTTCAAGTTTGGTTCCATGAGTTAAACGAATCCTTGTGCCAGTCTCACGTACACAGCATACCATGTAGGTTGGCAGCACTAAATGTGGCACATGGGAAACATACAAAGTACTGAATGGGGTATATACACAATTATAGCTTTTATACACTTAACAATACTGTTAAAATTACTCGCATTCATTTCTTTTTAATTAATGAGATGTTAACGTGCGTTCATACAAAATGCATGAAAACAAATATGTTGATACTTTTGTAATAATTGCTATTTATAGCTTATAATTATGTAATATATTGTGTTTGAATCTTTTGTCTCCATATATGTAGTAGATAAAACAACAAACTATGTACGAGAAACAATTTGAAACCATTACAATTAATATTCTTCATAATATATATACCAATTCGCAAAATGTATCGATTTTTCTTGGGTGGTGCAGTTATTTTGTAACGAACTGTACAATAATAAGATCACTTTATAACTATTTGGAATGTAGACAATCATATATATCAACAAAATTTACCCAATATTCGTAATTCCTCCCCCCTCCCCCGAAAAAAATAAGATTGTATTTTGAAAAAGAACTTGAGCTATTGTGTGTCCTGAGCGAAATATTGGATGAAAAATTGACAAAGAACTAGGTGAATAATTTGAGGAAACACAATCTAGCTCGTAAGTCCAGTCCCAGAAGTGCTTGGTAACACTAATATGCAATTCATCAATAATATTATTTCTCCTCTACTAAGTTACGCACCCACTCAACTCTAGTATGAAATTAGGTCGCTAAATATGTCAATTAAAAAAAAAAAAAAAATCTTACCTTCAAGATTGACCCACTTTCATTCGGACGACCAAACAACCTGAAGAACGGTGGAGTGCATTCTATAAAGAATTGAAATTAAAAGTCAATGAAGCTTCACTCATTATTTATATCGATTACGCGGATTACAAAATTATACGCTTTAACCTCTACATGCGATGATATGAATATGGTGATTAATAATAAGACTAATAGAATTTCTTAATTGGACTTGGCAGCTGCATTTACGAAAACTTTGGAGAATATCACAAGCTACATTTCATATTCCTTTGAAGAATATCACAAGCTACAAAGAGTCAACATAGTATACATACTAGGATTATAGTAAAGCCCCAAAATATCAATCTAAAATGGTGAAATTCTTCGAATCGCACCATCTATTTGGGCTCCACCGTGGTAAGGTATCCTATGTCAAATGAAAGAGTCAAGTAGCCAGTTCAGCACGCTGTTCGAACGAAACGTAAAGATATGCATAAATGATACTGGGAACGTGCACATTATTGTGTGAGGGAGCCCAGAATAATTCGAATCAGTTTCTCAGTAATATTGTATTGTTTGTATGGTGAGGGTTCCTAGTGAAGAGCCTGCTGTACTGTCAATGTTTATTTTTCACTTGTTTTCCCAATGACCGATGCGATTGGAAAAATTCCATTTTAGCTTAAAAACCACGTGTTTCCAATAACTTTTTCCGTTTATTTCGTATTTTACTCGTACTTCCTCCTACGGAGTTGCTTTATGGACTCGGACGTTTGGTACACCCTAATATGTATATTAATAAATTAAATATTCTGCGAAATTTGTTAAGCTCGCCACGTTTGGTTCCTGGAAAATGAAATCTTATGAGGAGGAGGAGGAGGAGTAAATAATAATAATAATAATAGCAAAAACTAACAGTTTACTGGAACCCTTTTCACCTTTAACTTCTTGGTGTATTAATTCGAAATTTTGTTCAAAATTTTCCTTTAACCCTAGGCTAAGGCTAAGACAGTTTTGCAAAATGTAACCACTATGAATATAAAAATGACGGGGGTATGATGAGATTTACAAGGGGTAGGAAATTGAAATTTTGCATATTGTTCTCCATAAACCCGAGGATAAGACGTTCTACGAAATATGATTTATAAGGAAAGAAATGGGGGTTCAATGGCATATTTTGTCGTTAATTAGATCTCTAATACTTACACATAGGTACTTTGAATTTCAAACGATATCTTTGAATCCTAAACTGACGCCAAAACGCAGTTTTAGGAAATGTGACTTTTATGAGGGGGAAATATGGACAAAGACCAATAATTTCGTTCGACAATCGCCAGGTTTCAGAATTATTTGGAACAGAAATTTGAAATTTTGTGTAAAAGTTTTCCTTGAATTTTAGGCTGAGTTCTACGAAAGGCAGCCAGTAAGAAAATGAAACTTTTAAGATTTCTCTCGCCGTTCATCACATCTCCAAACTGTTAGGCGTAGGAACATGAAATTCTACAGAAGTTCTCCATGAATCCTAGACTGAGGATAACACAAGTCATATAATAAGTTCACTTAAAACATATGATACTTTTTCTATCAATGAACACTTACTTTTTTGCAGTAAACTGCTGAATAGTTCCTTGAATCGAGCAACGTTCACTACATCTTTCACAAATGTATGCAAAGGAGAGGCACTGAAATAGTCAAAATACAATATTTTAATTAAATAATAATAATAATAATAATAATAATAATAATAATAATCTTACAAACAAGAAGGGTTGTACACGCTCACTTTTGAAGCGAGTTTAGCTCAGTTCAAACTCAATGTTAAAAAAAAAAAAAAAAAAAAAAGTGAACTCATGGTTTTTAAAAGAAGCACACACAACTCAAGCAAAACTTTATACTCATCTAAATAAGTAAAAAATAATAATAATAATAATCAAAAACGACTCATATTAGTTTCCAATCCACAGTTTTCGGGACGCTGAGATGAATAGTGACACACTCGATGCCGTTTAAATCCAAATCCATCCCCCACGTGTATCTTAAGGGTGGAAGATAGCGTGGGGCGAAAATTTGCAAGTATTTCACATCGAATTATAGTAACTGCCAAAAGTTTCCTAAAGTTGCCATAGCATCAACAAAATTCTGTTTCTGAACTACTCAGGGATGTTTTACTTACTAGTTGCTTTAATAGCGAAAGTCCCCGAACAGTACCCTGTATCAAGTCTATATCGTCTCTGTTGTTCGATATGAAAGTATTTACATCAGTTGCGTTTTGGGGCAACATATTTATATTAAATGTTATTAATAAATTTCGTCCTTCAAAGCAATAGGTGAGTACAAGACAATTCCTGCCACGGATAGGGATTTCGCTACATTACTTTTAGACGATTACAAAATACATAACATGCCTAATCTACGACACAGAATGCTTATTGAGATCAGTAACGTTTTTAACCCACAAACGCCCAAGACCAGTTTTATTCGTTAGCAACTGCCTTGAACAATACCGTGTTACATCGAAAACCTGAGAAGAAAACTAAACGAAATTCGTACAACAAGAGAACGGGTAGTGTGTCTGAAGTGGAACAACGGGGGTTTGGCTAACTGAATGATAATGCCCATGTAACATAGTGAAAAATAAAGTGGGTCACTGGTGGCACAAGGGGCGTTTGTGGGTTGCTTTGCCATTTTACTGTGAGATAATTATTATTATAATAATTAACCTTTATTGTTTCTTTTTCAGAGTGTAATCCGAGAAGCAAAACACCTCCTCTTGAGGAGGATGTACAAAGCCAACCGGTTAACTCGTTCCTTTCTCCTGTGCCACACGAGAAAGAACACATTGACTTGAAGGTAACAAAGGAAAGGCCAGTGTCTACGAAAGAGTAATGCGAAGACATGCAAAGAAAAACAGAAAATGATCCTAGATTCCGTGCATTAAATTGGACGATTCCACATGTAATAGTGCAATTATTACAAACAATCAAGCATCTGCAATAACTCCATTACGTACCATTATATTTAATTACTCCATCGACGAATTAAGCACACATTATATGCAACTGTACAAAGCATTATTTATTTCGGATCAATTTCAGAAAATCTTCCGTTTCTATTAAGTATAATTAATTTTCTCATGCCATAGCCTAAAGTATTATCTATACTTAAAACAGATATGCGATGAGTTATTTTACGTAAAAGGTAGTCATACATTTCAAGTAAAATTAGCTATTAATTTAAACTTTCACTGTATGCTGTTAGGGCAATTTCGATGAATCGGTGAAGAATCGAGTATATCAATTAGCAAGCCATATCTTCCAATTTCAACATTACGGAACTACAACTAAGTATATCTATTCAAACAGCTACGATCGAGGTCACATATTGATTAACAAGCTGTATACAGTTTAGTTAATTTTCTGAAGTATTAGAATCTTATAAATAATCGGTTGGTATTAAAATTCAGATGAAAAGAATAACATATCTATTCACTTGAGAAAAAAAAAAAAAAACGAATTCTATGGTGCTGTTTTGTGCATAGTTGCGAGTAACATTAAAAGTCCACAAAACTATTTCCTAAAATAGCCCCAAATACATACATTATTTTATATATAACAAAATAAACAAAAAAAGGTAATTACACGCCAAAACAATTATTGAAATACTTAGTACAAGAAGTAATAAACACATAGAATAAATTAAATGGTTCTCTAAATGAGTCATTGTATTCCGCTATAAGGTGACAGCTCTACCACGTTCTTCTTTGCGTCTGTTCATTGTAACCACGTCGAAAAACCTGATGCCAATCAACATGACTTGGCAGAAATTTTCTTTCCTTTTCTAGATAAAAAAAAAAAAAAAGTTCGCTAAGTAACAACACTACTCGCAAACTTTTTTCCATCTGTTGTACAACCCTGATAAATGTGAAAGAAGTACTCGTCCAAATTTTAGTCGCACGAGCAAACGGCAGATTATGTGACGCCCCGCTAAGAGGTACAATAAAACTATTTAAATGTGTTAGTACAAATTTAAAATAAACTTAATCTGAGGTACTATATATGGATACATTACCTTTCTCCAGTCAGCACTCGCAACACATCAATAATGGCTTCTGATGTGAAATCATGTTCTACAGCATTGTTAAGAGGTGAAAATCCTTTCTTTCTAATATATGAATAAAAGGTAACACAAAATGAAATCCAATAACTCTCACCCTGCAAGAGAAAAATAAGCATCGTTTAAGAATACATTATTAATAATTTCCTTCCTCATAAATCAGTAGACAGGTTGCTACTACTAATTTCTCCAACGAGCACTTGTTAAACTTTTCCATGCTACAGCTCCAAGTTGGAAAGAATGCTCTGGAAATGTCAAGTAATCAAGTCTTCACTATTGTAATACCCGAGTACCCAAAGACTGGTGCCTGCGATCCCGAATTCCTCTCCCATTACAGGCACATTGTTTTCGAAGCTAATTGAGCGCTGTGAAACAATTGTGGAGCTACCTAAATTAAGAGACTGTGAATATCGATCTAGAAAGCCAGAAATAACAGCGATAAGATTCGATGTACGGACCACATCACAAGTCTTTATCGGACATAATTTCTTTGCTTTAACGCCGGATAGGGGGTTTAGTAAGTTACAATTTCATTTAACTTTCGTTGATTCTTGGACGATAATGCAAAAATCCCACAAAGCAACGGCCACTGTAGAACAAACTCATCATCTAGGTTGGGAGAGACTGAATCATCGGCCTACATCGCCGTATGGGCATCAGACTTCCACTATCGAAACATCACTTCGGAAGCAACTAAGAGATGCAACACGCTGTGAAGAGCTTCTTCATATCTTTGGGCGCCAACTATTAACAGGACAGTCGGTGGTGACTATGTGGAAAATACCTAAAGACTTTATTTTATGACATTGTATTTTTAGTTTGTAATAAAGCTTCCCTGTGATATATATATATAAACTTACTTCCGAAATATTCCTCGTACTTTAAACTACAATAATAATCAGTGAAGATATATAAACAAGGTAAATATACATAACTTTAAGACAAAATTTTAAAATAGGTTTCTTAATTGAAGAAAGTAATTTTAAGTCTCCATTTAAATATTCATCAACACTGTAAAACAGGTGCCTGACCTTGTGTTTAAAAAATGGTAATATTCAATTCCTTACAAGCGTAAGCGCCTTTGGCGTGGGAGGCCCGGGTTCGATTCCCGGCGGGAGCTCATGTGGTTCGGATTCCATGTTAATCAGTAGGTCCACGTCTCATATAGCCTCGCTGCTGAACGGGACGTTAAACTCAAAATCAACTCAACTCACCTCAATTCCTTACAGTGGCATAGTGTAATGTATTGCACAGTTTTACTCGCTCAGATTAAAACTGCTTAATTCAATCTTGTTAGTCTAAATCTTGAGAAGAAGAAATGTGTACAAGATTCTGATATCGAACGAATGAAAATCCACATTACACTATACATATTATATATACAGGGTGGCCCATTTTAATCTTTCCACTGAAATATCTCGAAAACGGTTCAACATAAATGAACCGAACAAAAACTCAAATAGGAAATGTCATGGGGCACATCAAATAGTGTTGTAGTGGCTCCACCCAGGGCCGCCCTTCATGCGGGACCAGGGCTTAACTTTAAAATTTTAGATGGAAACATGGATCGTGTGATACCTCGTTCGATAGATCTTTAAACACTGAACAGCACTGTGGGAAAAGATTTTTCATTTCGCTCACCGTATTCAAAATGGCCGCCAAAAGATGGTGTCTGTAAAGGTCCAGTACCACTAATATGAAAACGCTTGGAGATAAATGAACAGAACAAAATGCGAAACAGGAAAATGACATGGAGCACGGCGAATGATGTTGTAGTGACCTCCAGGACCGCCTTTCGTAGGGGCCCAGGGCACAACCTCGAAATTTTAAATGAAAACATGGGTTGTATGATACCTCGTTCGATAGATCTTTAAACTTGAAACAGCGCGGTGGGTCAGAAGATTTTTCATATGGGTCACCGTTTTCAAAATTTCCACCAAGACATGTGCCTGTGTAAAATGTCCAGTACCACTAATATGAAAACAGTTGGAACATAACAGAACAAACCTCGTATAGGAAATCACAGAGAGTATTTATCATTCCACGGCTCGAGAATGATCAACAGAGAAAAAGATGATTAAAGTAAAAGTGACATAATGCAAAGGGGGCAATCTAATTCTTGGAAAATCATCTTCCTGACCTTCCTCCGCAAGTGGGTGGAGCGGGAAGGAACGGTGAAATTTCAAATGAGAACCTTAGGTTTTCCTAATTGAATCTACGTAACAAAATTATCTGAAATGTGTTTTTATAAGACATAGATGTCTCGGTAATGAGGAAAAGTAGGTAAAGATCGTGTTAAATACCTTCCATTTCTATTGCAGGCAATGATTTGATACAAAAATGAATCAACTGAAATGCTAAACAAAATTGTCGAACAATGCAGTTTTTAAAACAATAAGCACAAACGTTGCTTTTGTTTAACTGCCATTTCCATTTAAAATTTCGAACATGTTCTTTGGACCCCATGCAAAGCGGCCCTGGGGGTCATCGCGACAACGTCATTCGACGTGCTCCATACCATTTTCCTGTTTCACTTTTTGTCTTGTTTATTCATCTCCAAGCGTTTTCATATTAGAAGTACTGTACGTTTTATCTGATACAGGCACCATTTCTTGTCGGACATTTTGAAAACGGTGACCTATCGAACGAGGTATCACTTGACCCATGTTTCCATTTCAAATTTTAAAGTTGGGCCATGAGCCCCACGAATGGCGGCCCTGGGTGGAACTGCAACAACACCATTCGATGAGACCCATGACATTTCTTAATTGAGTTTTTGTTCGGTTCATTTATGTTGAACCGTTTTCAAGATATTTCGGTATATTAAAAAGTGCAGTGTCCCGGGAGGAAGCGGCAATATTTTGGGAAATTGTAGTATGGGTGATTCTAACCAAAAAAGGTTCATATGCACACCGGTCCTATTCTCAACGATTTGAGAGCCACAGGTTGTGAACTTGACTTTATGTTACGTATTATTCACCCATAACTGTTCTACAGAGGCGGGACATAGCGGATTTGAAAGGTGATGAAATGACCTTTTCATCGGTATGCAAAATGGGGGAGTGGTGTCTTCGAAAAGGGGGTTATTGAGGGAAAGGTTACGAATATGTAAGGGAATTGGATGGCAACAATTATTCCCAACTTTTCCTCAGTAACTTTCCTTCCAAAGACATCACTGTCACATGTTGCATATCGTTGGAAAGGCACTCTGTAGAGTAAATACAGAGTGAGTAATAAGCAACATGAAATCAAAAATGGTTCGCAATCTGTAGCTCTCAAACCGTTGAGATTAGGACCCACGTCTGTATGAACGTTTTGCTTAGAATCACCCATACTACCATTTTTCGAAGTATTGCCCCTTCTTCCTGGGACACCCTATATATATATATATATATATATATATATATATATATATATATATATATATATATATATATATAGGGTGTTTCAAAACATCGATAACGTTTGGGGGGTGATTCCTGACATCAAGATAAGACGAAAACTATAGACCAACCTTGGTGCACAAACGCCTCCTATCGGAGGTATAGACTGCCGAGAGCATGAAAAAATGAAGTTTAAAGGTCTATAGCTCCAAAACTATGTAACCTACCGCAGTCGGGTCAAGACTTCACTTAGGAACTAATATGTGTGCTATCCAAAAATACATGTTTCAGAATCCTAAGGAATCACACAACAATTTTCACAGAGGCAGTTTGGCTACAAGCATATAATTTGAAGTACTCGCCAACTACCTCTATAAAAATTGTTGCGGAAGTACCGTAGGTTTCTGAAACATGGATATTTGGATAGGGCACACACTAGTTCTTAAATAAAGTCTTGACCCGACTATGGTAGGTCTCATAGTATTGTAGCTATGGACCTTTAAAGTTCACTTTTTCATGTTTTCGACAGCCTAACTCCGAAAGAAAGAGTTTGTGCACCCAGGTTGGTCTATACTTTTCGTCTTATGTTGTCAGGAATCACCTCTCAAACGTTGTCGGTGTTGTTTTGAAACACCCTCTATAAAACTGACTTCAAAATACACATATAAGGAAAGAATAGTATGTTGAGGCTTTGAAATGAAGTACTGTAGATATTGTGATTGGCATAGAAGACGTAATTCTTCAAGGTTCACATTGAAATTCTGATATTGAATTCCCATGGCTGAGTAAGTATATTTTCAGTAACCCAAGAACACTATTATTTATGGCTAGATTTAGAAAAAAAAAATAATCTTTTAATCAGTCTCTAACCATTCCCAGTCATAGCCGTCAATTTTTTTTTTAAATACAACATAAGCATACCCTCTTACTGTAAATACTTATTATGAGTCAAACTTCGTATATCTGGAATGCAATAAACCATTAGGAATTAGATTTCTGGGCTGTCGGCAACTTAGGTCATTTAGCCTGTCCCTTGGCGGGCACACTATCTGATGAATGGGAAGGAATGAAGCAACCTGGGATCATTATGTTAGGTACTATCCCGGCATCTGCCTGGTGTGAATGAGGGAAACCCAGGAAAAACCTCACTCAACATGGCCGGCCTGAAAAACCTGTTACACTTTTTCGTCCGAATGTCCCTACCGGGAATTGTACCCGGGACCACTACCAACAGCGAGAGCATTACCGAATACGCCACGCGGGACTACACAATAAAACATTAGTATCAAACCATAATACACAAACGACATCTTTAAGATATAGCTATTCTGAATATATTCGTAAACATATAATATAATTTCATCTAACTCTCCATTTACAACCAAGACAATGAACTATTGTTTCTCTTGTAGTATTTGAAATATTGATTTACATGTTCTATTTCTTTCAAAGTGTGAAGTTTTAAAACCTTTGGGCACTCCTCAAACGACTTTATTTCTGAAGTAAATTTTCATTTTTCAGCCTTTTTCCTATCAACTTTCTGAATGTCTTGATTCTTTGAGGAAGTCTTCATATCTTCTGTATAAAGGTGAAAAAATAAAATAAAATAAATCCCTGGCTCTTTGTGTGAAATATAGAGATCTTCCTAATTTTCGAAGCATTTGTCTGACTTTCACTGACTGATTTTAACTTACCTGACTTTCAAGGTCAGTGTGAATCCTGTTCTTCACAACTTTTATTATTATTATTATTATTATTATTATTATTATTATTACTGTATTAAGAAAATAAACAGAGCACAATTTTCCAAAATGAAACTTGCTATGAGAACAGTGAATAAAAATGGCATAATACACAATTCTTATGTTCGCTGTTAATAATATTTGGTTGAATTTACAAAAATATATCCTTTGTGTAACACCTTAAGAGAGTTCCGTTATATGCTTCTTCCATGACAGATTATCAGATATACAAACACCTAAAAACTTGGCTTCCTTATTAGGATAACTTATTAATAATTTTATAGTTTCGAAGTTGAAAAAAAAATTGATTTGAAATGCATTTCTGTTAAATAACTTACAACTCACACTGCATTTTTAAGCTATCTAAACCTATTGCCGTAACTTGCGAGGGTGGGGAGATGGCTAAATTGCATTCTCATTTAAGGTTAAACTTCTCACCGTTCGATTGATTGATTGATTGAAAGGGTTTATATGGGCGCGTCGACATCGAGGTCTTTTGCACCCTTCTCTGACAGGAAAAATGAAGTACCCAAGAAAAAAAGCATAGTATCATAGATATAATAAAGTAAAAGCAAAGTCTGGAGTACATAAAAGGTGTTCGGTCATTTATGAATTAAAATGTCATAGCATTCAAGAAATGTGCAAACTCGATACACAAACACAAGGACGGGTTAGTACACAACAGCATGTTAATCTTCTCTACCGGGGCAGCTCGGCAATAGGAGCACACACGTGGGGCAGATCATAATTAGTAATGAATATGACAGTGCAGTAAAGAAGATAAAAGCAAGGAAATGCTATGACAAGCATAAAATCACCATGAAAAAACAAACGGTAGATAAAAGCAGAAATAAATTAATTAAAAGAAATGTGAGAAATGCACTCACAGATCACGCAAGACGAGCAAAAGCTGCAAGTAGGTGAAAACTTTCTGGATCATCTGGACATCGTCTCCAAGCAAGGTAGACAGATCAGCTGGTAAGCCAAGGCGGGCTCGCTCAGGAGCAAGAGGAACACATTCCACAAGAAGGTGGCGGATGGTCAGGAATGCACCACACTGGGTGCAGGAAGGCGGGTTCTGACGACGTAACAGGTAGCCATGGGTCAGATGGCTGTGCCCGATACGTAATCGTGCCAATCGTCGTTCTTCCAGTCTTGAAGGACGAGAACTCGTGGCCCAAACACCAAGTCGCGGCTTGACAGCATGCAATTTATTCTGAAGGTGCTCATCCCAGTTTGTCTGCCAGCGCTGAAGGAGAAGACGGTTGATTACAGGGCGAATATCAGAGCTGGGAAGCGGTGACGGATACTCAGGTCCTGTAAGGGCAGCTTCTTTGGCAACACGGTCAGCACGCTCGTTCCCTGGAATACCAGCATGGCCAGGCACCCAACAAAATTGGACATCGCAACCTGCTAGTCGTAAGGAATGGCAAGAGAGTAGAAGTTGCTGAACTATAGGGTGCACAGTTGACACATCTGTGAGACTATGTAAAGCGCTGCTGGAGTCAGAGCACAGGAGAACATGTCGGAGATGGCGTCGACGAATATAATGCAGAGTCTCCAGAATAGCAACCAATTCAGCAGTGAATACAGTGGAAGTAGGATGAAGCTTCAAGCCAGCGCTATGATCATCCGTGACGAAGGCACAGCCAACAGAATCTTCATGCTTCGAACCATCCGTGTAGAAGACAGCATAGGTACGGTACGCATCCAGAAAAGAGAAGAACTCCTGACAAAATTGTTGATTGCTGGTAACAGACTTCTTAAATTGCGTTAGATGAAAGCTGACAACTGGTGGAAGAACTGTCCATGGAGGAATGGGCAGGAGGCCCAATGGATAGATGGCAGGGACATCGAGTCCAAGAGAAGCCCCAAGGTCTATAGCACGAATGCCAAAAGGCCGGGTAGCAGTAGGTCGTGCTTGATATCTGTCATAGCGAGCACCAGCCTCAAGGGCAAAGGCCGAAGAATGGTCAGGTACGGCACGGATATGGATGTAATAGCGCAGGAGCAGGCAGTCCCGACGGTGGGAAAGAGATGGTTCATGAGCCTCGACATAGAGACTAGGAATAGGGCTAGTTCGGAAAGCTCCAAGCGAGAAACGAAGGCCAAGATGATGTACAGAATCCAGATGACGTAGGATGGAAGGTCGAGCAGAACCATATGCAACACAGCCATAATCCAATTGGGAGCGGATGAGGCTACGATATAGACGCAACATCACCACACGGTCAGCACCCCACGAAAGATGGGACACCAGACGTAGTAAGTTCATGGAGCGGAGACAGCGGTACTTCAGGTCTCGAACGTGAACAGCCCAGGTAAGTCGTCAGTCAAACTCCAAGCCCAGAAAACGAACATGATCCACATAGGACAATCGAGAACAGCCAAGGAACAGCTCAGGATCATAGGCACAGTGACGAAGGCGACAAAAATGTACGCAGTGTGTTTTGGTGAGAGAAAAGCTGAAACCAGTAGTGGTAGACCATCGGTGAAGGCGGTTGAGCGCTAACTGCAACTGGCGAGTAACTCTACGGAGATCACGTGAGCGACAGTAGATAGTAAAGTCATCCACATAAAGCAGCCCATGAACAGAAGGGGAGAGCTGCGACATCACACCGTTCACTGCAACAGCAAACAAGTGATACTCAACACACTACCCTGTGGAACGCCATTCTCTTGTGGAAACGGAGCAGAGAGAGTAGCTCCAAGCTTGACTCTAAAAGAACGTTGTTGGAGAAAATTCTGGATGAAGAGAGCAAAGTGGCCACGTAAGCCCCAGAGATGGAGTCAAAATGCCATATCGCCAAGCAGTGTCATAGGCCTTTTCAAGGTCAAAGAAGATGGCTATCAGATGTTCTTGATGACGAAATGCATCCTGAATAGCACTTTCAAGATGCGCCAAATGATCAGTAGTGGAACGGAAGCGCCGAAAGCCACACTGAAGATTGGAAATGAGGCCATGGTGTTGAAGAAACCAGACTAAGCGGGTATTGATCATCTTCTCCAAAACTTTACACAGACAGCTAGTCAAGGCGATCGGGCGGTAGCTTCCACTGGACGTGGCAGGTTTAGCAGGCTTCAAAATAGGAATAATGTATGCTTCACGCCAGGCATCGGGGAAGGAGTCTTCAAGCCAGATGCGATTGTACAGGTCAAGAAGATGTTGCTTCCCATCGTCAGGCAGGTGCCGGAGCATAGCATAACAGATGCCATCAGGACCAGGTGCCGTGTCCTTAAGTAGAATCCAAAACAGCAGCAAGTTCAGCAGTAGTAAAAGGCAGATTATAAGCTTCAGCGGTTGCAGAGCGGAACTGAAGTGACGTACGTTCGGTGCGTTGTTTATAAGTGAGAAATCCAGCTGAGTAGTGAGTAGAACTGGATACATCCGCAAAATGACGACCTAACGCAGCAGCAATTCTGTCCTGATCAGTGACCATTACACCATCGATAATAAGGGATGGAGCCGCAACGGAGGAAACATGTCCCTGTAGATGACGAATTTGCGACCAGACCGCTGTCATGGAGCTGCCAGCAGTAAGAGAAGAAACATAAGTGCGCCAGCTATGACGCTTAGTTTGCTTAATCAGATAGCGGGCTCGAGCACGAAGAAGGCGAAATTGAGCCAAATTATCAGCTGTAGGAGAACGATGAAAAGTACGTTGTGCTCGACGTCGGACCAGAATAGCGTCACGAATCTCCTCAGACCACCAGGGAACGGTGCGTTTACATCGGGAACCAGCATAGATAGGAATAGAGTCGTGTGCAGCTGCCAGGATACTCAGCTGAAAGGCCTCACAATGACCATCAACAGTAAAACGAGGTTCTAAAGTGAAATGAAAAGTGGCGGAAAAATAATCCCAGTCTGCTTGACGTAGATTATAGGCAGTGAACGGAGCAGAATGGATGAGCGGAAGACCATGCACAAGAATAGGAAAGTGGTCACTGCCACAGAGATCATCATGCACGCGCCAAGTAAGATGGGCACCAAGTTGAGGACTGCAAATGGAGAGGTTCAAATGAGAGTAGGTACCAGTAGCAGTAGTAAAATGTGTGGGACTGCCATCATTGAGGAGAAATGAGTTTGTGTTGTCAAGGAAAGTGGCAATCTCTTGACCTCGCGGCTCAGTACGAGGAGAGCCCACAGTGCATGGTAGGAGTTAAAGTCACCCACAAACAGAAATGGGGATGGAAGCTGTTGGGCAATCTGTTCAAGATCGACAGCAGTAAAGACGTCATGACGCGTAAGGTAGATACAACAAAAAGTAACAGGTTGTCTTAAGAAGACACAAACAGCTATAAGCTGGAAAACACTATTCACATGGATGAGAGCAGAATGGTAAGCATCAGAGACCCCGATTGCTACACCACCTGCTGCACGACCTGCAGTAAGCTGATCATGACGATATACAGTGTAACCAGAGAGAACTGAGTTACTAGTAGAGGTAAAATGCGTTTCCTGAAGACAGAATATGGTAGGATGAAACAATGTCAATAACTGCTTAAATTCCTCGTAGTGAGTGGAATAGCCATTTAAATTCCATTGAAGAAGAGACATGTTCAACGAGCATCGAGAACAAGAAGCGAGGTACTGCGCTTGCCTTTTTCACGGTCTTCCACAAGGGTAAAATTATCGAGCTCCTCCTCCACCATATCATCCATAAGAGACTCGTCATCACTAGGTGGACTACGTGACGTATGCTTCTGTTTCTTCGCCCCAGGTGGGCTAGAAGACTGGGTGCGTTAAGATTTCTTCGGTGCCTTGGTAGAAGAAGCTGTGGAAGAGGGAGAGGCAGCCTTGGAAGCTTGAGCCTGGAGCTGTTTTTTCCGTTCCTTCTTAGTGAGGGATTTGGTAGGAGGCTGGCTGTTTTGACTGCTTCAAAAACTGGGTTATGGAGTGATTAGGGGCAGACGAGATAGAGCCAGCTGCCGGAGCGGCAGGAGGCTGAGAAGCAGGAATTGGCTTAACGATTCGTGGAGGCGAATGATCATTCAATGGAAGCTTAGGCTGCGAAGCGGATGATGATCGGTGCTTCGTGCGGGATAGTCCTGGGTTCACAGAAGAAGCAGTGGTACGGGACGCTTTGGAAGAGACTGGCGCACTGGGAACCTCAACGTCAGTCTGGGTAGCAGAATTGACTGTCTGAGTACCTTGTGATCTGTTGGTCTTTAGAAGGGAAGAGGAACTTGTGCCGAAGGTAACTTTTGGCTGTAGCCTTCGTTTAGCCTCAGCTGCAGAGATCTTCTCGATTACCATCAGTTCACGGACCTTCTTCTCAGCCATAAAATTAGGACAGTCACGTGACCAAGCTGGGTGGCCACCTTTACAATTAGCGCACTTCGATGGGGCCGCACATGGGGCCGGACCATGAGCTACGGAACTACAATTGCCACAGATAGCAGAGGCATGACAAGAAGGGGCTGAGTGGCCAAATGTTGGCAGTTAAAGCACCGTAAGGGTAGTGGTATGTACGGGCGGACCTTCAAACGGTGTTAAGCAACGTTCAAATGCGTTGGAAGGTCAGGTAAAGCGAAAGTAATGATATAGGAATCCGTGGGCTGTACTGTACCATTTCTCTTCGTAGTAATTCGATGGACGTCTGTCACATGGCTATCCGTAAGTTCGGCACATATTTCCGCCTCTGGCAACTCTCTCAAATCGAAGCATGTGATGACTCCTTTGCTAGTATTTAACTACCGATGAGGCTCAACCAGAATAGGAACAGGTCCTAACTGAGTACTAGCTAAAAGTAATTGAGATTGTTTTTCTGATGTCGTTTGAACAAGTAGCGTCCCATTTCGTAATTTACGAATATGTCCAGGAGGAAACGTTCCTGTGGCTATATGATGAAGTTGACGAACTATAAAGGGTGACAATTTACTTAAGGCTCCAACTGTGTCAGTTGATCTCTCTTTGATAATTAAATATTTTGGTGCAAGACCAAGCTTTTCCTCTCTCTCTCTATCCTGGGTGGGTGGTTGATGCGAAGCCATAACTGAAGAAAGCCCAAAATCCTCTCAGCTTCCCCGTCGTGGTTCGAAGCGGCCAACGAGGCTGGCAGGTCCTACCTGCATGACCCTTGTCAGCAAGCTAAGCTGTGACACCAAGGCAAAATGACAAGGAGGCAGAGCCACTTGCACCGCCGACTGATGGGTACTTTTGAGAGGACCCACGTCCCACCGTGTAAGGGGAGGGACCAATGGTTCATTGGAGATTCCCGCACCGCAGACTCCTAGCATTCCCTTTCAGGGCATCACTCCTTCCGGTCCTGCTGGGTGCGCATGCGCTGCACTCCTCCGTCCCACGGCCCCGGGTCCAGCGTCATCCAAGAAAATCCAAAAGCAAAACCAGTCCATAGCAAGGTTGTCTTCTAGAAAGAGCAGTCCATATCCGAGGCTTATATTTTAACGACGCTCGATCGCAGGTTTTAAATGCCGGGTGATCGGCCCGGCACAACCCCCAACCTGGAGGACCAGTGGCTGATTGCAGTTCCGAAGAACTGGGCGATGGGGGCGCCACATCCCAACGCTTCTCACCGTTCGAGAGAGGCCAACTTCGAGATAAAGCTTTCTTTTCTATATGATACGACAAGAACATGAATGCATACATGAAACATGAAATAAGTTAACTATACATACATACATACACAAATATCGGGTGTTCTAAAAACGGCGCCCATGAACCACAGAGCACTATTCTACAGACCAAAATAAAGCAAAAATGCTATATCATGGTATGCCCTCCGGGGCCCTCCTTCAGCCGCTATGGAGAATCAAAATTTCGTGGAGACGTCGCAGATTAATTTGGAGCGAATACAACAAGCAGTTGAACCGATAGCTACATTAATAAGTGACACTAGTATCAATCTATATCGACTTTAGCTGCTATTTGGAAACAGTCAATTGGTAAACATAATCTATGGTTTTTCATTTGCTACGTTGCCACATAGTGCAATTTGTCTCTCCACACGAGGACTGGAAAGGTATTTTTTGCTTTATTTTGACTTGTAGAATAATGCTCTGTGGTCCGTGAGCGCCACATCTGATATATATATATATATATATATATATATATATATATATATATATATATATATATATATAAAGAAACTCTTAAATGAAACTAAAATGTAATGTAATTTCAGTAAAATATCTATTAGCGCCCCCAAAAATAATGGCCTCTCGCTTTAATTGGTGAAGCATGAAATGGGCCCACACGAACATTTCCAAAATAACTTCAAATAATTCCAGGTGCTACTGCTCCCCCGTCATCTACACAAAATACATTTCCGTAAGATGAAACACCAGTGGTAAAGTGCTGAGCTTTGCTGCGTGGGGTTCCTGGTTCGAACTCTGGCCAAGTAAGTTTGTGGTGGACAACATCGTGTCCATGGGTTTTCTCGCGGTACTCGTTTCCTCCCACTTTCTCATTCCACCAATTATTCCATCCTCATTCACCTGCCTTAATCATCGTCTCCGTTAGCCTAAAAGCACATAATCGTTGAACGTTTTTCATTTCATTTCCTAGGATGAAGCATAAATATTAATCTGTAATCTGAGCCCTACTTCTGTGGGGGTCCATCGAAGTAATAAAAATGTTTTAAATTCTGAGGGAGAGTTAATATTTTTGCAGGAGGGGCCCAAATATTAATGCTTGCCCCTGCCCTCCCTTCCAGGAAAATTTCCAAATTACGGCGCTGTGTGAACTTTTAGTTACAAGCAAAAGTCGAAAGCGTAGAATGTATTGGGTCAATTTTAACATTTTTCGGTACCTTACATGGAATTACATTCTCTTAATGCAAACAAACACTATACTAAAAACTAATCAATTTGAAATTATTGACACACAGAACATGCAATATTCACACGTGCTGCGGACAAAAATGATTGGGTAAAGACACGCATATGAGATGAGCAAAAGGGTTTTAGAAAAATACACAAAACAAACATACCTGATCTTTCCACATTTCCGTGAGATCGTCCACATGTTTGGTGTAGAAAATATATAGGGAACGGTTCAGTTTTCGTTCATATAATGAGTCGTCATTAAGTGAAACAAGTCTCATTTTTACTAAGTATCTTACAGCTCCATCTGCAAGAAAGAATATGAATCATTCATGAACAACTTGAAGAACTAAACTAACATATAATCACAAATACTCATCTTACATACAGTGAAATCTCTAAATTACGGACATCGCTGGGACATGATTATTTGACCATGAGAGTAGAGCAAAGTAAGAGAGGTTGTGGGTACGCCGACAGCGGAGTCTTTTTGCACCCATGCAAAGATCTAAGAAACAGTAAAACAAATTAAGACAAAACCAACAACAATAAAACTAGAAGTAAGTTAAGTAAAATACAAGAAAAACAACCACACACAAGCTAAAATTAAATTGCATACAAAACGTCATGGTCTCTTAAAAGCAGCAGCAGTCCAGGGAGAAAACGAGTGTCGTTAACAAGGAGCAAGTGCAAGTTTTCTGGAAGCTTGTAACGTTGTCGATGCCGAGCCAGAGCTGGGCAATTGACACGATGACAAATTGGTAAAAGGTCCCCACTAAAAACACATTCTGGAACTGCAACTCCTCGTAGAAGATATGCATGCGTCAAATGACTGTGTGCAATACGCAGTCGAGTTAAAAGTATTTGTTTTCGACGAGACTGTCGGAAACTAGAGGTCCAGACTCCTAGGCGTGCTTTAATGGCATGCAATTTGTTGGCATGTGCGAGATCCCATTCCGACTGCTATTGGTGTAAAAATCGAACGCCGGGTAAAGATCAGTGCAATGGAACTACGTCACGAGTGCAACACCATGAAGAGCTAAATCTTTCGTCACAGAATCTGCCTGCTCATTACCAGGAATGCCAACATGACTAGGAATCCAACAAAAGTAGACAACGGAGCCGGCACCAAGTAGAGAATGACATTTTAACAAGATACGTTAAAGTAGAGGATGCCTAATGTAAACACTACTAAGGCTGGTAAAAGCACTCTTAGAATCAGACAGAATCAGAATATGGGCAATGTTATGGGAGCAGTCAGCAGCTCATCACTGAAGATGGATGCAAACGAAGGGAGTAGGTAACCATACTGCCCACTATGCAAAGACAAACCCACAGCCAAAAGAGTCTTCTCGTTTCAAGCCATCTTTATAAAACAGGATGTGACAGAGAGCGAAATTCCTGCTGATATTGGTGATCACTCGTTGTAGACTTACTAAAACTCGCCAACTGAAAGAATATGTGAGGGCAATGAAGCTGCCAGGGTGGAACAGGAAGAAAACTCAATGGACAAAAATCAGGTGGAGCAAGAACTAATTCATTTAAAAGTTCTAATGCACGAGTCCCAAAAGATCGGCTGACACGATCTGATCATTCGCTTGAAGAACGAAAGAAGGGTGACTAGGAATGGCTTTAAGACGTGTAAAATAACGAATCAAACAACTCCTGCGATGATGAAGAGAAGGTTTGTGTGCGTCAACATACAAAATAAGTATAGGGCTAGTACGGAAAGCTCCTATACACAAGTGAATACCAACATGATGGACTGTATCCAGCTGACGAAGAACAGATGGCCTAGGGAGGAGTAAACCACGTAACCATAATCCATTTTAGAACGGTACGGTAGAGACGTAGAAGTACTGTACGATCAGCACCCCAAGAACGATGAGAAAGGACTAGCAAAATGTTGATCGCTCTCAAGCAAATATATTTCAGACATGTTCACACCAAGTTAGTTTACGGTCAAATTGAACGCCAAGAAATTGAACACTATTAGCAAACGAGAGGCGAAAATAAAGGTCGGGATCGGAAACACAAGTACGTAACCGACAAAAATGAACACACTTAGTTTCGTCAACAGAAAAACGAAACCCGGTCTGCGTTGTTCAACGATTCAGAGTAAGTTGGAGCGGTCGGGTACATATACGGAAGTCACGGAAACGACAATAGATGGTAAGGTCACCAACATAAAGGCCACGAACAAGTGTTGAGACATTACATTATTGATGGTACTGGCAAATAACGTCATACTCAGAACACTACTCTGAAAGACACCATTTTCTTGGATGAAGCGATCAGAAAGACTAAAGCCAACCCGTACCCGGAAATATCATTTGACTAAAAACTGTTCTAAAAACAAGGCCATAGGGCCACCCAGGCCCCAAGAGTGAAGTGTTGCAGAATTTCAAAGCGCCAGGTAGTGTCATACGCTTTTTCGAGGTCAAAAAAGATAGCAACTAAATGTCCACCATGATGAAAAGCGTCTTGATCAGCAGTTTTCAGATGTACAAGATGATCGGTGGTCGAACGAAATTGCCAGAAGCCATTTTGAAAGTTTGAGAATAAGGAATTCCGTTCCAAGAACCAAATCAACCGAAGATTTACCACCTTTCAAAAATCTTGGAGACACAGTGTAACACGCAGTCTTTAATATTTGTATTAATACATTTTATATAATAGTATATAAAATTTACTTTTTCATTAATTTGCATATCATAATGGAAATTACTTTTTTATTTTATTTTAACTTAGGATCATATTAATTTCATTTCATAAGGATTCATAATATTCAAGTTTTATATCGAGAATGTGACGACAGATATTGGATTTCGTATATAGAAAGATAGACTCTAGTGAGTTAGAGTTTAATATATATATATATATATATATATATATATATATATATATATATATATATATATATATAAGGCTTGTAGAAGACAACTACGCTCAAAAGGTCCTATATTGTTAGTTGAAACTAAAAATTACTGTTTCATTTCTGTTAAGCAGCTATAAGAGTACTATATAGAACTGAAAAACTATAAAACAACCTGAGTTGTAACACTACAAAAAAGGCGACAGAAAGACGGATATTTGTCCATTGTCAAAATTTAACACATAGATATCAAAACAGAAGGACAAAAACGTGTGAAAACCAAGGGATAGCTACCGATTTCACAAGAATTCTAGCTGGCGTAGCGAATCTATCAAAACAGGCTGTGAATTCGTTCCAGGTTTACCAGATGAAGCAGTTTGTAATATCAAATAATAATCATAATTAAAATATGTAAGAATTATTGTGTTTAAGAGTCAATTATGTCTTGGAAAGCTACACGTACACTTATTGTTTGGTTACCCATTCCGTCCTTCCGTATATCGTATCATAAAACTTTCTTTCAGCCGCGAAAAAAAAAAAAAAAAAAAAAAAAACTAAAAGTACTATCTGGTATTGGAGTGGGTGGAGTTTTGGCTTTCTGCTGGAGACAGACTGACTGGTAATCCTTACTCTATGAAATTCATTCAAATAAAGTTCGTTCCAGGTTTACCAGATGAAGCAGTTTGTAATACCAAATAATAATCGTAATTAAAGTATGTGAGAATTATTATGTTTAAGAGTCAATTATGTCTTGGAAAGCTACGTGTACATTGGTTGGTTACCCTTTCCGTCCTTCCGTATATCGTATCATAAAACTTTCGTTCAGCCGCGAGAAAAAAAAAAAAGTACTATCTAGTATTGGAGTGGATGGAGTTTTGGCTTTCTGCTGGGGGCAGACTGAGTGGTAATCTTTACTCTAAGAAATTCATTCAAATAAAGTTAACAGAAGATGACAACTTCATACCACATAAATATATGGTAGCAAAGATATGTACATACTTGTAAGTAAAGTAAATGTATGTTTAATTTCATTCTATAGTTAATAATTTGTAAAATTGTCACCCGGAAGCAGAAAACTCCGAAATGTTATGGTTGTCAGCGACGTTTTAAATTCTTTCCGCTAGAGGGTACCAGTGACTAGACAAGGATAAGAAAAGAAAATGTCAGGTGGTGAAAAACATATTAACCGGCCTATTTTAAATGTAAAATTTGAAGGTTATATCAGAATCGGACTCTAAAATATTTGGTATCTAATGAAAGGCCAAAGTATGCCGATTTTAGTGCTTGATTCGAAACGAGACGACAATCTATAAGTGAACTATTTGAGAATAAAGTCAATGTAAATAAAAATAGGCATACTTCCTCCCAAAATTTCGTTAGCAGGTAGATACACAATAGAAAAGGTTATATCTTTTGAAAAGCCAGTAGCATTGATGCGGGACACGACTCTTGTGCGTCAGACCTCTTTTACAAAACCGAAAATCGGGGAAGAACGAGGCAGTTGGCGGTTAGATCGAGTCTGTGCAATTGCGGCTCGTGTGACAATAGTTTTCAGCATGAACACAATAAGTTCACCATATTTAGTTGTAATTGAAGATAGGTGAATATATCTAAATTCAAGTTGAGTTTAATTAAGCACGAGAAGTTGCATTATTAGTGTTCAAAATAAGTTGGAAGAACTGTATCAATGTTCAGGACAATTTTAATTCAGACCAACATTCCCACATCGCGACGTTCATAAATATACTTGGACATCACCAGACGGAAAAACACATAATCAAATTGATCACGTTTTAGTAGATAGAAGGCGGCAATATAGCATAATTGATGTCCGGTCGTTTAGAAGGGCTGATTGTGACACTGATCCTACCTGGTAGCATAATACGAGAGAGATTATCGTTGAATAAAGGTAATATTCATTGTCCGAAAACGGAGAAATTCAATCTAAAGAAATTAGAAGAGAGCCAGGTAAGAGAGGAATACCAGATTGAAGTTTCGAATAGATTCTCGGCTTTAGAAGATTTGGAGTCTACTAGTGTTAATACCTGGATTGAAATTAGAGATAGCATTAAAATTTCAGCAAAAGAAAAATTGGGACACGCGGAAATACGTAGGAACAAACCATGTTCGACCAGGAATGCATTAAACTAACAGAGAAAAGAAAACAGGCAAAATTACACTAGCTACTAAATCCGAATGAAATAACTACACAAAATTTCGCAGATATCAGGCGGGAAACTTCCAAAACTTTTAGAACAAAGAAACGCGATTTTTTGAAAGCTAAAATTAAGGAACTTGAAGATAATAGTAAAAATAAAAAACATCCGGGACATGTATAAGGGGATCAGCGAGCTTAAGAATGGCTATCAACCTCGTGCTTATATATTAAAGAAATCTGACAGTACAGTTCTCACTGATACGGATAGCATCTTAAATAGATTGAAAGATTTCTTTGACGATTTGCTTAACACGCAACCAAAAACTAGTGTGCGTGGAGAAAAGGAGATACACACCGCAGAACCGTATATTCCAGAACCAAACCGAATAGAAGTAGAAACCGCTATAAAGAAATTAAAGAAACACAGAAATCTCCGGGTATAGATGAAATTCCGGCTGAGTTAATTTTAGCTGGAGGCGAAAAATTGTGGAACAAGATACACAAACTCATTCTCCTTATTTGGAGCAAGGAGGAATCGCCACAAGAGTGGAAAGAATCAATCATTGTTCCAACTCACAAGAAAGGCGACAAAACTAACCGTAATAATTATCGAGGCATTTCTCTTCTGTCAACATCCTATAAAATCCTTTCAAATATTCTATTAGCAAGACTGACCACATACGCAGATGAAATTATTGGAGATTATCAGTGCGGATTTAGACGAAATCGATCAATTATCGACCAAATATTTACCATTCGCCAAATACTCGAAAAAAAGTGGGAATACAATACCTCGGTACATCAACTATTTATTGATTTTAGAAAGGCGTACGACTCGGTTAGGAGAGAAACATTATACAATGTTCTTACAGAATTTGGAATACCGAGAAAGCTAATTAGATTAATTAAGATATGGTTAAAGGAATCCCAAAGTAAAGTCCGGTTTGTCTACGAGCTTTCACGTCGAAAATGGCCTGAAACAAGGAGATGCGTTGTTGCCATTATTATTTAACTTTGTTCTGGAATACGCTATAAGGAAAATCAAAGATAGCAACCAGGGCCTAGAGTTGAACGGTATTCACCAGGTTATGGCATATGCTGATGATGTAAATTTAATAGGGGATGATAGGAGAACAATAGAAACGAACGCAGAGATCTTATTAAACGCTTGCAGGGACTTGGGTTTAAAAGTAAATGCAGAGAAAACTAAATACATGGAAGTGCATCGGGACCGTAATACGGCAAATTATGGATGCGTTAAAATATTAAATAATACTTTTGATAAAGTGGACAGTTTCAAATATCTAGGATCAATATTAACAGAGGAAAATCATATTCACGAAGAAATTAAATGTCGACTAAAAGCAGGGAAATTGTGTTACTATTCGGTTCAAAATCTCTTGTCGTCGCGAATTCTGTCGAGAAATCTGAAGCTTAAAATATAGAAAACGATAATCATACATGTTGTTCTGTATGGTTGCGAAACATGGTCGCTTACTCTGAGGGAAGAACAGACTGAAAGTATTTGAGAACAAGATCCTGAGACGAATATTTGGACCCAAGAGGAACCGGAATAAGGAATGGCGGAAACTTCATAACGAAGAACTACATAATTTATACGGTTTACGCAACATTGTTAGGGTCGTCAAGTCTAGGAGGCTTAGGTGGGCGGGTCATGTAGCTAGAATGGAAGAAAGTAGAAACGTTTTCGAAGTCTTGACTGGAAAACCAATCGGAAAACGACCATTAGGAAGACCTAGGCGCAGATGGGAGGACAATATTAAGATGGATCTCGCAGAGATAGGAATACAAAGTAGAAACTGGATCCAACTGGCTAAGGATAGAAGTCAATGGAGAGCTTTTGTGAACGCGGCATTGAACCTCCGGCTTCCATAGGCCATAGAGTTAGTTAATATGGATTTTGAGATCCAAACTGACAATACTGTAAACAAAATACAGCATCTTGCGTATGCAGCAACAAACAACTATATATATTTAAAGAAGAGCAATTAAAACAAAGTTTCAAGTGGTTAAAAGTAGTGGCATTAAGGTTATAATCAGGCACCAAGGGCTTAATATGGGGCGCGGACAAAATCCAAGCGGATAAAATCCAAGAGGACAAAATCCAAGCTAAATTCTGACAAGGCGGACAAAATCCAAGGAACACTATCATGTTCACTGCTGTGATATGTGCCTGTGAACACTCTAATTAAATTGTATGTTTGTTTCTTTCTTCAATTGTCATGCATTCTAAAATTTTATCTGTAATTCTTCAATTTATTGAAATAACATTTCATTTACTTTTAAAGAACTGAAAATCCAATAAAACATGTAAGATTGTCACAGTAGGAGTGCAGATGAGTTTTAATTACTCATCACATCCATAAGAAAGTGTGTAAAAATATTGTGTGTGTACAAATACATTGTAAAAGTATGTATTTTCTTCTCAATTTTATTATATACAGTATAATACATTTAAGACACTCAGCATATTATTGTGAGACCAATCATTGCAGTATTTTAATTCCATTCTTATGAGGTGGCATACAGAAGTCTTGATTTGTTTGTTGGCAGTGTTTTATGTATATTTTGAAACAAATAATTATGATATACTAATCAAATTTTCGTCAGAAACGATCAAAATGTGAAATATGTAGTATGTATTTTTAATAATGTAATAATGTGTGTGAATTAAATAATGTAAAAGTGTTATCTAGAAAATCGAAATGTGAAAATGTGTCTAGACAAACTAAATGAAAATGTATATATTATTGGTTATTTTGAGAAGTGTAACTGAAGTAAATACTTTGAGGGTGGAGAGATTTTTTTAATCTAAATTATATCTTTTTAATTTTAGTTTTACTTTAATTCTCAATAAATATAATAGAATTAAGTAAGTAGTGGGTCTTTTTAAGACTGGGCTGCTTTGCTGTTATTTGTTATCTCTGATATAGCAAGCCAGTGCTTTCATTTTCTGATCAATTTATGTGAGTATACTCTTTTTAGTCAAAATATTTCTGATCACCCAAAATTGGATTCACCTGGGCATGTCCTAGCAGTGGCCAGACTATTTTATGAGTAATTAAAGATCATCTGCACTCTTACTGTGTCAATCTTACATATTTTATTGGATTACATATGGTAAGTACCAGAATAATTTGTTTCTCGCAGGCTTGTTGAATTCCATTTTCTTCAATATGAGATGTTCGGAACTAGTAAGGTAAAAACACACTATTCTTTGATAAACTAAGGTGGCAGATAGTTCATGCGTAAGTTCAGATATCAAAGAAAGTCCGAAAGGGACTACAGGACTTTAAATAAGGAACTCACATTTACAGGAATGGCATTATAGAAATTATATAAAGATTTTTTCCTTCTTTTTTTTTTTTTTTTTTTTATTTTAGCTCTACCGACTTTTATTTAAATTTCATTAATTCCTAGTATTTTATTTGACACATCATTAAATTTTCTTTAAATTTGGAAGATACAACATTCCTATAGATAAAGGGGTAGTAAGAGAGGAATTTGTATATGATTTTCATACGGAGATTTCTCTTTTCTTCCCCTGCACTCCACAACAGCTAGTAAGGGCAACAGGCCGATACCTGGAGTTGCAAATCGAAATCTTACCTGGTTTCAAAAACGGAAAGATATGAGCTTCTAGTCAAACTACCGGAAAACGGCCACAGTCAGTAAAGAAGCTTTCCTATGAGGGAGTCAGATGGCGTAACATAGGATAATGAATGTTATCAGGACTTGGTGCAGTATCCTTGGTGGCGGATAGCACGTAGTCGAGGTCTGCACCACAAAAAGGTGAATTATATGGTTCCACATCGCTAGTGTTAAACGATAAACGTGTGCGTTCAGCGTGTTGTTTATAGCGATTGAATTCCACAGAGTACTGGCTGGAGATGGAAGCAAAATATCTATCTAATTAATTCGCTATTTGCTCTTGATCAGTGACCAGACACGTCATCTACGTGAAGGGCTGGAATAGAGTGCAGTTCATCAGAATCGTGCAATCGTGCAATCGAAAATCGGCGAATTTTCGACCAAACTATTTGACTATAAATTAGAGGTGTTCGCAACAGAGAGGTTACACAAGTTTACATTAAACAAAATCGAAATGCTGTAATCAGAGTTCGGATTACTGGGAAATCAGGAGGAAAGCCCCTTCTGCAAAGAAGCAAATGTTTAGGTACATATGTACTGTAAATTATACTACTTGTCTAATAATCATCTTAAATAAAAGCCTTATTTCAACATAAAGACTAGCAAGAGGACTAGTACGGAAAGCGCTGTAGCTAGTCGAAAACAACGGTGATGGACTGTGTCAAGTTGTCTCAGCAGAGAGAAGCGAGCAAGCGCATAAATAACAAAACCAAGATCTAACTTGAACCGGATTAGACTACGCTATAAGCAGAGCAACACAGTTCAATCAGCACTCCACGTGCGGTGAGACAAGTCAAGAAGGAGATCAGAACGCGGACACAAGAGTACTTTAGAGTCAACGTCATAATCTAGTTAGAAAAAAATGAAAAAAGAGGAGTGAAAACAGCCGACAGTTAATAAGCTATATATATATCCTCACTGGCAGTGGTTAAGTTACTTTGTTTTCGTATTTTCTGAATAGTACGGAGTTCGTAACATTTAACAATGTAAAGGCACAAATGTTACGCAGGAATACAATATAGAAACATATGTATTTAATGAAAAACAAAGCATGAAAATAAGAAATATTTTTTGAATAACAATTATAAATCAAGGAGTGAAATGAAACAGGGGTCTTTGTGCCGCAGAGTAGGTCCAGAATATTCAGGCTTAAAAACATTAGCTCTGCCTTTTACCAGGAAAATCACCACCTTAGAAATTGTTTCTTAACAACTCCTCAGTGAACATTTACTTTGAAAGGACTTTGTCGTTTTGCGTGTAAACACTGCACTCGGAAATCTGACATAAAAACTGGTGTAAAAACCATAAACCAACCTGTACTAGGTGCCCACTAAAAGATACAAATGGTACTTAACCAAATCAGAACAGGAGTGAAACAGCGGAGCCCTAGCGTAGTGGGTGCGTCCGTAGTAGTCAGGCGCGTTGGAGACTGTGGGTAGACCGCTTAAATGAGGATTTAGTTTTTAAAAAATTACGTTAGGTTAGTCCTTTCTTAACACGTTTACTGCGATTACTTGCCTTTACGGTTGGCAAAATTCCGACAATGCCGTCTGGAAACTATGGACAATTGACCCCTTTGTAGTAAAGGATTTGAATAAGTACTCTGACAAATATCTTTCATTTCTTTTTTACACACCATCTACACGATGTTCACACTTGAATATGTAATTGCTCCTCCATTTCTATATAGCCAATGGTTTCCTACATTTGCAACACTTTCTGCTCAATTTCAATAATTCGTGCCGCAAAACGTAATAACTCTTCACCAACATATATTCTTATAAAAACTCAAAAATGAAATGTCACATAGAACTGCCATCTTGTTTGAGTACGGGAAACTAATTTCTTCATTACACCCTAATGTCTAACGTCTGCATGCCTCCACTCAAAATACTACCAATAACACGAAGCTTTTTACGTTTTAAAATACATTAAACTTTAGTTAGCGTGAATTTCATGAAAATTAACCAATTCATCATTTCTTTCCTGGAAATTTTATATATTTTTCATATTTTGAACCTACTCTCTGGCACTTAACCTGAAACAGGAGTAACTGAAAGTAAAGTATATTAAAATAATTATTACGTAGTTAGTAATACAACTCTAAAAATAGATTTACGTTGCTATATTTCAGGGCCGCCATCTGCGAAACGGAATAACTAGAATGTATTCGGAAATAGTATAAAGCATAAAAGATAATGCAAAATATGATGTAATTTTGTTTCTCATTTCAAGCGACTTCTAGTAAAACTGAATGAAAATTAATATCTTACGGTTCCTTTCCATGTGCAGTCACTCAAATTAATCGTAAATCACATTTGGGTTTACTCGAGCTCACAGTTCTACCAAATAAAAATTTATAGGTAAAATACAATGTGAAACATTTTTTGTAAAAGAATAACAGTGAGGATATAAGTAATTACGGTTTGCACGGCTTTTGAGTGACAGTAAATGTATTGTATGTGTGTGTCTTCCAATGCCTTCCATTATGTGTATACCTCCCGCCGCTGACGCTCCTGCTCCCTAAGGACGCACCCCGTCGCCATCGCTCGGGCACCTCTGTTGCAGTTTCAGTAAGAGAGCAATCTTGCTTTTTAGTACCCACCTAGCACAAGTTGGTACGGATTTTATGCACTGCACTTTTTATGCCATATGCCCTCCAGAAGTCAATCTGCAACTAATAATGTAGCTCTTCATTTGGGTTAAGTTTAGAGTTACCCCTCCGCTTTTTATAAAAATCAGGAAAATTTACAAGAGTAATGAGGTAAGAAATGATAATTTGAAGTTTTTATTTGATGTTTAGGAATGTAAGTTTGGCAGGATAGTTATGTTTAATGCAAGAAAAGATATGTGGAAGTTAGTACTATTTGCCGGATTCGGAAGCATTCGCGGAAGGTTTCAGCACCATGGTGCTTGTAAAATATGGCGAACAGGTGTAACGGATGCGCAAGAATAATGAAGAAAACCTTTTACATTTTTGTGAAGCCCACGGAGTACTGAAGTCAAGTGAAATGTAAAATTTTTTAATACTTTGAGCACTGTTGTTTGTATGTTGCAAAGTCCAAGGGCACCTTCAGACTGGAGGGGCAACTCTAAACTTAAGCCCTTCATTTAGTGCAAGCTCTGCTGACTGAAATACAAAGCTCTTACCTAACCTGAAAATGTAAGCAGTGTGTCTGAATTTGGTAGAACCGTCTGCTTGAGTAATGCCTTACAATCTCACAAATCTGCACCGATCATTCTTCTTAATGTGTACGAACAATATTTTCTGGAAACAATGCATTCATAATTATATTTCTGCTGGTCTCCCAATATTATAGATGCAGTCAGGTCAGTTTGTACCAGGTTCGATTCCCGGCGGGAGTTCAAATGGTTCGGATTTCACGTTAATCATTAGGGGCAAGATTCTAGAACACAAGTCCTCCTTCCCATTTAGCTGCTATAAAGACAGAAAACAACATGCCCAGTGGGGCTTTAACCCGCCTTCACTCGCTCACGCTCGCTCGGCAATACTATGTGAATTAAATATTGAAATTTGGTACAGAAAGGAACCAACTTAGCTACTAATCTATATGAGGGGGACCTGTGTTCTAGAATCTTCCCATCAGGAGGTCCTGTCTTATATAGCCTCGCCGCAAAAACGGACGTTAAACTCAAAATTAACTCGTCAGTTTCTAAAAATCCTTTGCAGAGATTGAGGATTAACTAGTGAATTTTTAATTTTTAAACAAACGTCTTTTGTTTTAACATACACAATACAATGTCTTCTTAAATCCAATAATTTTCATGTCTCAAACACTATTTGCTGCACAAGAAAAAACAGCGCAAAAATATATTCTAGCATATGTTTATTCAAGCTAATTTACATTTGGTTTTAGCTTAACTTACAAAAAGCATTAATATTTTACCTGCACCCTTAGACTATATGGTAAATTTTAATTTACCGGATTTTACTTACCCGATAAGAAAGTAAAGGAAGCACGTGCATGTACAAATTTGTGCTTTCAAAATGTTAATCAGCAGCATGCACCTTCGCCGCTTTTATTTGTTTATCTTTTATCATCTGTTGGTATTTGCGGGAAAATACTTCGCATGCGCAATCTGCGCAATGATGTTTAGCGAGGGTGCCGAGATATTCAATAGCATGAAGTTATCGAATGCACAGGATAATTTCGATTCGAGATTATCGAATGACGTACACCTAATAATTTACAACACAACGAATAATTTACCTTTTAGTTTGGGGTAATCAGCATACCAGCTGTAATTGTTTTTTTGCTTTACTTGTGTTGTATCACAAATTTTCTACGATTGTAACGGAGTGAGGACCTTGGTTTCATTCATGTTTTTCAGTTCGTTTATCATTTCCTCATTCTGCCGATCCTCATTTCCTCAATCTGAATTTGCCGATCGCAACACAATACGAGATGTGTAAGAATCAGATTTTGAAGAATCACATTTTTAGAAAGCTTAGTACAGGGATTTTATATCCAAGCAGCACTTTACTCTTTTAACTTAAGTTAACCTAACCTGCATTTAATGTAAAAGGGGCAAAATACTTTGTGGAAATTCGAAGGGGGTTACTAGAAAATCAAGAGGTGACTCTCCAGAAATTTTTCAGGAATGAGTTATTTTAAAACGAAAGAGTTTTGGCCACTAACGTGTGACGTTATATCGCAAAATCAGTATATGATATCCATTACTTCGGACTAAAACACAAAGTTTGAGTTCCGCTGATGCAAATCGATATAGAAAAAACGAGGTCCCAGAACTGATCTTTCCATTTCAGACACAGTAAATATTATTAGTTTATATTACAGACCAATAATTCTGTAAATAAGCGATATATGCATGTACCTGGCATTTTTTTCGAATGGAAATGATTTAAATTGGACTGAACTGAAAGACGAATATGATATAAATTTTCTTCACTGTTCTTGTACTTAGCTCGTGTGTCTTTGATGCGCATAGTCCCGGGTTCGATTCCATTGGGAAAGAAGGCGTATTTACGATTTTGTTTCGGTGAGGGGTTTTCTAACTTTCGGGAGCGCTTTGCCTGAAAATGTGAAAATTCTGCAAGATATTTCATATACTTTACTATAGAAGGTAAGATTTCGGGGGGGGGGATTAAGCCCGGAAGATCCCCTAAATACGCCACTGTAGCTACCTATGTGTAGAATTTGTTCAAAGACAAACTCGAAAATATGTTATTGTTTGATTATCGATTTTATTTATTTCGAATCCATTGTTTCATTTAAAATAAAAAGTACCGACCACCACAATAACTTTCTCGCTCCAATTCCTTACACTAAATCTTTTTGCGCTGCTGTTATTCAGGAGACGTTTTCTGGTGAAATATGAATAAAATTATAAGGCGTCTTCTTGACAAAGTTCACCCAGAAATAACTCACCCTAAAATTAAATTTTCCCTTGTAGATTTGTCCATAAAAAGAAATTACTCATGCCATATCTTAGGCTGATAAATGAAATATTTTTTAATGAAATATGAACAAAATTGCTTGTCTTTTTTTTTTTTTTTTTTTTTTTAAATCGTCCGAAAAACAGTGTTCGAAGAGGGAAAAAAGCAGAGGCGGTTTGTTTCAATGCGATTTTAATTCGGCATACCGGCTATCTAAAAGTTGAAATACAGTGAGGGTATGTTGCCTAAAAGATTGCATTTCTATTTACATAATGACTGGAAATCACTGGAGAGCTTCCTTTTAGCTAAGGAGGGTAGGGCATGGATCCCTCGCCAACAACCTTCTGGGGGAAAAAATCCCCTTATGTTGTATTATAGAGTATTACAGTATACACGAAAATGTTCACATATCGAGTTTTTTATATTAGCAATTTCCTGCGGGAAAGCTCCCGGATCCCCTACTCGACGGCAGAGTTGGCGTAGGTCAATGAAAACTTGACCCACTGACCCCCCTATCGTAACTCACCACTCACCGTGACCCAATCTGACCCACGATCTACCATGACCTACCACCCACTGTGACCCACCATTATCCATTACCCACTGTGACCCACTATGATCCACTATCCCTCGTAACCCACTCTGACCACCACCCACCATGAACCACTCTCATTCACTGTGACATACTCTGACTCATCAAATTCCATCGTCATCAACTCTGATACATGATACACGGCTTCTTCTCTGCTGACTAAAGAGTTTACACTTGTAATAAAACAAAGCTGTGAAATTGTCAATAATCTTCTTCTTCTTCTTCTTCTATGGCACTACAGCTCTTTGACGAGCCTTCACCTCCGTCAGAATCTGCCTCCACTTCTTTCGGTCTGCGGCACTCGACTCCCAGTTCCGTATTCCCATTTCCTTCATGTCCTCTAGGACCGTGTCTCACCATCTCCTCCTTGGTCTTCCCCTCGTTCTCTTTCCTTCGATGTCAGCGAAGAAGATTTTCTTCACTACTCTTTCTTCCCCCATTCTGACAATATGTCCCACTCATTGCAATTGGCTAAGTTTGATGTGCGTTACTATGTCTACGTCGTCGTACTTATTGTAGAGTTCATTATTATATCTCATTCGGTATGTGTTTTAGTCTACCTTCACACCTCCACATATTTTCCTTAAAATCTTCCTTTCAAAGTTCCCTAGTATTTCCGTATAGTCCAGCATTCTGATCCATATGCTACTACGGGCCTGATTAATGTTCTGTATATCCTGTTTTTTGTAGTTTTAGAGATGAGATTTGATTTTAGTAGGGGCAGCAGTGCAAAATATGCTCTGTTCGCAGTGGTGATTCTTCTTTTGACTCCCTCACTTTGGTCGTTATTTGATGTGATTGTTGTTCCTAGGTAGATAAATTCATTCACTATTTCGAAGTTGTGTGATTCTATATTTATGTGTGTCCCGATTCTTTTCAGATGTCCTGTGTTCTTAGATACGACTAGAAGTTTGGTTTTTCCTTCATTTATTTCAAGTCCTACTTGTTTCGCTTCTTTCTCCAGGTCTATAAACGCTTCTTTTACTGCTTTCAGACTTCTTCCAATGATGTTAATATCGTCTGCATGCCCTAGAATTTGATGGCTATTGGTCGTTAGGGTCCCTGTTCTTTTTATGCCGATTGTCTTACTGCTGCTTCTAGTACCAGATTAAATAGTATGGGGGCTAGTCCATCTCCCTGCCTGACACCTTTCTGCCTTGGGAACGCTTCTGACATATCGCTTCCTATTTTCACTTGGGATTTCGATTCCTTTGTACTGATTTTACATAACTGAACTAGCTTTCCGGGTATCCCTAGTTCCTGGAGTGCATTTCACATTTGCTTCCTATTTATCTTGTCGTATGCTGTTCTGAAGTCTATGAATAAGTGATACGTGGTTATGCTTTTTTTTTCAGAATTTTTCAAGTGTCTGTCGCATTGTGAATATTTGGTCCGTGGTTGATCGTCCTTTTCTAAAGCCACCCTGATATTCTCCTACCAGTGCTTCGTAGTATTCTTCCAGTCTATTGCGTATGATGGTTGTAAATATTTTATATGCTGTTGTGAGTAATCTGATTGCTCTATACTTATCGCAGGATATTTGGTCTCCTTTTTTATGTACGGGGTTTATTATCCCTGTTTTCCATTCTTCAGGTATGTCTCTTGGGTCATTCCAAATTTTGCAGATCAGTTTGTGTAGAGCAATCACTATTTCCTCTCCTCCTTTCTTAAGTAACTCTGCCGCTATTGTGTCAATTCCCGGTGCTTTGTTGTTTTTAGATTTTTTTATTGCTTCTTTAACCTCTTGAAGTGTTGGGGTCTCTGTTTGCATCTCTCTAGTTTCTTTGTTTTTGAAATTTGTCTGAGCTGTTTCATCTGGTTCATCCGGTTCGTCGTGAAAAGTTCTTTCGTAGTATCTAGACCACCGGTTCAGTATCTCCTCCTTGGAGTTTAGTATGCTGTTGCCTTCATCCCTGATTGCAGTGCAGTATGGCTTAAACCCCCTTTTCAGTTGCTTAACTTCCTTGTAAAAGAACCTTGTTTCCCCTCTATATCGTACGTTCTCAAGTTCTGCTATTTTGCTCTCTATACTGGATTTTTTCTTTTGTCGGAGTAGTTTTTTTGGCTTTTCTCCTGGCTTCATTGTAAATTTCTTGTCTTTCCCTTGTTCTCTGAGTTAGCACGTTGTTCCTAGCTACATTCCGTTCCTTTATTGCTATCTCGCACTCGCTGTCAAACCAGTCGTTCCGTTGAGGTTTGTTCCTCTCTCCGATTGTTTCTTCTGCTGCTCTAACTATGTTGTCTTTTATTGATGTCCATATATCGTTGACGTTTTGTTTTCCTGTCCATTGTGTTTCCTCCATATACTGAGTGACTTTGCTCCTATATTCGTTGACTCTTTGTTCGTCCCTTAATTTCTCTATGTCCCATTTCTAGACTTGGGGCATGTTGGGCTTCCGTTGTGTACTTATTTTTGTGTAGATACGAGTTACTACCAAATAGTGATCGGAGTCTATATTAGCTCCCCTCCTTGTTTTCACGTGTTGTATATTGCAACTGTGTCTGCTGTCTACTACAACATGGTCAATCTGATTTTCGGTCTTCCCGTCCAGTGATCTCCATGTTACCTTGTGTATTCTTTTATGTGGGAACCATGTGCTAACCGCAAAGCCAATTAACCTTATGCCGTTGCCCTTTGTTGTTTCATGTGCGCTATATTTCCCTATCGCTGGGTAGAAGCAGCTTTCTTTACCGATTTTTACATTCATGTCACTGTAATCGTGATTTACGTCGTGGTTCGGAACGACTTTTATTTCTCATATATCCCCTTTTCTTAATTGTGATTCCCAGTTACACCATGACGTATACGATCACTTGCCCATGCTTACGGTTTTCAACTCACGATGACTGGGAACATAGCGGATGAAAGCATAAGCAACGTAAATAAAATATTGGTTAAGTTACACATATGATATTACAACAAATGACAAAATAATCTTTTGGTAAAACGAGTGTAATGTTACTATATAAGCACAAATATTACAAGCATATATGTTTCAAATGCATCTATTGTTAACAACTCAGTATCAGTAATACAACGGTGTGGTGGCTTGAATAGCAGATAATGTGGTGGCTTAATATGAAAGATAACTCACGTGTTTCTTCGGCTAGCCTGTTGGCGTCGCACTTCCTCTGTCCTGTATTACTCCTGAAGCTGAAGTTTTAGGATGGAGTCCCACTCGTGTCTTCTCCACTAATTATTCCGAATGACGCTGTGTGTTTGTTGTCAACTTTAAGATCTCAATCAAGTCGTATTTTAAAGCTCCGCTTACGTTCACAATAATAAAGGATTTCACTTGACTAATAATATAACAAACGTTTAATTTTTAACACTGATGTATGAATTGTTAAACTGATAGTTTAGGCTTCTTTGTCACAAACAAGCTACAACTCGAAACGAACGGGCTACATTCTAAACAGCAGGGTACGCTGCTCTTGGGAGGAGGGCGCGCTACGACGCGAAAACTGAGAGCAAGAAGGCTCCCTCAAACTGTCCACTGCAGACTGAGCGCTTTTTCCAGTTCGCTATCATATACATGTTTTCGGGTGTGGAGCTCTACGATGATGACGCATGATAACAAATTCACACTCTTTGGCTGAAAGAGTACGGACATTTTAAATAATCAAATCAGCGTTGAGCACCGTCAAGAAGTAAAGTGTCTTTGCGACTTCCCCGTTCCTTTCGGGACTGAGAGCGTTCACAAAGAGGGTTGTTGTTTCTACGTCGTATGTCCAAACATGGTTATGAAATCGAACGGAAGTCTACCAACACAGATGAACAAACATTCCAAAACGGTGACAAAGAGTTTCTAGAACATTTTGATTTATACGAGGGTTGGTTAATAAAGTTCAGAATAAACCTATCCTTTTTCAATGTTTCTTTTAAATCGCAAAAATGAGCTATAGGACGGTGACATCACCAACAATTACTTTCATATCATATTTCGGACATTCGTCATATGCTTTCTCCAGCTGGTTATAGAACTCGTCCTTGACTCTATCATCCTTTTCTTCGGTTGGTGCGTGGGCTGTGATAATGGTTATGTTGTATGGATTTGCTCTTACTCCGATTTTACATATCCTGTCGCTGACTGGCGTGAAGCTAATTATTTTACTATGTATTTGACCCCTGACTATGAATCCCGTTCCAAATTCTTTCTTTTTGTTGTTTCCACTGAAATAGATGGTTTCCTTTTGTCTTTAGTGAATGCCTTTGTTGTCCCATCTCATCTCTTGTATGCCACATATGTCTATGTTATATTTCTGAATTACGTTTGTTAGTTCTTGCAGAGCCCCGGTCTATGTAGTGTTCTAACATTCCACGTTCCAAGTACCAGTCCTTTGTTCTTTTTTCATTTCCGGTCCGCTTCCCCTTGATCCATCCATTCCGAGGCGATTCTTCCGGTCTTCTAGCAGTAGTTTTTTTTTGGGGGGGGCAGGTTGTCGGCCTGACGCCCAATCCCAACCTGGAGGACCAGGCCCGACTTCTTCCGTCCCCTTACTTTCCACAGGGATTTTTTACCATAGAGGTTTTATACCCTGCCTCCGGTAAGGGTTAACAGCAGCACCACTTGAAAGCGAAGTCGGACTTAGGTGGGACAGGTGTGAGGCTTCATTTCAAAAACTGATCTGCCATTCGGTGCACTTCACCACCCGATTAGGTGCCTGTCAATAATCGGAGCTTGAATTTCTACGGTCAATCTCTCAAGCACCACTCTGTTACAATAACCGTGGATCTGACCTTTACGATATAAAGTGGTGAAGTGTTTGTCAGTGTGGAAATTGAAGCACTTCGAGGCGGGGGGAGTTAGTGTGTGCCTAAAATATACTTGTACTAGGACAGTATCCTTGCAAGCGTTAATTTCTCAACACATTCCAAAAGAAATTTCTATTCGCAGGAAAATACCACTGTACAATATGGAAAAGGTTATGATATTTTAGTTCACAGTATTTTTCTCACTAAGATCTGAAAAATCACTTTTTCGTAGCGTATAAAGGTGCTCGGGTACCCTCTGTGAGAGCATCTCCAATTGTAATTTGGGTAATCACTAAAACACCCAAAGTGATTTAAATTTAAGTTACAAATATGCATAATTGCAATTATTATGAATATTTATTCAAAGTAGTTTATCTCTAGTTATAAAAAGCAAAGAAGAGACTTATTAAAAATTAGGTACAAAGTTGAATGACACAAATAAGCCATTAGTAATACAAGTATACATTTTCCGTAACTCATAATTTGCTACCTTAAAATAAATCTGAAATCAGGTTTCTTTCCTGTTGGCCTTCAGAACCTTTTCGTGGTAAATCATCCGCAGCAAAATTATGTCCATTCTTCAGCCAAGAAATAACTAGCTCGTCTTCTTTGAGCTTGTCTAGTGGTGGGCCATTAACATTGATAAACAACAAGTTAGACAATATTTGAGCACTTAGTCTATTTCTAATATCAGTCGTCTGTAAATTCATTAGGGGAAATCCCCGTTCGCACTCTGTAGTGGAAATTGGTAATACTTCTACCCGACGTGGAAACTTCTGCAACTACTCATCGATAATCTTCTTGTTAGACTTGTCTGTTCAGCAAGAAGTATCACCTCTCTATCACCAAAAACTTTTCCATATCGACCATGTCAGTTTGCAATGTCGAATCATGGAGAAGAGACACTTCATCTACGACACCTTCGATAGGGAATCTTGTACATAAATTATCAATTAAAGCCTGATAAATTGATGATTTCTTATTTGTTCATAAATTTAATTTTTGTAATTACACATGAAGGTTTGATGTCATTGCCAAGTTCCTTCCCCCCTAGAAAGCAAGGTTCCGGGGAAGTGTTCAGAGGTTCCTGGGAATTTCCCACCTTCTTCTCTTTCAATTACCATATTACTGTTTGTCATAGGCCAAATTACGATGAATTTCAATTAAATTATCATAGTGTAATTATTTCCTTGTTGAATTATCGATACTTTTCAGTGGAAAAAAGAATGAAATTTGAAAGTCCAAATCAAGGTAAGTAGACTAACGTAAAGGGAAAAAAGTGTAAAATTGTCCATATAATTATGCATACAGTCCAAAAACTTAAAAATTTCCGAGGAATTAAGCTTACAGTGCAAATTTTGTGTCTCTTTTTCTCACAACTTTATGGCTTGATTGCCTTGTGCTCTAAGCGTTCCATATAATAAACGCAAGCTTCACCATTTATTATAGTAGCAAGCAATGGACATATGACGCGAAGCACTGTATTTTTTGTTTTTGAATTTTTTCCTCAACTAATATCGATCGTTTTCGATTATTTTTACAAACCAACCCACTACCAATTTTCCATATATAGAAAGTGCCCCCCCCCCCCCGTCATAAAGAAGAATTTAAAAAAAAATGCTATGAGACGTTCTGTTGATTTACAATAAAGAGTTAATACATTGAATTTCAGCTCCGTAAGTTTAACGGCTTGCGAGATACTAATTTTTTTTTTCGAAAAAATTCGGATCCTCACTACCTCTTTAAGCAATATAACATCCCAGTTTGGATTAAGGCCTGTATATACAAAAAGTCATTTCATTTGACTTTGCAATTTGGCCATAATGGTAAGGCACACATTGTTACATTCCATTTTTTATAGAATAATTTATATATTACAGTGATTCAAAAATGTATTTTTTCCAGTAGTTAGCTCCTCTAAAAACTCACAGGACTCGAAAGCCAAGTAGTAGTATAAGCCCTATTGCTATTATTACAATTACAAATATCAATATCAAAAAGTGCCTGAAGTTCTTTTTTCACTTACGTAAAGGGGTGAAATGCCCATTGGGGGGGAAATGCCCACCCCCGATAAAACAAGGAAGGGTATATGAAGTGGCAGCAGTGATACAATTATGTGAAGATGCAATTTCCTGGAAGGCGAAGGTGATACCAAACTACATTGTGTGGAGAAATTGAAGGCATACAGGCTGGCTGATTTAAATGTGGTAAATACATAAATTTTGCTTTGCATGTTTTTTTGAACGTTTCAGATTTATGGAGAAAGAATGATTATATTGGTGCATTGGGAAATCCAATGCATGTGCGTTGCACAAAGTAGGGTTCTGCTGTTCTGATGCAATAATGGTCTGCCGCCATGCCATGCAGTGTTGCGAGTTTAATGAATTGAAACTATCTTGTTTGACATCGGGGTGATTTGTCCACTTGGTGTCGGGCTGAATGGCTCATGGACGTTTCACCTCACTGACACGCTTGTCATTCCAGTAATACTGAAATACTTGATTATGCTGCAGCCAAATTACATAATTTTCTTATGTCTCCCAAGTCACTCAACCCATTATCTGCAATCATTGGATCGTGCATTTTCTTAACTTCTCAAAATACATTTTTATGCGGAATGTTCACATTGAATCAAAGCAAATCCTGATCACAAACCCACACGCTTGCAATTTAGAGAACTGAGTAATCAAGCATGGTCGAAAGCAGCGACAGTAGGAAACGGAGCGGCTGGATTCCGTGCCTGTGCAATATTCCCTTTCAATACTGGTGTAATTCCAGAACACGCTTCGGGAAGAGTGTCACTCTAATTCCAGTAGTTCTAGTTCCAACTTGTCAAGTCCAGGCCTACCCTCCCCCTTAACGTCTAATGTTCCTTTCACTTTCACCAACTTGTCAAGTTCAGGCCTACCCTCACCCACAACATCAAATGTGCTATCCACTTTCAGTATGGAGCGTGATGCCGTAGTAGACCTAGAATCCACACAAGCAAATGGAGCTCAGCATAGCAATAGAAACAATACGGCGATGTTTGAAGACATTACACCGGTACCTGTTGTACCTGCTTCTACATCCAAGCGAAGGCTACGAGCAACAATTCTGACTGAACATAAGTTTCGCTCTCCACAGAGATCAGCAACATCTAGTACAGAAGCTTCCGTTCCTCCTAAGAAGAAGAAGGACGTAGGCGATGCAAATAAGTTCAAAAAGTCAAAACAAACTATGCATTCTAGTAAATTATTCGGAAAAAGTTTAAGTTCTTCAGGCGAAAATCAGTACAACCATATAGACTCATCTGATATAGATGAAGATAACTATTGCGGAATCTGTGGTAGACATTATTATAAACGTACTGGATCTATGTTTACATGTCAGTGGAACAAGTGTGTTCGTTGTCAAATGTGGCTCCATGAAGTATGTACACGGTTTCCAAATGTGTGTCCTAAATGACACTCACTGTCTCAGAAAAGTAGAAACATGTAAATTCTGTTCATTTCCTTCACCGAGTGTCATTTTTTCTGCGTTTATCATATTTTTCATTTGGAGTTAGCGTAGTACTCCCGTAAAACTGCTTTATGTTATTAATTTTGTGTTGTGCAAAACACGTTTTACTTTTATCAAGACACTTATATTTCACAGCTAATGAATGGAGCTAAACAAGCTTTTCCATATTGAATTTTGAATTAATATGTGTTTTTCTATTCTGTATTTTCAAAGGTCAGGATGTATATCAGTAACTAAATGCTTTCAAGGTAGATTTTTGTAACTTATACCGTAATATAATTTCTTGTAGTGTGAGAACACCTATCCAACGTGATTTTCAAATGCTATGAATTTTCGCCTTATATTGGTGTTTGGTGTTAGGTGGGTGGGCATATAACCCCTATCTCTAGGCGTTTTACCCGGACGATGGGGTACGACGCCCATTTTGCTATTACAGTACTTTACAAACATCAGTGTATCTCCTTCAGTATAAAACATTACACAATGTAGCTTCCAGGTAGAAATACCGAAGGACGTACCTTTCATTTCGTATAGTTTGTTTTCCTGTGCATTTCGATTCATAGTCGCAAATAAATAAAATATAAAAATTTGGGCGTTTCACCCCCGCTTACTCTATATATACTCGCCTCAGGTAAGTAGGCAGAAACAAATGGAAAAGGAAGGGAAATAGAGGGAGATCTTGAAAGTGAAACGCAGACAAATTCACCAGTCTTCAGAAGATACTGTCTACAATGCAGTGAGCAGAGTAGATCGGTAGGTCAGAGTGAGTCGGTGAGTCGCAGTGGGTCATGGTGGGTGGTGGGTCGCAGTTGGTCATTGTGGGTGGTGAGTCACAGTGGGTCATGATGGGTGGTGGGTCACGGTGGGTGATGGGTCGCAGTGGAAAAAATGAAATGAAATATTTCAGTTTTACGTCCCACGGTTATGCCGGTTAGGCTAAAGGAGACGGTGATGATGAGAGATGAGTGAAATGGTAGAATGAAGAAAGTGGGAGGAAACGGGAGAACCCCGAGAAAACCCACGAGCACGGTGTTTGTCCACCACAAAGTTCACTTGGCGAGGGCTGGGATCGAACCCGGGACCCCAAACACCAGAGGTGAACGCTCTACCACTGAGCCACCGCGCCCCCATGGGTCGCAGTGGGTCACATGCTGTTGACCAAGACCCACTGACCCATTCAGAAAACTTGACCCACTCCACCTCTGCTAGACTGAGAGATATTCCAAACCTCTGGAAGAATTACCCCGACAGCAGACAACCCCTAAATCCGCTCATGCCAAATCATGACATTTATGTGAATTAAAAAGACAACCTCATACAATTGACAATTCAATATGGCACATGAAAATATAAACTAGATGAACTTCTTTGAAGACGTCTCATTTTAAAAACAAAAGGTAGGAAAAAGATAACCAAAATGTATAGAAATTATTTCTACATAAGAAATATTTTTTTATGTGCAAAGCTATTTGTCAATTACTGTGTATAAAAATAGATTTACTAAAGGTATTTAGTATCTAATTTCCAGTGACGGTCTGTATTGATAAAAAAAAAAAAAAAAAAAAAAAAAACAGAGGCGGTATGGCATACCATACCGTTTCACTTCGACCACTGCTTCCAAGAATAAGGTATTCCTTGTAGAGTTTTTCAGGGCAAGTGAGTTATACCATATTAGCAGGTTATTAATGAAATATTTATGAAATACATTTAACGAAAATCGCCTTTTTTTTGTTGAGAAAATCATCCGAAAAATTCACCCCAACAATATACTACGCCTCGTACATTTCTTTAGGACAAGTTAGTAATGCCATATTGTTAGGTTATTAATGAAATATGTATTTATGAAATATGAACAAAAACGTCATAGTCGTTTTTGAGAAAATAGTCCTAGAAACTCCCTACGAGTAAACTATTTCTTCTTGATTTTTCCCAGAGAAACAACTTATAACGTAGTGAGGGATTGTTATGGAAAAAAAAAATATTTATGACATATAAATATATCATCGGAGTTGTTTTCGAGAATATAACATTTTTTTTAAAAAAAAATTTCACCTCTCAGTAAACTAACCTTATTTTTTTAGGGTAGGAAGAAAATTCGACCCCTCACCGCGGGAGAATCACACAAAAGTTTTAAGTTTAAAATTTGGTTGACGTACGTTGAACGGTATAGTCTCTAGGCGAGTGTAAGCCTACGTCAGGGCAAAGGGACGCACAGACGAGCAAGGTAGAGACCTGCACGGGCCGAATTTTTCGGCCCGAGCCCAATCCGGCCCGAACGTACCTAGGCCCGGCCCAGCCCGGGCCCGAAAAGTTTTGGAGATTTTCGGCCCAAGCCCGGCCCGGCCCGATAAGTTTTTTAAAATTCTTGGCCCAAGCCCGGCCCGGGTCCGATAAATTTTAAAAGTTTTTGGCCCGACCCCGGCCCGATAATTAAAAAAAAATTAGCTCGAGCCCCAATCTTTCTCAAAATTTAGTACTAAATTTGACCTAACCCTCAGAAACATTTTCTAAACTCTGGTTCACAACTGACGCTTGCCTCCCGAATGGTACCATTGCCTCCTAGAACTTTACCTGTCATCGAGAGAACAAAAACTCCATTCCTTGTAACAAAATTCTAACTTAATTGATTTTTACTATAAAGTGAAGATGGCAATATTGTTTAGCGACAGGCAAAACATTCCCACCCCTTCTCGTTATATTTTGAGTTCAGTGAAGGTCAAGGTCAGAGCTCAATTTACCGCATAATGCCTGCAATCTTCTATAGTGAAAGTGGAGCCGCTAAGCAACACAAACTGTAAATAGCTATTGCATCCTTTGTAACATTTTTCACGGACACACTTCTTCAACGTTTGGGTTTATTCCAATTATAGTTTAACACAAGTCAATAATTATTAAAGAATTGCATTGATCGGCCCCAGCCCGGCCCGACCTGAAGAGAAATCATTGTCGGCCAGCCCAAGCCCAGCCCGGCCCAAAGAAATAACAGTGTCGGCCCGCCCAAGCCCGGCCCGGCCCAAAGAAATAGCAGAGTCGGCTCGCCCAAGCCCGGCCCGTGCAGGTCTCTAGAGCAAGGTCGAAAATTCACTTTTTCGGAATCTATGCACCATGAAACGCGTAAATCTGTTGAAATCAGGAATTCGAATTTGTTCATGATCACAGCATCCTCGTCACTCAAAAGGTTTTTTTTTTTTTTTTTTTTTTTAACATGCAATGAGAAGAAAAATGGAATATTGGCACGTAAAAGGCTAAGTAAGTACGATATAATGAACAAAATGTAATCTGCAATTCGGCTGAACTTCGTGAAAACCATTAGTTTTGTTTTGTTACAATTACTTATTTTCTGAAATAGAAAAGTCCCTCACTATTGAAGTGGCGTAACAGTAGTCTTTGGCGCCCGTAGGCAAAATCACTAGTGGCGCCTACTCACCCATCGAATAGGCCCCATGAATGACCATCTATAATTTATGCGTAAGCGCAGAAACGGTCATAAACCTAAAATTATCAGTTGGACGGTATTTACCGTTTTTCTTTTTATATCGTTGTGGTATGTCTTTTAAAAGTAAACTGGACAGAGTGTCCTGTCCATTAAAAATATACTCACGTAAAATTCCATTTTTTTTTTCAGTGGTAGTGTAAATTAACAGTAATGTATCAACCAGTATTACCAAAAGGACTTCAAATGAATATATCTATATAATTAGTATGTTACGATTTTACATAATTATAAAATAAATAAAAGTTTGTGAAACAGCTTATAAGCATTTTTTTCTATTTTTTTTTTTTTTTTTTTTTTTTAAATCGACATAAGGCGGACAGTGTTTTAACCTCGACAAGTTTACATTAATGCCAATAATTTGACACGCAAATGTACTAAACTGCGAGTGAAGTGAGCAGGAATTTTTATTCTTACCATGTTCAGAAAGGAAGACCGCGAAAACTTGGGGTTCTACGTATATAATTTGCTTCTTTTTTTATTATTATTATTAAAAACATGGGACAACCCCTAATATACTGAAACTCCCTGCACCCGTAGGCTATGCCTACCCTGCCTATTCTATTGCTACGCCATTGCCCTACTGGCATTCGTATCGTAGGTGTGCGAGCTTATCAGGCGACACCAACCACACACACACGCTGAAATCCCGTGACAGGACGAAGTATCATACACTCGATTGGATGCGCTCGTTTCTGCTTCTTTGTCCGTGGCACCTGTCTGGTTGGCAACATTTACGGAGTTTCCCATTTAGATCGATCAACGCTTCGGCAGGTTAAGGTTAAGTTCTCGTTGTTCAGCGATTTACATGTTACTCGTAATTTGCTTATTAGTTAAAAAGAGGTAAGGTCTTATTATAAGTAGTTTATAACAAATATTTTTAAAGTGGTAGCAAGTTAAACGAGAACATCAGTTTAGTTGCTGATGAGCATGGCAACACTCCAATGATTAGTGGCATGGTTGTGTGTATTACTGTAGAATGCTGCATTGAATTAGAACTGAAAGAAAGTGTTTTGAAGGGTTACTATTTCTATATTTTTGTGTAGGTATGTACTTGTGGGCACGGGCGTATCTGGCGGGGAAATGTGCCTCCCAATATTTTGAAATACAAAATATTCAATATTTTATTATAATTTAATTTATTTACTCATGACAGTATAACATATAAATAGTAATTATTATATTTATTTGGAATATAATATTCGGGCTGTGAAACGATTATTACAGATTTCTTGATATACCTCAGGGGGGTTCATGAAGGTAAGCAGAAAAGTAGCAAATGGAATCGAAGATAATAAACAGGTTGGACTAGATAGTACCATTTAAATAACTTTCTTTGATGTCCTCCCAAATTTCACATGCCAGAGACGCCAGTGCTTGTGGGAAACCTTATTCTTACAAAACGAAACCGACACTTTTTTTTTTTAAGTAAGAAGTATGATACGGTAGAGTAGGTTTTTTTTTTTTTTTTTTTAAGTACGTGAAACTCATTATGAGCCTTGGCGTTTTAGCTGACGACGGCTATGGCCGTCCAGACTGTTCTGTGATGAGCATAAAATAGGGTTACGTATGTTCCGTAACGGGATTTTCCCGTATTTGAGATGCATATAGGAGCGTTCCTTTGTGTTCACATACAAATATCATTTCTTGGAAGGCGTGTGTTCATTACCTACTCTAGCTTATCTCCTACTTTGTTGTATGGTTTGAATTTCAGGTTAGCAGGTCTTATACTTTATTATGTTGAATGAATAGTATGTAATATCTTTATTAAGTTTAGGTAACTTAGATTATAAAAGAGAGAGAGAGAGAGAGAGAGAGAGAAACAGCGCAGATCGACATCAAGATGCATCATATACCATGTAACAAATTGATTTTTTTTCTTAGTGCATTTACATTTACCCCACACATTACGACACAAATTAATTGTTATATATAAATTATAATTATAAATTGTTACACAATGACTACAAGTGATGTTGGGCCTGTACAGATTAAGAATTTGGATCCCAACTTATACCGTAGTGACAGTTTTCTTTGGGAAACATAAATGAAGCAAACAATATTTGTAATGCATTCAGTTTCTTAAAATTGATATTTATTTATTCGCTTGATTCGTCTGGAATTTTATCACGTAGTGGATTTTTAATACAGACTACTAGAATCGAATCATTCGTAAAGGACTAGATCAGAACTTTTCTGCTTGAGTGTTGCGAGACCCTTGGATCCGTGTGATATGTAGGTATACCATCGAGTGATACGCGAAATGGTTCGCTGTAAATTCAGCATATTAAACGAATGGAGAACTTGTGATAAAATATTATTAAATTTCCTTCTTTTCATTCAGCGCATTAACTGCATGATCAAGGTGTTGGTTTGTACAATTTTGTGAGTAATATTTAATTAAAAATAGCGTCCCTGTTCCTAATGTAACGTCACAACAGTGAGACTGTAGAATGAGGATGGGGATAATACAGTTTCCAGGGTATGGGGTATTTGTTTTGCACTCATGCAACATATATATCAGTCAACTCGTCATGACGAAAGTGAGCAACACCAGAATTGGTTACTTCCGGTATACGGTACCTACTACATTTTCTGGGGGTGGGATATTTTCAGCGATTACACATAATTTTATTTCACATGTATTCAGTGAACTCCTTCTGACAAAAGAAATTGATCAGTACCAGAATTGGTCACTTTCAATCAAATACTTCTCATACACTATCAAACATATTTTAAGGAGGTGGGGTGCTTCTAATAATTGTACACATGTCACATGCATATCAATCAACTCGTCTTGGCGAAATAAAACGATTGGTACCAGATTTGGCTACTTCCGGTACACGGTATTGAATAAATTTTCGGGGGTGTTGTAATTACAGGATTGTACACATGAGCATTTATATCAACCCGTCTTGAGGAAAAAAAGCAATTGGTACTAGAATTGCTCACATCCGATACAGAGTACCTAATACAGTTTTCGGGGATAGGGCGATTTCAGCGATTGAACACGAGCAACATACATATCAATTAACCAGGGGCGGCTTTAGGATTTTAATTTTGGCTAAGCCTGCTCCCTCTCTTACGGATACATATGCACATTTAATCGATTAAAAGCAGTAGAAAATCACTTTTACAGTACTGGTTCATGGTATTAAACAATTATCTACTATTAATATAAATAATGGAGAGTATATTCTTTATTGTATCTTTTGGTGTTTATATATTTTTCAAAATTTTGGGTAGGCCCGTGCTTCCCGGCCTACCCGCCAAAACTGACACTGCAATCAACTCGACTTGATGAAAGAAATTTATCGTACCAAAACACCTCAGGCGAGCAAAATGTATTAGGTACCGTTTACCAGAAGTGATTGACCGGAATTAATCAACTCCGATACCAAACCCTTTACTTCGTCAAGACTAGTTGATTGATACATATATTGCATGTGTGCAAACACTCCACTATTAGATACCGTGTACCGACCAATTTCAGTACCAATCAGTTTCTTTCATCAAATCCAGTTGATTGATATTAATGTTGCATGTGTGCAATCGCTGGAAATACCCCACACCCGGAAATTGTATTAGGTAGCGTGTACCGAATGTGGTTGACCACGAGTGACTAATTCCGATACCGATCGCTTTCTTTCGTCAAGACCAGTTGATTGATATGTAAGTTACATGTGTGCAATCGTTGGAAATACCTCACCCCAGAAATTGTATTAAATACCGTCAATACAGATACCAATCACTTTCTTTTGTCAAGATGAGTATATATATATATATATATATATATATATATATATATATATATATATATATGTGTGTGTGTGTGTGTGTGTGTGTGTGTGTGTGTGTTGTGTGTGTTAATGAACTATACCGACAAACTGTAAGAGATGATTCCTCACATCAATAAAAGAGGAAAAGTTTATATGGATCTATTTCGAAAAGTGCGTAATTTCAGAGCTAGGGCTGTCCAAAATCGCGAAAAAGCTAAATTTCAACAATTTCAAATTCTTGAAACTATGTATAGTGGTTCTTATCAGCGTGAAGGAAATCACGCACACATAATCCAAAAATGCATATCACATCAATTTTCAATGGGTGTGCAGGGTATTCTGTACAGGTTATAATTCTCAAATATGCTCTCAATAGTTTTCAAATATGCCCTGATTTGAAGGAGGGTCCAAAGTAGGCAGGAGGTAAGCCTTGACAACAATCGACATCCAGTGCTTCGGAGGGAAGTCGGAAGTGTTAGGAACCGGCAGCACCATGTTTTTGTTTGTTTGTGTTTGTGTGTTTGTTTGTTTTGGGAATAACGCGTGATACGATGTATTTCGTCATGGTTTATTTTACGTTCTCTTCACTTATAAGCGTGAAAGAAAACATCGCAGCATGCTTGTTCCCAAGTACGAGAAACCGTGCTGTTGACTATCCTTAACACTTCCGACTTCGCCCTACAGGATTCTGTGTTCACTGCTATCAAGGCTTATCGTTTGCCTACTTTGGACCAATCATAAAGTCAGAGGATATCTCAAAATTCGGTTGATGGCATGTTTGGGAATTTCACTTTGGAGGAAATGCTCTGCACATCGATTGAACATTAATGAAATATGCATTTTTGGTTGGGTATGCGTCACTTCCTTTACGCTGATAAGAACCACAACCCCATGATTTCTCGAATTTGAAATAGGGCCTCTTGAAATTTGGCTTTTTTTTTTTTTTTTTTTTTTTGCGATTTTGGACAGCCAAAACTCTGAAACTATGCACTTTTCCCCACAGGTCCATAGGAAGTTTTTGACTTATTTTGATGAGAGGAATCATCTCTTACAGTTTGTTGGTATAGTTCATTTTCACCCTGTATATATGCTACATGTGCAATCGATGGAAATACCTCGCACCTGGAAGTTGTATTAGGTATCAGGAGTATCGCCACAAGAAAAGCTTGGAAAGCACTAGATTATATATACTATCTTTTGTATGAAATCTTTTTTTGTTTCAGTAGAAATTCGAAAATTTTTCGTACTTAATTATTTTCATTAACCCATTGGGCACTGTAGAAGCCTAGGAAATGAAGGCAAGCGTGTACCATAGACAGCGACGCAACTAGACTAGTTGTCGCCCGCGGCAAGAACTCGCCTTAATGCCTCCCCTGTCATGATCAATCAAGCCAAAACGCTCCCCGATTACATCACACATTATTTCTCCTATTCCATTCTGTCTTCAACTGGTAACACTTGATTTCAAAATTGCAGTACATAATTTAATTTTTAGTACAAGATTAAACACCACTGGTGAAAATCCCGAGGGGGGGTGGGGGACATGTCTCCTCCAATCTTAAAACTGGGGGAACTGTCCCCCCTAATAATCCGATTTGAGATGTGTTTTTTTTTGGGGGGGGGGGAATGTGATTATTTGTTTCCGATTGCCACAAAGGAAAGTGAGATGGAATTGATGTCCCCCCAGGATAAGCCTCAAATATGCTCGCCCCCAATGTTGAAGACAGCTGTGCTCCCTGATCCTCCACAGGATTGTTTTTCAACTTCACAAGTATTTTCAGCTTCGCTTAACAAAAAAATTAAAATAAAAAAAAAATAAATTAAAAAAATAAAAATGGTCTTACCTCCCCCCCCCCCCAACGTTGAAGACAGATTTGCGCCGCTGTTAAACACCAAACTAATTAGTATTTTATTTGCCAAATAATCTGAGTAGCATGTTTGACATACTATGATATAGTCTTATCATAATAACTACAAATCACAAGGTTTTTGGAATTATATTAGGATGTGCATATATGTAGAATGAATCAACAGTCTGTTCCTTTAGGATAGAATATTTAATTATGACAAACAGTCAAGTTGTTAACTCGAGTATTATATTCGGCTATTTTGCAAATCTCTTAAATCGATGTAAGTTAAATGAAAACATAGAAAAACTGGAACTAAAATTTAACTTTCCGGTCTCTTTTGGCAGTTTTTTTTCTTTTTTTTTCCACAGTGTGTTCAAAAGTTAGCTTTGAAAGTAAATTATGCTCTATGGATATGAACCTAAGGTTGGTGAGTCGTTGTTTTCCTGTTAAGTTTCTGAGGTAATTAAAAAAAAAAATTATATTTAGTTCGCTAAAACTCCTTTCCTTGCCTTATATTGAAAATAAATAGTTGTCCAGCCCAGTTTTGCGCCCTCCCAAATCCAGCGCCTTGCTCCCATTAGTTACGTCACTGACCTTAGACATAGAACGCCTAAGGAGTAGGAGCAAATGTTATTTGAAATCACTGGGATACCCTGAAAAAGAGCACATAAAGTATTAGTGTATTTAGTACATGTAAGTGCTTCCTTTGTTTAAAGTAGGATTGCGGTTTAGCGTCCGTTTCAGCAGTGAGGCTATATAAGACGTGGACCTACACATTAAAATGGGATTCGAACCACATAAACTCCTGTAGGGAATAGAATCCGGGTCTCGGGCGTCGTACGCTGACCATAGAGTCAACAGAGAGATTGTACTGTAATGACGATTAGATTATGAGTATTATTTCTATGATATTTTAATTTTATGAAATGAAATAAAATGAAATCTTTGTTTTATGTCCCACGTTTATGCCGGTTAGGCTAAAGGAGACGGTGATGGTGAGTAATGAATGAAATGGTGGAATGAAGAAAGTGAAGGGAAACGGGAGAACCCCGATAAAACCCACGCACACGGTGTTTGTCCACCACAAAGTTCACTTGGTGGTGGCTGGGATCGAACCCGGGACCCCAAGCACCAGAGGTGAACGCTCTATCACTAAGCCATATTTTAATTTTAATATTGAAGTAAATACAGTAAGTTGGGATGCAGTCTTTATTTGGAACGTAGCTGTTCGCAACCTCAAACGAAGAATGTAAATGTCACAGTGATTTCTAAAATTAAAAAATGAAATTTTTGAATTTTACGTCTTACTGTTATGCTGGTAAGGCTAAAGGAGACGGTAATGATGAGAGATGAATGAAATGGTGGAATGAAGAAAGTGGGAGGAAACGGGAGAACCCCGAGAAAACCCATGCACACGGTGTGTGTCCACCACAAAGTTCACTTGACGGGAACAGGGTTTGAACCCGAGACCCCTAGCACCAGAGATGAACGCTCTACTACTGAGTCACCGCGGCCACCATTTCTAAAATTAAGCGCGGTTAGCGTACGCTTCTTCAGCGTGGGAAACTCTGGTAGTCTGGTTCGATTTCCGGCTGTAGGTCCATGGCTTATGCAGCCTCGCTGCTGAAAGGGACGCTAAACTAAAAATGAAATCAAATCACTAAATGTAAGCGAATTGAGTGATGTATTTGGTCATTCAACTTAGCTCCGGGGGAAGGGAAGTTGACCAACTCCGAAAGTATACCCAGAAGAAACACTGGTTGAACATAGACAACAATGTCATGTGTAATCAGTCGATCGATCTCAGAAGGAGCCAGCTGGTCGTCTACCAGATATTGAATGTTTAACTGGGATATGGGGTAACATGTTCACTGCACTTCTTGGCGTAGCAGGGTGATTATTGTTGCCGGCGGTAAGACAGTGTCCATTTCCGACACCTGCCTGATAGGGCTTAGGTACGGAATCCATTTCTCACTGTCTCTTACAGTTTTTGTTGTTTTTGGAATCAGTATTAAAATCAAAGGTTGTAGTAGATTTTCTTATATCTTCGGGATTTAATAGTAAGGTGGAAAAAAATCGTGACTTTTTTTAAAAAAATTATTTTCTTAATTTTTTTTATTTAAATCAAATATTTCACCTCGTATAACAAGTCGCGAACTGAAGAGAAAACATTAGAAATTAGTATTAAATGTTAATTATGTCATTTAAGTGAAAGCATTGGGGTTGAATCTATCACCGATCGTTAACCTATTTCAGTGTTTCTTAAGCAGTAAGGTAAAAGTATCGCAACGTTTATCAACATGACACTTTTTTTCACAAAAGTTACTGGTATTTTGCAGGGGCATATTTTTAAAAATTCGGAATTAGCTTGCGACACGAAATAGATATAAAAATACATATATTTCGCCTAAAGTTATGAAATCTAAATAATAATAATGAATTTCGGAGAGGGAATGGGACCCCTCCAAATACGCCCCTATTATCTGGGAACAGGCCTGTAGCCAGTCCAAAAATGTAGGGGGGGCGGCTGAAGTTAGGGGGGTCCCGATGCACCATATTATAGTTCATCGCCATATTATAGTTCATTTGCCAGTCTACCGTGAAAATTTTAGGGGGCAGCCAAAATTTAGGGGGGGCGCCCCCTAGATCCCCCAGGATACGGGCCTGTCTGGGAATAAATAAAAAAAACGCGCACACAAAAGGATTTTCGTCGTAAATGTCCATGGTGATTTCCCCGATTTAACCCGAGATTACTAACACTGCGTAAATTTTACGCATACTCACTAACATTTTAGTATTGTTTTCCACTGTGGTGTCACAGTTTACTAAACTACTAGCAGTGCTACCCCCGTTCATTTCGCTGTCTGTTCGTGCAATTTGTGGATCATTTTTGCAGCGGGACAGCTCGCAACAGGTGTTTATTTATAAGTTAGTGCGTCGATTTTACGCATGGTTAGTATTTATAGAAAAATGTTGTACGTATAGTTTACGTATGGTTAGTATTAAGCGGTTATAAATAATACGTAATGATTATGCAAGTATATGATTAACAGTGAATCTTTCTGCGTAAAACAGGTGCAACATCCTCACATAAGTTGAAAAGAATGCTATAATTATGAGTCCTTTCCATTTTTCGTTTTATTAGATTACCGGATGACTATGAGTGAATAGAACGAATAATTCGTATGCTTGTTGAAATACATGACGGTGATGGAAGCGAGAATGATTGTCTTCAACAATTTTGGTCTGACGATAGTGATGTGCATCCGACTTACGTACCGAGTGAATCAGAAACTGAAAACATAACTGTGGAGAATATTCGTGAGGCAGAGCGATCCATGAAGGAAAGTGTAGAAACTCGTGACAATGCAAAGAGGAAAATTTCTAAAGAAGACGAGTCTTCAAGTTCAACACAATTGGATGGAGTAAGTCCTTCAACGGTTCTTTGCCCTGATGAAGAGGAATCAAGAGGTAAAATTGGCTTTCGATGGGAAACTTCTCACACCAAATACGATGGGAAAATTCCAAGTAAAAATATAGTTCATATTTGTCGTGGACTTACGAAGAAACTAAATCTCGACCTAAGGAGTGTTTTAATTTGTTTTTAACAGAAGATATAATTAATGAGATAGTGACAAGAACAAATGAAATTGAAATAAAAAGAAAGAAGTACCGAGTTAGTAAAGCTACCATTCAACACACCTTTAAGGACGAAATTAAAACCTTAATAGGATTCCTCATACTGTCTGCAGCGCTCAAGGACAATCATTTGCCACTTTTATTTACAGTGATTATTGTGGTGATAGATATCGTGGTACGTTGTCGAGTGAAAGGTTTGATTTCTTAATAAATTGTCTCAGATTTGATGACAAAGCAACAAGAGAACAAAGGAGGTTTGAAAGTAAACTTGCTCTCATTAAGAAAGTGTGGGATATTTTTGTGTCTAATTGCGAAACGACTTACAAGCCAAGCTCATATTGCACTGTAGATGAGCAGTTACTAGGGTTTCGTGATAGATGCCCATTTCGAGGCTATATATGCCACAAACCAAATAAGTGTGTGATTACAATTATCATGCTTTCTGGTAATACAACTAAATATATGGTCATGGGTATACCCTATTTAGGTAAGGGAACCACACCTCCTGGAGAAGAAGCTGCCAGATATTTTGTAAAATCTCTTGTAGAATGCGTCAAAAATACCAATCGAAACATAAGAATAGGTAATTGATTTAGGAGCGTGCTTCTTTTCCAGGAATTTCCTTCTGAGTATGGACTAATTGCTGTCGGAACCATTAAGTAACAAGCGCGAATTGCCACCGGAATTTGTTGATGTGCATTTCCGTAACAGAGAAGTGAATAGTTCTTATATGTTCTTATTCGCGGAAGAATTCACAGTAGTACCCTTTAAACCTAAGTCAAATAAATTAGTCTTGCTCTTGTCAACCATGCACGATCAACCGTCCGTAGATAAGACATCAAACAAACATGAAATAATACTGACATATAACTAAACAAAAGAGGCAGTAGACACTTTTGACCACATGTGTGGAGACATGAAGAGCAGCAGGAAAACAAGACATTGGCCACTTTGCATCTTTTATGGTGTGCTAAATATTGCAGGAATTAATGCTTATGTTATATATTGTCATCAGTTCTTTCGAAGATCCAAAGAAGAAACTACAAGTCTTCTTTCAAGAGTGCATTTCAAGATTACACAAGCAATTGGTTGCACCTTGGCAAGAGCAACGACTTGCTACACCGTCTATAAGCTGAGAACTTAAAGTTACAATAACTAAGCTCTTTGGGATAACAGAAGAACAGCAAGCAGAGCCAGTCACTGGAAAAAGAAACCACAAATACTGCTTTCTGTGTCATTACTCGAAACGGCGATTCACTACAACATACTGTACAAAATGCAAAAAGGCAATATGTGGTGAGCATTAAAGGCAATTTTGTGCAAACTCTTAAAATGACCGTGAAAGGGTGACTGAAACTGATAACAATGTATGGACAGTCTGAAAATCTTCATTTTAATGTAAGACAAATCTTTCTGTTTTCGTAGAAAATTATGTGTACGTGATATCAGCATAAAATTAAATTACCTTTTCTACATAGCACATAATTTTGTATGGCAATATAGTGTAAAGTATAAATCAAAGATACTGCTTATGCATACTTCATAGTAAGTTGTTTATGTTAGTATTGTAATGCAATAAAATACATTCAATATATTTATTATTCCATTTTGCCTTATATTTAAAACATTTTTGGGTGTATGCGTCAGTTTTACGCATAGTTAGTAATAAGAGGTAACAAATAGGGTTAGTAATCTCGGGTTAATATTTAACAATTTACAAACCGTATGTATGCTATGAAGAGAAAAAACTCGTATCCCCCTGTTATCCGTTCAAAACGGGATTTTCCCTAATCATCCTCTGCACGAAACACTAGTTTTCATACTTTGCTATGCATACATTTGAATTTCATTATATTACGATTATTTCTCCCATAATCGAAATAACAGAACAGGAACGAGATCTTACTTATTTTCACTTTAAATTAATTTATTTCGGAATTCGATATAAATGAACGATATTTATTTAAAAAATCAAGCGATTTAAATCATTCCACCCTGATTGAAATAAAAGGCTGTAGTAGATCTTTTTAACACTTCAGGTTTTAATAGAAATATACAAGCTGAAATGGAAATTCTGTGGAATATAATTAATGTGTATGTATGTTATGAGATTTCTGCATAGAAAAGTCACTTAGAACCAGGCCCGTATCTACGAAGACCTTGGCTCCCCCTAAATTTTTATTGGCCCACCTAAAATGTTTACGGCAGACTTGCAAATGAACTTTAATATGATGATGAGCTATGATGTGGTTGGATCGGGTCTAGGGTTGCCATATTTTAAAATAAGAAAAGCGGAGAATTCTAAACCGTAAGTACTGATGTGAACTTGTGTATTACCAATACTCACCTGGGATCCATCGGACTTTTTTGTTTTTTAATTAGTGGTTTCTTTCTTAAGTGACAGTTCCAAAGTATTTTTCTAACGAAACTAAAGTAAAACAGATTTATAAATATACCACATTGACTTGACACCTAGTCTTCCGTTCCTAGCGCTGCTATCGGCAGAAGGAATTCCACTCTCTTTCGCTAAGACTTTCTAGCAACAGCTGAACCCTTATTGGCTCAACACGTGGGTGTGAGCTTTAGTTCGCATTTTTGCCACGGCTCAAGACATTTTGGCAGCACTATAGTATTGTCAACAATTGTCAGTCTTGAATTGTAAAGTAAGTATCGAGTAAGTATTACAGTCTGTAATTGTAAGGATATTTGTAAGTCGTTTAAAAAAAAAAAAGCTATATATGGCAGATATTATTCATAGGGTATTCTTTCTAAGAAACACAAAATAAATTCTAAATTTTTATCATAAGAAAGGTAAACATATTTAGGAGTCTTGGTCCATCTCTTACACTTGAAATTGTCCTTCGATATTCTTGTAGTTTAAAATCATGAATAATTCAAGTATGTTTGTCACAACATCCACAAACGAATATTCATTCGTATAGAACCTACAGTACATTACATTAAAAATACATGAACTACACAAAGAAAACCAATGTGCGTTGGGGCAAATATCTTAATTAGCAAAACGACTCTGCGCACGCTGCACACTGGGCAAATAGCTCACAGCCTGGACCTGAGCGTGAGTCCAAATTTAACTCAAATTGACACACAGATGTAGCGGTTTACGTTGAATATATCAACACTTTATCAATAAAGTCATCTTAGATTTTTCTCCAATCCAAAAAAAGCGGGTGGTTTTTCGTGATCAAGAGATGATTAAGCGAGGGACGAATATAGGATCTGAAAATCGGGTGGTACCCGCTAAAATCGGGTGGCAAGACTAACCGCGTCCCCCCTAACTTCTACGCCGCTCCCCTCCGGTACATTTTTGGGCTGGCTATGGGCCTGCTTAGATCCACCAAATGTTGTATACATATAGATATTCACTAAATTAAGCGGGTATACGAAATAGTTTTCGATTTTCTGCTTGGGGGCGAGGAGCTGAAAATAATGCAAATTTCCCGCAGTTTGTAAGAACGCCTTGTGTGTATACAACTTTCATTACATGCTGGATATTGGGCTTACATGACAGCAGATAGGGATGCGCTCGAGTCGAGACATGTCTCGAATCTCGACTCGACTCGACTCGAATTCGAGTCGAGATTCGAGTCGAGACACACTTTGTAAAATTCGAGACGAGTCGAGACAAACGTATTTCTCGACTCGAATTTTCGAGTCGAGACACGAGTCGAGTCGAGACGCCTCTTAAAAATCTCGACTCGACTCGAATGTCTCGAAAATCTTTCTATAATTTTTAATATTATTTTGAAGAAAGTATTCACTCAGAAACAGCCTTGAAACCAGTTCCAGCTTTTATTCCTTCAGAAAGGTACTAACTAACTAACTAACTCTATGGCCTATGGAACCCGGAGGTTCAGTGCCGCGTCCACAAAAGCTCTCCACTGACTTCTATCCTTAGCTAATTGGATCCAGTTTCTACTTTGTATTCCTATCTCTGCGAGATCCATCTTAATATTATCCTCCCATCTGCGCCTAGGTCTTCCTAATGGTCGTTTTCCTATGGGTCTACCAGTCAAGACTTTGAAAGCGTTTCTACTTTCTTCCATTCTAGCTACATGACCTGCCCACCTAAGCCTCCTAGACTTGACGACCCTAACAATGTTGGGTAAACCGTATAAACTATGTAGTTCCTCGTTATGAAGCTTCCGCCATTCCCCATTCTCGTTCCTCTTGGGTCCGAATATTCTTCTCAGGATCCTGTTCTCAAATACTTTCAGTCTATGTTCTTCCCTCAGAGTGAGCGACCATGTTTCGCAACCATACAGAACAACAGGCATGATTATCGTTTTATATATTTTAAGCTTCAAATTCCTCGACAGAATTCGCGACGACAAGAGATTTTGAACCGAATAGTAACACGAATTCCCTGCTTTTAGTCGACATTTAATTTCTTCGTGAATATGATTTTCGTCTGTTAATATTGATCCTAAATATTTGAAAGTATCCACTTTATCAAAAGTATTATTTAATATTTTAACGCCTCCACAATTTGCCGTATTACGGTCCCGACGCACTTCCATGTATTTAGTTTTCTCTGCATTTACTTCTAAACCCATGTCCCTGCAAGCGTTTAATAAGATCTCTGCATTTATTTCTACTGTTCTCCTATCATCCCCTATTAAATTTACATCATCAGCATATGCCATAACCTGGTGAATGCCGTTCAACTCTAGGCCCTGGTTGCTATCTTTGATTTTCCTTATGGCGTATTCCAGCACAAAGTTAAATAATAATGGCGACAACGCATCTCCTTGTTTCAGGCCATTTTCGACGTGGAAGCTCGTGGACAAAAATTTTCCTACCCGGACTTTACTTTGGGATTCACTTAAACATATCTTAATTAATCTAATTAGCTTTCTCGGTATTCCAAGCTCTGTAAGAACGTTGTATAATGTTTCTCTCCTAACCGAGTCGGGGTACAGAACGCATAAAATTAATAGTTAATCTTTAAAGATCAAGATTTAATTTTCAGCTCAATTCAGTTAATTAGAACTAATAGTTAATGTCGTTGTATTTGGTTGTACTGCAAATATAATGATAATAATAATAATAATAATTTATTATCTAGTTTGTATAAAACTATTATCCGTAGTCTAATTCTAGTTTGTATAAAACTATTGCGATAAAGTGAACTTCATAAATTCTCTGAATGAGCAGTTGGTAGTCTATAGTAATTTAGCATAGTTATAATTATTGTGTTTTCGTTCCCATGAACGCAATAGGGTTACGTAACTTCTGGATTATTCGCTTGCCCAACTATTCTGAGGCTTTAATATGTTGCAGCATATCACGAGCTACGGATAATATATAATGTAACATTTGTTGTAAATCACATATTACTGTATAATACGAGACTATTTTACATAGTACATCTTATCTAATATAAATAAAATAAAGAGTTTGTTTGTGTGTTTATCTGTCTGTCTGTGTGCGACCTGGGGACCAGACGAGTGGACCGAGAGTTACCAAATTTTGGTCACGGATACCTTGGTCCAGGTCCCAGTCTAAGGCGAAGCGTTTTTGTCAAAATTGGAATCAGGGGGTCTCAGGGGGGCGTTTAGCGAGACATGTAGTAAAAGTAATCCAAATTGATCGACATTAGTGTCAAATCCATAGTTTTCACGGTCGCTGAGATCAAGGGTGACATTTCCATCAGCGATGACTTGCAAATTCAGCTACTACTGTATGCGGGCCGGGTGTCAGCGGGTGAGGAATACCGAGACTTGTATAAATAGCCCATATGGATTGATACTAGTGACAAGTCCATAGTTTTCGCGGTCACTGAAATGAATGGTGATACTTCCACAGGTGTTGACTTCCAAATACAGCCCCCATGCGAAGAATGGGTATATTAAGCTAATATTACAATAAATGGACTGCTTGGATGCCAAGAACTAGTACAGATAAGTACCATTCACTTCTATGAATAGGTATTTTTTTAAAGGATTTTTGTAAACACTAAGTTATAAAACAATCAACTACATACAGTAGTTATGGTTTTGGTTCCCAACATAAAAGAAATATGGATTGCTCATGAGATATTGAACTTCAACTTTCACTCCTGGAAAATTTCAATTTTGGAGTTAGGCCACTTGGCATCAAAGCAGTTCACTGTAAGATAAATACATTCCGCACATTAGTAACATAGTTGTTCAGGGGCCTTCGATTTCCATCCTCTCAAATGAAAGCTGAACGATTGCTTGATACATGCTGACTATATAGGAGAAATAGTGTATTAAGTTTTCGAGCTTTGGTGCGTATCCGTATTTACACTCTGATATAACTTTAAGTTCACACTCAAATCGAGCTAATTGTTTAATGCATTTCGAAAGCTTTTGTTTTTATGCAGCTCATTAAGGAAAATCTATTTCATAATCGTAACATTTATGTACTAAGAAACTATGAACGTAAAGTGGACTCGACCTAGCCCCGTGGCAGCTGTGACTCAGTGGCACAGCTCTCACCCTTGGTGTGTGAGGATTCTGTGTGTGTGTGTGAACTCCGCGGCTAGTGTACGCGTCTTTGCCGTGGAAGACTCGGGTTCAATTCCCGGCGCGATCTCATGTAGTTTGGATTCCACGTTAATCAGTAGGTCTACATTTCATATATCCTCGCTGCGTGACATCTTTACCTATCTGAAAGAGACGGTAAAGTCAAAATCAACTCAAAAATATATATGTGTGTGTGCTTATGTGAATTTCCTCGTGGCTGTATGGTTAACACATACGCCTTGATCGCGGGAGACTCTGGTTCGATTTACGGTGGAAACTCATGAAGTTGTTACCGGTATCCCAGTTTAAACTGTAGATCCATGCCTCATTTAACCATAGATATAATATATATGCCTTTGATACACTTATTTTCCGACTTGGAAGCCATCGAAAATTTCCGGACACAGAGTCCCGTAGACCGAAAATGAGAAACATGGGTACAGAGTAAAACAGCCATAGAAATTTACGCTTTTTAGGCTAACTTAATCCTTACATATAATGCAACTAGCTTGGCCAAGTTATAATGGAGGAAATGCTATCATTGCAACACTCTGAGAATAGAAAATGTTCGTCAGGTATTACTATCCCCCCGTCTCCTGCAGAATGAAAACCCTGACTAAAACTCAATATATATATATATATATATATATATATATATATATATATATATATATATATATATATATATATATATATATATATATATATATATGTATATATATATATATATATATATATATATATATATATATGTATATATATAAAACTATTTTGTGTAATGTAACAAACAGTGGCGGATAGTATTCATGTTTCCTTGCAGAGGTCCTTACGAGGGTTCGCTTCCATCTTCCTCTCCCCAAGAACTAAAATAAATTAAAAATTGCTATTACTTGTTAATCTTGTACAAAGGACGCAATTAAAGTCCCAGTGTAACACTCCTTCACATTTAGATTTTTCCCCTGGAAGAAAACCAGTTATTATTGTTTCTTGATTTCTCAGTCTCACCTACATAAACATACGAATAGAATTACAGAATAGGACATGTTTAGATTGCTTGCACGTGACATCTAACTATATTTCTCATCAAATGTGTTACAGATGAGAATTTCCGTTTGTACTGCCTCTATTTTCTGGTACATATGTTTCATTTATGTTATGTTGCTAAAATTCGTTAGGAAACAAGTACAGACTTCGCCTGTGTGCCTGACAAAACGTAAATGTACTGGATAATTATTTCTTCACTTTCTTCCAGAAAAAAAAGTAACCCATCTCATGTCGGCTAACAAAAGGAGGTAGCGGACCAAAGATAGCCGTTGTTTACCTAAGGTCGTTACACAGCAGGGGTTTCATTCAGTCAGAGGGAAAAGAAAAAATAATTTAAGGTTTCTACATTTGTTTTGAACTGCAATATACTTCTTCCTTTTATTTTAAGAACCATTTCCTTCTCATTTGTCTGCATCAGAAAAAAATGCAAAAAAATCACTAGAATGTGCCTATTTACCCAAAGTAGGTACTAGATCACTAGTTCAATTGTAAAATCACTAAATCTAGTACGAAATCATAAATGTGGCATCCCTGGGTTGAAGCGAAAGGAGTAAAAACTAGTCCGTATTTCTACTGCGTTCTGTTGTTGAATTCACAGAAATGTTCAAAAATAAATTCAAGAAGTAAAACACGATCCTACAAAAGACTGTTTACTTGCTCACTGGTTTTCGTATTGTGAACTGAAACTCAAGTGCGCAATCATGTTGAATACTTCTGTCCCTTTCTACTTTACAACTTGAGGTGGGATGAGGGTCAGGATAGATCTAGTGATATACCGCTAAAGGAAGTGCTTCAGTACAGAGTCGGAAGCGGTATGTATTGTTTATACTACTTACAACGTTACCCCCCACATAAAATATAAATTCACCCTTTCTCCCTTCCCTTTTTCGAATACAATGAACCGACTCTTTTGCTGAAGAAAGATGCTAAAGGAAAATTGAAACATCTGTGTCTAAACTTTCTTTGAAGCGCAGTCTTCTGTATTTGTAAGGTTTTGCGAGTGTTTTCGAGATAGCCAAATCTTTTACCATGGACTCCTGCTGCGAACTGACCGTGAGTAAACACCCGATCTCGCTGTGCTCAATTTCTTTCGCACACGTGAAATGGGTTTGTTGTTTCCAAAACAAATAGGAAGTTACCTTGTGCTTTTGCATTTCTGCACGCACACAGGTACCATTGTTGTTTTAATGATCAGAAGAAATATCAAAACCATCCGATATATATGATACGAAACAGCTAACAGAGGGAGGCAAAGATAAAAGTAGGCCTATACCAAGTTTTCCGCGTGGTACCATTACGGAGAATAAATATTTGATAAAGTCACGTAGATGCGCTTAAACCTATTCTATCTGTCCTTATAACTTTTCTGGTCTCATCAATTTCCAGGAGAATACATACAACATATGTCCAAATTTCATATATACGCTTTCTAAACTAATGAGTAAACTCATTAAGAACACCAACTGATATCAATAAACAGGAAAGAAATCAATACTTTATACTTGTATCATTTGGTACACATCTCTATGAAGCACAGCTTGTTTCTTTTCGAAATAGCTCCTTCGTGTCACAGCTGTGGTTAGTTTTGTTTTGTGTTAGGATGAAAGAGAGAAATGCAACATTTGCTTCGCGGTGAAGTTATATATATTATTAAGATGAGCGGTGATAAGCGAGGTTTAACAAAGAATGCCTTTCGGATGCACAATTTAACGGGTAGTTGCAGTCCGTGTTGAGAATCGAACCAAAGCTATGTAAGACATGTTATGACAAATCCAAAAGGTGTGTTGTATCGGTGCAGTACCAGTTTTTCACGTTTTTCAAAATGTTCCAAAACCCAAAGAATAATCTTTAATTTCTGATATTTTAGTCGTCACAAATTACAATTTTATAATGTAGTCAATGTTTATAATTACTGGGCAGTTGGGCGTTTAAACTAATGACATCATAATAAAGTCAAAACCATAATTTTCAGTTGAATTGATTCTGAGTTTAACGTCCCGTTCAGCAGCGAGGCTATGTGAGACGTGGACCTACTGATTAACGTGGAATCCGAACCACATGATCTCCCACCGGTAATCAAGCCCAGGTTTCCCACGCCAAAGGCAAGTATGCTAACCGTTAGCCACGAAGGAGCTCCACCATAATTTTAGTGGGCGTTAAGAAATATCTCGCCAGTGCTTTTACAATAAATAAAATTTTATAAGTATTAAAGAATAGTGGTAAGAGATTTTATAATAGCTCTTTTATTTATGAGATATGAGTATTTTGAAAAAAAAAAACAACTAAAGAATAGTTTGGCGGAACCACAAAAGACTTTCTTATAAATACATACGCATTTTACTCGCCTTTTATAATTGCCATGCTTACGTTCTCCATTAAAACAGAAATTCTCTTTTAGTGATACTTTACACAAGATCATGAAGTGGGTTCAAATTTAATTAAAGGCAAAATACAATACAATAATCCACAAATATTGCCTCAAGTGAGTTTAAAGATTTCTAAACAGTAGTGCGAAACCGGGCTTTGCCGTTGCGATCGATTTACAGGTCTTGAGACGAAAGTAAGAAGGGACTTACGCACACAGTAAGTAAAAACAATTAATATGCCTGTAACTTTCCCCCAAATGGGTGTATCTTAAAACTAACCTCACCATTATTTTTCTAATTAAATTCTAGCCCAAAATTATGTATCATATTACCCTATTCCCATTTTGAAAACTTGGCCTTAATTCAAAATGGTGGATTTCAAGATGGCTGCCATCAAGGTCATATCTACCATACGACTTCCCCCAGGACTTATATGTATCCACATGTTTTTTCTTCACTTTTCTTCATTAACGCTCCGTTTACAAAGGGTAGTAAGGGACTTCTGTAGTAATCTCTAATAACCACATCACAACTCTTAAAAGTTATTAAAAAAAATAGAAAACATGCACCATGGCAAAAATTTGTCATCACAAGTAATGATGCATACATGCCTTCTATCAGCAAAATAAGTTTCATTGAAATTGGAGCCGGACATTTGAGTGATGTCCCTTGTGGGATGTGATTGAACGTGACGTCAGAGCACATCGCCCCCCTTCCCGGAATTTACGGGAATTAGGTGACCTGAGTGAGCACATGTGGAGCCAGCTCTCTCCAGCGACCTATCAAGGTTCATTGCGTGTATGCCAAGACGTGTCGCCGTTTTTATCCATGCCAAAAGTCGACATACTAACAATTAGGTAGGTAGTCATGATGGTCTGGCTGATGTGTGCGTATATTTTAAGTCGTACATTTTGTCTCGACTCGAATTTCGAGACGTCTCGACTCGAATTCGAGTCGAGTCGAGACAGAGACTGTCGAGTCGAGACACGAGTCGAGACAGAAACATATTTTCGAGTCGAGACACGAGTCGAGACAACATTTTCTCGAGACGAGTCGAGACAGGCTTAAATCTCGACTCGACTCGACTCGAATGCATCCCTAACAGCAGAGGATAAATATCCGGGCATGGATTTCCACTCTTATCATCCAAATTCTGAAGTAAGACCTGGCAATGACAGGTCTTAATCCTTATGTAGGCTCTGAAATAAGACTGGACAACAATTGATCTTATAGCTAGTATATACTCATATATTCGGAGATGACGTGGGTCAATGAAAACTTGAACCATGACCCATTAACCCACCACTCACCAAAACCCATCGTCATCAAGTTTGATCTACGATCCAGCTCTCCTCTCCACTGACTAAAGAGTTGAGTTGATTTTAAATTTAGCGTCCCGTTCAGCAACGAAGCTATATGAGACGTGGACCTACTGATTAAACGTGGAATGTAAACCACACAAACTCCCTCCGGGAATCGAATCCGGGCCTCCCACGCCAAAGGCGCGTATGCTAACCGCTTAGCCACAAAGGAGCTCCTACTGACTAAAAAGTTTACACTTGTAATAAAACAAAGCTGTAAAATTATCAGTAATCGGAGTTTGAATATCTGCAGTCAATCGCACAAGCAGCGCTCTGTCAAAGTAGGTTACGATGAGTGATGGGTCGGTGGGTCAGAGTGATTTACGGTGGTCGCAGTGGATCACATCATGTGGACGCACGACCCACTCCATCTATGTATTACACTGCTGTTCAATTTCAACTCAAATAGATTATTTAGTGCAAGAACAAATGCAGTGCTGCCAGAAACTACTATCCACCGACAAAAAAAAAAAGTGCGTTTAATGTGTGCTCCGCCATCATCCTAGTGGAGCTTTTCTTGCGGGATTTTATCAAAGACATTATATACCTATTGAAGTCGAGAATGTGAACCAAAAAGGAACAATCAATGAGATAAGTGGCAATCATGCTCGACAGATTCTGTTGTTAAATTGCTTATCGAATGGATGTGTGTCGTGCTGTGCAGTGTTGGGTAAGTTACTTGTAAAAATGTAACGCGTTACAAGTTACTTTACTTTCTCTTAAAATGTAACGCGTTATTTGCCCCAATAAAGTAACTGTTACTTTACTTCGAAAGTAACGCTTACTAACGCGTTACTTTTAGGTCCAAAACTTTAAATATGTGAAAAAAATATTACTTCAATTTTCCATACTACTATTATTACAGCTATAATAATAATAATAATAATAATAATAATAATAATAATAATAATAATAATAATAATAATAATAATAATTATTATTATTATTATTATTATTATTATTATTATTATTATTATTATTATTACTATTGCACGTTCTGAATCGCTTTATGTAAATGCAAGGACAATTTTTACTTGATATATGAACATTTTCATATAATGTTGTAACATTTATAAAATGCCATACTGAGTTACTCGTAGGGGTGGGCACTAGCAAGTTCAAGCGAGTTTTCTTTGAAACTCGATTCGACTAGAAACAGACATCTTTGAGCTCGACTCGAGAACTCGGCTCGAAAAATTTCCTCCAATTCGACTCGAATTGGGGTCGAGTTTCGAGTAGAGTCGAGCCAAATCCGGTGTATACTTTCGAGTACTCTCTTCAAGTATATTACATAGACAATATAATTATTATCAATGACACTACTACTACTACAACTTTTATTATTATTATTATTATTATTATTATTATTATTATTATTATTATTATTATTATTATTATTATGTAATGTAAAAAACAAATTAAGTGAATTTCAGCATGGATTTTATAAAGGCAAATCGATTGTAACAAATCTTGTACATTTTACTGATTTTACACATTTTGGACTTAAGAATAGATTACAAGTAGACACTATATATATATATATATGTCAAAAGCTTTTGATTCCATAGAGTATGAACTTCTTATTGATAAATTAAGAAACATAGATCTATCTCCATTGTACATTCGATGGTTTCTAAGCTATCTAGCAAACAGAACGTTTAATGTAAAAATTGGTCAAATAACCTCTAGTTACGGTTATATAAAGAATGGCATACCTCAGGGATCTCTTCTGGGACCTCTTCTTTTTTCAATATTTATTAATGATTTGCCTGAGAAAATTAAATACTCAAATATTTTGTTGTATGCCGATGATTTAAAATTATTTAGAATAGTAAATAGTGAGTATGATAACTACTTACTACAGGAAGATCTAGATACAGTTAGTACATGGTGTAAAAGTAACTTATTGAAAATAAATTGTGAGAAAACTAAATACATATCATATACTAACAAAACCCAATACTACGTAAGCAAATATGTAATTAATGGAGTAACGTTGCATAAAGCCGAACAAATTAAAGATTTGGGTATAGTGTTTGACAGAAACATGAAATTTACCTATCATATAAATGATACAATCCAAGGGACTAGAAGAATAATGGGGTTTATTTTCAAACAATGGCCTCAGTTTAGAAATGGCAGTTCATATATATATTTATACAAGATGCTTGCAAGATCAAAATTAGAGTTCGGTGTAGTTATTTGGAATAATATAGGTAAAACATTGGCAAATAAAATTGAATCAGTACAAAAATGTTCTATGAGGTTACTCTGCTATAAAATGAATAGAAATTACTACTCACGTAGTTATGAATACTGGTGTCAATTTTGGGGATTGCAGGCATTGAGCGACAGGAGAAAAGTTATTGAAAGAGATTTTATTAAGAAACTATTAGACAATAGCTATCATAGTGAATATTGCTTGCATAATATAGGTATAAGGGTACCAATGTATAATACAAGAAATATATCAACATTAGTTCCGTTGAATCCGAAATCTGTAATTTTAAGAAGATTGGCCAATTCTTTTAATTTAGTTTAATTTATTTTTATCAGTATAAAAACATGAATTTTAGAGCGACATGAATTTGACAAATATTATTTTTACTATTTATGACGACTATTTTGATACTAAAAAAATGGTGTTAATTTGACAAGGAATTATTAATCCGATATTATTTTACTTTATTTTATCATTATGTTTTATTGTTTCAGTATGTAGCTTACATTGTATGTAATATGTGTTTATATTGTCTGATAAAGTGCTGTATTTTTGCCGTTAGGCTGTTCATGGCACAGAAATAAACATTATTATTATTATTATTATTATTATTAATAATAATAATAACAATAATAATAATAACACTGTATATAACCTACCTAACCGACTTGGCTAGAGCCCTCGGCTCAGTTGAGCCCGACCGAGCAGTTGGCTCGTCTCAACCAAGCCAGCTCGAACCGATGGTTCACCCCAAGCGAGCCCGCTCGAGCCATTTTCTCAGTTGAGCCGAGCCGAGCTGAGCTTGTTATAAAAAAAATCTCTTGTGGTCTCGCTGTCGAGACGAGACGAGATACGAGCAGTGTCCCCTCTCGTGAGCAACACTAAAAGTATTCCATATTCCTCCTTAGCTTACATTTCTCATGGCTTTCGCTTTCCTGTAATCAGGCCATGATTTCAAAACGAATTAAAACGAACGAGCCATTTATCAAACTCGACTGGACTCGAAACTCGACGCAAAAAATTGAATCGGCTCGGAACTCGACTCGAGAATATTACCTTTGACTTGACTCGAAACTCGACTTGAATTCGAGTCGGGTCTAGTTTTAGCTTGACTCGTGCTCATCCCTATGCGTTAGCAAAATGGTTGCTTATTATTATTCTGCTAAACTAATTATATAATAATAACAATTTTGTTATGTAAAATTAAACATACAGAATATAGAGAAACATTACACTACAACTAATAAAGTGAGAACACATGAACTGGAGGTGAATCAAAACTTGCCAGTAACTCTAAAATCGATATGTGCTTTTTAAAGCTAGTTTCAAATTCTATAATCAACGGGACTCTAGGATAAGCAAACTGATCTGAAAGAATTCCAATATTACATACCATCAGCAAACTATTTTCTAGTAATAAAGTAGACCTGCTCATCAGAACACAGTTTATTCATATTAACCCCTTACTGTAAATCGTTAATTATGGCACGCTAGTTGTTGATAAATATTTTCCGCCGGGGCACTTCAGACACTTTACTTTTAAATACTGTCCACCATCATCCTCAGCTCTTAAGAAAGAAGTATTCTTTCAAATGTTGGAACGGTAAAATATTTTCGTTCTCCATCTTTATAAAAACAAGACCAATCAAAGTAAAATAAACTACCGGTATCATTGCACTCCTAGTTCACTCACTGAATGTATTGATTTGGAGCTGTCAAAATCTACGACAAAATCTTCCAGGTGTTTGCAATCAGTACACGTGATTTCCGGGAACCGGTCAAAACCCCCACAGCCAAAACACCCACACACAAGAAATGTCAAAACGCCCACACAAACGGTCATAACCCCCACACAAATGGACAAATCTCCCAAACACACGAACGGTCATAACACCCACAGCCAAAACCCCCACACTCAAGAAATGTCAAAACGCCCACACGATCGGTCATAACCCCCACACAAATGGACAAATCTCCCAAATACACGAACGGTCATAACCAGGGCCCGGACTTTGTTGACAAGTCAACTTTTTTCTGTTACGCATAAGACAAGGCAAATTCTAATAAAAACGTTATCCATCAACTCTAGGTTCTAAAAATATATATTTTTAGGGTCAACTTTTGGTCACTTTTTGCTGTTTTGAAATTTCAGGTCATTTTTTAATATTTTAAGGTAACTTTTAGGTCACTTATGGTCTTTTTATTCTTTTTCTTCTACAAAAGGAAATCTTTAAAGAAACACGGTTTACAGTTGTGGAAAAGACGAAGTTGAATAATCTCTTTTCTTGCTTCCTGAATATTGGGGGTATAAAAACTGCATTCTTAACAAGCTAATGTAAACTAAACTGTAACTGGTTAACGGAAGGTGGGGGTTGGTAGGTGCCCAAACAGATAGTTTTGGGTTGTTGACCACAAAGGATGTGATCACATGAATAACTAAAAATGAATTAGAAGGCTTACAAAGATTTTAAACCGGGTTTTTATCTATTATTCTCATGTAGTCTACACTGGCGAACTTTTATTGTTTAAGAGTGCTTCCTAGTTTCAACCTGGGAGTGAATTGATGCTTTCAATACTTACAATGCCGTACAATGGACTGATCAATGAACATAAATGATCAATGGACTGCAACTAACTGAAACAAAACTTTTTGAATATGAGTGACAAACGTTAATTAAAATCCAAGGGATATTTAAAAAATGTCAATGTATTACGAAATAAACATTTAAGAAAACGCAAGTTTGAAGGTCAATTTTTGTAAATTTTAGGGGCATTTTACAGGAATTTTAGTGTCATTTTATAGGTCACTTTCTAGAAAATTTTAGGTCAACAAGATCCGGGCCCTGGTCATAACCCCCACAGCCAAAACCCCCACACTGGTAATCGGTCATAACCTCCAACGGTCATAGCTCCCACACAAATGGACAAAACAGCCACACATAGCAACGGTCAGAATCCCCACATAAATGGACAAAACCCCCACACAAATGGACAAAACTCCTACACAATCGGTCAAATCTCCCACACTCTGAAATGATCCTGGTTGTATGTCTTGCCCTTGTACTTTTTAATAACATTTTTTATTCCACTTAAACCGATGTTCCAACTACTTTTCTTGCACTGTTTTGTAATGACAGAAACATTAAAGTGGGCGTCGTAAAGAGCCGCAACAAAGACGTGCAATCACGATATTTTCAAAGTGTGGGGGATTTGTCCGATTGTGTGGGGGTTTTGTCCATTTGTGTGGGGGTTTTGTCCATTTATGTGGAGATTGTGATCGTTGCTATGTGTGGGGGTTTTGTCCATTTATGTGGAGATTGTGACCGTTGCTATGTGTGGGAGTTTTGTCCATTTGTGTGGGAGATTTCACCGATCGTGTGGGCGTTTTGACATTTCTTGAGTGTGGGGGTTTTGGCTGTGGGGGTTTTGACCGTTCGTGCGTTTGGGGGATTTGTCCATTTGTGTGGGAGTTATGACCGATCGTGTGGGCGTTTTGACATTTCTTGAGTGTGGGGGTTTTGGCTGTGGGGGTTTTGACCTAGACCCTGATTTCCCTGAGGCTGTCCTCATCTTCCAAAAACAGCAAGTGGCACTACGAACTTATCTGTTTCTCTGTGTGTCGTGACTGTCGGTCACTGACATACGTAGTTCATGCTCCATTGTTTCATTCTGAGAAATTCACTTACAGGAAAGAAACATTTGTTTCCGAAAAAAATACATATATTATAGTTACTCATCCGAAATGTAACGCAAAAAAGTAACGCAAACTAGGTACGTTACTTAAAAATTTGTAACGCGTTACCGTTACAGTTACTCTGGAAAAAATGTAACGCGTTACTAGGAAACGTTACCTAAAAAGTAACGCGTTACTTGCGTTACGTTACTTCCCAAGACTGGTGCTGTGAATGATGTACACATACAAGTATACTAACACAACAGGGCACAGGAGATATTGAATTCTATTGACACTGCATTTGTTTTTGCACTGAATAAACTACAGCAGTGGTGGGTAAGTTACTTGTAAAAATGTAACGCGTTACAAGTTACTTTACTTTCCCTTAAAATGTAATGTTACTTTCCCCAAAAAAGTAACTGTTACCCTACTTCGAAAGTAACGCGTTCGTTACTTTTAGGTTCAAAAACTTGGAATATGTTAAATAAAAACTACTACCACCACCATTATTATTATTATTATTATTATTATTATTATTATTATTATTATTATTATTATTATTATTATTATTATTATTATTATTATTATTATTGCATATTCTGAATCGCTTTATGTAGATTAAAGAACAAATTCTTACTTGATGTATATGAACATTTTCATATAATGAAACACTGACTAAAATGCCATGTTGCGTTACTCGTAAGGGTGGGCACGAGCAAGTTTTCTTTGAAACTCGATTCGACTCGAAACAGACATCTTTTAGCTCGACTCGACAACTCGGTTTGAAAAATTTTTTCCAGCTCGACTCGAATTCGGGCCGAGTTTTGAGTCAAGTCGAGCCAAATCCTGTGTGTAGTTTCAAGTACTTTTTTCAAGTATCTTACACAGACAATATAATTATTATCAGTGATACTACTACTACTACTACTACTTATTATTATTATTATTATTATTATTATTATTATTATTTATTTATTTATTTATTTATTTATTTATTTATTTATTTATTTATTTAATTATTTATTTATTTATTTTTTATAACAACACTGTGCATAGACATGAAAGATAGAAGGTTTTTATTTGAATACTAAAAAAACTAGTTGATTCCCAACCTCGGCAGTCTTGAAGTCTAAGAGTCAAGGACATTGTTCGCGAGCTTCTGAATTTGGGTTGCGAGTCTAGGTTGGGTATTCGGGCTCGAGCGAAACATTGTTAAAAGTTATAGGGCTGTGACCAAATATGTTCAAAACTGCTTGGCCCGCGATTAGAATTGTCAGCAACTCGAGCAGCTCGGCTCACAGCTTATTATTCTGCTAAACTAATTATATAATAATAACAATGTTGTTATGTAAAATTAAAAATACAGAATACAGAGAAGCATTACACTACAACTAATAAAATGAGAACACATGAACTAGGGGTGAATCAAAACTTGCCAGTAACTCTAAAATCGATACATGCTTTTTAAAGCTAGTTGTTCCTAGGATTAATTTAGGTAATTTCATCACGGGAAATTTCGCCACCGGAATTTTCGTCACGATAATTTCGTCCCGGAAATTTTGACATAGTAATTTCGTCACCTGTAATTTTGTCACTAAAATATTAGGATGTAGGAAATTTTGTCGTGGTTATTTTAGCACCTTTGTTGAACTAAGTAGAGACAAAGTAAACGACCAAAACAGCTAAGCTTATCTTAATCAGACTTGAAAAACAATTCAGTTGATGTTCGACTCTGGAAAATCGAAGTTTCGGACACTCGACGCAAGAACAAACAGCAGTAAAAGAATATTATGTCAGCTTCAGCACAGACAAAATGGACCTCTAATGGATTTATATATCCCTATTTACAAATATTAAGTTTTGCCAATATCAGAATTTCAGAACAGAAAGTAGAAAACAAAATATAACTTGTTATAAGGCAATAAGTATTTTACATGTTCATTTTCTATTATTCATAACATTATAGGAAACAACAAACAAATTTTTTTTCAAACATTTAGTTCCAGTGTTATACGTTATGCACAAAGACTGGAGCCGTTTCTGCAAAATCTAAAAACACTTTTCTACTTTTCTTTTTTGGTGGTTGACCCACAGCATCTTGATGTAGCATAGGTGAAACCGCTGCTTCAACTTGTTGAATTAAGTACTATCAAAATAGTCCAGAAGTTCCAGCTCTTCTTCCGAAGCCTTTTGTATTCCTGATGCACATCTGCTACGGGAAGAAATGATGAGAGTCAAACTGGCCCGCACAAATTGCAAATTCGAATGAAAACGGTATCAAAAATTTGTACCCAATATGTACCAATTTGTACCACCAAAATTAGAATTTGTACCCCTACCAATTTTGACAAATTTCAATTTTTGATGAAAGGCCAGCTTGACGTCAAGCTGGCCCGCCCAACTTATTTTTCTTTCCAATTCGAATCAAAGTGATACCAAAAATCTGTACCCAATTTGTACCACCAAAATTGGAATTTGTACCCCTACCAATTTTGACAAATTTCAATTTCTGATGAAAGGTCAGCTTGACGTGGCCCACCCAACTTATTTTCTTTCCAATTCGAATCAAAGTGATAAAAAAATCTGTACCCAATTTGTACCATCAAAATTAGAATTTGTGCCCCTACCAATATTGACAAATTTCAATTTTTGATGGCGGGCCAGCTTGACGTTTTGTTGGCGAGGCGGCTTGACTATTTTTCTTTCTAATTCGAACCGATATTAGAATTTTCACCCCTACCACTTTCGGAAAAGTAATAATTTTGATGGCGAGCCTGGTTGATGTTAAACTTACCTTCAAAACTTATTGACTTTCCATTCGAACAAAATCCGTACCAAAAATTTGTACTCAATATGTACCAATTTTTACAACCAAAATTAAAATATGTATCAATACTAATTTCGAAAAATTTGAATGTTTATTGGCGGATAAAGCTGGCCTGCAAAACTTATTTTTCATTCCAATTCGAATCAAAATATTACCAAAAATTTGTACCCAGTATGCACCAATTTGTACAACGAAAATTAGAATTTATACCTTCACCAACTTCTAGAAATTTGATTTTTTGTTGGGCGGGGTCAAGCTTGCACGACCAACGTATTTTTTTCTAATTCGAATCAAAACGGTTACTAAAATTTGTACTCAACATGTACTAATATGAAGAACCAGAATTAGAATTTGTACCCCCACCAATTTCGACAAATTTGAATTTTTCGTTGCGGGTTAAGATTTCCCGCACAACTTATTTTTCATTCCAATTAGAATCAAAATTTATATACCCAATATGTACCAATTTTTACAGTCTAAATTAGAATTTGTACCTTTACTAATTTCCAGAAATTTTAATTTTTGATGGCGGGTCAAGCTTGCCTGTCCGACCTATTTTTCTTTCCAATTCGAATCGAAACGGTACCAAAAATTTGTAACCAATATGTACCAATTTGTACCACCAAAATTAGATTTTGTAACCCCACCAATTTCGAGAAATTGGAATATTTTATGGTGGATCATGCTTGCTGACGATGGTATTCGTTCGAGAGTGCTAGAAAGAATAAAGGAAATCATTATCACAAAACAATTTGTTGGGGAGGCGGTAGATTAAATAGATAGCATTGGGTTTTGTACAACTTGGTTGGGGAAGAGAGGGTCAAATATCTACACATGTTGAGGAATCGAAAATATTTTATGGGTGGGTAATTCTTTTCCCTAACCGTCTGTGATCATCGAGAATACTAATTTTCATTATAGAACTCGTTCAGAGGATCAGTTTGCTGTGGAGTCGTCACCATCCACACATATCTCCGTTTCGATAAATTCTAAATTCTAATTTTGCTGATATAAATTGGTACAAGTTCAGTCGTCATCAATAATAAGCACCAGAGTAAAAATGTTGAATGGAACCAGTCAAACATTTGTTTGTATAGTGCTGACGTCGAACTTAAAACGAAAAAAACGATTGTGCTGACTACCTTGACACGAAATAGATTAACATATTTAAATAAACAAGTCAAATTTATTGAATTGGTGCAGGTACAATTTCCCGCTTCTTGTTACAAATTGTCTAAAATTTTTTTTAGACAATGTTTATTTGAATTCTAAACAAGACCTTGCGCTGGAGGATTTGACTTGGTGACAAGTTTCCTGCTAGTTGAATAACAATCTCTAATCTTTATTTGTACATGATTTTGCTGAAACAAGTTATATGCAAATTTTTCGAGTCGTTTTTACGAATTCAAGGGAAATCTGGTTCTTGTTCGATTCGAATGTGAAAAAAAAAAAAAAGATTTCGTCTGCCCGCCCAGACCGCAATGAAAATTTATTTTTTAGAAACTGGTGGGGATAAAAATTCTAACTTTGATGGTACAAATTGGTACATATTTGGTACAAATTCTTGGTAACATTTAAATTACAATTTGTAAAAGAAATGTGTCGCGAAAGCCAAATTTTGACATCAAGTTAGCCCGAGCAATAAAAACTCAAATTTCGCTAAATTGTTGCGGCGTAAAAAATTTCATTTTGGTGCTACAAATTGCTACATATTGGGTACAAATTTTTGGTACCTTTTTGATTCGAATTGAAAAGAAAAAAAAACTTCTGCGATTCAATTGACGTTCAGCTAGCCCGCCATTAAAAATTCAGATTTCTCGAAATTGGCGGGGTAGAAATTCTAATCTTGTGGTGAAAATAGGTATATACTGAGTGAAAATTTTCGGTACCCTTTGATTCGTAACGGAAAGAAGAATAAGTTGCAGGGACCACCTTAACGTCAATTTGGGCTGCCATCAAAAATTCAAATTCCTCGAAATTGGTGGGGGATACAAATTCTAATTTTGATGGCACAAATTGATACATATTAGGTACAAATTTTTGGTGCCGTTTTGGTTCGAATTGAAAAAAAAATAAATTGTGCGGGCCAGCTTGACGTCAAGTTCTAATTTTCTGAAGGGATTTACAGATTTAGGATATAGATTTTTGGGCTTTCGGCATCTTTAGCCATTTAGCCCGTCTCGTTTTGAGGGATGACGTCCGTAGGCGAGCACACTATCCGGGAAAAGGGAAAGAAGAAAAAATTGGCGAAGGAAGGGCCTGGGACCTATAAGTTAGGCACCACCACGGCATTTGCCTGCTGTGATGAGGAAAACTCAGGAAAACCTCATTCAGGGTGGCTGGCCTGAAAAGGCGTTTAACACATTCTCGACGAGTGCCCCCACCGGTAATCGAACCCGGGACCGCTCGCACCGAAGGGGAGAGCGTTAACGACTACGCTACGCGGGGCCACTAATTTTCTGAAATTGGTAGGAGTACAAATTCTAATTTTGGTCTTACAAATTCGTACATATTCGGTACAATTTTTTAGTACCATCTTGGTTCGAATTTGGAAGAAAAATAAATTGTGTGGGCCAATTTGACGTCAAGCTGGCCCGCCATCGAAAATTCGGATTTTCTTAAATTCGTGGGGATACAAATTTTAATTTTGGTGGTACAAATTGGTACATATCGGGTACCGCTTGTCGTCATGTTGGCCCGCTATCAAAAACTCAATATTTTCGAAATTGGTGAGCGTACAAATTGTAATTTTGGTGTTACAAATTGGTACACATTGCGTACGGATTTTTGGTACCGATTTTGTTCGACTTGGGAAGAAAAATATGTATTGTGCGGGCTAGCTTGATGTCAAGTTGCCCCGCTATCAAAAATTGGTCGGGGTACAAATTTTAATTTTAGTGGTAGAAGTTGGTACATATTGGGTAAAAATTTTGGTACCGTTTTTGTTTGAATTGGAAAGAAAAATAAATTGTGCGGGCCAGCTTAATGTCATGCTGGCCCGCCATCAAGTATTCAATTTTTTCGAAATGATGAGCGTACAAATTCTAATTTTGGTGGTACAAAATTGTACATATTGGGTACAGATTTTTGGTACTGTTTTGGTTCGAATTGGAAAGAAAAATAAGTTGGGCGGGCCAGCTTGACGTCAAGCTGGCCCGCCATAAAAAATTGAAATTTCTCAAAATTGGTAGGGGAACAAATTCTAATTTTGTGGTACAAATTGGTACATATTGGGTACAAATTTTTGGTACTGTTTTCATTCGAATTTGCAATTTGTGCGGGCCACCTTCTGTCTGCTATTTTCTGTTCTGAAATTTTGATATTGCCGAAACTTAATATTTGTAAATAGTGATATATAAACCCATTAGTTCCCCATGTTGCCTGTGCTTTTAACATTTGCTGAAGCTGGCACTATTTTCTTCTATTGGTGCTTGCTCCTGCGTCTGAGTACCCGAAATTTCAGTTTTGCAGAGTTCAATACCAACCGAATTGTCTTCCAGTTTTGATTAAAATAAGTAAGCTGTTTTGGTCATTTGCTTTCCCTCTATTTAGTTCAAGAAAGGTGAAAAAATAACCGAGACAAAATTTCCTATATGATAATATTTCTATGATAGAATTACTAGAAACTTTTATCTCTTATCTCAAATACGATATCTAAAATATGTAACTCTTTATTTAATAATAATAATAATAATAATAATAATAATAATAATAATAATAATAATAATAATAATAATAATAATAATATTTCGATTATGCTGCATAGTTTTGCTTCAGTTGAAGATTAAAGAAAGAAATGTCAAAAACTTTCTCGAGTTCATTCATTGTACTTGTATTGTGTTCTAAAAGACACTGGTGATGAAATTATCGTAACAAAATATTCGGTGACAAAATTACCTATATGGTAATATTTTGGTGACAAAATTACCGTGACGAATTTTCCGGTAACAAAATTACCGCCGCCCCTCTAGGATACGCAAACTGATCTGAAATAACTCCAATATTACATACCACCAAAAAACTATGTTCTAGTAATAAAGTAGGCCTGCTCATCGGAACACAGTTTATTCGTATTAACTCCTTACTGTATATCGTTAATTATGGCACCCAAGTTGCTGATAGATATTTCCCGCCGGGAAACTTCAGATACTTTACTTTTAAATTCTGCCCACCATCATCCTCAGCTTTTAAGAAAAAGTATTCTTTGAGATGTTCGAACGGTAAAATATTTTCGTTCTCCATCTTTATAAAAACAATTGCAATTAAAGTAAAATAGACAATCGGTACCATTGCACTCGTAGTTCACTCACTGAATGTATTGATTTGGAGCTGTCAAAATCTACGACAAACTCTTCCAGGTGTTTGGAATCAGTACACGTGATTCCCAGGCTGTCCTCATCTTCCTAAAAGAGCAAGTGTCACTATGATCTTATCTGTTTCTTTATGTGTCGGTCACTGATATACCTAGTTCATGCTCCATTGTTCCGTTCTGAAAAAATCACTTACACCGTGGCTAATCATAGCGTTCGCAAAGCGTTTTTTATTACTCATGCATACGCTTGGAATACGCTGACCATGTATTTAAATGTGGATGGCTAATCACAATGCGCTGCAAAGTCGAAAGCAATTAAAACTCGGAGTAAACGTAAGCTCGAGCGTATTTGGTGCGTTTCGGAACAAAGACCCCGCCTGCTGTTTAAAAGATGTCTAAAGGAAAGGAAAAAAAGGAAAGACGTGTTGCCAGACAAGGGGATTTTTAGCAAGAAATAGCTGCTTCGAAGATGGTTTGTGCAGAGTATTGGAACTCCGCTGTTATAGACTTGGACCTGGCAGAAAGACCTGGAAACCCCGACTGGCTCACAATATGATTTATAACTGGCGAAAGTAAAATTACCGAGTAGCCGCCTAGGTCACGTTCGGAGGGGGGGGGGTAACGCATCCTCAATAGCCATACGCTTACAGGGAAAAAATATTTGTTTCCAAAAAAAAAAAAAAATTACATATATTCTAGTTACTCAACAGAAATGTAACGCGAAAAATGTAACGCAAACTAGGTACGTTAATTAAAAATTTGTAACACGTTACCGTTACAGTTACTTTAGGAAAAATGTAACGCGTTAATAGGAAACGTTACTTAAAAAGTAACGCGTTACTTCCATTACTTTACTTCCCAAGACTAAACTGCAGTTGCTATCACTCAAGTGCCGTCAGCCCATTATTATTACACAGCAGCTAGACGAAACCTCACCAGTTTTTCTCGAAGAATCTATACAATATTACGCCGAAAAGAGAAGTATTGATTACAAAATGGAAAATCTGGTCCGAAAAATTAGAATATAAAGTAACCATATCCCTTTTTAACATTACAAATTGAAACAGCGAGTGGAAAAAAGAGAAAATGTTTTAAAAATATGGGAGCGGATTCCTTGATAATAATTTCTGTGAAACTAAATAACTGAAGCCATTATGGTTTGATATTTTGGGAAATGAAAGGTATTAAAATGCGCCACAAATGTCCAATGCAAAAAAAAAAAAAAAGTTTTGTATAAGCAACGGGCTCCTTCGTGGCTAAGCATTTGGCGTAGGAGACCCAGATTTGATTCCCAGCAGAATCTTTTGCGTTTCGGATCCCACGTTAAGCTGTAGGTTCACGTCTCACTTAGGCTTGCTGCTGAAAGGGACGCTAAACTCAAATATTTTCCGGTAAGCGTTTTTCATTCTTTCCTTTTACAAAAGTAAGGTGTTGTAAAATTGTAGAATATACCTTTGTTCTTTTCTATATGGGGATCAAGATGAAGATGGAAGTGGCTGAGTGATAAGTGGGCCCGGGGGGGCTAGGCCGCCCCAGTTTTTGGAGTGATGAAAATAATTGAAGCTATTAGGTATATATTTTTGAAAGTTTATAATAAACTCATGATATACTTATCATAGTTGGGTTTTGGTAGCCCCCCTCCCCAGTTTTTACTTTCTAAATCCACTATTGGGCGGGAATAGAAACTACGTTTGAACACTGAGTCCAGAGACTCATTTTGGAGGGGAAGGGTTATAGCAATTACTTTCTCCCCCAAGTTTGGAAACACGTTTCTTAATAAATTTATTGTATGCGTACTAATACAAAAAAAAAGTGAAACTTATGTCGGTGAAGCAGGACGGTAGCCAGCCCAACAGTGTAGGGGGAGGGCGGTAGAAGTTAGGGGGGCCGATCTAACCATATTATAGTTCATTTGCAAGCCTACCATGAATATTTTAGGGGAGCACCAAAAATGTAGGGGGCACAGCTTCCTTGATCCCTTTGGATATGGGCCTGCAGTGAACAATCTTATCCCTTCTATCCCCCACTCCCGGCCTGGCAAAGTCTGAAATGACTCTTAACTGGTTCATAGAAAGGAAAAAATATTAATTATTCACTTTTGAGATCTTTGTAATGGTTGCATAAGGAACTTCCGACAAGAAGAATTCTATGAAGTAACAATGAACCTTAAATGAATAAGTATCTGTGAAAAACTATCTACCAAAAAGCAACCATCTATGTGCGGCAAATCGATGGTGAAAACGTTTCACATGTGGCGGAGAATTTACAGAATGGACTAGTTAGTTGTGTAATTCTAAAAGTAGCGTGCGAGTTGTAGGCAGTCTAGGAATATTCTACTGGACGTGTTGCATTAGATCAATAACTGTTACTATAAAAAGAAAACCTTCAGTATACTCAAATGCCAATTCTGAGAAGAATAATACTTTCAATGTTCCCATAAAAGCTATATTCTGATGTATGTAGAGATATTAAAGTTACGGTGGTGTAACTTTTTTTTTTCAAAAAGAAAGACTTCTACACAAACAGGTGAGTTTCGTTTCACATTGTGAAACCATATACTTCTAAACTATGTGAAATCAATACTCAAACTTGAAGTAGTACATCTGTAACCACTGGTTGCAGTAGATTAATAAAACCAGAAATAGAACCTGTTTCGCGAATGCTGAATCTAAATCAGAAAGCCATTATTCGCTATGTCGTACCGCAATATGTTCTATGGCAATAAATGTTAAAACTGGAAATCGTTCATTTAAACCAATTCGGATTGAATAAGATGGTTAAGGGAGGAGATTGAACCTAATCTTGGGAAGCTGAATCGATTAAAAAAAATAAATGTTAATATCCCTTACCGTCTTCTTTCTACAGAAGGCAGTATTGAAACTGTAAGTAGTAGGGAATTTCTCCCACTTCCGGTTTTGATAGTGTGTTGCGGGTTGTGATGGTATGTACTCTTAAGACCTTAAATCGATTAAAGAAAACCGCTTATCGTTATTAGCATTTTTGTTCTATGACAATAAATGTTGAAACCAGAAATTGTTAATTTTAACCACTTCCGTAACTTTAATAGTGGGTTAAGGGAGGAGATAGAACAAAACCTACTCTTTGAAGCTGAATCAACATCAAGAAATTATATCTCGATATCTCTTAATGTTTTTGCTCTATGGAAATCAGTATTGTAAGCGGAAGTAGTAGTGAATTTCAACCATTTCCGGTTTTGGTACTATTGCGGGGGTATATTCTTTTGGGTGTCTTCCCGTTGTGCCTACTTCCCGTTATGCCTACAGGCCCTCCAGCACTTTGTAGAAAATATTTTTAATGATCTTATCTGTAGGCAGAACGGTAATTCCCGTTGTGCCTACTTCCCGTTCTGCCTACTCTTTCGAGACGGGGAATTCTGTGCAGGGAGGGATCTTTTCTAGGGATTTTTTCTTTAGTAATTCTAATAGATTCTGTAAGAAGAATAACTATTCCTTTAAATTTCATCATATATTTTAAATGTTATCTTACTTGCTCTTCTCAGAAAAAATGACTAGGTATAGTTTTGTTATTAGCAGCGTTATTCACGTCTACTTTAGTAGAGATGTGTTTTTTTAATACTTACAGAGAAATGGAAAATTAATTGATTCAGTTACAAGAAAATAAACTTATTTCGGTCTAATATCAAGTCATTTCACAACAAAATTTTATTCAGTTTTCCAGTAGTTCATCTCCAACATTCTAAGGCTCGCAGTACGTAATAGGTGCTACAGTTCACATCCTCAAAATATATTTGGCCATATATTAAACAAACAATGCAAGAAGATGCATAATTCGGTCTCTTTTCTTTTTCTAAAAAAAGCCTTTGTCTTCTACATCACAGATCTTTTTCCGGCATCACCTCTATATATGATCAGGTGCTTTGTCCTCTATACATGATTCTGTATTACACGCAATATGTCGTACTTATATTGTAAAAAAAGAAAAAAAATGGGACCGCAATGGCTCAGGGGTAGAGCGTTCACCTCTGGTGCATGGGGTCCATGGTTCGATCCCAGCTCGAGCCAGGTGAGCTTTGTGGTGGACAAACACCGTGTGCGTTGGTTTTCTCGGTGTTCTACCGTTTTCTCCTACTTTCCACTATTTCATTCATTTCTCATCATCACCGTCTCCATAAGGGGGCCCTTAAGAAAGGGTCTTAGTCTCCTACATTAAAATTACTTTTTCGGCATCACCTTATCAGCTGATTTGTCTTCTATACGTGATTCTATACTATATGCCATAATATCATACATACTTCTATTTTCATATTTATATTGTCAATGTAAATAGCAGGAATACAAAATACAAATATCATAATTGAATGTTTTTGTAGAGTTTCAACTCAAATCAAAAGGTCAGATAATCGGGGAGGGAAAGGGATTTATAAGATTTTGTTTCAGTTTGGTACTCTTGAAGGTGATTGGCTACTGTGTTCACCGGTAGCCAATCAGCGTTCAGAACACCTGACGGCTTCGAAAAGTGAAAGTTCTGAGATCGAGACAGTAATCTGTATAAAATTCAATTCAAATTTTTAATCTGTCACTTTATAAGTATCAATAGGAATAGTAAGCAGCACAGAATGGCAGAATTTGTCAGTTCGAAATACGGGGGGAAAGTGCTCGCGTACGAAGGGTTCTTATACCGGATTAATAGACCGGATTAAACAGAAAACTGACAAGAGAACATCCAAATATTTTTACATTTGTACAGCTGTTGCAGCAAGAACAGAGTGAGAATGAAGCTTGTATGCTGATGTTGGAGGTAGGAAAAAAGCCGAAGGAACCAAAGCTGAAATATAAGCGAATTGAACAAAAAATAAAATCATTGAAGGCACGTCTGGAATCACATGTAATAGACTTGGTGGCTTACACAGATGCAGTTGCATACTGTTTGCATTTAGAACAGTGATGGTGAGATGTTTTAAATATATTGGCTATATTAACGATATATGGTATTAACATTGACGATATGTAGTATTTACATTGACAATATAAGTATATGTAACATTGCATGTAGTATAGAATCGTGTTAGAAGACAAATTACCTGTTAAGGTAATGCCAAAGAAGGAGCAGTGATGTAAAAGAAAAGGCTCTTTTTTTTCAAAAGGACCGCCTTATGCATCCTCTTGCATTGTTTGTTTAATGTATGGCCGAACATGTCTTGAGGATGTGAATTGTGGCACTTTTTAGTACTGCAAGCCTTAGTATGCTGGAGATAAACTACTGGAAAACCGATTAAAATTCGGTTGTGAAATGAATTGATATTAGCCCGAAGTAAGTCTGTTTCGTGTTCGTTTCAGATACAATGTCAAACGGGTTACTGGCAACTGAATCAATCAATTCGAGGAAAGAGATATGATGGAGACAAACACTCTTTTTAAAGGCCGCCTTATGCATCCTCTTGCGTTGTTTGTTTAATAGTTGGCCAGACATGTCTTGGGGATGTGAACTGTGGCATTTCTTAGTACTGCAAGTCTTAGCATGCTGGAGGTAAACTACTGGAAACCCAAATAAAATTTTGTTCTGAAATTGCTTGATATTAGATCTTTTTTTTTTTTTTTTTTTTTTTTTTTTTTTTTTTTTTTTTAATGTTTGTTTCACATACAATGTCTAACATTCTTGCAACTGAGTCAACCAATTTTCCATGTATGATGAAACTTGTAGAGGTGGTGGTTGTTTTTACAGAAGCTTTTAGAAATACTAAAGAAATATTCCCTACAAAAATTCCTCCCTGCACATAATTCCCCGTCTCGAAAGAGTAGGCACAAGGGGAAGTAGGCACAACGGGAATTACCGTTCTGCCTACAGATAAGATCATTAAAAATATTTTCTACAAAGTGCTGGAGGGTCTGTAGGCAGAACGGGAAGTAGGCACAACGGGAATGAACCATTCTTTTGAGACCCTGAATCGTTTTCAGAACACACAGTTTGAGCCGGGGGTTGTGTTGCTGTTCTCTTTAGCAATACAAGCCCCCATTCGCTGCTATGTAGATACTTAAAAAAAAAACAGTGTGTAAATAACGGATTGAAACTCTCAGGTAAACGTGTACGTACTTCTTCGTTCTTAACACATTAAACAGAGTAACCAAAACAGGTTAACAAGTAACTGTCAACTCAATTTAAGTATGCTCATTAATTTAAAAAGCGGGGGGTGTGCAGAAGCGTTGGAATAGCGGACTATGTCTGCTACTCGAGTGCGCATTACAACTGATGGCAGGGTTGGACCTTGTACACAATTTATTGTATCAGCACGATGATTTTATCAGGTTTCTTTTTTGTTAATACACCAACATATGCATGAAAAAAATGAAAGGACATATTTAGTTAACGTCTCGCACGTATGCCATATAGATTAAAGGAGACTATGATAATGGAAAATGAATGATAAGGAAGTATTGATGGAAGAGGAAAGTGGCAGCAAAGGGAGAACCCCGAGAAAACTCACTGACACAATGCCATTAGCCACGAATTTACATGACCAAGGACCGGACCGGAAGTAAATAATGTACCACTGAGCCCCCATTCCTCCGTAACATATGGCAACAATAATATAACAACATATGACAAGAAAACTAAAAAGTGTGTCGACTCCTTTTCAGGCCCGTATCAAAGGGGGTCTAGGGGCCGGCCCCCCTAAATTTTTACTAGCTTCCCTAAAATTTTCACTGTAGACTTGAAAATGAACAATAATATGTTGTTGATGAACTATAATGTGATTGGATCCCCCCTAAATTCTACCGGACCCCCTTTACATTTTTGGACTGGCTACTGGCCTGCAGTTTTCCATGAAGATAGCGGAGATATTTTCTCCTCCAGATCACAATATCATCCCTATCAACTATGAAACCTTTCCTGTTGCGCAACGCGTATTTAAATTTAATAACTTTTAATAGTCTGTGCAAAGTTGCACGAGAGAAAAATGGAAGGTCATCATCGGTGTTTATTGCTGACAATTTTATTTAACGTATCTAACGTTGGCAACTCATTTCGGAAAAAGAACTGATGTACCTTCGATCGAATAGCCGACTTCGTAAAATCGTCGTATTTTTCAAGTAGGGAAGTGCTTTTGTGCGTCTTTTTGACTTTTCAGTTTATTTTCATTAAATTTAGCCTCCCGTCGGATTCTGTACACAGTTGCTTGTCCCACCCCTGTCTGTTTTGCAGTCATGTCGGCCAATTGTTCTACCTTTAAATGAGGATGATGTTCTCTCAAAGAAAACACATTCAAAACGCAGGCCTCTCACCACTTCTCAAAGCTTTTCCGCGTTTATGTTTTATCACAGAACTGGAAGAGATTCTAGAATCTTGCTTAACACGCACACTAAAAACACGTTACAAATAAATAAATAAATATATTTTTGTATGTATTACACATACATCCACTAATACAATCTCTACTATATACAAGCACAACAGTATTTTCACACACTATAGAGTTCACACACGCTAAATTCATACAATCTTCACAGCGATATTCCACGTATTCGATGTCCAATCGAATATACAACTATTTTTGTTTCTTTCTTTACAGTGGGAACATATGTCAAATAAAAGAATCAGCATAAATTTGGTTTATAAATAACTGTTATGGTCAAATCAATATTTATTAGTCCTATAAAATACATAAACAATGCTATATCCTTTTCTTAAAATAACATATTAATTGAAGTTGTGAATCATGGGTGGGTTAAGAGTAGCTAAAAGGAACAGCAAACTCCTTCACATTGACAGAAAGCGCGCGCGTAGTGAAGTGGAAAATTTAGATTTTAAACAATACTGATATGAATGTCTCAAACGTTTCCTTCCCTGTCAGGGGTGGTATTCCTACTTTCCCCTCTTGCGGCGAGAAAGAGGTGGAGAGTAGGGGAGTGTTCTTGTTTTCCTATGTTCTACTACGACGATAAATTTTAAAACCGGAAATGATTAATTTGAACCACTTCCGGTTTGAATAAGAGTTTCAATAGAGAAGGTTGGGCCTATTCTTGGGACGGTGAATTGATTGCAGAAAACCTCTCGATATCAACTACCATCTTTGCTCTATAGAAATCAGTATTGAAACCAGAAGTAATATTGAAACTGGATCGCTTCCGGTTTTGGATGTGTTCGGGATAGTCGTGGTATGTTGCTTTGAGACGCAGAATCGTTTGCAAAATACTGCTTCTCGTTATATGTTTCCTTTTCGTTCTATGGCAATAAACTTTGAAACCGGAAATGACTAACTTGAACCACTTCCGGTTTGAATATAGAGTGAACGGAGGAGATGGGACGCTAAATTAATTGCAAAAAATAGCATCATGATATCTCCTACTGTTTTTGCTCTGATGCCTGTCGACAGACGGACGGACGATCGAACCTGTTCCTTAAGACGTTTCAACATTTATACATAGCATAGTTTGGAAGTCTTAAACCAGGTCTAGATAAGTCAATCTGTTTACAGAAAACGTAAGTCTGAACTCCGTTCGATTGTGAGGAGATGGCAAGGATAGTTCTACTGATAAAGGAAACAGCTATTATATTCCCGATTTATTACAGTACAGTTTAATATATGGAAAACAAAGCAAATGTGGCTTGCACCACCGTACCTGTAACCCGTCCATATTTTGTCGTTAAAATATGATCAGGTCATGCGGTTTTCAAATTTCCGCGCAGTCACCGTTATCATTCAATTATTTCCTTCATCAATTAGTTTTAGTAGAAAAACTGAAGCAAGTAAAAAAAATAATAAAAAATAAAAGAAAAGCATTTGTCGCGATGGTCCAACAAACTGTAAAAACTGGCGTTTAAACTTCAGGAACTTGAAGAATAGCTGTGGAAATATATAAAACTTGTTTGCTAAGAATTTTTTACTGCTCTCATTTTTTTTGTCCAGCTTTTGTTGTTTGTCAATATATATATAGGGTGTTCATTTAATATGTAGCCAAAATTCACTGGTGAAATCCTCACACCTAAACAATAAAAAAAAAGTCCATATGAGCATAGGGCGAAAAACGCGTTCTTTCAAAGTTACGAGATGCCGAAATCGAGAAAATTGTAACTTCGAGGCTGCTTAGGTCGAAATGTTAATGAGAGATATCAAATGCGGTTAAAGAACTATTAGAGGAGTTAGTACACTCTCTATCTAAATACATATGTTTTAAGGTTGGGTTGTACCGGCCCACATGATTTTAGAGATTGATTTGGAAGAGCGGAACCTATACCACAGCTCCCTCTATAAAATCCGTTGCGCTGATATGTCCAAACTCTGAAACTTGGTTATTTAGATAGGCCGTGTACTAGTTCCTCTAATATTTCTTTAACCGCCTTTGATACAATTTTTTCTCGATTTCGGCATCTCGTATTTGAAATATATATATTCACAAGAAAGAGCATATCTTACACAACTTTTCCACATAGTTTCCACTGTTGTTGAGGCACTTGTCGTAGGGGTGGATCAACTTATCTAGTCCTTTCTCATAGAACGATGCCGCCAGTGATTAGAACCATTGCTGCAAAGCGAGTTTCACTTCATCGGGAATTCGCCTGAAAGCGTTGTCATAGTGAAACGTCTTTTCTCACGGATTTTTTCATCGATTTTTCTCACCAAGCCATCGTTAACAACAGAAAGCCGACCACTCCGTGGCTCATCGTGGACATTCGTTCGACCCTCATTAAACATCCTTAACCACTTTCTCACCATTCCATCAGTCATTGCGTTTTCAACATAAACATCTTTAATTTGACGATGAATTTCTGCCGGTTTCACATTCTTTGAGTTTAAAAATCAAATTATTGAATGAATCTCACAGTCGGCGGGATCGTCAGTTGTTTTAGACATTTTAAACTTGCATTGTAAACAGACAACACTACGCAGAGCAACCAAAATGTCGTCAGTTGCGAGCAGACGAACAAGGACGACTAGCGCGCATGCCGTGCAGAACACCGATCGCAGCGCAGCAGCGGCGGGAATGCGAAACGATACTTTCTTTCCGAATACGCCTCGTATTAGAATCACGTGGTGGGCCTTATAAGATTGTACTGCTATTAAGTCCGTCAGTTACTCCACACAATAACGATGTACAGCTAAAGCAATTATCTTGACCGAGTTCTCTAATAGTCAATCCGTTAATATTAATATCTCCACAGATAACGGTGACTTTAAGGTGACTATCTGTCTCCCATATATGAATAATGTAAATTTCGTGTGATTTTCTTAACTGTCTTTATCAGAGTTCATTTCTAGCACTATATGATACTAATCTTACTTGTTCTCGTTTATTGAGATATGCTTTGTATTTTGTCATATCTCTTGTTCTTGTAATTTCTTGGCTTCTATAGATGAGTGTATTCCTCTCGTTCTTTCTTTGGTAATCCTTGGATACTACTTGTCTTCTCCTGTTTATATATAATTCTATTTGCCTGTATAATCGACTGTCACTAAGTTTCATTTTGAAGCTCGTAATAAAATGGGAGAGAATAATGTTCCCCGAGAAAACACTTGAACGGCATGTTTGTCCAATTTAAAGCGTACGGTACAGTAACAAAGTTTCAATCATGCGAACCGGAGATGTACACATGAGGGCTTCTTCACTAATTTACCCTGATTACAATCAGAAATGCAAAATATTTAAAACTTTCTGAAATGTGAGTCTCAGAATGTGTTTTCTGAATATGCTTGTTCTGACATTTATTAAAATTTATTTGAGTACTGGTAATTTATTTATTTATTTATTTATTTATTTATTTTCTTCTAGATGAATTTGTAAGGTATTAGTGCACAATGAGGTTCGTTCCGTTAGATGACAAATCCATATTTGAGCAGAAATTAAATCGCTCGTTGTATGTTTTCTACACTAAACATGCAGAAGATCTTACGAGCATGTGGAAAGATCAGGTATGTATTTGGATTCAGTTGTTGAATGTGGTAATTATTTCCTTTACTTATTATCTTACCAAGTTACGTTTTTTTATTTTTATTTTATTTTTTTATTTTCGAGTGTACTTGTTTTGAGGAAAAAGAGAATGTCGGGTAGCTTATGGTAACCAACTCTCTCGTGTTATAGGGAACTCTTATATTTGACATAATTTTGTAAGGGATTTGGTTACTAAATCTTCCTTCTATATTCACCTTACCTGTCCATCCTTCCTGGAGACAAGAAATCTCAGGAACTACTTGATGAAGAAGATCAAATCTCTCGTTTGATATTCACCTAAATCGAATTGTAAATGAGGCTTATAGAAATCTGGGATTTGTAATGAGACTTGGAAGTGAATTCCAGAATACTTACGTTGTTAAAATTCTGTGTGCTGCATATGTACGTACCAAACTGGAATACGTATCCATAATATGGAATCATAGTGTGCAAAAATGGACATACCAATTAAAAGCAATTCAATGAAAAATTTGTTCGCTATTAAATGTATAAAGACACGGAGATCTATCCTCGATACGAAAAATATCTTGACCTCTTACCAAGCTATTCCATCTCACTTTCTGTTTCATCCTTTAAACTCTAGCTGTTACTGATTTATAAGCATTGGGCATTTTATCTAAGTATGCGAGAACTCACAGTTAAATAGTAACCATTTTGTAAAGGATGCCCTACACGAAAAACTTTTTTCCTACTCAAGTTGTTTGTTTTTTATGTTCTTTTCAGCAATGTAATAAATTATGTTCCTTGCTATTGAAAATTTTCGGGTGACTAGCAGGAAGCTCTCTGGGCAAATAGAGCACTTCATCCGATGCGACACTGGACATTTTTCTATCTCAGTTTTTGTTTCTTCGTTTTCTCTCCCATCATTTCTGATTTATAAGCGCTGGAATTTTTATCTCAAACATCCGTTATATTTATGAGAATAGTGAAAAATTGTTTGAACAAGCAAAAAGGTCTGAGTTATTGAAGATGCAAAATTTGAATAACAAGTAAGAAGCAAGCATATAAATTACTAAAATCGTGAAAAAGAAGAAAGAGTGAGTGAGAAGGTACAAGAAATATTTTTCAAAGAGTATTCTGCTATGAGTAGAAAGTGGACATTATAAAAAACCGACGAATAACTAGTAGTTTTGTTATTTTGGAGCATCGACGTACGCAGGAATTCCTCAAGAGGAGGGTTTAAACTCCTAAGTTCATATAATTTTTGGTGTTTATCTTAATATGGTAAATGTCAATTTTTACATATTTTGCTCCTTCTTTACATATTTCGCTCCTTCCTCCTTCATATTTTGCTCCTTCTTCCTTCATATTTTGCTGCTTTGCTCTCCTTTTGCTCCTAGCTAAAACCCCTTAATTTCCCTTGCTTACGCCACTGTTTTGGAACTTAATTTTACCTTTCAACACCGAATTACTAAGAAATGCGGGTGCCAAACCTCAGCCTCCCACACTGAAGCCAAAAACTAACAATTTATTTGTTTTTTAAAAAAATGTGTGTTAAGAGATATTCGAGTTGTAGCTTTGTGGAAAAGATGAGGACATAGGCAGTAATAAGAGGAGAAAAGAACATAACAAGAGATGATTAGAAAGATGATGAAGAGTATTTTGAGGGACGTGGTAGATGTTGTTTAAGAAAATCAGAGAAACATACAATTTATTATTTATTAGAGATATTTAAGCAGATAATCCCTATGTCAGACAATGAAGTTAGCTGAAATGTGGAGTGTACAAAAACTGAAGGGTTCGCTCCAGTCCAGAAAGTTAGGGAAATTAAAATAAATCAGGGTAATGCTTCAGAATATGTCGAGTGTCATGAAAATTGCTGTATTTCACAGAAGAGTCAAGGAAAATGCAATCGAATTTCACTAAATTGTTCCGAGAGTCTCTACAAGTATTATTCAAGTGATGTTAACTAACAGAAAATATAAAGGACAGCTCAGAGAATCAATGTAGGGGTAAACAGATGATGATGAAAAGACTATAAAGAAACCTGGGAAGCATCGAAAGGTATTAAAACTTGAAGCTTCGAAAGAAAAACAAATTAAATAAAAAAAAATTAGATGCTAGGTTTTTTGGTTGTATATAGGCAAAGAGCTAGGCCAAATTATATGTTTACGGGTGTATTCAGAATACTGAGAAATTACATTATTGTTTGGTACTAATGTGTTATCGTATTACAAATACAGGAAATTTTCTTATAGAAAGCATTTACAATAAGAAAAGTAAGCTTATACTGTAACTTACAAAGCGTGAAAAAGTGATTTGACTGGACCGTGACTCGAATTTGGGATCTCCGGCATACCGTGCCGATGCGTTAGCCACTACGCCACCTAGTTTGTTTCTCAGAACAGCCAAACATTCTCTTACTCCTGCAGTCAGTGCTCTCCACTCAAACCTCATGTCTTGTACCACAGCCTAAGCTGCTGTGCTTGGACAATCCGGTGTCCTTCAGAACACCTTTTGACGTGATTTCATGTATATTAATAAAAGGAGGAAACAACCGATTTGAACTTATTGGTACACACCACAATCCTCTGTAGATGCGAATTCAGTAGCTTACAAAGAGTGAAAAGGTCATTTGACTGGACGGGGACTCGAACCCGTTTCAAGCCATGTGGTCTGAGTGGAGAGCACCGACTGCAGGAGTGACAGAGTGATTGGCTGTTTTGGGAAGCGGACCGAGTAGCGTAGTGGTTAACGCATTTGTGCGGTATGCCGGAGATCCCAGATTCGAGTCCCAGTCCAGTCAAATCACTTTTTCACTCTTTGTAAGTTATTGAATTTGCACCTACAGAGAATTGTGGTGTGTAAAAATAAGTTCAAATTGGTTGTCTTTCCTCCTCTCATTAATATACATAAAAGCCTATACTGTGTTTAAAAGAATAAAATAAGGAGAGCATTGGACAGCTGTGGAAATGGTAAAAGTCGATTGAGTTTTTTTCTAAACCTCACCTGAAATAGTGTCGCGGGTCAAGAAAATTTTTATTTACTCAGTCATGGAAATTCAAGGAAATTAATATCAGAATTTCAGTGTGAACCATGTACGTGTAGATTAGTTACAAGTGAACTACTTATGGAAGATAATTAGAATGAATTGTATACATAGAGATCAAATTTCGAGATCACTAGCTCTCAGTTCAAATAGCCCCCCCAATTGACTTAATTTGGACACAAATTTAGTTAGATCAAAAAGCATAATATATTCTTGTTGTCCCTCTCAATTTTAACTTAGCATGCCAAATACTGGAATTTAGTAACCATGACATTTATAAAAAAATGTTGGACAAAGAGAACATTTTAAACTAAACTTTTAGTACTTTACTAAAATATACTTAAATTAATAAAGATATATTTATTTATTTAAATCTGCTACAGATTTTGTTTTGTCTAATATTCCTGTTTCTTTTCTTTTTTTTTTCAGGGGGAGAGGTATTGGATATCATTTTCCATTAGTTTTTATTCACATTTGAAAAAGAAAGGATTGCCACCTAGACACAATGCTGTTTCACGTGATTTTACAGCAGAAGCAATAATCCATATTCTGCGTGCGTTGACAGGAGAAAGGTAATACTATTATTCTGTATATAGGATTTATTAATTTGAACGATGACTAGAATTTCCTTCACAAACGATAATTGATGAGGAGACAGTGTTACAAGAGACCTCTTTCCAAGTTGAACCCTTGCACTGAAAGTGTAATAAGTTTATAAAGTGATTAGGTAATCATATGATTGACTTAATCTGGTGAACAAGGTCACAGCTTATAAATGGTAGAAACGTTAAGTTAACTTTAAGCTGGCCATACACGCGGCGAAAAGATCGCCTAGCAACCAGCAGTTCGGTCGATGTGCAATCAAATTGTCGGTCGAAAAGGTTTATCTTTAGTCCCAGCAATCAGTAGGCAATCTGTACTTCCTTAGTTCATGAGGCACCTACTACTGCATGGAACATGTGATTTGGGGCGTGCCGCAGTAGTTCAGTGGTAGAGCGTTCTCCTCTGGTGCATGGGTCCTTAATTCGATCCCAGCTCATGTCAAGTGAGCTTTATGGTGGACAAGCACCATGCGCATGGGGTTTCTCGGGCTTCTCCCGTTTCCTCCCACTTTCTTCATTCTACTATTTCATTTCATTCATTTCTCATTATCATCGTCTCCTTTAGCCTAGCCGGAATAAACGTGGGACGTAAAACTTAAAAAGATTTAATTTTTCATGTGGTTTGGGCTGCTTTGCATGTGCGCAGAAACTCAGTGGTCGCCCGATATTGCTTATCGCCATACACGTCATTTTCCTGGCAATCCTATCTCCCGCCAGCGGACAGATCGTTCGTCAATTTATTGAATGGACCTTCCAGGCGATGATGAGATTGCCGGCATAGGCGGGGCGATATTCGTTCAATGTTACCGCTCATGGATCAAATTGCCGGTCGCTAGGCAACCAACTCCCCGTGTACATGACCGCCGCTAGGTTGTTACTATGAACTATATTCTGTCTCGCAATAAAAAAATGCATGTTTTTCGCGAGATAGGATCTTTGCCCCTTGTAGCAATGGAAGGTATGAAAAAATTCAATTCACACAATCATTTAATTGGCCTTATTAAAACTTTTAAAGACGTAAATCTTGGTTAAATAACAAAATATATTAAATTTGCAAATACAGTTTACGCACCATACAACAAATAGCGTAATAAGCAGGGAAAACAGAAATTGTTATATGTTAAGTTCCACACAATAGAAATATAAGTCGCGTAGTGTTTAATGTTCATTGCAGGAATGCAGCGCGTGGGTATTTGGCGTAGTGGGTATCGTTCTTACGTAGCATATCAGCTGGTCCATATTCGAATCGTCATCGAGTACACTTTTTTTTTCGAATTAATAGCTTAAAATGTAGTATTTCAGTTTTAGATCTGGATTTAACGTGTTAGATTTTTCGTTTTTTTTTTCTTTCTTTTTTCCTACGGAATTTTTTTAGGAACTGCTGTATAATATATTCCATATCATTTTTGATGATATAGGACAATTTCAGATGTAATGTCAATTATTCATGGCAATAAGAAATTAAAGAATGATTCGAAGGACAGAAATAATTTAAAGTTTCATAATGTAACAATAAGAATTCATTACAAAACCAGGAATCACTAAGGAATATGTATATTCCAAGGATGTTATAAATAGAGGATCTGCCCATATGTATCGTCATCCTATTAAATCGATGAAGCTAAAAAAACAACCGAGCATCGGCACGTCTGATTGGCTACTCTCGTTTCCACCATCGTCTGATTGGCTACTTTCGTTTTCGCCATGATTGTTGGCTCAAAACATTGCGATCCTATTGGGCGGAGTGGGCAGAGTAGGAGTGGCGAAACTGTGACGTATGGCTTCAAGATTTTGTTGTAAGGGCAGATCCTCTATTTTATAAGATCCTTGGTATATTCAATATTCAATACATCTTTCTTTTCTTCTACTCCCAATTTTCTTTCCTACGCCGTGACATTTCAAGAAAGTGTTATGGCTTATTGTTTTTACAGGTTCTATAATACATGAAGTATGATAATATCTTAATATAATAATTCTGCAATATATTAAAGAACATAGAAAATAGCTAATTAATAATTAATATTACGAACAAAGAAAATCAAATTAAGAAACAAAATGTAACGTTACTTTTGGGCCGTAACACAAACGGAACGCCTAAATGTTCCATTTTTTTAAGCAAAAATGAACCATGTGTCATTCATTGTATATGTAAAATATGTAAAATATAAATGATCAGAGGAAATTGTACACTGTTTTCATTAAGGTTGGTTTAAAGGGACAAGTTTTGTCGATAGATGGCAGTAAAATCTTCGTATCTCTTCCATGTATTTTGTACCTTTCACGAAAATTTACAATTTCTTTTACAAATTTCAACGTAGAGACTTCAGATTTTTAGAGAAGGAACTTCATAACCTATTAAAGGGAACAATCCGTGCCGATTTTTTATTTGGAATTTTCTTCATTGTTGAAACAGTTCCATTGTTAAAGGTTTGGATATCCATTTCAACAATCAAGCCATTTCAACAATGAAGAAAATTCTAAATGAAAAATCGGCACGGATTGTTCCCTTTGATAGGTTATGAATTTCCTTCTCTAAAAATTTGAAGCCTCTACGTTGAAATTTGTGAAGGAAATTGTAAATTTTCGTAAAAGGTAAAAAATACATGGGAGAGATACGAAGACTGTAGTGACATCTATCGGCAAAACTTGTCCCTTTACACTAACCATAAAGTGACTGTGTATAGAGTTATTTTTCATACCAACACTCATTTGGAATTTTTAGGCTGTACAGTTGTCCCCGATGATCTAGTGGCTAATACGTGTTTCTTTGGTGCACGTGGTCCTGGGTTTGACTTTCATGGGGAGAGATTAAAAGTTAATTTTACAACAGTTCACTTTCATTCATCATCCGCCTCCTTTAGCCTAAAGGGTATAATCGTTGGACATTAAACTAAAAAGTTTCATTTCATTTTATGCCATACCTGGAACTAAAAAGTTTCATTTCATTTTATGCCATACCTGGAACTAAAAAGTTTCATTTCATTTTATGCCATACCTGGAACTAAAAAGTTTCATTTCATTTCATGCCATACCTGGAACTAAAAAGTTTCATTTCATTTCATGCCATACCTGGAACTAAAAAGTTTCATTTCATTTTATGCCATACCTGGAACTAAAAAGTTTCATTTCATTTTATGCCATACCTGGAACTAAAAAGTTTCATTTCATTTTATGCCATACCTGGAACTTTCTAATGCTCTTAAGTACTTGGAACTTGTAAATGCGTTACTTGTGTATTTTGTAACTGAAAACATTGCTGCCACCCAATGCAGTCTGGGAATCAGAGGTTGACTAACACTTTCCACCTCGATTCATATGTGTCCCGTTTTTGCAAGTGAACATTCTCTTCACTTCAAAAGAGCCTCTATTTCTAGGCATCTTTGCTAACATCAATCAAACCAAGGACGAAATACTTGAATAAATAAATAAATGAGGTGTGTGTGTGCGTGTGTTAAGGATCAGAGTAAGATTTTGTACTGATTTTTTTATTGTCATTTCATTATTGTGGGTGTTATTAATTTTATTTTTGTATAGGAACAAGTTACCACTCACATACAAATATAATTATAATGTTTTTCTTTTCCTTTTTGAAAAAAAATATGACTTTTTATTTTTTTAAAAGGAGTGAGACTGTATCTTTTCTTTCATAGCAAACAACTACTTCTTCTGCAAGTCACACTTGTACATAGTAGGGCGAGAGAAAAAAGCTACAAGGAAGGCGTTCTTTAAAATGTATGTCTTGTATCTAGTTTAACTGTGAAGTGAAAACACCTTCCTTAAACGAAATTCTGATACGTCTTTTGTCAATGAAACGCTAATCTGTGTGTGGAAACATTAAAAGAAGAGGAAAGAAAAAATATTATTCTATATTATCATATTCTATTTCCGTGACATTATTTTCCATGTTGGAAAGAAAACCATGTTCGCTATTTAATCAGAATATGATTAATAAACTAACGGTATTACAAAGTAAAAACATAGTGTGTATCCTGAAACTTTATATTTGGGCACATTAGACAAATAGCCTACCATCTTTATATATATATATTACAGTGGCGGATCCAGGATATTGTCAAGGGAGGGGCTAAACCATAGTTTGCAGCTTTATCCAGGGTAAAGCAGGATTGAAGCCCATTTTATCCAGTGTATACCTGAGCGTAAAAGGGAGGCTATAGCCCCCCTTGGATCCGTTCCTATGTATATATAAGCAATTTGCCGTAGACAATAAACAATTCTTTTTAAGTTCGTTCTGGCAATGCTCTTGGAGCATTCTCAACTGGTTTTATTTGTTGTACTCTTAATTTTAACCTCCGTGAGCAAAGTTTCTGAAAGAAGTCGAAAGCTTGAAACAGCAAAAAAATATTCATAAGTCAGAATCTCTAGTCAGTGAAATAATGAATTTTAATTTTGCTTATGATTTACAGCCTTACAATGTGCTGTTTCGGACATATTTTACTTAGATCCTATTATCTCATTTTCAGTAGACTTGTTTTATTTTTATAACTGAAGTGATCTTGCAAATGACACTTTCAAAATTCCCAAAGAACAGTAACAAAACCCTAGCACACGTAAGGTTTTCTTCGTTTCCTTGAATAGAATATCACCGTAATATAATTCTCTTGTTTCTAAATTGTGCCAAGTATATGATACTATTTCTTATATTCTTGATTATTTCAGTGCGTCTTCTTTACATACATTCATTAAGGATGTCGTGAGTATTGCTCGCTTCAAGGAGCTGTTCAGCAATTTAGTGGGAAACAGTAAGTACTATTCGTTGAATATTTTACTATTTCCTTTTCTTTGCTTTTTTTCTTATTTTTTTGTGTGTGTTCCGAATTTAACTTCGAACTCCCTCGTGGCTAAATGCTAAGCGCACGCACCTGTGACGTGGACTATCCGGGTTTGGTTCCCGGCGGGAGCTTATATGGTTCGGATCCCACGTTAAGCTGTAGGTATAAGTCTCACATATATCCTTGCTGCTGACCAGGACGCTTAACTCAAATTAAATCAAATTAACCGAGTTTTACTTAATGGTGGATAGTTTCATCACTGAAGAAGTAAACCTGCCATTGAATCCTGCTCTGTGCTAAGACTTTCAATCATTATTTTCTCCAGGTTAATGGGCAGCAATGAAATTGGTCTATAATTTTGTATTTCTTCGCGCTTGTTGTTTTTATGTAAAGGTCTAATTCTATTTTTTAATTTATCAAGAAAAGTTCCTGTTGGTTTGATTAAGTATTGGTTATCAAATTGTTAGATATTTCATTAGTCGCAGCCGAATTCGAATTTTTAGTTTGGTCTATAGTATTATGACTATTTCACTTTCATTTACCAGTCTTTAAAATATTGTTTTCTCATACTTTTTTATTTTTAGTTCCATTAGGTTAGTTTTACTAGTTTCTTTGTTTTTAATAAGAGTTTGTCATACAATTGTAAAATATTTATTAAATAATGTTTCTGTGTCCTTTGGATTTGTGATATTTACGTCCTCAATACTACTAGTATAGGTACTATGCATTTGCACGTTAAAATCTTCTTTAATTATTTTCCACATTGCTTGCCTTTTATCGTATGATTCTAGAATCTACCTGCTACTATAATTTAGTTTCGTTATCTTCAACATTTTTAATAACCGATTTTGTGATGTCTGTAATTGAATTCATTTATTCTGGCACTTTCGAATTTTATTTAGTTGTTTGTGTAATAGTAAGACTATCCATGGCTTTGTATTTGCTTTTAAGATTTCTGGTGTAATCCATTTTATTTTTTTCTGGTTTGTTTTGATATATATATTTTTTATATTGGAAATGCTTTTCAAAATTAGTGTTGTGTATTATATCATATACGTTATTCACAGTGGTTAATTTATAAATATTATCCCACTTATCCAAGCTAAGCAAATAAGTAAAATAATAATATATTTGAACTAAAACATCTTGTTATTATTTGCGTTTTTTTATTTTTTATTTTTATCTCATTATCGGAGTGAAACTACTATGTTTGAAGGAAAGATTCTAAACCTTCCTTCATTTTTCACTTACAAAATTTACATTCAGATCACTTATAACAATTAGTATGTATTTCTTCCATGAAAATACACCAGTATCTTATCTACATCTTCAATTAATGTTTTAGTATTACTGTCTGGCGTCCTATATACATAAATAATACAAATTTTTTTGCAAAGATATCTCTATTATGCTACACTTGATCTCTTCATTAAATCTCTGAAGCTCAATGTGCACTTCAATTTTCATTTCACTTTAAACAAAAATATGTGATCCAACCCTTGAGAGATTTGTTCTACAATATCTTGCTGCAAGGTAAAATTTGGAATTGCAGTATAATGTATCTCCTCTTCTCTATGCCAATGATATGTTATGCATATATATCAACATCTCAGTAAGAATAATTTAATTGTACTACTAACTGGGATTGTTGATCTGTATTAAAACTATGTGTATTTTGATGAAAGAGTGATTGTGTTCTTTTTATTAGTAGGGAGCTTATTATTGTATTTCTGTGGTGGTAGCTTCAAATATTGCGAAGTTTTGTCGATTATTAATGTTTAAATTAAGTTTTAATTTGCTAGATAATAATATTTGCTTGTCTCGATTGACCCATCTGGATTGTTGTTTCTCAAGCCTTTTCATAATTTTGTCCAGTTTGTTGTAACAGACGTCCCCTTTAATGGACCCCTGACCGGATTTCATGACGTTGTAGTGGATAATTCCAACGCTGGTCCATTAATTAAATCATTTCTTTTAAGGATATAGTTTCAGTTTCGGTACTTCACTTTTGTCAAGTAATTGTGCTGAATGTTTATGATTGAGTAAAGTCCATGATTTTTTTTTTTTTTTTTTTGTGCATAACAATACAATGTGAAAATTGTCTGCCTTAGATTATGACAACAAAAAGAGGCAGGTTTCGATACACGTTCTCTTCTGCTGCCCACTTATTTGTATGGAAATCTTCTAACCATCATTCTTCACGTTGCCGGTGTGTTTCAAATGAGTCAGTATTATTGCAGTACTAACGTCATACCTTTCTGGTAATTTCCCAGGTTGTTTTTAGATGAGCCTTCTTCCATTACAGTTTCCAGTGTGATCTTAGACTCAGGTCACCCACATGCCATATTTTCAAGATCATTATAACCCGAACAAACAATCAAAGCTAGCGACATGCTGAGCATTCATTATCTTTATTCTGGTCAAATATATTCTTGATATTACGAATTCTCTGCAATTCGTTGGTTTCACGACATGATTCATATTTATGAAGTTCGAGTTATTATCGCAATGTGACAGTGGTTTCATACAATGTATCGTTCGTGGGTCATTTCAAAGGAAATTTACCCACTAGCGCGTGAACTGAGCAGAAGGTTACTGGCGCATTTATAGAATAAAATAATCACAAAGACTTGGTGCCGTGCTACGGGCCAGATGTCTAATATCAAAATTCGTACTCCTGACGTTTGGACATTTCATATTTAATGACCTGATTAAAAATTTATGAAGAACTTATATATATTTGCTAAATATTATCTGGACCCACTGATAATTAGATTTGAGTTTAGCGTCCCTTTCAGTAACGTGGACCTCAACTTAATATGGCAATAGAATCACATGAGGTCCCACTGGAAATAGTTAAGATTGAGTATCATACACCCCGTCCGTCTAGTTGTAACATGTAATATTGTGATAAATTCTGAAAGAGTGTGATCTTTTTTATTTTCAGCAAATTATTTTCTGTAGTGTACAAATTTCGTAACAAGACGATGGTGATATGTAAAAGTTCTTGTCTACTAATTCTGCTATTGGTTTTAGGTTGCACTGCATCATTTAAGAGGTTATTTGGACCATCAGATGAAAGTGGATCTATTTTTAAGGTAGGCAAACTTAGTTCTTGTATTTTTACTTGCAAAACTTTTAAAACTAGTATTAATTGAATTGTAGTAATTATAAGAAAACCGTTGAGTAATGAAAGACAGGATGTTCAGGAGAATATTTGTCTTGTAGTAGGCAATGCGCAGTCTTAATTGAAAAAAAAAAAATAAATAAATAAAAGTGTAGGTTGCTAAGAATTTTCAAATGAATTGAAACTTTGGTTTATACGAGTATGTGTATCTTCTGATATAAGAAGAAGCAACCCAGAATGTAACAAAATTCAATATAAATTAATGAAATCACGTGTTTTAAAAGAACTATATGTATGATTAAGTGCAACGGTGGCTGAGTGGTAAAGTTCTCACCACTTGTTGAAGGGTTCGTGGCTCTTTCACTGTCATGTGAGCTTGTGGTGGATAACATAGAGTTCGTGGGTTTTCTCGGGGTTTTTCCGTTTCCTTCCATATTATCATCCCACCAGCCATTTTATAATTATTCATTTGCATTAATCATCCGTCACCTTTAGCCCAGCCTTGAGAGGTAAAACTATTTCATTTAATCTCAACATGGATTATAAAAGCAACTGACATAAATTTGAAAAGAAAATGAGAGGAATAAATACCGATCAGTTTTTTTTTTTTTACTAATTTCATTCATTTATCCCTATTTCACTTCGTTGTCATCTATGCCACTTCGTATCTTTGGAAATCCTGTGTAAACACTCGCCATCCATCTTAAAATTCAAATGTTTATTTACAATCGCTAGGAAAATGTATATCTATTCTGTGCATGTTCTGCTGTTAATACTATGTTTAAAAGTTTGTTAATCAGTTCGGTAGTGCAATCACAAACAAGATTACATTCCTTTTTATTAATATACCGGGTGTATCAAGAGTCCGGGGCCATAAACTTAACTCCGTTATGAGAAATATATGGAAAAATCGAAAGGAAGGAAAGTTGCTGGATATAAGTGGTTTTTAATTAAAAAAATGGTGGAATTTTAGCAATCGCATCAGCCAGTTTGGTTGTACACTAGTAAGATGTCCTATGTTTAATAAAAAGGCAATGTTGTCAGTTCAACAGGCTATTCCCTTGGTCCTCACCATATCAACGATATTGCTGGGGAAACCAATTGTCATGTTCTAGGTTCCATCACAACAATATGAGCGTTTCTTTTGTCATTTCTGTCTATTCGGAGAGCCTGCCAGGGCTCATAGCTAGTCACTTTTTAAAAATAAAAGTTACCTTTTTTTTTCAAGTTTGTCACTAAAAGTTACTTTTTTTTTTTTTTTTTGTGGGATAAAGTAATTTATTCTTGTGATTTATGTTTTGCATTGGCAGTTTTCTAAGAAAAGCATTAAAGTAAATGGTCACTAAAAGTTACTTTTTTTTTTGTGGGATAAAGTAATTTATTCTTGTGATTTATGTTTTGTATTGGCAGTTTTCTAAGAAAAGCATTAAAGTAAATGGTAAAAAGCAGAAACTTATTATGCCTTTTTCCATTTCACATAAACATTTTTTTTTCATTTCACATAGACTGAGTTTATGTGAAAATATGAAAATCTGTTAGCATACGTTCTTGTTACTGCTTTTCGTTTCATTTTGTATGCAACTGCATTTTTAGTTAACATTTGTAATTTATTTTAAAAGTTCATAATAAGGATACAAAAATAATCCTCATTATTTGCTTTGATCTTATTGTGTTAAAAGAGAATGATATATATTACCTGTTTATAGTTTACCTTTCATTGTATACGGAATGTCGGTAGAAGCCATACCTATGTTTACTAATCATGTGGTACCAAAACAAAGTTGTAACAAGCCAATTGTACAAGACAAAATTTTATTTCCAGTTAATGGTAATCTAGATGCTATGTATTAATTACATTACTTTAATTTTGTATTATTGGACATAATGAAAATTGGCCTTACCCCATCCAGATCAAAGTTGAAATGAAAAACCATGCAAAGTATGTAATTAATAATGAACCTCTAAACAAAGGTAATCCAATTTTTTTATTAGCTGACAAACTTAAGTAAAATAATTTTTAATCTTAACATGTTAAAATATTACTTATTTCAGCTATGATCCAGTGGACCCTAATTTGGTTGGAAAAAAAAAAAAAAAAAAAAAAAAAAAATGTAAATTCAAATTATGTCCAAGTTTGGCATCAAAGTTTAAAGATATTTTTGATGAGATTTTGGTCGCTTTTCAACTACTTAGAAGAGACCAAACCACTATGAGCCCTCGGCGGGAGCTCATGTGGTTCGGATTCCACGTTAATCAGTAGGTCCACGTCTCATATAGCCTCGCTGCTGAACGGGACGTTAAACTCAAAATCAACTCAACTTAACACTATGAGCCCTGGTCTGCTGAACTGGAATCGCTTTTCCATTTAAAATAGGGCGCCTTTACCAGTGTAGAGCCAAAACGGTTGGTGCAATTGGAATTTCACCATTTTAGATTGAAAACTACCGATTTCCAACACTTTCCTCTCTTTCCATTTTTTCGTGTCTTTACTCATAATGGAGTTGGCTAAAGCTCCGGACTTTTGATACACCTGGTGGATTAAAATAAAATGTGGGTATTGCTTTGGTGTAGCATAGTCATGTTACACTATTGTGCAGGTGCGCTCTTTAGCATACACCAATGCAAGCATCAGTTCTATTAGCTCAGATTTAAATACTGACTTAAAGCTAATTTATCAAAACTAGCTGAAATACCCATTCTTCGCATGGAGGCTGTATTTGGAAATCAACGCCTGTTGGAGTATCACCATTTATCTCAGCGACCGCGAAAACTATGGTTTTGACACTAATATCGGTCATTTTGAATTATTTTTACATGTCTTGGAAACCTCCCCTTTCCCGCAGGTGAACCCCGGCTGGCATACAGTGGTAACTGAATTTGAAAGTCATCGCTCACGGAAGTGTTACCATTGATCTCAGCGACCGCGAAAAGTAAGAATTCGGTAGTAATACCTACTACTTTTACATGTCCCGGTAAATGCCCCCCTCCCCTGAGAACCCTCTGGTTGAAATTTAAAAAAAAAACGCTTTGTCTTGGTCTGGGCCTAGACCAAGGTACCTGTGACCCAAATTTGGTAACTCTCGGCCCACTTGTCTGGTCCCCAGGCCGCACACAGACAGACAAACAAACTCTTTATTTTACTTATATTAGATTAGATTATCTTAAACAAAGGGGTGTAATGGGGATCGAAACTGATGTTTCAAAAGAAACTTATAAAGGAGGAGGTTATGTTTAGCATGAATTTAACTCAACAGATTTCGATTGACAAAACAAAGACTAATTAGGTAGAAGGTAAAAGAGGAAAGACAAGATTAATAAAATAATAGGAATGAGCACTAGCCTCAGTATTTCTGGTTTCTGCTGATGTTGTTGTCTTAAACTGAGGAATAGATTCCCCTTTATGTATTTTCACTTCCTGGCTGGAAATTAATGAAAACAGATGAAATCAGATGAAATTGACGTCTGGATTGGAATCCTGTCAAAACTTCCAGAGACAGTGAATGGGATTGCCAAGTGAATTGTTCTCAAGTCTCTGAATGTTGGTCAGGACACTTATTGTGGCGTTAAACTTCTTCGCCTAAGATCCAAGTGTCTGGGGGGAAGTTGTCTCTAATTGAGTCGCTGTTCTCTTCTTCCGTGTTACACTTGTAAGAAATTCATCACGACTACTACGTTAAGACTGTAGTACTTACAGTGCGGAAAGGAATGTGATGTAGAGAGAAAGAAGCACTAATCTTACTTTTATTGGTTAATTTACAATGACAAATGAGTGTGGAAACCTTTCACAAGTTCGTCTGAGACTGTACATTCAAGATTAAAAGTTTTGTATAGCTAAATTAATGATTTGAATGAATTTAAAGTAATTTGAGTTTTAAAAATGAATGAAACTGTCCTTTTTTTTTTTTTTTTTTTGTTTTTTTACACAATACACACATTTCAGGTTACTCCACACTATTTAGCATCTATTAGCAATGTGTCACCAAACTTATGTCTTTAAATCTAATTATTTCAGCTGTGTCTGACGCATGACATATACGTAAAAGCAGTAGGAGCCATTATTATTATATTGCAAAGATGGCTACAGGCCAAGGAAATCCCAAAAACTGCTTTCAAATGGGAACCACCAACTAGTTGGACCAACAAGACTGAAGTGGAATGTACAGCTTTTGAGGATTTTCTGAGAAGCAAATGGGGTGACCGGCTTTTCTCAATTCTCCATCTTAGAAGAAGTAACATAAACTGGTGGAAAATGAAAGTGGTAAGTTCCCAGATTTTTTCTTGGAGGGAAGGAGGAGGGACAAGGGGGAAATGTAGCAATAAATTTGTGAACTATGAAGTCGTAAAATAGCTTGTCGAGCCATTGAGGTGTTTGTCTGTTTCTACCCCACACAGTAAGTACACCTCAAATATTTACACTAACTGTGCTCTGTTAAATGAAAGACTAGGAAATTGTTTACCTGTTTGTACAGTGTATTTAATTTATTCGGGACGATGATTTTGGTTGCTCAGCTGCAACCATCTGTTGGTACTTCTGAGAAGATAGAATGCAAAAGGTTTACTCCTTATCTGGTAAAATTGTTGTCTTAGTATATGATGTATGATTCTAAATATATGATGTATGATTCTGAATATATATTGTGGTTTTATTATTAATATTTATACTATTAAATTTGAAAAACTATTGAAAATAACTACATAAAAATGTAAGTATTTATCATTCACTAGTATGATACTGGGAGTTTTATAATTCTCTTCCAAAATATGAATGTTGGCAAACCATAATTTAGAAACATTCTACATCCTGTTATTGGTAATTCCCTGTTGTAATATTCACTGCGAAAAAAAGATACTAAAAACTTTTCCATCATTAATATGTATAGTTAGAAGTGTTACTATGTAATCCCATTGTTTTCAAAAGAATAAAATTATAAGGACTTTAAATAAACCTGAAACACAGTTTGAAAGAATACTTATTCATTCGACTTCATGTAAATCTCTTAACGTAGATATAATTAATTTAAATTAGTTATAATGAAATTATAATTTAAAAAAAAAATCCACATAAGAACATTTTATTTTATTATTTTCGAATAGAGTTCACTTTAGAATAAGATATTGATCTGGTGACCTTGATGCGTGAAAAATGCTCAAAACTTCATACTGATAGAGAGTAATATATTTATTTCAAATAATTTCCTCGTTATCTCTGTTTATTTAACTCAATTACCAATAACATTATCCTTGCGCATTAAAACAAACCCAGTAGAAAAGTGAAATTACACTCAAGAATTAAGTATTATTATTATTATTATTATTATTATTATAGTTCATAAAGGTAGTAACTAAAGTTGTTAAATAAACTCATTTTTTGGGCACTTTATCCATGTTTTATATATTTAACTTACGCTTCAGATGCACTGACTGCGTTCATCGTCGGAATTCTATTAAATTGAGAAATTGTTGTACAATTATTGTAGCATAATTTTAATATTTACAATTTTACATTTCAAAATTAAACAATAAAATATTGTTATAATTTACGGTTTCATTCAATATTAAAACAGTTTCATTTATTATTATTATTATTATTATTATTATTATTATTATTATTATTATTATTATTATTATTATTATTATTATTATTATTATTATTATTATTATTTCTTTTATTCTCTTTTTTTTATTGGATCGAAAGATCCAATATATTTCAGGCAAAAATTTTCTTGTAGGCCTTATATCTGGAGAACTACATAATAGTGTATCCAAATCCAAACTATCACTTAACTCAGTATGATGTGCTTATTTCGTAAAAAAATACAAACTCGATTTAGGGACCGTTTAAAAATTATGTGGCCTCTGATCCAAAATTAATTATTGGCCCAAATTGCAATCTTTCGATTTTTTTTTTTTTTTTTTTTTTTATCCTTTCTAAAATTCTTGTTGTTATAGTAATAAAATATTCCAATATCACTTAATTCCAAACGTTCCTCTCTGTCTTAATAATCTTTTATATTCTTGAGTGGATCTGCATATAACGGATGCATTTTTAAACTTTTTTTTTTTTTTTTTTTTTTTTTTTTGCTGTTCTAATTCATGTTGCGCTAATGCTGACTTCTCTGGTTCATTTAATCGTAAATGTCTTATATATGCTCCTCATATCTAACTTGTATTGTACGTTCCCTTTCCCCCCGCTAATGGTGTTAGGGGGAAAGGGGGTTAGAGAATTCTGCTTTATATTCTGATTTTGTGATTGAAGAGATTGACTGAAGTAGCCTTTGGTAGCCAATCAGCATTCAGGAATTGTTTCGCTGTCTCTTATATAAATAATCGGTAATAGTATACATGAGAACCCCCTGATCTGCGTTTCTTCTGTGCTCTATTACCACTTCTACATGAAATACCATAAATTTTCTACGTAGTGCAATAGTAAGAAGTATCCATGTGCACAAGACATGCGATATGCGTTAAATCCCCCCTTCCCCCCACACAGTCATAGATAAACTACAAGGGCACTACACATGCAAATATAAAGTACAGGTACGTTCTTTTTTATTTTCGTATCAGTCGATAAGTAAATGGAAGTCGCTTTGTTACCCCCTTTGTAAGTTCGTACATACTCAACGAATAATCCTTAAAAGTATTAGCATCCTGCTCCTTCGGGAACTGATGCAGCTTCATGTATAATATAACCATATAATCTACCATTACTAGAGTATTTATAGTGTCTCGTGAAGCCAAGTGAATAGTTGGCGAAACTGTTACACGTTGTTAATTTTTACAATAAACGTACTACTGTTTTGCTCAGAGAGTAATTTAAATCGTTATATTAGAATTTTTGGAACTAATTAAAGCGTAGTTTACTTATTAAATATTCAATGATAATACTCAAGATAAAATATGGATTGAGTATAGCCCGCTCCCCCCAGTGATTTTTAACGAGTCATAGTGATTCTAACGATTCATAATGAATCGGAATCGCATGTTATAAAGATTGAAGATGTAAATCTTGTGGTAAGGAGGTTTTAGTATAAGTAGTAGTAGTAGTGGTAGTTAGTAGCAATACTAGTAGTAGTAGTAGTAGGAACGGGTTAGAAGCCCCGCAGGGGTTGGTTGGGTTCTGTTCTGGATATAAGTAGTAGTAGTAGTAGTAGTAGTGACTCTTCCAGTTCCGGTGACAAAGAACTGGGGGGAGCGGGCTATACACAAGCCTAAAATATATGTAAACTGATGTATTTTCCGAAGATTTTCTGCATTTACCTTTCTATTTTTACAAAATTACTTCTTTATAATTGAAAATATATTCACTGTTAATGACTCCTTTGCGTGTTATATTTAAACTATATAGATGTCTGTCCACAAAACTTGACAACTTAAATGTTCAGGTCTGGCCATAGAAGAAAATGGTATCATACGTTACGGACTATTGTCCACATCAACATATACATATTTATAAATGTTATCGTTATGATGTGTTTTAAAATGTGAAAAGATGGTATTTAGTTCTTGGAATTTTTCAAATGCTACGAGTAGAAATCAAATGAAAACCTTAAAAATAATATAGTAAAAGTTTAAAACACTGTTTAATTGTCCTGTAAGTTGACAAGAGTAAAATTCTCATTATTTGGAGAATGACTGACAGGTAGCAGCACGGTAGAGGACTGGAACGCGACAACATCGCAGCCACGTGAAGATGAGGCACAGCAATGAGAAACAATATTTGTATTCCGTTATTTGAATATTGAAGGAATAAAACCCATCCAAATTAATCGAAAAAAAAAAATTTCAGTTCGGTGATACATTTGTCACTTACGGCGAATTTACTTCATGGTGACTTAACTTCAATAGTGGTCCTTAGTGTCGTTTATCCTAAGTGGGAAGAGCGTGACATAAATCTAATGACGCTTGGAGAACTACGTAATCAACTGCTGCACTTGTTGAAAGTGGCGAACGTAGATCACGGTACTGAACTTTTTACTGATAAATTTTGGTTGTTTCGTAAGGCTAAAGATGATGGATGATCTATGAAAGTGAAATACTATGAAATAATTGGTGGGATGAAGATTTGGGATTAAACGGGAAGACAACAAGAAAACTCACGGACATGATGTTGTCTTACCACAAACTCGTGTCTTGGGATCAAATCAGGAACAATTCGCCCTCTAACGCTAAGCCACCGTGCTCTTTCTACTTGTGAAGAGGTGAAAAAATGAAATGAAATCTTTAAGTTTTACGTCCCACGGTTATACCGAAGAGGCTAAAGGAGACGGTGATTATGAGAAATGAATGAAATGGTGGAATGAAGAAAGTGGGAGAAAATGGGAGAACCCCGAGAAAACCCACAAAAAAGGTGTTTGTCCACAACGAAGTTCACTTGGCGGGAGCTGCGATCGAACCAGAGTTTGATGTAGAGACATCATACAGTGGAGTATATACATGCAACGCTCTACCACTGAACCACCGCGGCTTATAAGTGAATGTGTGTGGATTGAACTAAAATGTAATACTGGAAAGAATCTCTTAATATCGTGTGTTTATTTTCAACCAACTTTTTCCCCTGTGAATTTTGAAAATTACTTGAACCATATTTCTAGTATGTTGAATCCTCTGGAAAATGATATATTGATTTTTGGTGATTTCAACATATCCAAAATTGATTGGTTAAATAATGAGCAGCTTCCAGGAATACATTATTATTCCAAATTGAAGTTTCAGCAATTGTCTGTTTTTTTTTTTTTTTTTGGGGGGGGGGGGATACTAACCTGTGTGTTGAACCCTCAGTTTCTACTCTTGATCTTATTATCATAAATGCTACTTCTATATCAAGAAAAACTATTCAGTGTATGGTGCATCCTGATACTTTTCATTATCCGATTGAAACCATTGTGTTTTTACCTAAAGGTTGTAAAAAAAAAAAAAAAAAAAAAAAAGTTCTCTGAACGTTTTCAATTTGTTAGAGGTGATTATTACGCATTATATCAATAACTAGCTAATAATGATTGGTATAATATCTTGTTAAAACCAGATATAAATGAAACTGTTTTGGATTTTGAAAAAGCAATTGTATTAGCTATGGAAACAAATATTCCGAAATCTAGGCCAAGAACATTAAATATCCTTGTTGGTACACCAAAAAATCTGTGTCTTTATTAAAAGCAAAGAATTTAGCACACAAAAGGTATAAAATTACATTAAATCATGAAGACTATTTATTATTTGTCAATTACCGCAAGGCCTTTAAGACTCAATTAAAAGATGACAAACGTATTTACTATATTAAAATGGAAAATCAATTAAAAAGCAATCCTGAGAAATTTTGGAGATGTGTATCCAAGGGTAAAAAAAACTGCAACTAGAATTGTAGTAAATGATTCTGGGGCCGCGGTGGCTCAGTGGTAGAGCGTTCACCTCTGGTGCTTGGGGTCCCGGGTTCGATCCCAGCCCCCGCCAAGTGAACTTTGTGGTGGACAAACACCGTGTGTGTGGGTTTTCTTGGGGTTCTCCCGTTTCCTCCCACTTTTTTCATTCCACAATTTCATTCATTACTCATCATCACCGTCTCCTTTAGCCTAACCGGCATAACCGTGGGACATAAAACTCAAAGATTTCATTTCATTTTTTTTTTTTTAGTAAATGATTCTTTGGTTACTGACTGTGAGTCTTGAGAAATTTATTTGCAGAGTACTTTGCATCAGTCTACTAGACATTTTCAAATATTAGTAATACAAATAATTATTCAACATCACCAGAAACTTTCTATGAAAGGAAACTACCTCCTATTACAACTAAAAATGTAAGAGATGCTATTAAATCCTTAAAGACTAAATCTACGTCTGGTATAGATGGAATACCTGTTTTTATTATAAAAGGTGTGGCTGAGGTAATTTCACCAGGTTAGCATCCTTGCTTAATTGGAGTTTAAATGAAAATATGTATCCTGAAGCTTGGAAAATTGTAGCTGTAACACCAATACCTAAGACTAAAGGGGACAAAATTAATGATTATAGACCAATTTCTATAATTAATATTATTACTAAAATTTTTGAAAAAATAATGTACAACTAATTGTATAATGCTGTATGTGATCAGTAAGACATGAATCAACATGCCTTTATAAATGGTAAATCAGTTATGACAAATTTGGCATGCTTTGTTCATAGTTTGTTGTCTGTTATTCGATCGGGTGGTCAGACTGATGTTATTTACTTTGATTTTGCCAAAGCTTTTGACAAATTACCTCATCACTTATTAATAAGTAAGTTGCATAAATACAAATTATCGAATCAAATAATAAGGTGGCTAGATTCGTATTTAAATTATAGGAAATTCAAAGTAAGGTATAATGGTAATATGTCTTCTATTCATAATGTAACATCTGGTGTGCTTCAAGTCACCAATCTCGGTCCGTTGTTGTTTTTGTTGTATGTAAATGACCTACCTGAGAAGTTAACTTGCAGATATCTGATGTATGCCGATGACAAAAAATTTTAAGGAAATTAAAACCCTTCAAGATCAAGTATCCTTACAAGAGAATATTGAATTAGTGGTCACGTGGTCAGAAAACAATTTCTTGCCTTTCAATATTACTAAAACTAAAGGTATAACTTTCTCAAGATAAACTGATCTCCTTTTGTATAATTACACAGTTGGTAAACAGAGAATCGATTTTGGAGCCTATGCCAAGGATTTAGGGATAATTTTAGATAACAAGCTATTATTTTGCAAGCATTAACAGGTAATAATAACTTCTAAGGCTAGGAAAAACTTAGCTATGTTAAAATGGCTTTGCCTCAATTTTTCGAATGTCAACACCTGTAAGACTTAGTACATTTGCAACGTGCGTTCCCATTTGGAGTACGGCACTGCTATTTGGAATAGTGAAACTAAGTATTTTGTAAATGCTATAGAATCTGTTCAAAACAATTTTTTAGCTTGGTTATGATGGAAATTTAAAAAGTTCAAAGATATGAGCTTGTCTTGCATATCTAAAGAGCTTTATCTATTACCTCTAACTGATAGGTGGTGTATTTTTGATTTGAGTTTCTTTCATAATATTCTTCAAGGTGTTTTTTCTATTGATGATCTATGGTCAATAAGAATTCCTTATCGCAATGTTAGAAATTTTGTACCTTTTGTTTCGAATGTTCCTACTCTGAAATGTTCAATTTATAAAACTATAGATACAGCCAACAAGTATTACTATGCTCTAGATATCTTTCAAAGTAACTTTGTTAAAATCCGCTCACAATTAATTAAAATTCTAAAGGATATATATATTTTTTTTCTTATTTAACTTGTAAGGTGCCATTTGAAAAAAAATTAAGGTTTTTTAGGTTTTTTTCCTGTTTTCTCCTTTTTCTTTCTTTCTTTTTTCCTATCATCTTCCTTCTCTATCCTTGTTCCTTTTTTGGATACTACACTTCTTTTTTTTATCTTCCTCATGAGTTTAATATGTCATACGCAATTTTTTTTTATTCCTTTGTATACTCATTTCATTATGTTATCATTTTTATCTTATGAATGAGTGTATTTTAATTGAGGTGTCACTTGAGTTGATAATTATGCTTATATTCTTCTTATGATTTTCATTGTATTTTCATTTGTAATATTATGTTTATATCTACGTGCCCTTTTTTAATATGTTATATACGAATTTTTTTTTCCCTCTCTATTGTATACTCATTTTATTATGTTATTATTTTAGTGTTATGACTGGGTGTATTTTGTTTGAGATGTTACTTGAGATGATAATTAAGCTTATTTGTTTTTTCCTTTATGACTTTCATTGTATTTTCATCTGTAATAGCCATTGCATGTTTTTTTTTTGTGTGTTTGTGTGTTTTCATTTGTATATTATGTTTATATGCATGCGCTCTATATTTGTATAATCTTTATTCGGGGGCACTTTGAGGCTGTAAGCTGTTTGTTCCCAATAAACATTTCAACATTATTATTATTATTATTATTATTATTATTATTATTATTATTATTATTATTATTATTATTATTATTATTATTATTATTATTATTATTATTATTATTTATAGGCTGCAAGACCAAAGACATTCCGTATGGAGTTTGAAGACCCAAGGTTTCCGCCATATTCTGTACCAGGCCGGTTCCAGTGCCCTAAAGATAAAAATATTATAATGAAAGGCCCCCTCATGGAATGTGAGTCCTGGCTTGATGGATATATAAGTTGGAATGTGATCTCTTCTTTCCCGGATGTGCTTGTTAACGAGTTTACCGATGTACAGTTGCGTAAAACTCTCGCTGTTCGTATATTAGATTTCATAAGTATTGATGTCAGTACATTGTTCCATCCGTTGGCACAATTAGCAGTGGTTCTCTACGAAAAAGCGTATGGAGGATCTCTCTTGTCAGTGGTGGAGAAACTTCTTGCAGAGAACGTACATACAGTCGGTAAGAAATTTATTTACTTATTTATTTATTTATTTATTTATTTATTCGTTTTACATGCAGTGAGATTTACACTCGAATAAGCATAAAGTTGTTTATTATTAATATATTATTTTTTCGTTTTTATGAAGTTATAGAAAAAACAACAGGTGATACTGTCACTGACTCTCAGTTGATCATTAGTCGTCAGTGTTGAAGGGAAACTCGGGTTCCATTCCCGGCGGGAGCTCGTGTGATTCGAATTCTACGTTAAACTGTAGGTCCATGTCTTATGTAGCCTCGCTGCTTAAAGGAACGCTAACCTCAAAATCAAGTCAAAATCGTTAATCTTGAACGCTCTTTTCGTAGCCCTTCCCATTGGTCTAGGGGCTAGCTCGTGCACCTACGGTTCACGTTATCTCGGGTTCGATTCCCGGTGGGAGAGAGAATTGAACTAGGAACGGATTACGATGGTTCGGATTCCATTACTACAAATTGTAGGTTCACATTTTATGTAGCCTCGGTGCTGGAAAGAAACGCTTAATCTCAACAAAAAGAGCTCTTGTTGTTGTCAGATTTCCATGTGTGAAACTAAATAGAGTTAAGAGTGCAAGATAGTGTAAGACAGATGGACTTCAGAGTGTAAAATATGAACTCCTTATATCACATGGTATCTATATATTGTAATGATTTTGGTAGAGTCAATAATGGACCTAGATTTATCCCCTTCACCAATTTATTATAAAATTTGATAAATACAAAACGTCTTTGATTATAAAGAGTACAATACTGTTTTCTCGTTAATGTCCAAGTAGAAGAGAATAGGTGTTTTGCACAGTGCCCCTTCTCTCAAGGCAGTCTCCAAGGCACCTGCCGATTCGGTGAGTCTGGAAGGATAGCCCCGTCAGCTCCAGGCAGCTTCGCAAGGCTTGATTGTAGAAAGGGCCCCTAGTCCAGTGCGACCTCAGGGTGGTGTAAGTGATTTGATCAGTTGGACGACTGATGCTGGGTCCCTCGGTGGTCCTCCTTTTATTTGTCCTCCACGGGTCCTTCCGTGAGGTCCGTCTGCTTTCGGTATTTCTCGGTGTCCTCCGTGTCGGCTTCTTGTCTGCTAGGTTGTTTATAAACAATAGCACGTGTTGAGTTGACACGTGCGTCTGTCGTGATGTGGGGATCCTTGCAATATATGTTCTAATCAATAAGGGATTGTCTTATCACTCTGAGATAGAATACAAATACTTGTATTGTACTAGATCTTTATGGAGGAAGGTAACTCAGTGATAGAGCGCTTACTTCTGGTGCGTGAGGTCCCTGGTTCGATTCCCACCCAAATAAGTTTGTAGTGGACAACATCGTGCTCGTGGGTTTACTCGGAGTACTCCCGCTTCCTTTCCCATTCTCACCGATTCTTCCATCACCATGCACTCCCTTAGTCTAAAGGACATAATCGAGGACCGTTAAACTGAAAGATTTCATTTCATTTCAAACTTGATCTTAAGTAGTGTTTATAACAATATAATCAGTGGTCGAAGTGAGACGGTATGCGGTAATATGCCATACCTCATCTGATTTTTTCGTGATCAAGACGTACCATCCCTGGAGAGTAGATGCTAAATATCTTTGATAAATCCATTTTTATACACAGGAATAAACGAATAGTTTTGCACGTAAAAGGATTTTATTTCTTCCGTAAAAATAATTTCTAAGTTGACAACACCGACATATTTGTTATCTTTTTCCTACCTTTTGTTTTTAAAATGAGATGTCTTTAAAGAAGTTAATCTAGTTTATATTTTGATGTGGCATATTGAATTGTGTATTTCTTATGTGTATGTGTGTCTTCTTGCCTTAATGCACATAAATGTGTTTTAAGCATGGGGAATTTAGGGGTTATCTGCTGTGGAGGCCGGATCTTCCGGGGCTTTGAAATACCCCTCATTCGAGTGAGGGGTCCGGGAGTTTTCCCGCAGGACATTGTTGATATAAAAACTCCGTTTTTGAGCATTATTGTGTATAATTCTCTATAATACAACATAAAGGGAATTTTTTCTTTTTTTTTCTTTCAGAAAGTTGTTGGCGGGGATCAAAGTCTCTCCATGCCCCCCCCCCTGTAACTACAGAGAATCTCTCCAATGGTTTTCAGTAATTTTGTAAATAGAAACGTAATATTTTAGGCAACTTACCCATGATGAAGTTCCAGTGACTGTTAATAAATTTTGTTTTCCTTTCATTGTAAATCATCTCTGTTATTTAGTAAACCTATCTCTTGAGAAAGGATATTTTCCATCAGTGTTAAAAGTGGCAAAAGTAACTCCACTCCATAAAAAGGACAGTATGCATGATGTAAGGAATTATCGCCCAGTCTCCATTCTTTCCACGTTTTCAAAAATTTATGAGTATGTAATGAAGTCACGACTCTGCAATTTTTTGAAGTCATATAACTTACTATCACCTTCACAACATGGCTTCCAAAATAAGAAAAGTATTCAAACTGCCTTGTTTGATTACATGTCAAATATAGCTCTTGAATTAAAAAACAGTAAGTATGTTGTTGGCCTATTCATCGACTTATCCAAAGCTTTTGATACAATTGATCATGCTATTCTTTTAAGCAAGTTGTATGCTTATTATATTAGAGGAGTAGCTCACAGCTGGTTTCTCTCTTATTTGTCTAGTAGACAACAAGCGGTACAAATATCTAAATTAGCTGCAGATGGGTTTCAAACAACTTGTTCGTCTTTATCAACTATAGTCAGAGGTGTTCCTCAAGGTTTCATTTTGGGTCCTATTCTCTTCCGGATATATATAAATGACTTGTTAGAATATATGTATCCAGCAAAATGTATTCTATATGCTGATGACATCAGTATGATAATATCAGGAAATTCAATAGAAGAAGTTGAGAGGAAATCTGACATTTTTAACGGACAAATTAGTAAAATGGTTAACAGCAAATAGGTTAATTATAAATCATGATAAATCGATTCTCTTGCATTTTCATTTTCCAGGAAAACCGCATATATCACCTAGAATAAAAATATCTTCTAACTTACTCCAATATTCTTGCATGACAAAGCTTTTAGGTGTAATCATAAGTGATGATCTTTCATGGTCTGCTCATATCTCCACTTTAAACAAGAAACTAAGTAGCGTGTGTTTTGCCTTATACAAACTTCAAGGTACTGTGTCGCGAGAAACACTCCTTAGCTTTTACTACGCCAAGTTTAATTCATTAATTAACTTCAGCATAATACACTGGGGATCTGCTGAAAATAGTTTAAGCACTTTCCGATTGCAAAAGAAATCGATTAGAATAATTTTTGGATTATCCACGAAATCGACATGTAAAAAGGTTTTCATAGAAGCAAAAATATTAACACTCCCCAGCTTATACATCTATAAATCTATTCTTTTTACTGTGAAAAACAAGCATCTTTTTATCTTTAACATAAATGTTCATTGCCGTAATACAAGGCAAGGTAGTGACATATTTGTAATACATCAAAAATATGCTAATATAAGGAAAACCGTGTACATGAATTGTGTCAGATTGTATAATAAGTTTCCTCTGTACTTGAAAAATATGACCAATGTTTCCATTCTTGGTAAGACGTTATATAATCTACTCGCTGAAAAGTGCTATTACACCATTAAAGAATATTTAAATGATTCATTAAGTGAAGAGTTGGTAACAGATACTCGTGAGTACATGCCTGGTGTGGTACAGTTACCTAATTACGTTTTTATACTTAATATATCCTATTATGTGGTTTTGTATTTTAGAAAGATGCATGATGTATACCTCTGGTACTTGACAATATAGCTTTTTTTTCTTACAACTGTAATGCTTACATGAGAATTTCTCACGCTTTGTAAGCTATTGAAGCAGGCAAATAAATGAAATGAAATGAAAAACTTATTTCAGCATTTATATAGCCGGTATGCCGCGAGTCAAAATCGTAAGAAAACATACCACCTCTTCTTCTTTTTTTTTTTTTTTTTTTTTTCACTTCGAACACTGACTATAATAGTAGTAAAATAATAACATTGATTGGAAGATACAATCAGAGTTAGCCATCACACTTGTGGAAGCGGAAAGTAAAGTTGGCTTCTCTACAGCGAATATAATAAAAATAATTTTGCGAAACGAACAACATAATTGTACTTTTCGTTTCCGTTTTTTCTTTCAAGAAGTTTGTTTTCCTTTATGTTCAACATTACTTATAACTGTTCAGTTATATTATTAATAGAATACTTGTCAGGATGGGGAGTATGGCGTTTCGAACCGCCGAGTTGGTGTGTCTTCTGGAGTTCCGAAGAGCATTACCCGTGAAAAATGGAGCTTGCCATACATGTATATAGTATATTAGTTTCTGTATTGTATTTTTTCTATTTATATGATGATCTCGAATGATATTTTAAAATGTATTAATTATATGTTATTTTACGTTATTGTGTTTTACATACCTATAAAGTTTGATCGTATTAGTAGCATACTTTTGAGATACCATGTAGGTGATTTGAAAAGAAAAAAAATTCATGTATTTTTCTTCTAAATAAATTATATAAAAAATATGCTAATATTAAACTGTACGTAAGAGACTATCATTTACGTGCTTCTCTTACGAGATTTTACTGGTTATTTTTGGAAATATAAGTGTATTTGTTCCCAACATAGACAGAACCAATGAGGCTGCTGTACGAATTTTGGGAGCTATCTTAAATCCATCCAGGAAAAAATCCACTACAGACGATTTTTTCAGGCAGTGCATAAATCTTTAAATCACCATACGTAAACATAACAATATATGTAATTTTGCGGGGTATACACGTGTGTTTTGTTTCTTCCTGGAAAAAGTAAATTCTCCCGGGAGCGAATACTTATTAACAGTTTTCTATATATTACAGAATATAAAATGAGAGTTACAAGAATCTGTTACGTTAAAATGATAAAAAAGAAATAAATAAACAAAATTAAATAAAAAATATAAAAAAAATACTAATACAAACATTTTCACCAGAGTAAAAGAATACATTAGAAAATAAAAACCCGAATAGTTGTAATTCTGGTTCATATAAATTTAATTTGAAATATTCAATAGATGAAATACAAATATTACAGAAAATCGCCAACAGAAAGGATTATTTTCGAATATTACCGTATTCTCGTGAAAGAACCAAAATGAAATTTGGATCAGGGAACCCTGAATAAATATTAACACAATACTATTATTAAGCTACAAACACGATTGTTTATAAAAAGTATTTTGTTTATATATATGCAAACCTCAAGGTCCATTCTCGTGCAAGAACAATTTTCACCATTGCAGTCAGCATTTATGAACCAATAATTTCTGATATTTTACTTCTGTAATTCCAGAAAATCCGTCTAGTTTTCAGCTTTCGTCCCTTCCCCAGAGACTCATTCACGGAGGATAAAAACAGAAGAAAACATAATAAAAACATCGGGAAAATGATTCAGAAGTAATGCATTCGCGAATTATTTAAAAAAAAAAAAATTGTCAACTGCTAAAAATGTAGCGATGATAAGCATTCAGAACGTCCTATGAATACAGTAAACAGGCAGGAAAGATGGAACACGTGATTATGATGGCTCTGGCACGTTTATTAGAAACTATGGTTACATTAACCGTTCAATATGGCCTCCCGACTCAGCAACATGCTGCATGTCTAACACTGCATAGTCGGCAGTTATTCACAACATTTCTGGTGAAATCAAAGCAACAAGTCTTTGGATGCTTGCTTTTAGATCAGGCAGAGACCGGATACGTCGCTCACAACCTTTCAAATTTCCCCACAACCAGAAGGCACATGGATTTAGGTCGGGGTGTCTTGCACGCCACTTATCTGTAAATTGCCTAGATTTGATGCGGTCGCTATTGAAGTATTTTCGCAGTAAGCTTTTCTCTTGGCAAGCGACGTGTGCTGTCCTATCTTCCATGAAAATAGTGGTATGATCAAAGTTGCGTTTGGAAACCTGGAATCCTGTGTTGCACTACACAAGAAGGTAACTTCAACGTGCAAATATCACTGTATACCTAACAGGCCCTCGAGGTGTCATCTTCTCAAAGAAAAACGATTAAGAATTAAGGAACTTGTGAAATCACACAAAGCATTCACGTAAACTGGGTGCAGTGGTTGATTCTGCACGTGTGGATTAGTTGAACCTTATATGCGACATTTCCGTGTATTCACTGTACCGTCTAAAATGAAGCGCGCCTCGTCCATTCACAGAATATTCCTCAGTTACATGCTATTCACTTTATACGTGCTGAAAACTTAGGGGAAAACTGATGGCGTTGTGGAAAATCTTGGGATTGCAAAGGTGCACAATATGAATCTTGTAGAGATACTAGTGTAAAGTGCACTGCAAACCTTTGCGAACTGTTAACCAGAGAAGAGACAATTGAAGCATTTCCGCAAATAACTCTATATGGCACATTTGATTGAATTCGAGAAAAATGGAGAAAACCTGTAGCATGTTTCTGGACTATAAGGGGGAAAAATAATAAAAACATTATGCAATCACAATATTAATTGTTGTGTAATAACCATATGATTGACTAGTTTGTAGCCTTTAGCCACGTGGCAGACTACTAAAGATTTTTCAAGTGGAATGTACAGAAATACTATAAGGCATGTGAATGCATGACACTAATCTAAATGTGTAAAAGCTATGGTGTGAAAAGGCGAAGGTTTCATGTACCATACTGTTTATTGCAATTGTTTAATAATAACCTTAACCCATACAGCGTTGTTACACTACCTTTTTTTTTTTTTTCGCCACCACAGCTTTTGTGTTTATGTATGCTTTCCCACCATCCCTTAACGTCTTACTTTTAACACATTCTTCCATTCAGAAACGTTTATTTTGGGTTTCTTACTTTTTTGATACGACACACGTTACTATCAGATAACATGACTTCGTCACGGTCCGTCCTCCTGCTTGTACGTACGAATTGTTCCGCTCAGAGACTGCTTTGACAGGATATTGGTGCCATATTTTTGGCAATGGAGAATCGAGTCTTTCAGTATACGCCAGTCATGCTCTGTACAGCATGTTCCCTCGAGAAAAAAAAAAGTGCCATACAGCGTTATTTGAGAGAATGCCTGGATTCACATGACAGTTCGAGCACTGGTTGCAGAATTTGAGGCATGTGCTGCACGATTAGCAACAACTTCTATGGTGACGGGCCTCCTTTCCTTCTCCGGTTTTGTTTCCTCGAATTTGTTTATATTCTTTACTACCATTAATATAAGGACATTTTTCTCATCCCTTTCTGTCTGCGATATTACCGCAATGCAGCGTTGCTATTGCTGCCATTCTGCTGACACAACTTCATTAACAGTACATGATCTTTCTTTTCAAGAACTATTGTTTCACATGGAAAAGTTCAACTTTAATTTTCAAACAGTCAGTTCACTAAAGGAATCAACACGTATCACCAAACACCAACCAGGAAACTCACACAACGGTTAGGCAATGCCACCGACATCGAAAGAACACACTGACCGACTTACGGAGAAGTCCACTTTTTGACTGCCTACAGCGCCACATGTTCACCTAGTGACAAAAAAATGAACTAATTTTAGTTCTGTATAATTCATGTGCATACTTCTTGATTAGGATATCGATGAAATTTTAAATTCCTACGCTTATTTCAGCACATGCTGTACCAATCTGAGCACAGTCAGTTTCATTATAATCAACTGGTATTAGTTTAATACGTAGTGACGTTTCAAGATGAATGTTATTTGTATTCTATATACGTAAAAGAACTTTTCTATCCTAATTTGTCTTCCAGGTTTTCTTAACGAAGATTTGAGGACAGTTGGTTTATGGAGCAGGAACGTAATGTTGCCTGGTGTGGTCATGTTGAAAACAGGTATCTTTTCAGTTCATATTATCTGAATAGTTTTGAGGTTTTACATAATTTGAACTAAGAAATTCGTAACGGGTATGAAGAACGAATAACTAAAGTAGGAAAGAACATCACAAGATATATATATATATATATATATATATATATATATATATTAATGTATATAACTACAAACATTTGCATATCGTTTTATTAGATAGAAAGAGGGTGAAATGGAAAGAAAAGTAATATGGCAAAGGGAGGAAAGGAGAAAAATGTATGCAGTGCTGCCATAATGGCACCCAGTATCCATCCGTTCTTTACCATAGTAATTTATTTTTACTTCTTTCCCACCTACCAGATAAATTGTTACGCGCTAAAATTTAGGATTAACTTCCTTTTTAATTGTGTTAGTGTTTTTACTATTCTATGTGTGTATATCTAAAACTTGTGTCGTCTAATTGTGAAGGTGTACATTTATGTGATTACCGGGAGATCTGAATATCGGCTCTTGGTAAAATCTTATAGTGTAGACGTCAGCATTTGACAGAAACTAACACCATTGAATAGAGCATCCAAACTAACATACGTCACACTTTGAAATTACGAGACTCTAGAGGTAATTAACTAAACAGCTGTCCTAAAGGGCATAGTCCTTCCTGGATTGCTATTCTAAGAAGTTAACTTTTAGTTTATTAATGTTCGGTTATGTTGAAAATGTAGTCAATCATTGTCAAATATGAAAAAGTGCTTCTGATGAATTTTGGTATTTATCCAACACGTTTATACGCATATTAACGAGAAAATATTGTTGTATTAAGACTAAAGAACACAACGTCGAACAAAGTTGGGGATATATAACCTTCACTTGTATCTTTTAGTTATTGACAATTAATAACAAATACAACGATTGCTTAATATTTAACATTTCAAAATGGTAATACAATGTTCCGGCGACTGCGGTAAGATTTAACATTTTAAAATGGTAATATAACTGTTCCGACGATTGCGGTAAGACTTTTAACATTTCCAAATAGTATTGATCATGTGAGACGTAGGCACCAAACGTAATGATCGGTACCTGCCTCTACCATGAAACTATGAAGAATATATTTGAAATAAAACTCATGATTCAAGCAATAACTATTGGTAGCAATTAAAGTGTGAAAGGGCAAAGAAAGCAATTAATTTAGAACGGTCTCACCCAAAGTCGATGTTGTATCACATTCCTCCTCTCTCTCGCAGATAACGAAATGCGTTGTTGTAAAAGTCCTGGAGACTCGAAGAACTTAATCGTCAAACGTCCATGACATCGAAAGACGAAAAGTCACAAAATGCTTCAAGGCGTGATGACTACAGCCAGTGAGCACGGAATCGAATCACCACAAAAAATCACCAAGATTGTGCTTTCGCAGTTGCTTTTGATCCGACTGTCCTTCTGAGGTCATGAGTGAGAAAACGGAAAGAACAACCACATGATACCTACGTCACATGGAGGTGTCAATTACTACAAATTGACACAAAGTCCTCGTTTCCTCATACAGCTGATCCAACACAAAGCAAGCATACTCTAAAACTAAGCTGCTAGTAGTGCTGTATGACGCATTCCAGAATTCAGGGAGAAGAACTCATGGAAGTCAAAGTACTTATTTAAAATAGCCAATACTTCTTTGTTGCTGCATCGTGAAGCAGTTAAATGAACGTAGCGGACAATGTCACAGTTTTATTACAAAAGCTTTTTAACAAGTACAGGGATTTCCTTGTAGACAGCAAACAATAAGTGACTAATGAACTTACATCTTGATGTTAAAATAAAGCTAACAACTGGCGACACCATACGTGTTCTTGGTGTAGTCGGTTTAGAATTGATTCTCGTATTTTCATTGTTTAGCGATAGTTTCATCCAGGTCTGATAGCAGGAAATGGGCTCAAAATAAAATCACTAGAAAGTTCAGTTAAGAACACTGTACTCATAGTTTGATTTTTATTTTATTTTATTTTTATTTAATTAAAAAAAAAAAGATTGGTTTGTTTGAAGTTTAATATTCCGTCCAGCACCAATTCTATATAGACGGTTGTCTATATTGTTGTCTTGATTATATATATACAGATGATGATCAGAAAAATGGAAACACCTGAACGAAATTGCAACTTACCAGATTAATATGGTGTCGGGCCACCTTTCGCCTTCAGAACAGCCTTGATGTGACGTGGGATGGAGGCATAGAGGTCGTGAATGGTAGCAAGTGGACTTTTACACGAGTCCTCGTGCAGGGCATCGGCCAGTTCTGTGAGAGAGGATGGAGGTGGAAATCGTCGCCGGAGTCGTGTTTCCAAGACGGACCACAGATGTTCAATTATGTTGAGATCTGGGGATTGGGCGGGCCAGGGGAGGTGTTGAACTTCATCCCGATGTTCCTCAAACCACGCTGCAACAACGCCAGCTGTGTGAATGGGTGCATTATCATCCTGGAAGATGGCGTCATTGTCCGGGAAAACATCCGGACCATAGGATGCAAGTGGTCTCCTAAAATTGCGACATAATCGTTGGCAGTGATTCGTCCGCTAAGTGTGACCACAGGACCCAATGAAAACCATGATATGGCGGCCCACAGCATCACCGAGCCGCCGCCATGTTTCACAGTTGGGCGGAGACACTGCAGATCATAAGCTTCTTTGGGCGTTCTCCACACACAAACACGGCCCGTGGTTGGGAATAGGGTGAAGGATGACTCATCCGACCATATCACACATTTCCAGTCCTCAACGGTCCAAGTTGCATGGTCGCGGTATCATTCGTGGCGTGCGAAAGCGCTATGGTCCCTGATGAGCGGTTTGGCCCGTGCAACACGACCCCGTAAGTTCATGTCATGTAATTCGCGGCGGACTGTGATTGTCGAAACAGGGTGGGGGAGGTGCTGATTGAATTCCTCCGTCACTTGCTCCGCAGTGGCACGACGGTTCTGCGTGACAATGCGCTTTAGTACCCGGCGTGACCTGTCGCTCATGATTTTCTTCCGCCCACTGTTCCGCTTCCCCGATGTGGTTTTCACGTGTGTTGTGTAGGCCGTCATCACCTTCGACACTGTCCCACGCGACACACCTATCACAGTAGCCACTGCCGTCACACTCACTCCACATAACCGCGCACCAACAATTTGCCCTCTTTGAAAATCTGAGAGGTCTCCCATTTTACGCTACCTCCGTCTGCTGCAGCCACTGGACACTGCTGTTTCACTGCGCCTGACGTAGTATGGAGAGCGACCTAACACACCACCACCAGCGGTCCGGCGCTGCGGGCGCCACGACACCACTGCCAACCCATACATCTCACGTGTTGCCAACTACAGATGTTTCCATTTTTCTGATCACCATCTGTATATATATATATATATATATATATATATATATATATATATATATATATAATAGGAATTTTTTGAAAGATTAATTTTTAGTAGATAAGTACTCAATTAATTAGCATATTACAGGACTACTACAGGGTATTACAGGTTACAATGTGTTCCTTGAATTCAATCTCAAATAATTTTTGGCTTCTAGTTTGTTTTGTTCCTTGTCCAAAATTAAAAAAAAAAATACAATACAATTTAATATGGCATACAATATTAACAATATTATTTATTTTCAATGTAATTAGTATGTTAAATGGTATTGTATTATATGTTAAAAGGTATTTACTATGCTAAATAAAAAAATATTTCCTTAATTTATTTGTATTAACTCTGTATTTTTTAGCCACCAAAATGAACTCATCTTTTCACGATGGAGATTGGGTAGAATCTTCCGTGAATTTGACGTCACATATTGTACTTACTCAACTGATTTGTAATAGCACACTCTTGTCAATGTGGCTAAACAGACTCTTGAATTCAATATACGAGGTACGTTTATTTCTACACATGGTACATTTAATCTTTCATAAGATCGGAAATGAACGAGCGCTTAGGAGTTAATGTAGAATGAAAATTTCTTATTAAACACTAAGTTTTAGGCAGAACGTACAGAAAAGTGTTGATGATTTTTTAAACTAGGAATCACTGTTTCTGTAACCACTCGATAATTTTGAAAAATCGTTGCGTTATATTTTAAAACTGAGAAAGATCGGGAAAAGTCAAGTACTGTAGAATTTTCGAAAAAGTCGCGAAAATCGTAAGAACTAATGTAGAGCGGGTATCAAGAGTATTTCTATTGATGAAATTGATACGCACTGTAATAGTCACATAGAATATCGTCAATTAGATCTAACTTTTCTCAATACTGAACATGAATTTGAATCAACTGCAATTTTCCTGGATCGATACAAGTTAATAATCGTATCTATTTATAGAACTCGTAATAGTCATCCTAAAAAAAAAAAAAAAATAAAAAAAAAATTAAAAAAAAAAAATTGGAGAAGTTATTGGCATTTCTCAGCAACTGGTATAATTATGAGGTAGTAATAGGGGGAGATGTAAGTCAAGCCAAGCACATGATGTCCTAGTTTTGCAAAAGAAAGCCCAGGATTATTGTTGGAACACATGATAAAGAACACTGTAAACCACTATTTATCAGGCTTAAGATAATGACAGTAGTTGATGTATATATTTATCAAGTACTACTTTACACTAAGCAAAACCTGGCAAATATGACACTCAGGGATGAAGTACACACATATAATACTAGATGGTGTAAGAAAATTGATATACCCTTCACTAGATTATCGAAAAAAAAAGTTATTTAGTTAAAGGACCGACGCTGTTTAATAAACTAACATCCTCCATACAGCAGCTGCCGTTTAAGGGTTATAAAAAAAAGTTATATGATTGGTTAATAACGAATCCATTTTACTCTGTTCAAGAGTTTAGTGAATGTCAGGAAACTGTGTCGCAATTTGCAGTGTCACTTTATTTAAAATATTTAAAATATTATTAGGTTGTTCATTATACTATTAACCAGCAATTGATTGTCTATATATTATGATTACTTTTCTTTATATCTGTATATATATATATATATATATATATATATATATATATATATATATATATATATATATACAGGGTGTTTCAGATAAAACGTCCAGTGCTTATAAATCCGAAACGGCTGAGAATAAAAAGATGAAACAAAAACTGAGATAGGAAAATGTCATAGAGCGCATCACATGGTGTTGTCGTGGTGACCCATAGGGCCCTCCTTCAAGGGGGCCCAGAGGCCAACTTCAAATTTTCAAATAGGAACATGTATTGAATCATATCTCATTCAATAGTACTTGAAAAACGTAACAACTTTTGTAGGAAACAATTTTCGATTTGGGCCACCGTTTTCAAAATGGCCGCAAAAAGTGGGTCCTATATCAGATAAAACGTCCAGTGCTTATAAATCCGAAATGGCTGAGAATAAAAAGATGAAACAAAAACCGAGATAGGAAAATGTCATAGGGCGCATCACATGGTGTTGTTGTGGTGACCCACAGGGCCCTCCTTCAAGGGGGCCCAAGGGCCAACTTCAAATTTTCAAATAGGAACATGTATTGAATCATACCTCATTCAATAGTACTTGAAAAACGAAACAACTTTTGTAGGAAACAATTTTCGATTTGGGCCACCGTTTTCAAAACGGCCGCAAAAAGTGGGTCCTGTATCAGATAAAACGTCCAGTGCTTATAGGCCTAAATTAGAAACGGCTGAGAATAGAGGGATGAAAGAGAAACTGAGATAGAAACGATGATAAAGTATATCAAGTGGTGGTGTTGTGGTGACTCTCAGGAAACTCCATGAAGGGGACCCAGATGCCAACTTCAAACTGATACAGAACTTTTTGCGGCCATTTTGAAAACGGTGGCCTAAATCGAAAATTGTTTCCTACAAAAGTTGTTTCGTATTTCAAGGACTATTGAATGAGGTATGATTCAATACATGTTCCCATTTGAAAATTTGAAGTTGGCTCCTGAGCCCCCTTGAAGGAGGGCCCTATGGGTCACCACGACAACACCATGTGATGCGCTCTATGACATTTTCCTATCTCAGTTTTTGTTTCATCTTTTTATTCTCAGCCATTTCGGATTTATAAGCACTGGACGTTTTATCTGATATAGGACCTACTTTTTGCGGCCATTTTGAAAACGGTGCCCCAAATCGAAAATTGTTTCCTACAAAAGTTGTTTCGTTTTTCAAGTACTATTGAATGAGGTATGATTCAATACATGTTCCTATTTGAAAATTTGAAGTTTGCCCCTGGCCCCCCTTGAAGGAGGGCCCTGTGGGTCACCACAACAACACCATGTGATGCGCCCTATGACATTTTTCTATCTCAGTTTTTGTTTCATCTTTTTATTCTCAGCCGTTTCGGATTTATAAGCACTGGACGTTTTATCTGAAACACCCTGTATATATATATATATATATATATATATATATATATATATAATTCGGACGTTGTCTATTGCTTGTAAAGCTCAATGACAATAAAATACTCTATTCTATACAGTATATAGAAAGCAGTCAGATTTACATATATAGTAGAACCCCTCTAATCCGTTATCTGTGGGACTAGAGGTATGGTCGGAACGCAAAAAAAAAGGTGGGATTATCAGAAAATTCAGAAAAATACGAATTTACAATAAAATAAACAATCTCTGAACTCACAAATTGCTGTATTGTTCTCTACAGTAAAAACAAACGAACAGTGAAAGCACTAAAAACTACATAGTGCAAGAAAGAAAATACCCACAATGAAAAAAAAATGATAGAAGAGATGACGGAGCACTAAAGCGGATATGCGGTAACACCAAGTAAAGAACAATGCCGCATCGGCAATGAACGATAACGAGCCCTCGTGAGTCACCGATGAGTCAGGACAAATACGGCTCGAGCACGGTCGGATCAACCGGAGTGGCGGACCAGCCGACGACGGATGAGAGGGGTTCTACTGTATATATTTGAATCAACATTTTTTTTTTTTTTTTTTTGTAAAAATCACATAAATGATATACAGACAAGGAGAATATTTATTGAAAACTGTATATAGTTCATATTAATATCAGTTTATATTACTGTAATTTGAAAGACCTCTTTTTGTTACACATTTCTGTTGTTCACCATGAAGTATTTTCCTGAAAATAAAACAACACTAATAATATACTTTTAGTGATTAGAACGTACTTTCAGAGATAAAGACCTCAGAGTTGGCTATGGTCCATTATTTCTCAAGTCGATATGCTCTCATATAGTTTGATATATGTTATGTCATTTCCATCATGACATGTGAGTTGATTATTTAAAATACTCCATTTTACATCTACTTTTAAAAAAATAATAATGCGAATTATTTATTCTCCCAATTTGGAAACGCTCGTGAAAATATTTGATTATTTTAAGCTCAAACTAACTTTCCGCATTTCTTCCTGTAAATTTTAAGCGTATTTGTTGTATTTTATGAATATTAGCTCTATTAAATTTTATAAAATCATAATAACGAATTTGCTTTTTTAATTGTTAGTAATTATGGACATTTTTTCTGTTATTATTTCCATAATGTGTTTGTTTTCTATCACCATTTATTGATATTGTATGTTTATTGTTGTTCTATCTTATTGTTACATAATGAGAATGTGTAACACATTATTATCAACGTAATAATAAAACTGACCTTGTAATATCTGAATGGCGAATTCACAAGGGGATCGCGGCGATTTCAACGAGATGAAATAACAAAAGTAATTTTTCTGTCAACATATTAGACCGAAAAATCAGTTCTCAGTGTATTGGTGTTGTTATTTATCTTCATTAACGGTACATTTTTAATTGAGAATAGTCCTTTATGTATGTCCTTGCTTTTGCGATAGTATTCGATTGCAACAAATGATCAGAAGAGATAATAATATGATTTTTATTAATTTATTTCAGTTTGAAATTGTATTTACTCCTATATGTCTTTATCACCTGAGGGAGAAAATCCGTCCACTGGTTCAGAAGCTATATTATCTGCTCAAGGATGCGAAGATGCTGACGCAGTCGGCCATTACCATTTGCAGTTCGTTGCAGGTCCATGAAAGTAAAAGCAGTGGAAGGTACTGGCAACTGTAATCACATTTTTAAAGTTTGCATTCCAAAATACAAGTGTTACAAATTGTAATTTACTTATTGTTTAGTATAATTGTTTAGTAAAATATTGGTAATTACCTTACTATTGTCGACTATCTGACAACAGGATTTAATCTTTGAAAAAATTACAAAAAATATATTGTGCTGGAAAAATGCGGAAGATACCTTCTCCCAAATTTTCAACAAAAAGGGAAGAAAATAATAATAATAATAATAATAATAATAATAATATAAAAGCATAGGTAAAATTGAATCTTCAAGTTTAAGAAGGGAATAGACAGAAAACCAAAACTTTGGGAAATTGAAGAAAGAAACTATTTAAGTGGCAGAGTTCATAATTCCAGAATTCAATAGCTACGCTCTAAAATTCATAGAGAGGTAGAATTGAATAACTACCAGGTTTGTACTGAAACGTGAGAACTATACACTATATCACTCATGTGTAGAGTGCAGCTTGGAAAAGAGAGAATATAGAGTACAAAATGCCATTTTGCCATTGCTTTATCATTCCCTTCTTCAAACTGACTATTTGATTACATTTAAAAATACATTAAAGATACTAAGAACATTCAGCAACTTTTTTCCAAAAATGTTAAAAGATTTTAAAAGTTGAGCTTAATCTCTGAACAGTATTGGCATTGAATTGTTCAACACGCATTTGCGTACAATAAGTAACAGCCATTTTGGTTTCGACTACATTAATTTAACAAGGAGAAAAAAAAGAAATACCCTTTCGCCATGAACTAAAGCTATAAATACTTTTGAGAAATCACTTGTCATTTCAATCTATAATGCAACGAATTTCAAACTTTTCAGTCACACATGTGTATCATAATCTCACTGCAACATTGTTTGGCAGACTTCTTATAACAATTGACCCGTAACAATGAAAATGGTAATCATAATTATTTGTAAATGATATAAGGATTAATAACTGTTCATTGTGTGGAAGGAGTTGTAGTGTCTACTGTTATATTATGTAAAGAGTCTTAGAGATCATATATATATTTAAAACTACAGACGAGGATAATTAGCCGAAGTAAATTTTTAGTTGAACGTTGTTTTTATCCCCAGGCAAACAAACAGGAGATAATGAAATCATTGACAGAATGAAAAGGCGTTAACTCTATATCAACAAGAGTTATCTTGACTGCCGAGGATACAATCCATCCATGTTCTTCCGGGTGACATCTTACCATATGGTATTGTGGTACTGAATTTGCGGTTAACATGTAGATTTGAAATATTTAATAGTCTGACGTAATCAAATATGTGAACTATGTTAAACAGTTTCCCCCTGTCGATATTTACATCGTTCAAAATTTGTTTTTTTTTCTTTTTCTTTTCTTTTTTTTTAATCTGTTAGTTGAAAAGTTACAAGAGCATTTCAAGATAAATGGTATATCCCGTACATATAGATGACTTATGCTTTATGTATTTTTAGATGGATTTCTGTGTCTGATGAAAATACTAATATAATGTTGAAACGTTATATTTTACAGTAGATTCTTGACTATCCGGCCTAAAGTAGCGGAAGGGCAGGCTGAATAACAAAAAAGACAGCTAGCCCGTAGTTCTATAATCGCTCACTTCTTGCCTCGTCTATATCATTAAAAACATATTTCGTTATACCAAAACTTGCTCGTATTAATACGAGGGTCAATCAAAATGTTCCTGAAAATAAGTATTCACTTAATCGCCTTCAAAATAGGCTCCTTGAGAAAACATTCACTTAATCGCATTTAAAATAGGCTCCTTGCGAAAACATTCACTTAATCGCCTTCAAAGTAGGCTTCTTGAGAAAACATTCACTTAATCGCCTTCAAAATAGGCTCCTTGAGAAAACATTCACTTAATCGCCTTCAAAATAGGCTCCTTGAGAAAACATTCACTTAATTGCCTTCAAAATAGGCTCCTTGAGAAAACATTCACTTAATCGCCTTTAAAATAGGCTCCTTGAGAAAATATTCACTTAATCGCCTTCAAAATAGGCTCCTTGAGAAAACATTCACTTAATCGCCTTCAAAATAGGCTCCTTGAGAAAACATTCACTTAATCGCCTTCAAAATAGGCTCCTTGAAAAAACATTCACTTAATCGCCTTCAAAATAGGCTCCTTGAGAACACACACACACTTGTTCCACCTCTCCTGCCATTGGTGGAAACAACGCTGACAGTTCTGTTTTGGTATGTTCCGAAGTTCAACTGTCACGTTGGTTTGGATGTCTTCTAGGGTAGCAAAAGTGTTACCTTTGAGGTCCTTTTTGATCTTGCGGAAGAGCCAGAAATCCACTGGTGCTAAATCCGGTGAGTAGAGTGGCTGGTAGAAGAGTAGAGTGTTCGTTTCTGCAAGCCGTTTTGCCACCGCAGAAGACATTCAAACGAACACGACGACTGAATTTCAAACATATCAAAACAGAACTTCCAGCGTTGTTTCTAACAATGGTAGGAGAAACAAGGGTGTGTGTTCTCAAAGAGCATATTTTGAAGGCGATTAAGTTGAATGTGTACTTATGTTGTGGTAACAAATAGTTACAACGAAATTCTGGGAACTCTTTGACGGTCCCTCGTATATTCTCATCTTTTAGCAGAGGTCATTCTTTAGAGATGTTTGTTTATAAATGGATTAAAAATTTATTACAGAAAAAGTAAGTCCATGAATAAAAATATTGTACGTATTCAGAAAAAATTTTTATAATGTCTAATGTACTTGAATGAAATATAAAATGATGAACATTATACATATATACAAGTTTAAAATAAACAAATATTTAACGTAAAACGTAGGTATATTTCTTAATTGAATTTAACTTGTTTTAGTATCCATTGGTAAATGATTACACAAATTTGAAAAGTCACGCCTAAAAATTTCAAAACTTACAGATTCTACTTTTTGAAAATAAATACATAAATAAATAAATCATTGATTAATGACGTGTTTCTCCTTAACAAAGTCGTGTTTTTATGAAGGTATTACAAGTAGAGTAGATTCCTAATTTTATTTCAATTTTTCTACTTTTTTCTTATTATTTATTGGAACTATCCCGGATAGTCGAAACTCTACTTCATATTGTTTCTGTTAAGTGAATTTACCTTTGTAACAATTACTATCATTTTTAATATAGTATTTTTGAATCACGAAATATGTGTACTTTCGTAGTAACATTTTAACTTTTTTTTTTTTTTTTTTTTTTTTTTTTTTGTTTTGTTTATTTGTTTCTTGAGATTTATATCAGTTATGTTATTTCCGAGTTTTGCTTTTCGAAATATTATTTTAGTACCATAAATAAAATTGTCGTAATTGTTAATATACATATTTTTAGGTGCTATGAACTGAGATGCAGTATTGCAGATTTATTACCGCGACTTAGTTGTTTCATGGAATTTCTATCAGAAGATGCATATCAAGTGCTTAGCGGTAAGCTGATTTAAAAGTATTTAAGTAACTTAAAACTTGAAGCTTACATTTAGTATTGGATTCTTCCTTCACATTTGACATAATAGTGCAGAATAATTCGTATTTCTTCTGTAATATATAAAGCTAGACACAAAATAATGAGTACTTACAATTGATGTGGAAAAGTGAAATTTAACATGCTTTAAGAGAAAAATCAACAGGAAAAGTTGCAATACTTTTTTACATTTTTGGAGGTTAACAGAAAGGGAGATGATGAAAAATTCCCCATGTTACTTAAATGGACCCCTTTTATCGAAACATGTTTTAGGTAATTGGAATTGGAATACAAACTTTAAATTCGGTACGCGTGTAATTTTTTTGTAAATATCGCTATCTATGTATCTACGCATCAACAAGGTATGCCTGAGGTCCCGGGTTCGAGTCTGGGTCCAGTCGGGTCACTTTTTCACTCTGTACGTTATTAAATCAACAAGAATTAACATTTCCAACCTAGTGGGGGTTTTATGGAAAACTTAGATCTTTCTTATGTTACTTTAAAATTGGACATTTTCTGCACCCATAACTATTAGACACTTGCGGTAGATCCATAGAAAAATTGCCAAAAGTGAATATTGTTATTTTCTAGAAAGTCTAAGAGAAATAAGAAAAAAGCCTTGGTATGTAAATCAGGGTTGGAAAAATTAGTTTAAAAAAAAACGTTTAAAACATGAAAATGGTGTTCAAAATGTTTTAAACATGTTTTAAAACACACACACACAAAAAAAACATGTTTTAAACATTTTGAACAGTTTAAAACATGATTTTAAACATTTTTCAAAATCGTGTAATTAAGACTTTTTGCTCACAACCAATCTTTTCATTTATTCTATTCTCATTAGGACTACACTATGTTGGGTACAGAATATTTCAGTATAGATTAGTAATTCTCAGCTTATTTCGTATCAGGACCCCCTTTTATTACTCCCTCTTGCCAGTGTCTCTCGTAAGTACTTTCTTGGTTGTAATAAGCTTTTTAGGTAGATTTTAAAATCTACCTACTATAGATATTTCACATAATATATCAATATACATGGCAAAACAAAAGTCTTCACCATCCTTGTGTATTGAGAACGGGTTGAGGGAGAATAATGAAACTTGGAAGTGGTCTGACACATCACATGTTGCTATCAAGCATCATGGCGGACATCTTTGATTGATATTCGAAATTTCAAATGCAAAGGGAGTCGTGTTACATGTTTTTAAGGGTAGAATTTTACCAGAAATACGGTTGTGCGGTTATTTTAGCCCTAAAGTAAGTCATTTCGGAGTTACCGCCTCTGAAAGTTTTCTAGTTACACCTTTAGGGGCCAAGCTTACGTTTCGTGGAGGCGGGTGAAATTTTTGTAGCAAAATTTGATTACTATCTCAGAACACTAATGGTAATAAAATTATTTTAAAATAATAAATTTTCGAAAAGTAATGTTTGAAGCACACTTCATGTTGTGCTAACTTGAAAATATTTTCTGCAAGCCTATGTAATTGGTTGCTTTTTGAGTCAATAATGTATTGAAGAAAGGTAATACTGGGGGCGTTCAGACCACAATGGATCCAAATCCATTTTCAATAAAGTTTAGTTAGTTTTGCTCAGCAAATGAATTCTATTTCAAAACGTAATATCTTCGCAGTCTAAAAGAGTCCAAAACAAATGTAACTAAAACCATGGGAAAGGGCGTGGGATGGTTTCATATGACAGCCACTAGACAGGAACGTCAGTGGGACAGAAGGCAAACGCCCCCCCCCCTCATGAATTGTTTAAAACAAGTTTTAAACATTTTGTTTTAAACAAAACAACTCTGATGTAAATGGGGTTACTTTTCAATGAAGAACTTGAAAGTTTAGGTACTTTTAATTAGATTACAAACTCAAATCTTGGCATCCTCGTAGGTTTTTAAAATTAGCAAACAAGAAACAAGAAAATTGTCAAATAAGTATATATATATATATATATATATATATATATATATATATATATATATAAAATTATATCGACGCCATGTATTAAATGGAACTGCTGCCACAACTCTTAATGTTAGGTACTTCCAGCAGCTTCAGAATCTTGAAATTTTCTGATGCTTTGGGGTTGACAGTATATAAGGCGGAGTTAGGAGGTATTACATAATATATAGTCGTATATGGATAAAACGAATCGTGTTGACACAATAGCCTTCGCAGTTTTGGTCTTATCAAGATGATACAAGGCATGTGCGTTTGCTTGCACGAGTGCTTGTCTTCATTTGTTAGTCAGCTGCATCCGCATCTTGATTCAAAATGTGAGTCGCTTAAAAATATAAAAGATCCATAACTTCCTTAATGTTGATTCTAGAGGAAGAATGAAAAGTGTCTTAATCCTCGTAACGATCTCTGCAACTCTTGTCTCGATCATTTTTTCAGTTGCCATTTTGTTTCAAAATAGCGGCTGTTTTAAATTTAAAAGAACCACAACTTCCCTACTATTAATTGTAGGGAAGAAATGAGAAAGTGGTTAGCAAAAAATGGAAATCGTACCAAAAAAATTCGGTGCGGGACCATAGGGCGAGCAAACGCCGGGGTCTGGGGCCCATGATCTAGGGGGGGGGATGTATGATCCTATGAGCATACACCGGGGCCTCACGGGCTGTGTCATACATACATTCAGTCCAATCGTATACACTCGTCATATATATATATATATATATATATATATATATATATATATATATATCTATATATATATATATATATATATATATATATATATATATATATATATATATATATATAAGGTGTTTGAGAACAACACCGACAACCTTAGGTAGGTGATTCCTGACAATAAGATAAGACAAAAAGTATAGACCAACCTGGGTGCACAAATGCGTCCTTTCGGAGTTGCCGAAAACGTGAAAAAGTGAAGTTTAACGGTCCATAGCTCCAAACCTATGGGACCTATCGTAGTCAGGTATTGAGAGAAAAGAATGAATTCTCTGTTATTTACTTTTGTGATCATGTGCTGTAGATTATAAGCAAGAATTTAAAATTTTGCAAAAGAGGAGTTCATAATCGTGTTTTCTTCCATATTGATTGGTTGGACTTAGCACCAAGAGTATATGAGACTTGGACCGACAGTTAAAAGTGAAATCCGAGCCTCCATAATGCGTTCAAATTTCAAAGCTCTTTCACAAGGAATCAAATCCAGCCCATGCACCAAAGATACACGTGCTAGCCACTAGACCAGCTAGGAGGGCTTGCCTAAATGTTGGAAGATTTTCTGGTATACACAGTTCAGCTGAAAATAATTGATTTTTTTCAAGCACACGAAGGAAATTTAGATTTGAATAGTAGCAAAAAATACATAGGTGGCATTGGTTTTGCGATACTAAAAGTAACAATACTAATATTTGCGAATGATTCTTACTGTTATTCTTGTGTTAAATTTTATGGTATTTTACAAGTTGCAAAAAAATGTATATATATTTGTAGAACTAAGTTCAAGCTTTTCGAAGCGGGCCTCCAATTGTCTTTTACTCTCCCAGACTTTTTAAAATTTTATTTATTTATCTTGAAGAAGAAATAGATCAGCTGTCGATCAGTTATCAAGATGTTTGCTGCTTTCGAAGTTTTGTTAATTTATGAATGTCGTATATTTCTATATATTCGGATAAAGTTTGAAAAGAAAATCTTAAGAGGTGAGATTACGTTTTCCCAAAGAAGAAGGCTACTGTACCTGTAATAATAACTTTTGCTATCGAAAGAATTTTATATATCTTATTCAAGTAAACAAGAATTTTGATGTTATTCTTGTTTATTAATATATAATTCTACACATAAACGTTTTTATGTAGCAAATATAGGAGGGATATTTTACAATGCATCCCCTTTTTCTCCAACTCCGTTCATCTAATTTCTATTTTAGCATAACAGAAAAAGTTAAAAGAAAATTCATCTATCTGTCATTTAGATCACAATATTACTTAATTCATTTGAATTTCTTTACGTGTTTAGTGTCATTCGAACACATTTACGTATTTAGGATCAGTAGCGTCATATTATTTTTTAAAAAATATTTATCTTATCGGAATACATGTTTTTCATAACTAGCTTCATAATAGTACTTTTCTGATCATGTAATTCATTTGAATACATTTATGTGTTTAACATCACGAACATCACAATATTATTTTTTGATTATGTGATTCGTTTGAATGCATTTACGTGTTTAGCACCATAATATTACGTTTCCGATTATTTAATTCACTTACCTATGTATGTAATTCATTTGAATCCATTTACTTCTTTTGCATCACTAGCATCACAATTTTAATTTCCCGATTTTGTAATATTTTTGTATACATTTACATGTTTTTTTTATAACTAGAATCACATTGGCAAAAGAAAAATTTAGGCTCGCGGAAATACAAAGGAACAAACCATGGTTTACCCAGAAATGAACTAAACTAGCAAAGAGAAACAGGCAAAACTGCATTGGTTGCAAAGCCCGAACCGCTCAAAATTTCGTTGGCTTCAGGCGGAAAACGTAAAAAAAAAAAAAAAAAAAAAAAAAAAAAAAAAAAAAAAAAAAAAAAAAAAAGCTTAAGTTATTGAATTTAAAAATATGAAAACAAATGTATTCAGGACATGTATGAAGACATCAACGAATTGAAGAAGGCTATCAACCTTACGCTTATATATTAAAGAAAGCGGATGAAACAATTGTCACTGACACGAATAGTATTTTGAATAGATAGGAATATTTCTTTTAACAGTTTGCCCAACGCGCAGCCACGAAATAACTTCATGGAAAAAGTAAAATGCACACTGCAGGTCCGTATATTCCAGAACCTAACCGAACAGAAATAGAAAATGCTTAAAAAATTAAAGAGACACAAATCTCAGCGTATAGACGAAATCCCTGTTAAGTTAATTGTAACGGGTGAAGAAACATTGTGGAACAAGATACACAAACTTATTCTCCTCATCTGGAATAAGGAGCAATTACAATAAAATGGAGGAATCAATCATTGTTCCAATTCTCAAAAGTTTTGTTAGTAAGATGAACCCTCATATGTAGATGAAATGATTTAGATCATCGGTGTGTATTTAGGCGAAACTGATCAACTATTGATTTAGATCATCGGTGCGTATTTAAACGAAACTGATCAACTATTGATTTAGATCATCGGTGTGTATTTAGGCGAAACGGATCAACTATTGATTTAGATCATCGGCGCGTATTTAGGCGAAACGAATCAACTATTGATTTAGATCATCGGTGCGTATTTAGGCGAAATGAATCAACTATTGATTTAGATTATAGGTGCGTATTTAGGCGAAACTGATCAACTATTGATTTAGATCATCGGTGCGTATTTAGGCGAAACGAATCAACTATTGACATTCCAAGTACTGGAAACGAAATAGAAATACAACAAACCGGTAGCACCAATTATTTATTGATTTCAGAAAGGCCTTTGTTAAGAGATAAGAAACTAGTTAAATTAATTAAAATGAGTTGAAGTGAATCCCACAGTGTATTCCGCATAGAAAAATACTTGCCCCCAAGCTTTCGCGTTGAGAATGCCCCGAAACAAGGAGATATGTTGTCGCCATTATTATTCAATTTTGTTCTGGAACACCTATAAGGAAAATCAAAGATTGCAACTGAAATACGCTATAAGGAAAATCAAAGATTACAACTGGAATACGCTATAAGGAAAATCAAAGATTGTAACTGGAATACGCTGTAAGGAAAATCAAAGATTGCAACTGGAATACGCTGTAAGGAAAATCAAAGGTAGCAATCAAGGTCTAGAGTTGAATGGCAATCACCAGGTTATGGCTTATGATGAAGAGGTAAATCTGTTAGAGGATGATATAAGGACACTTGAAATAAATGCAGAGGTTTTATTAAACGCCAGAAGAGATATTGGTTTAGAACTAAATGAGGGAAAAACGAGACACATGGGAACTCGCCGAGTGTAATACTGTAAATTATAGGTATGTTAAGATATCAAATAATATTTTCAAATAGCTAGGATCAACATTAACAGATCAAAACTATATCCAGTAAGAAATTAAAGTGTTGACTGAAAGCAGGAAATTCATATTATTTATTATTCAGTCCAAATTCTTCGTCTTCGTGAATTCTGTCGAGGAACTCGTAGCTTAAAATATATAGAACGATAATTGTTTCTGTTTTACTGTGTGGTTACGAAATATAGTCGCTTACTTTAAGAGAAGAATGCAAATTGAAAGCATTTGAGGATAGGATAGTCAATGACACGCACAAATTTGGAAGTTATATTTAATATGAACACTATACTTACATCCCTTCGTAAATACAAGGTAATATTTTTACAATAACATGTATCGATGTTCTACATATATAAAATTATAAACGGATATATTGTTTTTATGTTTCTTGCCAAATTTTTATCGCAGTGAGTGTGAGGTGCTTCCTATCATGGTTCTGGTTCTGGTGCCCAATGAAAGCCACGTCACACAATTTTTCTCTTGTTCTCGCGGTTCACGCGAGTCCCACCTAACAAAGTGACGTAATCACAGGTAGGGCTGTGATTGGCTGCCGTTGATTGCCAAGGCCGCTGGCTGCTTCGTCTGTTGGATGCTGCTATTCCGTGCGAGAATGCACAACGCTTAGATATACTGTTTGTTCAAAAAATATAGCAGCCTTTTAAAATAAAAAGAAATTAAATTGTCTGAGCCGAGTACACTAAAAATAATGCACAAATAAATTTATTACAGTCCTGAGACTAATATTGGAACCAAGAGGGATTGAAGGAAGAATGGCGTAAACTTCATAACGAACTGCATAATTTATGCGGTTTACCTAATATTTTAGGGCCATTAAATCTAGGAAGCTCAAATAGGCAGGTCATGTTGCCAGAATGAAAAAAAAAAAAAAAAAAAAAAAGTAGGACTGCTTTCAAAATTTTAACTGGAAACAGGATGATCATTAGGAAGACGTATCTGCAGATGGGAGGACAATATTAAGATGGATCTCACAGAAATAGGAATCCAAGTTAGAAACTGGATCCAATTGGCTAAGGGTAGAAGTCAGTGGAGAGCTTTTGTGAACGCGGCATTGAATCTTCGGATTCCATAGATCATAGAGTTATTTAGTTAACACCATAATATTGCTTTTCTGATTACGTAATTCATTTGAATAAATTTATGAGTTTAACATCACTATCATCACAACAGTACTTTCCTGAATATGTAATCTACTTCTCTGATTATGCAAGTCATTTGAATACATTTACGTATTTTGCATCAGTAGCATCTCAGTGTTACGTTTCTGATTGCGTAGTTCCTTTGAATACGTTTACATTTGTATTATTGGCCAAAGATAATAATTAAATGAGGACAGCACAAGGCATTTATACCTCAGTACAACATAAACATTTTAGCTACTACAAGCTAATTGCATTGAATTCGATTTATATTCTTTAATTTTATATTTACATGACAATAATCCAGAAGATTTAATCTTGCGTTAATTGCATTTTGTTTTACAGTGATATTGAAGAATGGATGGGATGCACTGGAACAAGTTGAAGGTGAATCTCTTGATTTTTGTACGAATTCTAAGCAGATGCCTATTAGTCTACGAACAAAAGCAATCGTTTGGCAGATGAACTCGAGCTTCTCAAAAAACTATAGGTAATGTTCCATACTGTTTATTTTTGCCCTCAATAAGTGTGCTGATTTAGAAACTTGTATACGACAAAATGAACCTTGCAAGTAGTGTATATATATATATATATGTGTGTACGAGGAGAATTCAAAAAGTAAAGGGATTTTTTGCAATTTTTTTCACTACGGTTTGGTAATACTGCTAGTATCCAGCGCTAAATTAGTGTCATCTGCAACACTCTATGCAACATGTCACTCTTATTCCCGCGTTAGTTGTTGTAGTATAGCAGATCGTTAAACATGGCAGCTCCATTGTCGATCTGCACCACGGAGGAAATGAGGGCAGTGATTCCCTTTTTGTTCACGAAAGGTGTTAAACCTGCGGAAATTATTCGTCGAATGCAAGCGCTATATGGCGACAGCTGTTTATTGCGAAGCATAAGGCACAAAGGTTGGACACCTCTCGTAAACATTTGGCCCGTTATCGTCGCGAAGGAAATTCATTTTTACAGCAAATCGTTACTGTAGATGAAACTTGGGTACATCATCACGAACTGGAAAGCAGGTTTGGCAAAAACCATGGTTTTTATTGAAAAAAAAAAAAAGTTTTTTGTTTAAACTTTTTTTTTTTTTTTAAATTTTATAATTTGTTCTATGTTTGTATATTACATATGGAGAGAAATAAGTTTCTTTCGCCTTGGTGTTATTATGCAAGAACAGGGTTATGCTGGAAGGGGTCACATAACCTTAAAAGGAAATCCAAACCGCTTTTTGGCTTACATCCAAGAGAAATTGTCCATTACATGATACAGATACATGATACAGAAATAAGTATATTGTTACTACTGTAATAGCAATATGTCAAAACCAAAGTTTGAACAAGTTGTTCGAAACATCGAAAGTTTTCTACTATTGTGTTACTAATGGAATAAAACATCCCAAAAGACTTTGCTAAGGCAGTATTGATAACGATTTGACCGATGTCAACTATCAAATGAATATAATAACTACTTTATTTAAAGAATACATAGTGGCAGAAACCGAGATGTGGAATTTGGTGTTACTTTATATAACAAAGCAATTTGATTCATATATTTAAAAAAGTATTTAGTGAATTGTCAAAGAAGAGAAAAGGGTAGAGAAGGCGAAGTAATGCATATCCATGCAAGATTTTCGATCCATAAAAAAGTACATTTCCAAGAGATGAGTTTTTATAATATACGGGAGATGAAACTACAAACTGAATGGGTATTGCCCCTTATGGTCCCTTCAAATTACAACTCTGGGTATATATATATATATATATATATATATATATATATATATATATATATATAGAGAGAGAGAGAGAGAGAGAGAGAGAGAGAAATATTTTACTATAATCTACTATCGTAAATATTGTTATGTTTTCTTGATTGTACTTGTACCTGTATATGTTACTAACAAGGAAACCGATTCAAGTGTGACACGAAATTGTGGACGAGTTTGTGCACAAAGAAATTTTGTATACAATTAAACCTATTAGAGGGGAACAACCCTCGAGCTCAACCATTCCGGAGATATAAAGGAATAAGGGAAAGGCTGGTGCTCCGATATCTTGCGAATTTTTGAATATATAGCGTAGTACTAAAGAAAAAGAGACTTTTAAAAATGAAGAATTCGTTCATCCACGAAACTGTAGTAACACGTCGCCTTAGACATGAAGCTTACTAAACCGGTGAGTCCATAAAAATTCTAGGGGAAGAATGTTTTGGAGATGTAATGCGAAAATATCGGAGTTCCATTCTTGCCTGAAATAGGCGTGTAAGGTATCTCTGTATAGGTTTCTGTATAGGCCGAAAATCCACGAAATCCACCAGCTATCTCCTTACCCCTCTATATCTCCGGAACGGTTGAGATCGAGGGTTTTCCCTCTCTAATGGGTTTAATTGCATACAAAAACATTTCGTTTGCACATAAACTCGTCCACAATTTCGTGTCACACTTGAATCGGTTTCCTTGTAAAATCAATTAAAGTACTACAATGTGAGCGGAAACTATATTGAAAGTAAGGCCGAAAGTTCATTATCAGGAAGGAGTGTATTATTATCATGAAGGTGCTTACGCATCTTCTTGTGGCAAATTTTAGGTCGTCATCCGAAACAAGTGAAACAGCAAAAACAAAAATATTCTAATGAAGTTGGATAGAAACTGTACGTGCTAAAGGTTTGGAAAATTTTGATGCTTGAAATAAGTTATAATTTTGAAATGATTTAGGTTTGAAACCAAATAAAGTTAATGATAACCATAGAATCAGTGTATGGCAAGTATTTGATGAACATGCTATATAATGTTTGTAAAGAATGAGGGAAATCTATAAATCCATTAGAGAATACTAACGTGGAAATCTGTTTTATGGTGCTGATTCATTAACTACAATCGCCTCTGTTGGTGGTTAACCACCGTTTCTTTCTTTCCTTTAAGTGGTGTTTTTTTTTTTTAACTGACTACACCAAAAAAGGTGATTTCTTACAAAATACAGTCCTCTATTTCGTCTTTTCATCTTCTGCCGTACCTTCCCAAAATTTTCTGTTTGAAATTATACCAAGATGATAAATCAAATGTCGACTAAAACCAGGGAATTCGTGTTATTATTTAGTTCAAAATCTCTTGTTGTCGCGAATTCTGTCGAGGAATTTGAAGCTTAAAATATATAAAACGATAATCATGCTTGTTCTGTATGGTTGCGAAACATGGTCGCTTACTCTGAGGGAAGAAAGTAGACTGAAAGTATTTGAGAAAAAGATCCTGAGACGAATATTCGGACCCAAGAGGAATGGGAATGGGGAGTGGCGGAAACTTCATAACGAGGAACTACTTAATTTATACAATTTATCAAACATTGTTAGGGTCATTAAGTTTAGGAGGCTTGATCGGGCAGGTCATGCAGCAGGGATGGAAGAAAGTAGAAACGCTTTCAAAGCCTTGACTGGAAGACAATCGGAAAACGACCATTAGGAGACCTAGGCGCAGATAGAAGAACAATATTAAGATGGAACTCGCAGAAATAGGAATACAAAGTAGAAACTGGATGCAGTTGGCTAAGGATAGAAGTCAGTGGAGAGCTTTTGTGAACGCGGCATTGAACCTTCGGGTTCCATAGGCCATAGAGTTAGTTAGTTAGTTTTAATAAATTCCACAAGAACATTTTTTGACAGTGATATTTTAAAATGTTGTAGTGAGCAGAATACCGAAAGTTCAAAATCGACTACACAGTATTGTGTGTATCAAGAGAAGCTGAGCGTAAATGAATAAACATTTAATTTTTTCTGTCTTTAATCGGCTTTGACTTGACGGAAACTTTAAACTTTCAGTCGCACTCTTCGGTCTATTTAAGTGGAAATCGAAATTTGGAAACTTGGCAGCACTGTTTGGAAAGTTTGGGAGTTCAAAGTTGTCAGTCACATAGTTTGGTACATTTCACTTCTTAGTTGAGATGTTGATTAAACCTGTGTTTTATTTATTGTTAAGAATTACCTCTCAGAAGTTCCTCATTTACGTTAAGAATCACTCTATAGTTCTAGAAGGGATAATAAGGAAGTTGTTAGAACTTTTATCAGAAATAACTTACATAACCCCCCCCCCAAAAAAAAAAAATCAAAAGGAAACACTGACATGTATTACTGATCCTTTTTCAGATCTCTTCACTACTGGTTGTGCACCGATATGCTTCCTAAAGGCGGTCGAGAAGGTTTAGATGATGCGCTTAAAGTAAGTTACGGTAACTGTTTAAACAATATGTTAGATGTTATACGTATATCATTAAGTGATTTTTTTGTTTTTACCAAATATCGGACAAGTATGCAAATAATTGTTTATTGCTCTTCTTGTTGAGAGATTACGTGGTATTTCTTTGTTCTGCATGGTAGATTCCTTTTTCGAGTCTGTGTTTTCTTCTATATTATTTGAAGCAGCTTTTTTGACTGTGTTTCACTGTGTCTTCTTTCTGCATGAAGTTCCCATAAATGATCGTGTTTGCTTTGTCACCCGTCAGGGAAATTTTACTTTTTTAGTCATGAAAATTCAGGGAAGTCAGGGAAATTAATACCAGAATTTCAATTTTAAACCTGTTAACACCTAGCCTTGGTTTCCGTCCATTATTCCTCCTCCATGATGGTGTCTCTAGTGCGAATTCTATGTACGTCATAGAATATTGCTCTTGGTACATCTAACGTCCTAGTAGTCTTGGATACACTTGCCAAAGTAACTGCGCACGGACAATTTGGTAATTGGAGAGAACTTAAATTTTGTATCACTAAGGTGAGGCATGTTATTCACAAAAATTTGCATAATTCACTAGCATCCAATAATGCTCGAATAACAGCTCAAGGTAGTTGCACTGCAAACGTTCTGTGTCACTAACTCACAAAGCTTATGTATTGCATGGGCGTGTACATGGGTGTTTCCATTATTTTATTAACTATGTATATATTTTATATGAATATTTTCATATGTTTGTCCCCATCCATTTACCAAATAAATAAATACCAGGTTTCATAAACGAAAGTCAGGGAAATTGTTGAGAGTTAGGGAGATGTGTTGTATTTCACAAAAGTCAGGAATTTTCTGTAGCCACTCTCACAATATATGAAGAACACCCGAAAGAATTAAGGGAAATTCAGAAAGAATGAAAAAATACAATCATCTTTAGAAATGAATAAGCGTGAGGAACGCTGAAAGATGTTAAAACTTAAAGCTTTGAAAGGTCAAATGAAATCAAAAAATCAAATGTCTCAGAAGAAAAATGTTCGATTTTTTGGTTGTAGATAATCAAAGAGATAAATCAAATTATAATATATGTTTAATTGTTTATGTTTATGAGTGTATTGGGAATTACGATATACTAAAGATACCTTGAGTTTAATTATTATTTGGTATTAATGATGGTAAAATTCCAAATACAGGAAGTTTGATTTATAGTAAGTATTTTCAATAAGAAAGTAAGCTTATATTGTATTTAAAAAACCATAAGTAATAAATGTCACAGTATCACGGATCAAGGAAAATTTACTTAGTCGTGGAAATTTAGGGAAATCAATCCTCAATAATACACTGATAGATACAGTTGTATGGGAACTTGTAATGATTGTCTGTGTACATATATGTTTATATAGATATACTTAGAGCTCACACTTCCAAAAATCGTTTCTTACCCATTCTCGTACGACACAAAAGGAAGTATACGGAACGAATTCGAAGTTCTGAATACAGCAGTTTCGCCTGGTTGCTTATGTATAGCTAAAAGTTTTTAATACATAAGATAGGTTATATAATACATTGAACATTGGCGCACTTAAACCTCACTTAAACACATAATAATGTGTCCAAGTTTACTCACTGGGTAATATAAACATTGCAGGAAGTTAAGCGTTACAGTTAACACTTCGCTACAATACATTTTCGAGCTGAAGGAAGTGCTGGTGACAAGCTCAAGGCGGTATCCATTTGCTAAAGATGGCTGTAGCTAGACTTCTTTCTCATGCCTACTTCGAGATATCTGCAGCAACTTCGTGAAAACATTGTCTGTAATTATTGCTGTGGCATACGAACAATTCTCTAGCGTAATTTGTGAAGTGAAGTGTCTGATTAGAATAAAACGTGTTCTGCAATGGTCATGGGATGGACATAAACATAACTTTATCTTACTTTTATATTTTCTGAACTGTATTTAATGTACACAACGAATAATATACTACGAGAAAATAATGGGGGACAAGGTTGTAGAAACTTGACTTAATACATTATTGATGTTAATCACATTAGTTGAAAACGTGAAAATGGGACTATTTTATTTTTTCAATTGTACTCTAGGTTCAAAATGAATGGCATAAGGAGGAAGCTTTCGATTACAAGGAAAACACAAGCCTTCAACGAATATTTGATAAGCTTTCGATGGGTAAGTGATTTACTTTGTGATGACTGTAAAAATGAGTTTTTTTGCTAAACTCTTTTCTTTTGACATTACCTTTCAAATATGTGGTTTGATTTATGCCATGTAATATAATCTTATTTTAAGCGATTGTATGAAATGATATGCTGCAAATGTAGATTGCAATCATATATATACGGAGTGAATCATTTATCTTGCTACGACCTTTTAACTTCACAAGAGGGACAAGTTTGACTTACTCCGCGATTAATATGTTGCCAATCCAACGTAAACCTATATACTTTTTCAATTGACACTATGTTAGGTTATTACATATTTCAAATGGACATGTCAAGCTAAAACTTTGAGTATTGAGTGTTGCGAACTAAGAACGCAACAATATCATTCACATCCAAATTTTGGTGAATCTACTGCAGTAATAACGCAGGTGAGCGGACGGATCAGTGCGCATCTAAAATATTTTACTGTTTTAATACTGTAATCATTATTTAATAGTTTCGAATGTATAGGAAAAAAGTTCCAAGGGATATTACTAAAGCCTTTTCGATAAACTGCTTAGGTAAATATCTCATCCAATCACAGAAGTGGCTTTCAATATATGTAAAGATAGTATTGCCGTTTACAGCAATTTGATATCTCAAACTGTTCTGGAGATAATGGTATAAACACTGGTAAAGTTTACAACACTGTTTAAAATTATATAATCCCGAGAATTTGTGTAATTATACTAATCAACATGGAGTGTTATGGAAGCAAAGGAAAGCAACAACCGTTTTAGAAAATTTTCACAAAACGTCATTTTATGTAAAATAGCAATTTTTATTTTTTTTATTTTATTTATTTATTTATTTTTTCATATCCGGAACGGTTTGAGATATTAAGCTGCTGTGAATGGCTAATTGGTCTTTGTGTCTATTGAAAACCATGTGCGTAACGGGATGTGATACGTATGTAAGATCTTTTTTTAATACCGTATTTTACGAACTATAAGACACACTTTAATTTTTAAGCATTTTAAAAAAAAAATGCTGTAACATTTTTACGATTTTTATTATTAGATTGCGAAGCCAGACTTAAAAAAAAATCTCAGTTTATAAAACCGAACTATGCACTATTGAAATTAGTTTGTATCGTCTGAACGGAGAAAGATCCAATCAACATTTGGTGAGAAACGATGTTTTGTCGTAAGAGGGTTAGCGCAGCCATCGGTTTTCGAGCGTGACGTCATGGGTTGTCGACTAACACGTCGACTGGTTAGTTCCGTCGTCATATATTGGAGGTTCACCTTGTTTCCAGTTTTTCGCAGAGTTTACGGCCTGTATATTCTAGTTTGGTGGTTCTGAGTTTGTGATGGCGAGGCGGGAGGGAGACAGTGTTAGCAAGCTTGTGAATCCCGCAACTAGTGTTCGTCGCATCGGAGCACTGCTGCTGCCGATTGAATCCAATGTTGCCAGATAGAGAGAGGTTTCCCGCGGCATCGAATATATGGCCATTTTTAAGACTGGCTGCAATTTTAAATCAAACAATGGACATTTTTATATTCATTCCGAGTACAAGACGCACCTGATTTTTGGAGGCAATTTTTCGAAGAAAAAAGTGCCTCATAATCAGTAAAATACGGTATCCTTTGAAGAAAGTCAAAATTTCATTTCCTTGTAAATTCGTTTCTATTTGTTGGAAATACATCGTGTGGTGACCGTTATATTGGACACTAAGGTATTTTGAATATTCATTGCCCGTCTCACTTGCCTTATTGCTGTTGTAGAAATCTCCAAAATTTGGTTGTTTCTCGATATGTATGTGATACTGTAGCGTACTATTGATGTTTTGCAACACTGCATAACAAGTGCCCTATTGTACACTCATGTCCAAAATGATAGTCGCATATCTATAACTGACTTCTTGTAAGAATATAATTTGATAATGATTTTGCAGGGTACTTTTAATACTGATACTATGTTTATAATCGGAAAATGTATATTTGTGGTAAATTTCATAGGAAAAGAATTATAAATACAAAAATTAGAATGAGTAAAACAAAATGTTGCTGAATGGACAAGAAAGTTTTGTTTTCGTTTTATTGTTCTTATTTACTGCTCTTTTGACATGGAATTTTCCACATGCATCTCTTTGCCGATTATACACATACTAACATTATAAGAAATACCGGACGAATTCGTTATAAAATTCTATTCCTACAACAACATATTTATAGACATGCGACAATAATTTTGGACATGAGTGTACGTATACGTTTACATGTACAGGATGAGCCATATCAGTGGAACATATTTATGATTCGAATATTGTGAGCAATAACAGTTATGTGTGTACAACGGTTTATCGTTGTACTGTCATTGTCTGTACGCCCCTGTCATTGTCAATCTGTACCTGTTTTATGTAAAGGATCATAGGCGTCATAGTTGAGCAGCTATGCGAAAAGGAAGATAAAAAATGTCTTGAGGTTGCTAGGAATAATAAATGTATATGTGTGAAGTAACGATTATTGAAATGTAATGTGGTGAGACTTCTTTTAGAATAAAAAAAGGTAAAAAAATATAGTTACCCTCGAAAAGGATTTATTAATCTGCTAACATAATAATTCTGCTGATTACTAGTTATTCATACGTGTTGACTTGTCTTATTATGTTTATATGTATATTTCATTATATCTTTTTGGTGCAACGAAACCCGGGACCCTGTACAAATCTTGAAGTAGAGTAAAGATAGGGTCTTATTTTTTTTATAAAAAGGGACGTATGAATATTGAATGTACCTTTTTGCGTAGTGGGAGAAAAATTATACGTCAGTCAACTATGACTAGTATACGCAGTGAAGATATGTCCGTAATTTGTAACTCAGAAGAATCTATGTCTGAAATAATAAATACTAAGCAGATCTTGGATATGATTCAACAATTAAGTCAATCCATGCAATCGAGGGATGATAACTTGATACAACAAATTAATGATGTTGCAGTGAAAGTTAATCAACAAACTAATGATGTTTCGGTGAAAATTGATCAGCAGGTACAACAAATATCTAACGATATTGCATTGAAAGTTGATGAAATTAAACAAAATACAAATCAACAAATACAGCAAATTTCTCAGGAAATTGATGAGAAATTAGATGAAAAATTCCAACAGTTTGCTGATAAATCGTCACAAGATATCAATACTTTGAAAAGATCTATAGAAGTTTTGGAATCCGCTATAACTCAACAAGCAACCCAAATGAAAGACACGACTTCTAAAGTTAATAATCATAGTCTACAAATAGAAGTTTTGGAGTGTATTACTACACAACAAGCGACTCAAATAAAGGACAATATATCTAAAATTCACAACCATAGTCTTTTGATACAGGATATTCAGGAGGAGTTGGAAGAACATGAAAAGAAAAAGTTGAAGAAATTAAAGCGAATGCAGAGTGATGATGAAGATGATTTAGATGATAGGTTATCAGAAGATGATTATGATTTGCTGGAAGAAAACTTGGGTGTCAAGGTTCAAAGGAAAAGATTCAAACGTCTTCGTAGAGTTGAGGATGAAGATTCCAAAGGTGAAGCAGAAGAAAACAAACAGCAGGAGAGAGACGCTTTTGCAAATCAGTTGTTTGATGGATCAGATCATGAAGAAGAGAAAACTTCCGAGGCCGGACAGCATGCTGAAGCTGAGCAATATGATGATGAACAGTCGGAAGGTGAATATTCAGATGATGATGGCTTTATTGTGGATGATGAAGGCAGGCCTGAGAAAAGGTGGAAGAGAAGACCAATATTTACTGATGCTGCATTACAAGAGGCTCAGGACATCTTCGGTGTTGATTTCGATTATGATGAATTCGATAAATACGATGATGAATATGAAGATGATATGGAAGAAGATGAATATATGGATGATAAAGAAGGAGAAGAAGGTGAAAGAAGACGAAGAGCAAAGAAAGCAACACGCAAGAAACCTACAAAGAAATCTATATTTGAAATTTACGAGCCTAGTGAATTGAAACGTGGCCACTTCACAGATCTTGATAATGAGATAAGGAATACAGATATTCCTGAGCGTATGCAACTCCGTGATGTACGAGTTACTTCTTTCCCTGAAGGCTCGGATGAACCAGAAGAAGAAGCAGAATGGATTTACAAGCAGGCATTCTGTAAGCCCACAGAAGAATTGAAGGACGTGTACTTACGCTTCCTTCTGTATTATTCTCACGAGATTTCTGATATGCAACAGGCATGGAAACAGAAAGAGCGAGAACGGGCCAGAGAAAACAGGAAAAGGAAAAAGAAGAAAAGGAGAGGAAGCGAAGAAGAGGAAGAGAAGGTTGAAGAAGAGGAGCACGTGGAAGAGCCAGTGGATGACAATGAGACTGTGAAACAAGCGGTTCGAAGCGGACCCTATGCCATATGTAGGAAAGCTGGTCTTGATGGTTTAATGAAAAAGTTTGGTCTGAGTGCTGAGCAGTTCGCTGAAAATTTACGTGATAATTATCAGCGACATGAAGTAGAGCAGTATCCTATCGAGCCATTAGAAGTTGCGCGCGACTACACCAGCAATAAATTTCCCACAGCGGAGGAGGTTTTCAGAGCAACGTAGTTCTTGGTCGTCACTCAGTTGTCGCGGGAACCTTTAGTGAGACAATGTGTTTGTGAAGTATTCTTTAAGGAATGTTTGATTGAATTTAAATTATGTTCGTTAATCCATCTTTATATGTACGCGTTTAAAGCAATGCTTGAACTTGATACCGTATGAAATGATTGTATAGTATATATGTTGTCTTAATTATTTTTTGTTGTTAATTTATTTTCTCATTGTAATGACTTTCAATTTACTGCGTTATTTGCAAACTTTAGATAATTTAATTCTATTTTCCTAACCTCAATTACTAATGCGCTAAATGGTGATCGCTAGTATGTTTGCATGCTATATTGCCTTCTGATTTTGTTAACCTTTAATATGATAATGATCTTTATTTGTAAACAATATCGATTGTACATGGATGTTTTCGCATATTGCAGGAAGGAATAGTTAACTAGTAAATTTGCAGAACCCTATTGAATAGATCCATCGACTTTTTAATATATGGATATATGAATAATTGTAAATATAAAAGAATATAATAATGTAATATGGTATATATATATAGAAATGGAGAAGTAAATATACGTGTCAATGTAACGTTATTTAATACGAGGTCTATTCCAAAAGTGAATGTTCTGTAATGATTAATCCAGGGTTCTTTCCTTCGTAGTAAAGCTACTGCGGAATTCCCGTCCATGGCGACATATACAACGGTTTATCGTTGTACTGTCATTGTCTGTACGCCCCTGTCATTGTCAATCTGTACCTGTTTTATGTAAAGGATCAGAGGCGTCATAGTTGAGCAGCTATGCGAAAAGGAAGATAAAAAATGTCTTGAGGTTGCTAGGAATAATAAATGTATATGTGTGAAGTAACGATTATTGAAATGTAATGTGGTGAGACTTCTTTTAGAATAAAAAAAGGTAAAAAAATATAGTTACCCTCGAAAAGGATTTATTAATCTGCTAACATAATAATTCTGCTGATTACTAGTTATTCATACGTGTTGACTTGTCTTATTATGTTTATATGTATATTTCATTATATGTGTTATTCATATAGCTTAACAACAGTTACTAATACGTGTTTCTTTCATTGTTACAATTAATCATCGTAATGTGAAGCGCCATTAAAAGTTCGTGTGTCGTGAAGGCAGTCTTCAGTAGTGGATGCTCCATCAACACAGAACAACGGCATTTCAAACAAAATTTTAAGAAACAGGTAATACCGTCACGAAAGGTCACACTGCGTGGTGTTCACAACTATCGTAAGACCTCAAACGCGAACAAAAAACGGTTCCCTGGAAGACCTTGTTCATTGCATAATGCAATAAACATTGAGCTTGTGTCCAATACCGTGAACCAAAGTCCAAAGAAGTCAATTCGGCAATTGTGTCGTCAAATGCATATTCCGCGTACCAGTGCGCGGCGAATCCTTAAGAAGGACTTATGCAGTTTACAGATGTTGCATAAATTGTTCGACCAAAATAAGGTTAAATGAACCACATTCTGTTATTGGCTAATTAGCAAAGGTGATGACTGTGCAACACCTTATCACGTCCGACGAAGCTCATGTCCACCTGATTGATTATGTCAATAAACAAAATTGTCGATTCTTAACTATACCAAATCCGCAATTGTTGGATGAAACCCAGTTGCACATTGCCAATTCTGAAGATTATTGTGTGGTGTGTAGTGAGTCATTTCTGTGTGATTTTTTTTTTTTTTTTTTTTTTGAACGAACATAATGACACCGTCACAGTTACCGCTTTGCAGTGCAACACACTGTTACGAACATTTTTCATTCCCGAAATGAGACGGCTTAGTCTAAGGGACATATGCATGCAGCAGGTTGGTGCCACCAATCATATCCTTCGGCGTATAATTGGTGCATAAGGTAGTGTCAATGACAACCCTTCGGCGATACTTCCCGAGATGCTTCATCTCCAGATTCGATTATATCCATTGGCCATCCAGGTACCCCGATCTAACTCCACCAAACTATTTTCTGTAGGGTTATCTAAGGAAGAAGGTGTACACTACAAAGACACTACCACCAATGAACTGAAGAACAACATCGGAAGGGAGATATCAGCCACCCCTGTCGAAATTCTGCGCCAAACTATGCTGAAGATAATAGTTAGGGCCACAGAGTGTTCTCGTTAAGGTGGTGTCCATCTAAGAGATGTAATCTGTAAACACTGCACACAGTGAAAAAACCCCGTCCTTTAATAATGCATTCTCATAGTTGGTAATAAATGTTAAGTTCAACATACTCCACAAATACATGTTAAATGTGTTCCATCAATAATGGCCCCCCTGTAGATTTAAAATACCTAATAACTTGACGTAGTGTTTGAAAAAAATAAAACTTTATGTTGAATTGACAACGCTGTTAATCTGGTTATATTGCAGTGTGTCAATGTCCCCCTGTCGATATTTGCTTGGGATGAAATTTCAGCATTTTTTCAATCTATTAGTTTAAAGTTAAAGGACGTAGGTAAAGTGGTTCATCCTATATATATCTATATCCGTATCTATATCTATCTATCTATCTATCTATATGTATGTATGTATGTATGTGTGTGTATGTGTGTGTGTGTGTGGCAGTCAGGACTTCTTTTTTATGTATATATATAAGTAAAAATTATTTATACAATATACACATAAGAACATCATATGTAATAAGTACGAATATTAGTTTGCCATTCACACACCATGTTTTCAATTTTGTTACTTCAACATAGTAATTAGCTACAAAAGATACGACACATCCTTTAGTCTTTCCTCCTTCTATCTGTGATGGTTGGTCTAGATAAAGTCGAAAGACTCAAAACATTCATACTGTCTTACTCCTCCTAGTGACGAAACACCATAGGCGACCCTGTTGTGCATTTCGAGACAGCGTTTAATGTGTGTTGACTAGCAAGCGGTGGAATGAAAAAAGAAATAGCTTTATTATCTTATTTTTCTTTCTTTTCAACAGTTTGCATCATGAATCTAATCGTTATTGTTAGTTTCTTGCTAGTTCTCAGAACGATAAGTTCCTTTCTTGTACTACCTTTCTATTTCAGTTACACAATTAAAAAAAAAAAAAAAAGTTCAGAGATAATGATAAATTATTGTGTTATGACTCAACAGATTCCTTAAAACAAGATCAAATTCGCTGGAGTTATAAAACTTTTTCCATCCCAAACTCTTTCGTAAATCTAGTTGTTCAAGTACTCTATTCTCCCTGTTACTTTTTTTTGTGTGTGTGTGTGTGTGTGTTTGTGTGTGTGTGTGGAGAACTGAATGAAATGTGCATATTTTTTTTTTTTTTATCAAAAAGAAGTCTCCATGTACGACAACCTTTTTGGACAACTTTCAAACTTCGACGAAGCTAACACAATATTAAATTAAATAATGCATGGTCTGTTGGGCGCTATCACTGCGTGTTTGTAACTAAATTATGAGTTGTCGACTTCCAAAATCAACATCATGTTTGTGAGTCTAGTAGCGGATAACAGTACACTTTTTTTTTCGTGAAATTATGTGCTTCGATTAAAGTTCATGATTTAGATTGATAAGTTTGATTTTCCTTTTTGTTTGATTTTATTTAAATGCCAGTAAGCTAGATGTTTCTCATTATGTGTGATTGCTTTCTTTGTTAAAGATATCCGACGTACATATTACCTAGAATCTGGAAATCCTGTGATCATGAATCGACTTGAATTTGTTATGAGTGTGCTTAAGTTGTTGGGAGATGAAGGTTACATAGCCAGCGATTCCAGAGAAGTGTTAAAATCCTGGTTGGAGAGATGTAACCCTTCTGTATCAAACATACTGGCTTTGGAAGGTAATATTTAATGTTTTTAAATGTATTTTTTCACAGTAAATTAGAGGGTAGAAGAAATCACGATTTTAAAAATAATTTATATTATTATTATTATTATTATTATTATTATTATTATTATTATTATTATTATTATTATTATTATTATTATTATTATTTTGTAAATCATTTGTACTTGATTCTTCTTTTGGATCGAAAGATCCAATATATTTAAAAAATGTTCTTGTAGGTCTTATATCTGGAGAACTACATATAGTGTAGCCAAACCCAAACTATCACTCAACTCAGTATGATGGGCTTATTCCGTAAAAAATTAGAAAACTCGATTTAGGGCCATTCAAAAAATTTGTGGCTCTGATCCAAAAACTAATTATTAACCAAGATCGCAATCTTTTGATCCATTTTTCGGATCATTCCTAAAATTCTTGTTTAAGAAACAGAACACAATTTAAATGGTATTCCTTTTCAAAATGGTAAATTTAGGGGCGTTTCAGGTTTCTTTTTGTATATGATGTTAGAATGAAAACGAAATTTGGAATTTCCTGATGCTTATATAGTGCTTTTTCTAAGGTGTTTCTCGCACGTGACACTTACTCAGTAACAGCACATTATTCTTCTTCCAATATATAAGAGTAGGCGGTCATAGTGATGCTCAACATTCACATCATAATAATAGGACGAAAGTAAGACAATTATGATAATCTTTTGTAGGCATTTATTTCAAGCATCTTAATCAGTAAAGAACGAAAGCAAAAGATGCAACTGGAAAATATGCTACCATTTTGCAAGCTGCAAAAATTTTGCATTGCATTACACAGCAAGAATATGTATACAGGGTAGTAGGTAACTCCACCGACAAACTTCGGGAGGCGATTCCTTATACGAAATGAAAGAAAAAAGTTCTAATAAACATGGGCCGAAAAATGTCTCTTTCCGGAGTTATAATCCATTGAAAATTCGAAAAATCATTTTTCAAAACTCCCTAACTTAGCAACTATAGGACCTATCCCAAGCAGTTTAAGAAATTACAGAGGAACTAGTATGTTCTCTATCTAAATGTCCATGTTTTACCATCCTCTGTTATCGGTGAAAGGAACTATAAAAAGGAAGTTGAAGTATAGGAATACTCCTTTAAGTACTAGTGGTGCGTTCGTTTCGCTGTTACCGGTGACTTCTAAAACATCGATATTTAGATAGAGCGTATACCAGTTCCTGTGTAATTCCTTAAACCGCTTGGGATAGGTCCTATAGTTTCTAAGTTAGGGAGTATTGAAAAATAATTTTTCGAATTTTCAATGGATCAAAGCTCTGAAAGGAGGCATTTTTCGGCCCATGTTATTAGAACTTTTTCTTTCATTTCGTATAAGGAATCGCCTCCCAAAGTTTGTCAGTGGAGTTACCTACCACCCTATATATATATATATATATATATATATATATATATATATATATATATATTTAAAAAAAAAATTGAGTTCATTTTTTTAAATTCTCCTTTCATCATAGCTTTTTCATAATGAAAGCAGTATCTTTTGTTTCAAAATTGTAAAATTATTCGAGGTAAGTTTGTATGAATCTATTAATATAAATATTTATATTATATTATTAGGGAGTAGACCACTTAAGGGGGGCAGACTACTAAAACTGATATAAAAGCTAACCGTTTTTCTTTTGGCCATTTTTCGTAAGTGAAAAGAGATAATGAAATATAACTTAATACAATAATAGATAATGATAATGTTATTGTACTTCCGAAAATACGAATCGGAAGATTTTTCAGTGCTGCCATCCATAGAAATTACAGTGTGGCCAGAATATGAATTACCCAAAAATCTAACTTAAGGCAGCAACTAGAAAAATGAACTCAACGGTAATTGATGACTTATCATGTTGTTTTGGCTCCTTGTTAACTACTTTTTAAATAATATTTGTATTTATTTTGTAATAAACAGTACAAAATAAATAATTTTGTAATAAACAGCACAGCTGTAAACAGCTATAGCCCTCCCCCCTTGACGCTCAGGTATACACTGGATAAAATGAGCTTCAATCCTTCTTTTAGACTGAATAAAACGGCAAAATATGGTTTAGCCCCTCCCTTGATCATATCCTGGATCCGCCCCTGTGTGTATATATATATATATATATATACAAGGTGTTTCAAAACAACACCGACAACGTTTGGGAGATGATTTCTGACACCAAGATAAGACGAAAAGTATAGACCAACCTGGGTGCACAAATGCTTCCTTTCGGAGTTATAGGCTGCCAAAAACATGAAAAAAATGAAGTTTCGAGGTCCATAGACTATGAGACTTACCGTAGTCGGGATTAGTGCGCTATTCTAAAATACATGTTTCAGAATCCTCCGGTACTTCCGCAATAATTTTTATACAGGAACTTTTGCTACGGGCATATAATTTGAAGTACTCATCAACTACGTTTATAAAAATTGTTGCATAAGTACAGCAGGAATCTGAAACATGGATATTTGCATAGGGCACATACTATTTCCTAAATAAAATCTTGACCCGACTCCGCTAGGTCCCATAGTATTCAAGCTATGGGTCTTTAAAGTTCATTTTTTCATGTTTTCGGCAGCCTATAACTCCGAAAGGAAGCATTTGTGCACCTAGGTTGGTCTATACTTTTTGTCTTATCTCGGTGTCAGGAATCACCTCCCAAACGCTGTCGGTGTTGTTTCGAAACACCCTATATATATATATATATATATATATATATATATATAGGGTGTAAAGAAAGGTTGTTTACAACGCTTGGGAGGTGATTCTACAGATGAAAACAAGTAAAAATGTCTATGTAACACAATGTCTATCACGGCCTCCTAACCGAGTAACGGACGTCCAAAGGGGTAAGAAAATGAACTTTGAAGGCTAATTCTGGCAAAACGACAAGAGATAGAAGGGCGGTGTTAGGCGGCCCACACAGACTCTCAACATAGACTATCCAAAGATACTAAGATTAGGTGTGTACAAGGTGAGCGCAAGGGATGCCCAAAGGATGCGAAGCATGCCGCGGACGTTATGATGGCAAAGTGAGGTGAGAGGGTGTGTGTGAAGTGTACACATCTAATCTTTGTATCTTTGGATAGTCCATGTTGAGAGTCTGTGTGGGCCGCCTAACACCGTCCTTCTATCTCTTGTCGTTTTGCCAGAATTAGCCTTCAGAGTTCATTTTCCCACCCTTTTGGACGTCCGTAACTCGATTAGGAGGCCGAGATGGACATTGTGTTAAATAGACATTTTTACTTGTTTTCATCTGTAGAATCATCTCCCAAGCGTTGTAAACAACCTTTCTTTACACCCTGTATATATATATATATATATATATATATATATATATATATATATATATATAATATAGTACAGTATAGTTGCATTACTGAGATTATCTGCAAGAAGCTCACGAGTTAGCAATCATAAAATGGTTCATTTAACAAATTTTCTCTTATGTTTATTCCACAAGATATACGCATATATACCTAGGTAAAAATATAAATATATGCAAGATCTTGTTCTGTTGAATACAGGAAGGCGTTAAGTTTTTCCGAAATATTCAGAAAATGAACTTAAAACTACTGAATTATCAGGAGTATGGAGGTAAGTAGTTTAACTCAATTCCGACTTCCCTGTTACTCAAACACCTCATATACACCTAGTAGAAGATACGAGAAGTCTTTCAAGTGTATTTTAAAATGATACCGAAACAATTTAAATTCAAAAAAAATCAACGAACTTTTGTCTTTAAAAAATCGTGATCTTTCTTTGAACTCTTTCAGAAATTACTAACAAAATCAAAGGGTCTTCTTTTTACTAAATTTAACTCCTGTCATTGATCTCGTTTCAGAATCAGCAAGAGAGAAATTTGAATATCTGGAATCGTATGTGAATATGGCATTCGTTTTGAGACTACTATTTACAGAGATATTTCGGAATGATGACCGCAATGAGGTAGGTAGTTTTAGGGTTTGCTGAAATGTATGAGATTCATATTCGATACTTTTCTTGCTTTACAAGGACGACACAGACCAGTCTTAAAACTCACATTTATTCAACTTAAATGCATGAACTTCACACATAAATTATTGCAGGGACTAAATAATTTTCTTAAAGACAGAAATTGACACATTTTTGGTCAAATTATTAAAAAGATAAGTGAAAATATTCATCTCCGTATATTGCGTCTGTAAGAGTTTTCCTAAACTGTTTTGGCCTCTTATGTTGCGGTCTTGTTCACCAGGTTAACCCATAAGCACTCGCGCCCTTTTTGTAACACTAGTACTCGCGCGGGGGTCCAGTAGACCCCCAAATTGATATTAGTTTTATTACAATAAAAATATATATTTTTTAAAATAATTAAGACAATGTAGCATAACTCTAGACAAGTTTTTAAAAGTATTTGCTGCGATTTTTTGAACTCGTTTTTTAAGATTTTTTTAAAAAATATTTTTTCATCAGAACTTCTGACTAGCAACACAAAAGTTACCTGGTTTGAGGTCTGTGAACACCCCGCGAGAGTACTTAAGAGTTAAGTCAATTACATGAAGCTCAAAATCACATTTTGCCCTTCTGGCGCAGGGATTCAAAATTAGCATGACTCCTCTTGTTAAACTGGTAATTTGTAGAAATAGATTTTATGGTAATTTATTTCTGAAAGAACTAATAACTTAACAGTTATTCTAGAGATATATTTTGGTGTCTGCGATTATATGCTTGGTGTTTATAAAAATATTTTTCTGTGGACAAAATTTTACCGTTAATGTGAATCCACGAAACAACGTGACGTACCGAGTGCGACAACAAGCAGTCACTGAAACATATATAAGAAAGTTAACAATAGAAGTATTTAATTGACTTCGATATCAATATTTTATTAGTTAATATGCATCGTATCAGTTCAATAAATAGTTTATAGAATTTATTGAACAAAACTGTATCAGGGTGTCTACTGACCTGGAAAACCTTGAAAACCTGGAGTTAGCCTGGAATTTACTTTTGGACCTGGAAAACCTGGAAATAGCCTGGAATTGGACGATGAACCTGGAAGTTTTGAAATTGATGTTAAAATATTGTTTTTGGGGTTGGTATGGAATAAGTATATTTTTGTAAAATGCAAGAAAGTTGTATACTACAGCATAAGTTAAAAGCCAATAACAACTTATTCAGTGGAGACGAAGTTGAGAAAGAGACAGACGTGAGCAGAATGCAGGCGGTGAATGTTTTTGGAAAGTATGTTGAGGGTACAAGAAGAGACTGAATAAAATTTTATTTGTTTGGAATGGTCGTTGTGAATAACAGTGACTACAAAAAGAGCTAAATTAGTCCCCCATGATGAGAGTAAGGTAATTGAAAAAGTTAAATTTCATGATCTATTAAGTTTGTGTCTTAAGAACCTATATTTCAGTCATTTTTTTCTTTTCATCTTGCCACTTAAACTATCATTTACCATATGCATTCCCAAATTATAACCAGTTTTTGATAAGAACTATATAAAATTGCATTAACTTATACGTGTTACAATAAATGTCACTCTACTTAATAGACCTGTTAAAAAAGGAAAAATAAACCTTGAAAACCTTGATAAAACCTGGAATTTGAAAATGAACATTTAGTAGACACCCTGTGTATACACCTCCCCCACACACACAAAATAATAATTTTATTCTGATCTGTAGTATAAAATTTGCGAATTGGTATGTTTATTTGGAATTTAATGTCCTTATTTAGGAGAAGGAATGATCTGTGTGCGATCTGTGATTTACTTCCAATTTCTTTTAAAGTTTGAAGAAAACAATTTAAAATAATGAATTAAGGTAATTATGCCATCATTTGAGAGAGATGTTGGACAGGTTTGTGTCTACTGTAACATTGTAGAATATCATCTTTATTATTGATTATCAGTAAAACATAGTTTCTCGTAATGTTAAATCTTGACCAATTTCTGTTGCAGTTCCCTCCGAATTGTTGTTGAGTAGACACAATTTGGGTACATTAATTTGTGATATCAAGTGTTAGGTTGTTTTGCAATGTCATGTAATACTCAATAATACGTTTAATTGTTTCAGGTTACATTGCTGACGCTACTATTAAATGAAGGTCGTTCTTTACTGTCAGAAGTATCATCCAAAGTAAACATTGCGTTACAAAAAATGGATAACGGTAGAAACTCGTGTCCACCGTCCCGTTATTTCCAAGACGCAAAACGCACCATAGAAGAGGTCCTCGAAGGCAAACCAAGAAGAAACTGGAGCTTAGACTGTACCATGAAAGTTCTGGAAGCAGTAGAAGACGAATTCAAAATCAAAACAGAACTTTGTCCTAAACTAAAAGACTTATCGAATTTTGAGCCCGTAACAGTACCTGAAATTGCAGACGAGGGTTATGAAAATAATGTAATCAGATGGTTAGAAGAGTTGGAAAATCGTCGGCGTAATCTGGTGAAGGTAGTCGTTATTTTACAACTACAGTTAGGTCAAAAGTCAGATGAAGATGTTCTTCTACCGCATAAAGAGATCATAGAGCATCAATTCATTGAAGAGATGGCGTCACTTCGGAAGTGTTTAGAAGTATCTGATAGGAAGAAAGAACATGTCGTGCGCCTCATGAAGCTGCTTTCTTTGAGAATGAATTGGCTTCAGGACACGTACAAGAAGATAATAGATGGTAAGTTCGCTTTTGTCGACTTTAAATCGTTAAGAATTTAAATGTTTCCTTCCACCATAACATTTTAAATTAGTTTGGGAGATTCTGAACCTAGAATATATCGTCTAGTTACTAACGCTTTATGAAGCTTACGTAAATATAGTTCAGGCTTATTACAAGCCTACCGGTATTGTTTGCCAGTATTGACAATAGACACAATAGCAAGTAAAAGATAACACATCATACTGACCACTGTAAATCAGAAAATTGTGCTTTTGAGGGACTCGCCCCTCATTCTCAGCTGACTTGAGTTTGAAAAATGTTAATAAGGTAAAAACGTGTAGGAAGATGAAAGGTTAAAGGGGTTATTCGTATGAAAGAAACCACTTTACGTCCACAAACATTATGGCGAATACACCTATGCTAAACACTATGAAGTTAGTCACTGTTTACTGTTACTGTTCCTCGTTCCAATCGGTGGCAGTACGCAGTGAAAAGATCACTCGATATTGCATTAATTTCCTTTTTTGTCGAGATTGAGTTCAGGGTTAAATTGATGAATGTAAAAACATTCCTTAATTTTACGTTCAGCATACTTCTTATTTTTCCCATTACGCACACGTTAACAATATCATGTTTATTTGTTCTTGTTCTTGTAACCTCACACAGAGGTTGTACATAGGAGGAGATGCGACGCCGTAGTAGTTAAGTGCGCTATGACCCTAGAATTGCTTTTAAAAAAAAGTGTTTATTTCCACTTCACCGACCGATAGGTGTTAAAAATTGAAGAGTTTAGACTTAAGTCTGTTTCACCCACATCGTTAGTATGGAAAGCGATATAAAATTGTGATTGTAAGTTGAAAGGTGTGCTATTAGGCCTTTTCCGGTGAGATTGAAAAAAATGAATTTGAATAACAGTTCAGTTTGGTAATAAAACCGGATATTATGATTGTCAGAATATAGTTCTATGTAAAGTGTAATTAAGTAATTATTTTTTTCACCGGAAGATAAGATGCTTTAAAAAATTATAATTATATGTATGTATATATGTGAATTTATAAATCAATATTAGATTCCAGATAAGAATGCTATAGTTCTTCAGAGTGCAAGACCATTATCTTGAAAAAAAGGTAATGACGTAGTGCAAAATGTCTAAATCGTTTATTGTCAAAATTTGTTTAACTGAGAATGGGTCGTAGCAATAACGTTGATGTAAAACTTTCATAAGTTTATAGACAAGAGAGAACAGTGAAAGAGAAGATGATTCAAAGTGCCTGCCTGTTCATTACACTAATTTAAGAGTGAAGTGGTCCTGCGAATTTTGTACAGGAGGTAAGGTGTGATTGCAGTGTTGAACCTAAGTCTATAATAGAGTATGATTTTGGATCTAGACCAGGAGCACAAGGCATTCCAGGTGGTAGAACAAGCGGGATTAACTTCCGAATAAGTTCCAGGACGTTTTCGGTTTTTGTTTTTCCATATGACAGATTGCTCAGAAATCATCTGATCAATGTAATATTTAAAGTTTAGAGGGGGAAGTTTGATATTGGCGAGAAGTCCTGTGTCTCTTGCTTTTTTAGATAAGTTATCAACGATTTCGTTTTATTTTATATTGATATGGCTGAGGACGTGAATGAAATCTATTGTATAACACATGGCGAGTAATTTGCGATAAAGAGATTTGATGTTAAGTAAGGTGCAAGTAGTTTTGATATTCCAATGAATAGAAGAAAGTGCATTCAAGACACTATAGGAATCCGTACATATACATGCATGCTGGATATTGTGACGTTGTATTAATAATAATGCATGCCGAACACCGAAGGCTTTGCCCTCAAAGATGGTTGTAGAAACTAGAAGTTTCAGTTTTTGAATAATTTTGAGTTGTGGGATAAAAACTGCCACACCAACAGGTTTATGTTCGGCCTTTGATGCATCAGTGTAGAGAAAGATAATGTTTGAGGGAAAACGATCTATAAAACTATACCAAATACTTTTATTTAAATTTTGAGAGAGATGTTTATTTTTAGTATCGACTTAAGGCGGTAGAAGAGGTTTGATAGTAGTCGTATTGGTTTCATATGCAAAGCTGAAGCACGGTAGATGCGGAAGCTTGATAATTTTTGAACGCAAGACTTTTAAAAATAGAAAAGCTTTGTAGAGCCATGGTAGCTTGGAACCATATGGTAGCTTGTTATGTCTATTCTGTACTTCTAATTTGCCCAATTTTTTGAAAAGCGGTGAATTAGTAATAGTGAGTCGGAGTAGAAGATATTTGCAGGCCAGTTTAAACATTTTTATAGGTAAAGGGAGCGTGCTTGTTTCCTCCAAGATGACATTGCTTGTACAGAATCGAGGCTGTGCAAGTATTACTTTTAATGTGGAATGTTGCAGCTTTGCTAGAGACATAGAACTGTGGCAATGTAGTGGGGTAAATAATACTTCCGTAGAGAATCTTAGCTTCAATGCATTGTTGAAAAATGTTGTATAATGTATGATGGTGAATGTCCCATTTTTTCGAACTTAAAGCTGCGAAGAATGTCCTGTACTTTCTTGCAGTCTTTGATAACTTAAGTTAGATGAGTTTTCCAAGTTAATCGGCAGTCGAGGTATAATTCTAAATATTTGATGCATGTTGTACTATAGAGCTCAAAATTTGGAAGTTGTATAGAGGTGGAAAATTGTTAGTTTTTTTTTTTTTTTTTTTTTTTTTTCTGGTGAAAACAATGTATTTTGTTTTGGTCCAATTAATTTGTAAGCCGTTTTCCTGACACCAAACTGAATTTTTTCCCAACGTATGCTCCAGTTTCTTTTGTCCACTATGCAAATCATCAGTGATGAAGTAAATTAGTAGGTCATCGGCATACAGAGACGCAGAAACAATTCATGTAATGACAGTCTGGATAATTGCTGCGGGCTGACAGTCCTGGTAGCACGAACATATTCAGCTGTTCTGGTATAAATATTTCTTTTGAATCAATCTATGTACCGTTAATCACAGTTGTAAATGGCATTGTAAATCCCGCGAGATAGTTGAGAATCGGTGAAGTAAGATTTGAAGATAGTTAAGTGTTTCGCAGTGATTTTGGGGAAACTTCTGAAGTACTAATACTATTTTCTTGTAGAGTCAATCCATTCTAAGTGATCAAGCAAGTGCCGCTCGACCATCTCCAAAAAATCTAATTTTTTCATGAATGTTTATCCTATATCAGGGTACTTCAAAACCACAATTAATTAATTTTTAAAACATCCCATGATGGCTCAGTCCCTTTCTCCATTTTGCGCTTTTTCGATTTTAGGCGTTTACGTTGTTTTGAATATCTCAGCACATATTTGTCCTATCAAATTGAAAATTGCTGGACGTCTCCAACTCGCGCAGAGCTAAAACTTCGATCTCTTAACATTTTTGCCTAAAACCACTTGAAGGGGGTGAAATCAGAGCCTACAGTAGCAACATTTTTGGACGTTGAAGACATGTTTGGGAAGAGGAAACAACTAACGTAGAGATCTTAATTTGTGTGTGCTTGTAGTCTGGGATCATAAGTTAATACGCAAAAATTTACAGACCTGTAGCTACTCCCAAAGGCCTGAAAAAAATTCATAATGTTAGGAAATTATGCCAATTCGACATATTTCACTGTCTAATATCTCCAATGGGCCTGGATAAAAAATCTGAAATTTTGGGAATAGTTAGTCGTTTAGTATACCGTAACACACAACAAAGCGCATTTTGTGTTTTTAAGCAGAAGGGAGTCAAAGTATTAAGTAATGACGTCATACTCTAGGAGGTGTTTTGTTCACAAATTCAACTGAAATTCGTTGTTGTGAAGTAAAATAAAGTAGGATGAATGGCTAGTCCAGTTACGGCTCTGAAGCTCCTTTCTTTCCTCTAGTTGTAATATTGTCTTATCACACCCACAGCAGCACTGGTGAAGAATGCCACTATCAGCAGAAGGAGAGGAAACTTAAGATGCACACTTGACAAAAAGTCCCTAAGTGCTCATTGCTCTCTCTGTTTGCTATATCAATGATATTCAATCATGTTTATTCTTGTTTCAACTGTCAACTTGTGCAGGAGACTGTTGCCCTATCGTTTGATCTACATTCCCAAGTCAGTGAACACTTACTAGCTGCAAACACTGATGTTTACTTGTTTTTATAACACTAATCTCTGCCACGAACTGTCTTCAGTCTATGCTGCAGAGGAATTTGGATCATTGTCAGGGACTGGATTTGCTAGAATGAATTGTTCGCAATAATCTAGAAAAAATATTTAGTGAATCTACAAAGCTTCTGAAACTAATATTAACTGTACCTCTGATGTCGACAAAAAGAGAAAGGTGTTTTTCCACATCGAAAGGAAAATGAAATGAAATCTTTGAGTTTTAAGTCCCGCGGTTATGCCGGTGAGGCTAAAGGAGACGGTGAAGATGAGAAATGAATGAAATGGTGGAATGAAGAAAGTGGGAGGAAACAGGAAAACCCTGAGAAAACCCACGAGCACGGTGTTTGTCCACCACAAAGTCCACATGGCGCGAGCTGGGATCGAACCAGGGACCCCAAGCACCGGAGGTGAACGCTCTACCACTGAGCCACCGGGCCCCCCACATCGAAAGGAATTGACACTTCCAAGAAATTGAATGTCCCAACAAAGGTTATCACCATTGGTTATGCTTTCCTTGAAAAAAGACGTGCTAATAAGAATACCGGAATTCAACCAGCATGTATTAGGCAGATTTGCTCCAATCAAAGAGAAGAGAATGAACTGACTAATTAAATGAGGTGACTAATCGGATAAAATGTTCTGCATTTTTTTTATATATTTTAAAAACTCAATTTTGTTTAATTTCACATGTCACATAGCATTTGCATCTAAAGTTATGCTGATTAGTCAATGAGTCCAATTTATATCTTCTGTCTCCTATCGTTCGTATTGCAACACCCGAAACCACAATCCACCAGCCGCCACTGTATATACATTTTAAATATAATATCAGTAACAGCTTCAAATAAAAATTATGTTCAACTCCTTTCTAGCTAGCAGAGCAGTGGAATTATTAAATTCGCAAAAAAAAACAAAAAAAATAAAATAAAATAATAAAATAAAATAAAATAAATAAAAAAAAATAAAAATAAAAAAAAATAAAAAAAATAAAGAAAAAATCAAATTTTAGTTGGGGTATTCCTAAAGTTAAAACATTGAATTCTGTAGAGTATTTTTCATTTTAGTCTATGAGTTTGCTACTCTATTACTACTGTTGTTAATTTATAAAACAGAAATATCGACAAACTTTATTAGCGCATATGATGAAAGGGTGGTTCGAATCAAACTGTTTGTTATTTTATTTTATTTTATTTATTTAGGAACTAATGAAGGATTGAGCGTCACATGACTCATATTGTAAAAATTGATAGAATTTTAAAACCTAAAACATTTTAATTACCCAAACAGATATTTAAAATTAAATTGGGTTGTTGGAAAAGTCATCACTTACATTTTCTGTGTTCTTCAAAGGTCATTTATTTATATAGAGAACAAAAGATCAATCAGTACAGAATTGTCCATTTTGTTTGATAAAATTTTGCCTTCTTTCAGTGAGCTTCATAATACCTTATCTTAGGTCTTTATCAGTGAAAAGCTGGGTAAGATTTGATTTACTTATCTCGATTGAAAATATCGCACTCGCACTTATCTCGCACTTCACAAAGATTTTTGAAGAGAGTGAGTGGAAATTTCACGGTGCAAAGTCAGGCGAGTGCGGTGAATGTGGCAACATATACCAACCAAGTTTCAATAATTTTCGACGGATTTTCAAACTTTGATGTGATTTCGCGTTGTTATGATGGAACACAACTCCTTTACGATTAACAACATCTGAACATGATTTTGTGATGGATTCATTCGAATAGTCCAACTGCCGACAGTACACATTCGAACTGGTTGATTATTTCTTGGTAAGAGCTCGAAAAAACATCATTATTTTTCCTACACTGAGAACAGAATTTTGTTCTGATGAATGTCTGCTTTCGATGTCGTTAGAGGCAGATTATCACGTCGGGACAAAGATCGTTTGCACACCACATTGTTGTAAACAATCCAGTTTTCAGCACCAATTGTCAGTCTCTTTAAAAAAAATCTTTTTTTCACGTTTAGTGATCACGTTGTAGATGTCTATACGCGCCGTAAAATGGACTTCTTGCAGTTGATGAAGAACCCCAACATCAAGCTTGCTTACGTATTTCAGCTTCGGGTGGTGGTAAACACTTGAATGATTGATGTTTAATATCTCTGCAATCTCTCGTGTAGTATAACTTAAGTTTGACTCGATCAATGCCCTTAGTTTGTCATCATCCAACCTCGGCAGACCTTCCTGACCGACGAGCGTTGTTGAGGTTAAAATCACGATCATGGAATTTCATGAATAATCGTTGGCACTGAACGTTTTTGTAGGGCATTGTCACCCTAAACTTTATCCAAGGTTTCACAAACTTGCGCGTAATTCACTTTACGGAAGTAAAACAGAAAAATAACACAAGTGCACAGTTTTGTCTTCCGTCTTCAGTTTGCTGTAAAATCTACAAAGATCAACCAAATCGTTCAGTTCATTTTAGAACGAAGAAGGAAGCTGTTAACTGTCAAATTATAGAGGAATAACATAGATGCTAATGACTCTAGTACTTCCAATAATGAACTAACACCGTCTGTTATAAAAATACTTTATGACTTTTCAGACAATCCAGTATTCGTGCTTACTGAAGTAATGTATTGCCTAGGTCTGCTGTTCTTGTATATGATGGTTATTCTGGATTTAGGGGAAGTTCAATTGTTACCTTGTAATTCTTGAGTGTGAATGAGGTCGGTCTCTGTATGGTTATGGCCGTAACCCAAGTCGTAGTACCTTTGTTGTTTTAGATTTAGAAATAATAATAATAATAATAATAATAATAATAATAATAATAATAATAATAATAATAATAATAATAATAATAATAATATAGTAGTTCACTGTTACTTTTATAATACTTTTATTCTATGTTGATACGCTATAATTTCCAAATATTATACAATGCCAGACCGCTATTCTTATTTCTTGTTCGAAACTGGCTTTATAGATTTTTACTCAGAAAATACATTGTACAAATGTTTCCTATAAATCAGTTGCTGTGCTTAGTAATATTACTATATTAAAATTCTAGGAACATAGTAACGAAGTGATTTTTTTTAGTATAAATGTAATATTTTCATTCATTCATTCATTTATAAATATACAAGCCCTTTACTTTTTATTCCTTTTATCTGATTGTAAATGATCGTGTCGCATGAAAATAATTTATACAGTAGTTTCGAAGTATTTACAATATACCCAACTTAAATTCTACTTAATAAATCTATTCTGATAATAATTTGAATCAGAGATCCTTATTTCACAAATACATGTGAAGAATACACTGGCGTGATTGGATTCAGTACTACATTCGAATGGTATAAATTGTGACTTGTGTAGTAACTTGTGTTGAATACAGCATCATTGCTCTGCCCTTGTATAAAATATTTCATACTTACGAAGTTATAATAATCGTGGTTTGTTACTTTTACAGGAGGCAGTAGGTTAATGAAGAGAGAGGTAACTCCACCAAATCCATCGTTTCGTTCTGTGGAAAAACTGGTGATGGTAACCAGGTTGAAAATGTTAGCTGTGACCATTGATTTGAAAGCTCTTTTCGCAGCGTATCTTTCACGCTTTGGTACAGCTCATCCAATTACAGATGTAAGTAGTTTTATTGTACACTTCGATTTAATTAGTCTTAAAATGTTTTCTCTCTTAAGACAATGTTATCCAACTATAAACTTTGGAGATCGTTGAGAAGTGCAGCAGTCAAGGTTTTTGAATAAAACAACTAAAATTTAGACATACTAAAATTTAAAAGACAACTAAGTTGCCAAAAATTTGGTTGAAAATTTAGGTCAACCAGTAAAAATTTATGTGGAGAAACTGCAATTTAAACACAATCTAATGAAGAGAACAAAATTGCTGATATTTTGTTGGGTCATATGTGCACCCTTATCAAAATTTAGGTTAGCTTACCAAAATTTGAGTGGACGAACTATAGTTTAAAAATTGAGACCATGATTGAATTTATTTACCAGATGTCTCGCAATGTGCTGTTCTTTGAATCGGTGATAAACCTGAACCGATTGTGAGCCTTTCGTGTAATAGTACATTAAAGTACATCTTTAGAGAACTGGCAGGATCTTAAAAGCCTTAGTGGGTGGTAATCGGAACTGTCCGAACAATCATATCCTCTTACTAGTGACATTGTAACTTAACTTATGTTCAACGACGTTGCCATAGCTTTGGTCCCCATTACACTGTGATTAATGGCTTACACATTGGGTTCTTTCTTTCTATATAGAGAAGGGGGAAATAAACAAACACTGACCAACTTGCCTGCATATACATAGATCATTCCTTCTCAATGGAAAAAGAAATATTCTGTTGAAAGCAGGTTGAAAGTGTCAAATAACAAAGCAACATCAAGCACTCGGAGTTTCCAGACTACTTTTTTCTTCGCCAAAACATTTGAGACATTCCATTCCATATTCATATGACGGAGAAGATCAGCTTCCCCCCCCCCCCCCTATTTTTGCCGAGAACTGCCGTCCAGTTCGAATTTTGTTCCTCTGCAAAGGAAGAAGGAAGATTTTTCCACTCAAAGTGTCAAATAACAACACAAACCATTCGGAGTTTCTACGCTACTTTTTTTTTCTTTTTCGCCAAAACCTTTCTCAAGTGACAGAGAAGAATACTCACCCCTCTGGTCAAAAATTGTCAGCTAGCTTGAATTTCTTGGCAACACCGGATTTCGGAAAAAATATCGGTTTCAGTCCATGTAGTAGGAGGAGAAGGTTAATAGGTCAATTTTCCATACCTCCCCCCAAGGCTTTTAAGACGTTTCTAAAACTGTATCAATGTTTCTGAATTCACGAATTTAATCTAAATGAAATTTAACTGAAACGAATGTAGGGATTACAAATATACCAATGAGAAACTGTCAAGAGCGGTCTGGGTAGAGAAGTGGTTAATGGATCGGTATGGTAAGCTGGAGACACGAATTAAATTCGCGCTCCTGTCATGTTCTATGTACATCATTCAAAAATGAAATGAAATCTGTAAGTTTTACGTCCCAGGGTTATGCCGGTTAGGCTAAAGGAGACGGTGATGATGAGAGATGAGTTAAATAGTGGAATGATGAAAGTGAGAGGAAACGGGAGAACCCCGAGAAAACCCACGAGCACGGTGTTTGTCCACCACAAAGTATACACGGCGCGAGCTGGGATCGAACCCAGGACCTCAAGCACTGGAGGTGAACGCTCTACCACTGAGCCACCGCGCCCCCCTAATGTGCATCAATGAGTTCGCACCTATAGGTAGATTGCTGTGAAATAAAACCGGTTAATTCCTCCATGTCTCATGTATTATTTACCAATGGCTTGTGACTAGCATGCCTTTATCTACAAAAGTTGTACTCAGGATGAATGGAAGTTCTGGCATTTAAATCGTCTAATTTACTGTGCGCTTCTAGAATGAAATGCACTTTATTTATAGGACATTCTGGGTGTTTGTTGATACTGGAAATACTTGAAATACTGGAAATTTTTATCCATACTGGAAATGCTGAGAATGTACTGGAAATTATTGTGTATTGCTGGAGAAATATAGAAAATACTTTTGAGACCCTTCAAGATGGTAAGATGATAGGTCTAACTGACTAGCCACTGGAAAACTTGCCGGTAATGAGATCAGAAAATTGGAGCTAAAATTCAAATTTGTGTTCCAGCATGCAAAAGAGGAAGCAAAAGCTTTGCATATAGAAATGAAGAGCTTGAGGAAAATAGTTAAATCACAACCAGATAATATCTTTTATCTTACTTTGTATGCAGTTTGTGTTCGTTTAATGTTTGTCAAGTGTCAAGACAATAGCACATCTAAGTGAACATTGAATATGTTGTTCTTTGATATTTGTAATTAATTGGTCTTCTGCTTAACAGTGAATTCTGTACCAAATGTAATACGAATCCCAGAAATGTCTAAATATCACTGGCGGATCTAGAAGATAAAGATGGGGGGACCATATTGTCTTTTATACCAAACATAGCTTTGTGATGATTTTTGTTAAGAATTGCTAACATAAACCAGAACCCAGTTACTATAAACTTTCAAAAATATATAAATAATAGCTTAAATTATTTTTATCACTCAAAAAACGGCTTACCTAGGCCTAGTTTATATATACAGAGTGTTTCAAAACAACACCGACAACGTTTGGGAGGTGATTCCTGACACCAAGATAAGACAAAAAGTATAAACCAACCTGGGTACACAAATGCTTCCTTTCGGAGTTATAGGCTTTCGAAAATATGAAAAAGTGAACTTTAAATGTCCATAGCTCTGAAACCATGAGACCTACCATAGTTGGGTCAAGACTTCACTTAGGAACTAGTATGTGCACTATGCAAAAATACATGTTTCAGAATCCTAAGGTACTTACACAACTTTTTTTCTAAAGAGAGAGTTTGGCTACGGACACTTAATGTGAAGTACTCACAACTACCTCCATAAAAATTGTTGCGGAAGTACCACAGGATTCTAAAACTGTTATTTGGACAGGGCACATACTAGTTTCTAAGTCAAGTCTTGACCCGAATACGGTAGATCCTATAGTTTTGGAACTATGGGCCTTCAAAGTTCTGTTTTTCATGTTTTCGGCAGCCTATAACTACGAAAGGAAGCATTTATGTACCCAGGTTGGTTTACACTTTTTGTCTTATCTTGGTGTCAGGAATCACCTCCCAACGTTGTCGGTGTTATTTTGAAACACCCTATATCTATCTATCTATCTAGATAGATAGATAGATATAGATATATATATGGTGGAAGGTAACTCTACCGAAAACCATTCCTTATAAGAAATTAAAGGAAAAAGCTCTAATAAACATGAGTCGAAAAACGTCTCCTTTCAGAGTTATTTACCGCCGAATATTCGAAAAATCACATTTCATAATGCCCTGCCTTAGAAACTATAGGACCTAGGACCTATCCCAAGCGGTTTAAGAAATTACACAGGAGCTAGTATGCGCTCTGTCTGTTCATGTTTCAGAATTCACCGGTACCAGCGAAACAAACGCACCATTAGTACTTAAACGAGGGTTCCTATACCTCAACTTCCTTTTTATAGTTCGTTTCACCGATAACTGAGAATGTTAAAACATGGATATAAATATATATTTAGAGGGAGAGAAAGAGAGAGAAAAAGACAATGATAACCATACTCCAGTTTCAGTAGAGTCATTCTGTTTTACGGGTAGAAACCGCAAATATTAGGTCTCTGTACATAGTACATAAACAAATTCAAGTAATTGTAACTCCATTAAACGCTCGACAGTCTGTTAGTTGATTTAAACAAAGTACAAATCGTAATTATTCTGAAGTACATTTTGTTTTTGAAGCGTAGCACTTGTTCACAGTAAAGCGGTCATCTATCAATCTTGTTTACCTATTGGAACGAACAATTCTTTGTACATAAAGGTCATTGAAAATAGTAATATATATTTTAGTAATTGACTACATCTCTGCCATTTGCTAATTGAGTGGCTATATGTAAAGTTCTGCATAATTGAATATTTTTTAAAAAGTTTTAACGTGCGAAACATTATATAAAGAAAAGTTTTGCCACTTTGGACAGATAGTCAGAAAACTCTGTAATTCTTTTTATAATAAACTTTATTATATTTTAAATTTATTTCTCGATTTCAGGATCGCACAGGTAATATTTTGGTATATTTGGTAGATCTCTTAACTTACTTTCTGTGCAGGTGGCTTTATGGAATGATTGGAACATACACATACACAAACAAGATTCCTTTTTATCTAACTGGAATTAGGTATCTTTGCTGTGTATCATGATCTAAATTGGGCTTTATTTATTTTCTTTAAAAGCAAAAAATACTAAATGCCTCATTTGTTTAGACAGAGCATTACACAATCAAATTATCTTGTAGGCTATAAATGACTTTAACTTCAGCAACATGTACAACAAGCAGTTTTCACGTTCAAAATCTCGTGAAATACAGAATAAATCAGGTACACTGGTATTCAGAAATTAAGGCTATCCTATTATCCTTTTAATTTTTTTTTCTTCAAAGTCAGGTGTGTTGCGTCAACTTTTATTTCTTGTACTGTTTCCTATTTCCTTGAAAAATCTAAACAGAGTTGGTTACAAGTTTGCCAGCCGCGACAATGTGCTTCGGTGGTGTTCCAACATTTGTTCGTACCTTCTGGTAATACATCTTTTATACAATATTTAAAATATTTGTAGGACAGCTTTAATTTTTTAAAGAAAATATTTTAATCATTTAGATTTTTTTTTTTTTTTTTACCAGAAAAAGTTTTATAATTTAGATTAGCGTGGCCGTCTAATACTTTGATTTAAAGACCAAATGTGCTATATGAAGATAGCGACAAACCCGGAGAACAGGGAAAAGTCAAGGAATGTAAGAAGACCGGGAAAGTCAGGGAATTTGGTATAATTAGATTTTTATAAACATTTAAACTGAAAATTCTAAGATGATTTCAGATCTGGTTGAGTGCATGTTTTTTTTTAATTGCCATTTTCAAACTTAATTACTTATTTATGTTTACCACCTAGGATGTGTAACAAACATATGTGCACATTATCTTTGACTTTCGCTTGTGCAGTGGAATATCAGTGGTAAATCATCCACAAAATGCAGTTGGATCAACAATCCGTTAGTAAATTCGTTTTCGATGCACGCATAATTCCAACCTTTTTCCGTTTTCATTCCCACTAGTTGCAATTTTATCGAAGTTTCTTGTTCTTTATTAAACAAAGGTAGCCAATCACCCAAAAGGAAGGATTTTGGAACACGCTTATTTGTATTTTAGATTCTGGGTTTTCATTATAATGTATTTTAATTCGAAAAAAAAAAAAGTTTATTTTGAAAGTCCTTATGAGTTTACGAGAACTGCTGAGAAAGTAGCACATCAGCGTATGCATTGGGTCATTATTCAGTAAATAGTCCAACTATCCACTGAATATTGACTAATAGCTGGATTATTTTAATCGGTATTTAACCTTTAAATAGGTAGTAAAGTGTACTTGCAATACTTTATACTTATAATGCAATATCCATTAACTGTTACACGTTTGTAACTACATACTTAATCATTACATTTATTTGTATTACTATAGGTATTAATGCAAGTAAATACAATTAAGGTTTGCATTTCAGATTTCCTTTGAACTGTTTGAAATGTGGTTCAATATTGAAATGGACTACAGATTCAGTGGGCCCGATTGGAAACAGGCTTTTACAAAATATAAGTACAATTTGATTTTGGATATTAGAAAACTTGTACCACAATACGCTGAAGTATTACGTGATCACTGTTGTGAAGGTGAGTGTTGTTAAGTAAGAAAGATACTTGTATAGTATCTTTAATCTTCTTATAGCTCGTGCTTACAATGGTTTGTGTAATGGTTAATGTTGTAAGTTTTCAGTGAGACTCTTGTGTCGATACATGTTGGTCTGGATCCACTTTGTTGAGAAATTGGGGATCTAGTTGAATTAAGAAGTAATGGAATGTAGGCCATGAAACCTATAGTACGCGTCACTTGAACTGGCGTATGATCTTCAGCGCTGCTCTTGCGTCGACCAACCCAGTTGCAGCGACGTTGGCAGCGCAATTAAGTGTGAGACTATTTCGCCGAAACTTAAGATAGAAATGAGACATTTTGGATCTAAAACACTAACCGAGAGTTATAGAATATATTTTTGTGAGAATATTGGTGAAACAACCGTGCTTCCAGCTTAATTTTTTCGTATTTTACAGCTGTTTTTATTTTCCTGTGATTTCTTATGTGGATATTGCTTCGTTGTGAAAATTGATTTTATCACTGAGAATTAGCTTTTTAATTTCCGTTAAGAATAGCACTAAATTAGTTCTCAATGGTATTTACAACTATAATTATATAATGTGTTCTGGTACTACTGTGCAGAACTGTTCAAGGATAACACTAATCTCAACAACTTTTAAATTATTATTATTATTATTATTATTATTATTATTATTATTATTATTATTATTATTATTATTATTATTATTATTATTATTATTATTATTATTATTATTATTAAAGTATAGATTATATCAGCTGTTCCTAAACTTTTCCTCCACCGAAACCCTGAATCACAGCAAAATATTAAAAAGATATAATAGGATTAATGATTTTCAGTTACATTATAATTATAAATAGTATTTCACCGTATTAGCTAAAGGCGCGGTTGGTAAGGAGTCTAGCATAGGCAATACTTTGAACTCAGTTTTACCCACTTTTAGCTACCGTTTTAGCATATTCCTGTAATATAAGGCCCGATATGCTGTGATTTTTGGGTCTCTATGTTTGGACACTAACAAACCACTCCTACGCTGTTTGATTAATGTCTTGGTTTTCAGTTTTCTTATATATAAGAATCTCGTACACCTAAGTTTCACCGATGGTGAACATGTTCATGATTTGCTTTACATTCAATTTTCTCGATCACTAGTATGAATCACCTTTACCCTGGATCAAGCACAACTCGTGTTTTACAAATCATAATGAACGCTGCCGAACTAATAAACATGCAGATTTAAGTTCAGAGGTGTATTGCTAACAGTTGGATTGCAAGGTGATTGACAAGACAGAAAATCGAAAGTTGCGAAGGTCAAGGACAACAATAAACAGGAAATTATTGTACCCTTCCGAGTATTGTTTTGCAAATGTTTGTCAAGGATCTTTTTGTTTCCTTCAATCTGGTATTGAGATTTCAGAACCATCTCTGCTGAGAGAAGGAAGATGAAAAAGGGGACCCAGAAGAGGGAAGGATCAGAAAGCGCAAATGAGAAATAATGACATAGTTCTCTGAAATGTCCTGCACATGAGTTTTTGCTTCAGGTCAAGATGCATTTCGTTCAAAACGTCGCGCGGTATACTTGACAGAAACAACTTCTCTTGAATTCTGGAAGTCCTCTGAACCCTTCACTGCTTATCTTCAAGACACGTGATAGAAGTTATGATTCCTGCTTTATTGCTTTTTTTTAACCTCGTTTTGTCAGTTTTCCTGAGAAACCTGCGAAATAGGGAATTCCCGAGAAACCTACCAACAAGTTTCCACCACAAACTTCTAAGGATTTTAATCGAATCAAAAGACGCTTATCATCAGAGGTGGGACATTCACCCGCTAGAAGCTGGCTTTCTCTCCGGAGGTTTGGCAACAGCGCGCTGTGAATTCATTGGTTGACGCCATACGCCAGTTCGGTGACGCGGACTAGATTATAGTAGCATTAAAAAATCGATTAAGCATCATCAAGTCGAGTTCAACATGGACGAAAATAATAAACCTTCGTGTTCATTTTACATCGTTGTTTGTTTAAATTTAGTCCTTGTTTAATGGGAATATATATATATATATATATATATATATATATATATATATATATATATATATATATATATATATATTCACATGTGAAAACCAAGGCATATTATTTTAGCAGATTATGAAAATAGAAATAAATGATTTACCAAATTATGAGTCCAGCTAGTGTAGTCTAAACTCTATAGAATGATACTATACCTGTGTACACGTAGAATAAACTTAAATAGAAATACAGAAGAATATGCTAAAAATAATGCAGTCAGTTCCCAAGACATTAATAAATATACACGAGAGTCACTACGAAAGTTTTGAGATACGCATTGTTGTGGCACAGTATTTGAATTCCAACAATTGCGTTCGGTAGTGGTATCCAGAGCGAAGAAGCGAAGCAAGTTTCAACTCGCCTCGCTTATCGGCGTGGCCGTATCGCCTTCACTTGTTTGTTGATGTGAGCAGTATTCGGCTGTCTAGAATGGAGCTCGAAAGGAAACATTTTCGGGCAATGATCCTTTAAGATTTCAAAAGTGGTTTGAACGAGATACAAACCCTTGACCGTTTGCAGGGGGCATTTGGGGACCTTGCTCCTTCCCGTGCTACAATTTTTCGGTGGTTTGGTGAATTCAGAAGAGGCCGGACACCGCTTAAAGATGAAGCGAGAGCTGGACGTCCGGCAACAGCTGTGTCAGATAATAACATTGCCTCTTTTGAACAAATGATTCGAGAAAATCCTCGAACAACTTTCAAGGACATTGAATCTACAGTGAACACTGGATCGCCAGCAGTAACAAAAAATTCTTCATGATCATCTTCGGCTCAGGAAGATTTCATCTCGTTGGGTGCCTCACACTTTGACTGAACAGCAGAAGCGCATGCTTTAGAATGGTGTGAAGAAGTGCTTACAAGATTTGATGAAGGCAATTCTCGACGCGTCTCTGACATTGTTACTGGTGATGAGACTTGGATCTATCAATTTGACCCTGGAAATAAACGCCAGTCTACAGTTTGGATCTTTCCAGAATCCACCCACGAAAGTGAAGCGACCGCGAAGTGTGGGGAAGAAAATGATCGCAACTTTCTTCTCCAAATCTGGCCATGTTGCAACTGTTCCACTTGAAGAACAAAGGACTGTTACTGCTCAGTAGTACACCACTGTTTGCCTAACAAAAGTGTTCAAGAAGCTTCGGGAACGGCGTCCAAGAACTGGATTGCGTGGGATCCTGCTTCATTATGACAACGCGTCCGCACACACGGCCAACATCACAATTCAGTTTTTAGAATCTACGGAGGTCAAACTTATGACTCATCCGCCGCATAGCCCTGACCTGGCCTCGTGTGTTTTTTTCTGTTCACCAGGATCAAAAATCACGTGCGTGGGAAGAGATTTTGCAGTCCTGAAGAAGCTGTAGTGGCTTATGAGAATGAGTTTTCAACACTTGAAGAAAAAGACTGGCAACACTGCTTCCAAAAGTGGTTTTTGAGGATGCAAAAGTGTGTACAGTGTAATGGTGAATACTTTGAGAAAATGTAAGTGTTAAATTGATTTTAATTATGTAAGTTATTTCACATTTCAAAACTTTGGTAGTGACCCTCGAATATATATAATTCGCAAACATCATCATTTATACATATGAATGACGATGATTATATATATATATATATATATATATATATATATATATATATATATATATATATATATATATATATATATATATATATATATATATATATATATATATAATATGGGTAAAAGTACCTTCCAAAAAATATGTATGGCGTCCCTCCAGTTTCTAAAAAAATTACAATGGGCAAAGATAGGCAGGGATGACGGTGTGACGTCATGTTGCTACCTACCGTCCCCTTACCTTTTCAGATCCACTTTTACCCTTGTAGATATATATCTTCACTAAGAATACTAAAACCATTAACCATATTCATATATAAAATTTCTGGTTAACAAAAATTCAGAAGTAATTACACTACATATAATAGGTTGCCAAATATTCTCAAGCAAATGCCAGATTTGCAGATTAAAATACATCTTAAATTATTGTTATGCAATTACCTATTCTGTAGAATACAAGAATATCTTCAATCAGATCTTCCTGTATAAGATCAAAGTTTAAATATAATCTGTGGTCAAGTAAATATATATTACAAGTAGCAATTAATGTTTAAAAATTACATTCTATTTTAGTACTATTGCTATGTTGTATTTTTATTTGAATGTGTGATATCCATGCATACATTTGCCATTTAGCAACAAGGGACCTCTATAGTGCCCAGATAGCACGAATACTTGCGGCAAATTTTTGCTTCGTTTAGTGGAGCAAACAATCTGAAAGTTTGATTTCCTAATATTTATTAAAAGCTTTCAATATGATCTGCAAATTTTCGCTGATTTGTAAAAATAAATTCACCACTGCAATTAACTTGCATCTTTTTTTGAAATTATAGCGTTTAAAGTTTGCCGTTGCAAACAGTTTGCAACTCTGTAAAAAACTTGTTTCGAAAATTTTGCTGAAAGCAAATATGTGATGATATTACCGAGTGCACGCGCATCGTACCCAAAATTCACTGCGCTACATCAACTGTGACAAAACAAGCGGGAAGTGAGAATCGAGAAAAACCAATGCACCAGAGGACTCCAGAAAAAACTCACTGGTCTCTTATCAGATGTTTTTATTGACCCAGGCAGCCTGACGTTATTTTGTGAATGTGTGTGAGATATGATCGTTGAGTAAGTAGATAAATTGCGATATCCTTTGTCTGTGTGTTTATCGTTCGGAAGTTTCTTATCTTTGGCAAGTAGCTAAAGATGTTTAATGCTTGCCACTAAGAAAAGACGGGTCCACATTATAAAAAATTTGATGTTTCATAAAGTTTAGTTTCACTTTATAAATTTGCAGCAAACAATACCGGATACATTTGCAGCAAACATGATCTTGCGATCGTGAAAACACTTTCTGCAATGTTGCTGCAAACTTTTTAATATTTTCACCAAATTTATCAGCTCATTTTCGGAAATTTTGTCAAAGAAAATTTGCACAAAATATTTGCAGCAAAGTCCTGGCAAACTTTCTTGCTGTGCAGTCGCAAACATTTCGTTTGTATTGGCAGATGTTTTCATTTTCTGAGGCAACTTTGCTGCAAACTCAGCCAGCGTCAACTTCGTTATTTGCATTGAACTTTCGGCAAATTTTCTCATTTGAAAAGGCAAGTTTTTTGCAAACTTTTTAGTTTGCCTTTGCAAATTTTTAAACATTTTAAAAAATTTTTCTGTGCTATCTGGGTGAATAGATATGACCGATAGCAAATCTTCCATCAAAAGTAACACAATTTCATTTACTTGATCAATTTCATTTACTTGATCAAATCTTGTGATTGCTAAGAACTAGAATCTTGTACTAAAACAAGAATTTTAGGAATTATAAAAAAAATGGATCAAAAGATTGTGATCTTGCCCAATAATCAGTTTTACACGACCTCTAACGAAAGGTCACAGTGAGGTCATCCAGAAAATTTTTGAACGCCCCTTAATTCGAGTTTTCGAATTTTCTACGGAATAAGCATATCATACTAAGTTAAGTGATAATTTGGGTTTCGCTACAGTTCTCCAGATATAAGGCGTACAAGAAAATATTTGATCCAAAAGAAAATAAAAAATATAAGGGATCTTTTGATCCAGTAATTTTTGGATCAGGGGCTACAAAATTTTTGAATGGCCCCTAAATCGAGTTTTTGTATGTTTTACGGAATAAGAACATCATACCGTCTTAAGTGATAGTTTGAGTTAGGCTACACTGTATATAGTTCTCCAGATATAAGGCCTACAAGAAAATTTTGATCGAAATATAAGGGATCTTTTGATCCAAAATTGAACAAAGTTTTGGAACTGCCCCTAAATCGAGTTTTCGTATTTTTACGGAATAAACGCATCATACTGAGTTAAGTGATAGTTTGGGTTTGGGTTTAAATATGTAGTTCTCCAGATACAAGGGCTACAAAAACATTTTTGATTGAAATATACTGGATCTTCTCATCCAGAAATAGACATTTGGAAAATAATTTTCTAAAAATAACAGTAAACATAACGAACAGTAGGCTAAGAATGCAGAAAGAATTATATTTTAAAATTTGGTAAATAATTAATTAGAAAATTGAAAAAGAAGAAATTAAAATGTGTTAACAAATTTTTAGCATACCTTAAGCTATAAACTGAAGACTAAACTAAATTGGATTTGATACCATTTTAGTGATCAGTTACAAGCATAAATGCATTTTGGTGTGAAATTTGTCCATCTAGAGAGGGAAAAGAAATTATATATATAATAGCGGAATATATATAATAGGGTTGGCAAAAACCATGGTTTTTATTGAAAAAACAAAAAAAAGTTTTTTTTGTTTAAACCTTTTTTTTTTTGTTTAAATAATTTACTCTATGTATTTATATTAAATATGGACAGAAATTAGTTTGTTTCGCCTTGGTGTTATTATGTAACAACAAGGTTATACTGGAAGGGGTCACATAACCTTAAAGCGGAATCCAAACCGTTTCTCAGCTTACATCCAACCCATTTGGACACGAAACCGGGACTAATTGGTCACAAATGCGATTGCCGACTCACTCACGAAGGACTCCTGATAAAAATACGTTGTACTGATCTTTACATAGGCCTACTTGTTAATATAATTGTCAAGAGTCATTTCAGAAGGACAAAAAGATAAATAGTTACACGAGTAGAATTATATATAAATCGGGAAACTCCCGCCTTAGCCATTGGGAAAATCCTGTTATTACTTTAAATGTATTTGTATATAAAATTTTAAGGTCAACGTATCATAATCACTACGCCAACACTGAGGTATTAAATTACAAATTTGGTATGTAGATATCATTCAATGAAATTAAAACCAAGTCAAATCCAAGCTGATGTTGGAAGCTACGTAGGCAGTTGATAAATTTTGTCAATTTCTATCAATATATTTAGGCAACCTTGGTTTCTTTATAAAACAACAGGCATTCACTCAAATAGAAATATATAATTTGGTTTCCTCGTATGTTTAGGCTTAACATCCTTATGAAATACCAAGGTTATCACGGAGAAGACTTTCGCTTAGAGGGACGCCTCGAATCGCTACTTGGTTTACACTTGAAAGATGGGTTGTGGTTCGACCGAGAATTGAACACGGGACCCCTTGATTAAAAGATGAAAAGTAGATAAACGTAATGCGGATGGTTTGATATGTGGAAACGCCACCATGAAGTTCACACGATTTAAAGCATTTTTCGGTTGTTTTTTTTTTTGGTTTAAACCAGTTGTTTTTTTTTTTTTTAAAAAAAGACAGCTGGTTTAAACCATGGTTTAAACCAGCCAACCCTGATATTTAATATAGGATAAAGCAGAAAAAGGATAGCACTGTATGTTATACTATATGTATCAATAACATTACATACGAGTATATTTATGTGCTTATAATCAGGGTTGTAGTCGAGGGTACACGGTTGTATACGCCATATACCTTCTGCTTAATCTTAGTCATTAGAGTGTACGTTCTGCTTCAAAGCGTATAGTGCTTTCTACTTTTATTTCATTTATATTTATTTATTTATTTATTTAATCAGACCATGACTCCAGTGATAAAGTAGCTATATCGCTTTTTTTCTCTTATATTCTCAGCAGATGTTCAAAGATATGAGTCATGAGAGAGAACTTTTTTCATAACTACCCTGCGATCACACGCACAAAAGAAAAAAATAAAATAAATGAGAGACAGGGCGAAAGACAAAGAAAGCATGGACAGATAACGCCAGCTCTTTCCAAGTACGTGTGGCTTTGAATTTTGATCAGTACAAAAGCTTTGTTTAACTCTGATATTCATATTCATTGGGCAACTAACCATCTGCAGGGACGATGATCCCCAACATTCGAAAGAAGTGACCCTGCACTGGATTACGTCTTTCGTTCAGTTTTACCGCCGTGAGATCCGTACTCTGCTTAAACGTTAAAGAGATGTTATTGTTGTTTATATGGGAAGGGGAGCTATTTCTGACCTTTCTGGTACGTTTTTCTTTATTAAAATGTTACTGCATTTCTTTTTATAGGATGAAGCTTCAGAATTTTTGGGGGTACCTAGTACTAATAAAACTTAATAAATAAACTTAAAAAACTGTTAGCGTTATTTTTACCTCTACCAAAGACTCTTCTTCATAAGGTGGAGTGTCTATCTCTATTGTCATTCATACTTTTTGTTTATTTCAGCATGGCAGGCAACAACTTTCTGCAATGATCCATTCATCTATACTCCTTGCAGCAGTATTCAACATGCGCAACAGCTGATAACTACTTTTACTAGTTTCTTTCTGTTAACTGTTTACACATTGTATATACCAGCCAGTGCTCTCGTAGAAGAACTTTCAGATGGTATTAGTCCTCCTTGTTTACCTGCCAATACTTATCGACGAAACTTAGTCGCAGGAATACTGGAAAATGTCCAAGACCAGGTAGACAGAATTGTGAGTAGAACACATGTTAATTACTTTGTACCATTCGACATGATATCCACTTGTGTACATGCGTGTGTAGTGTATCTGTCTAGGCTATGTTAATATTAGATTTTACACATACCTGAAAGATGTGCAAAGGGAGGGGGGGGGGTGATTCGTGACGTCGAAAGAAGACAAAAAAGTCCTCTCGTATGTTGTCGAATTTTGCATCTTGTACGAGTGACAGGGATGTCAACTTGGAATCGAAGCTCCAATTGTGACAATTGGAACGAAATAGAAAGATGTGCACATACTTCGGGAGGTGATTCATAACATAAAAAGATGTTGTCGAATTCCGCGTCGTGTACGCTTTGCACATATTTCTATTCCGTTTCAACTGTCAGGATCCAAATTTCGATTCCAAGTTGCCACCCCCCTGTCACTAGTACTTCCCAAAGTAAATGGCCCATCGTTTAGGGAAAGTTCAATTTAAGTCTGTGTTTTCAATAGAAAATGTGTTATAGAAAAGTAACCTTTTTATAGTTATGAGCTTCAGTGCCGTAAGAATGGGCAAGCCTAGGGGCCCCGTCAAGCCCGTTAATTACTCAGTAGGCTACTGAATACTTATATTTTATTATTCATTTCTTATGTGAGGGAGAAAATCATTGTCAATTTTAAAATTGCCAGCAATTTTAGTAATATTTTTTCTGTAGTTGGGGCCTCAAGCCTTGGCTTCTCGATGAACCCGTTTATTACTCAGTATTGAATACTTATATTGTTATTCACTTCTCATGTATGGGGAAAAAATCATCGTCAGTGTCAAAATTGCCAGCAATTTTAGCATTTTTTGTTTGTTCTCCCTCCCCCTGCCCCAAGCCTATAGGCCATTTCTTTTGTGTGAGGTATAATCATTGTGATGAAATTCTAAATTGCTAGTAACTTTTGTAACTTTTTTTTTCGTTTTCGGGGTCCTCAAGCCCAGGGGGCCCCGATAAACCCGTTTATTACTCGGTACTGAATATTTATATTCTGTTATTTATTTCCTATGTAGAAGAACTAATCATTGTGAAATTTTACGTTACTCTTGCAACTTTGATATAACAGTTTTTTTTTCTGTTTTAGGAATCCCTTTCTATGTTAAACTGCAAGTTATGTTGGAAAATAAAACTGATTTCGCTGATTTGCATTCCGTTCATGATAAATCGGAAAAGAACGTAATAGCTGATAGCAAACACTGGGAGAGATCTCCTTCTCCTTCCACCCACCCCTTTCCAGTTTGGTTTCTTCCTAGCTACAGTAAAAAACTGATAACAAACACGCGACAGTCGCTAGTAGGAGGGGTGACCCAGTGATGTAACTGGGGGAGCAAACGGGGTTTGTGCCCGAGCGCCGGATTGGGAAGGTGCAAAATGGGTGCAAAATTGGGCTAATATCTGGAGGAGCGTTTTGGTTTGGTTGGTCAAAGGGGCGCTAAGGTGTGTTCTTGCCCCGGGCGACAAATAGCATATTTGCGTCGCTGAGGTGGCCGAAAAGAGAACTATAAACAAATGAGTCTTGTATGATAGTTTTCCAAGTTCCGTGATTACGGAGCGACGCGATACGTCTTAATGCCTAATGTAAAATCACTGTTACTGTTGTGTTATTTGTGTGATTGCTGTAATGGATTGAAAACATGTGCACAGAAACGTAGAAAAAAAATGTTGTACGTAGTTCACTGACACACAATGACGATTCTGTCTTAAAATGGCGAAGTGCAAATCATTTTAACCTCTTCACGTATATGGCTCAAATGATCCCACATATTTATCGGGAAAATAATCCGATTTTTTTTCACGAAGAAGAGTGCAAACTGAAGGTAAGTAAAAACAAGTGCTTCAGAATATTATTTTTATTTACCTTCAGTTCGCATTCTTCTTCGTGAAAAAAAAAAAAAAAATCGGATTTATTTCCCCATAAATATGTGGCATCATTTGGTGCCATATCCGTGAAGAAGTTAAAACAGAATGGGTTGACGATGTTGATGATTGAGGTCATCTTTCTCAGAAAATAACTCGTCATGAGGGAAGTGTAATTCACATGGATGCTACGAAGATTAGAGTTAGTTGGATGAAAAATGAAACAATTGATAAGAGTTTCGAGCATCAAATTTCAAATGAAAGTGCGTTTGGGAGAGAAGTTTTGGCGCGTCTCATTTTCTTTATTTTCTTTAACATCTGGAAACACAACTTTGAGAAGAAATGAAGGTTTAATATATAATTGTGTCCAATTTTTTTTTGTTCTTCATTATTTTTTCCCCTAGATGGTCACTTTTACTTATTGGTGATGAAATGGCTTCAAAATTAAAGAAGAAAACTAAAAAAAAAAAAAAGTATAACTAGGTGGGAAACAAAATATACTTCTGTTTGCTGTATGAAAGAGAGAATTGCTGGTGCTCAAAAGTCCCTTACCGAATTTGTCTGACAAAGTAAGAAACTAGATAAGTTGAGAGCAGCTGAGGAATGAAAGAAGAAGATAGAGACATTTGAATTTGTGTTGATGCTAGTCATTTGGGAAAAGATTTGCAGTCTTCTGATATTGATATGCAAATAGCAGAGGAAAAATCTGAAGAAATAACTTCAGTAAAAAAGAGATCTTCGGGGAAAGTATGACGAGCCTGCAAAATCCATAAAAAACCTGTGCTCAAATTGAGTATTTCAAGAGAAACGCAAAACGTTTGCAAATAAATATTTTGATGAACTGGTTATGGATGGTAGATTAGATGTATCAGAAGATACACTTCGTGTCACTGTATTTTATCCTATTCTGGATTGTATTGTGTCACAACTGTTTTCACGGGATGACTGAAGTGCTCAATAGATTTTCTTTTCTCACCTCAGCAACATTGAGGTCTGCATCTGAGGAAGAGCTTCAGAAATCTGGATACGACTGCTACAAAGTATAGCAGTCCCAGCATATGTAAGCCCAGATTATGCATGGAAAAAATTGGTTATTCAGAGATAGGACTGAAATAGGTAACCTTCGAAAAATTCGGGAAATAGCTTTGTTCTTAGTGAAAAAAGGGTATTCTATGTCTTTTCCTGATGTGCAATTTTTCTAACAATACCGGTAAGTGTGTCTTCTGCTGCTGAACGCTCGATCTCGAAATAAAAGCTTACAAAGAACTTACTTGAGAAGTAGTACCTCACAACAAAGGTTAACAAATGTTGCTATATTAAACGTAGAACTTAAACTTCGAGACTAAACATAAACAAAATTGTTTCAAATTTTGCTGATGCTAAACTAGGAAAAAAGATTTTTGAAACTATTTTAAATTTTTGTTGTATTGTATGGTACTTTACATTTTTTAATTTTTGAATCCACTACAATAAGTTTATTTTGAAATTGTTTCAACAGTTGTGCAACATCCATGATATTCCCTCTTTATTTTTTAATCATGATGTTCTTTTCTATAAGTAACATGAGTATGACTATGGTACACTGTGAATAATAGCATTTATTAAGTTTTTTTTTTTTTGTTTTGTTTTCTCTTAAAATGTATGTGATTAATACTTTTTTTCATTTTGACTAATATTGAAAAGATATTTTACTTACCTTCCACGATTAATGTGGTTACTGTGCTTTCTAAAAGCTCTGTAAAGTTATCGTAAATTGTGAAATGCTGTAGTATGTAAATATACCCTTTCTATCTTATGTTACTCCATATTTAAGATTACTTTAGAGGAAAGTATTTCTCTGTGTGTGTATATATATGTGTGTGTGTGTAATATTGTGTTTGATGCTTTTACTATTATATTGAAAAATAGGTTCGCTTGGAAGGGGGGGGTGGTGGCAAATATTGTCTTGCACCTGGGCCCAAAGGAGTTTTGTTACGGCACTGATGAGTGCTTTCTCCAATTGTAATAGAAATTAGTTACGGGCAAATTTTAGAGAAAAGGGCTCTATAAGGCGATTTTAGAGGAAAGGGCTCTATAAGGCGATGTATGTATAGCTACATCCGTCCGTCTATTCCATGATAAGACTCGTAAAACTTGTTCAATTCTAATGAGACTTTGAATGTACCTTCCTCCACTCATTGGAAATAACTCTTTAAGAGGTGAAAGGAGGCACATCCATCCCATGTTGCAAGCTTCATTACTATATATATATATATATATAAATTCCTCACTTGGTAAAATATTATTGTCTGTCTTACCATATCATATTACACGACAAAAAATAATATATAATATGTAACTTAGGGTTTCAGCTCCAAATATTATGTACTTTATGCAGAATACAAACAATATTTACTGTATATCACCATTCGCTGTAGAGATTTAAAACTTTTATGATACTGTTTTTCCTCTTTTAAAATATGAACGGAATCAATACTATTTTTGGTTTGTTCATACATATGTCATTCTGACTGTCACTATTAAACGTTTATTGACAAGAAATATTTATAATGTATAGAAATATGCAACAAACATGTCCGTTTGTCATACTGGATCATTTGTCTTCATTCTTACTTTTCAACTCCTGCTCCTTGATGCTCTTACGAAACAGAATGACTTACTTCACATATATAGTTGAGAAGACATTCTTCTTATAAAAGTTTCCACGACCGACTGTTATTCATAGAATCACGTGCCAATTTAAAAGAGTTAATGCACCATGAAAAAGGGAACTGCCCGACCTATCATGCGCCTGAAATTAGAGATTGAATATATGAAAGTATGGCTAGTAAATATGTTTTTAATGTAGAATTATATTTTGGTTTACTTACAGGAAAAGGCGCACGCAATAATTCGAAAATCGATGGTAGATTTGGCGTGGCCAAAAGCGTATGAAGAGTTCAAAGATTATCTGACAAACATATGGAATGGTCTAGTAACAAAAATACAAGAAGTTGCATTCGTTGTAGATAAGGAGGAACTCCGTCAAACTTCACTAGCAAGTGACGATATAGTTAATTTGTTTGTAAACCTATTACATGGAAAAGTTTGGCGCACTCTCAAACTTTTAAGGTACCAAGGTACAGTATCAATTGGTCTTTTATAATAATAATAATAATAATAATAATAATAATAATAATAATAATAATAATAATAATAATAATAATAATAATAATAATAATCTTCTTCTTCTTCATCATCATCATCATCAGCAGCAGCATCTCTGCTGTTGCTAGAGAAAATATATTTCTGATAATCATGACTAAGAAAAGATCCGTGTTTGTATCTCTGTTGCAGAAACTTTTTCATTTAAAAGTAGTCAGTCTTCTCCGCTTAACTATCGCTGTATTAAGGAATTCTCCCAATGTGATCGCATGTCGAGTTACATAATGGATGTAGACGTAATTTGATAGCATGTACATTTATTATTATTATTATTATTATTATTATTATTATTATTATTATTATTATTATTATTATTATTATTATTATTATTATTAAGTATTCTACCTTTTAGCATGTCTTCGTACTTTTTTCAAAAAAAATTTTAGATTTGGGCCTGTAAATGTTTCTTCAACGTTTTTCGATCTTCAGCTTCCTCCTTTAACTCCCAATATTTTCTTCAATTTTTGAAATCATCGATCACTTGCGTTCTTCTTCCTATTCCTCGCTTTCCTTCCATCTTTCCTTCTATGGCGGTATGAAGAAGACAATTTCTTCGCAAGATGTGTCCAATTCAATTGGCTTTTCTACGAAGGATGCTGGCTAAAAGCGTCCTCTTCTCTCCTATCTGTTTTAAAACATCTTCGTTTGTTGCTCTCTCTGTCCAGTTTATCTTCTGCATTTTCCTCCATCATCACATTTCGAAGCTCTCTAAATATTTCTTCTCCAACTTCCGTAATGTCCAATTCTCTAAACCATACAGTCCCCAATGCTTCATTCATATGTATAGCACTTAGCCAATCATGTACATTTCCAAATGGAAAAATCATTTCTAGATATTCAGTGAAGAAACAAACTGACCTGTGATGCCAACATCTATCATGAGAAATATCTTCATCTAACTTTCAAAATGATTATTTCTCAATATAAATTACTGCTTCTGAGAGAATAATATATACCAGACACAATATTTAAAGGAATATATGGCGGAGTTTTTAGATATACTATATTTTATTGTGTTAATGATATTTATAATACTAATAATATTATAATACTTTGTTACTTACATAAAATATCAAAAGAAGCAGTAGGAATACTAATGTACATATCTCACTAGTTAACAAAGGTTTTGTTACATAAAAGGAAATACCTGTTCTTAAAGGAACTTTTTGCGCTGAATTCGAATATGCACTCGGTTTTTCTCCATCACGTACGATTTTCCCGTAACAGAGGGATTTTCGGGAAAATCCCTCAAAAATTTCCCTTTTCGTTTATTTTACACCCCAAGATCTTGTCCTCTTGCATATACTAACATAGAAATTATATCTAAGTATACTTTGATTCATATTTAACAAACCCTCCAAGTTTCGTAATAATCGCTTTATTCTTTCTAGAGAAATAAATATGTTTGTATGTATACTGTGTGCACTGTTTATTGCACCTTATAGTAATGCTTTCAGATCTCTTAAGTTGAGGTAAAACGTTTTGCTTTATTACCACAAACACATATATAAAATATAATACAATATAATTTACAAGTGTGACAATTTACAATAAACAATAATACAAATGTACCAAAAGGTCATGAAAAGACAATCAAAACTATCACAATATATGAAACTTCCATTGGGTTACAAAAACGTACACTACTTCCTTCTTTTGTAAGAAATGTTGCATTCTCTAACAAGACCCCAACAATAGTCCCCCATCATTGAAGGATCTCATCGTCCTTGGTACCTTTTCTCCATTGCCATTATATCTTGGTGGAATCTTTCCCCCTGTTCGTCGCTGAGAGCACCTAGGTTAGCAGGAAAGAAGCTGAGGTGGGAGTGCAAAAAGTGGATTTTTAAAGACATCCTACAACCCAACTCTTTGTATTTCTGTATCATGTCCTGTACGATTTCTGTGTAACTCTCAGCTTTGTTATTGCCCAGAAAGTTGCGCACAACACACTTAAATGCTGTCCAGGCAGCTAGCTCAGCACTGTTTAACTTGCTGTCAAAGCTATCATCAAGCATTAATTTCCTAATTTGGGGACCAATAAACACTCCCGCTGAAATCTTAGCATCACTCAGGTTAGGGAACTTATCTCGCAAATACTTGAAACCTTCACCAGATGTGTCCATGGCTTTGACAAAGTTTTTCATAAGTCCTAACTTGATATGAAGTGGCGGTAGTAATATCTTATTAGGATCTACCAAAGGAGCGTATTTGACGTTGCATTCTCCAGGTACGTAATTCACTCTAGGTTCCCATTCCTTCACTTCATAATGTTTGTCATCAGCTCGGCTATCCCATAAACATAAAAAAACATTGGTACTTCGTGTAACCGCACTGCAGTCCTAATAAAATACCAACTACCTTGGAGAATTGTATATATATGTATTAAGATATACATATACTGTACGTTTAAAAAATATATACGTTGGAAGTACATTCTATTTTTATACACGTTTCTAATTTACAGAGAGCAATACAAGTGTGTTGTTGACTATTGTAAATATTCATTTTTATGTCTGTGTTTGTAGTAATAAAGCAAATCGTTTCTACCCCAACTCAGGAGATCTGAAAGCATTACTATCAGGTGCAATAAACAGTGCACACAGTATACATACAAATATATTTATTTCTCTAGAAAGAACAAAGCGATTTTTACGAAACTTTTAGGGTTTATTAAATAAAAATCAAGGTATACTTAGGTATAATTTCTATGTTACTATATGTAAGGGGACAGGAGCTAGGGGAATAAAATATCTGAAAAAGGGAAATTTTTGAGGGAATTTCCCGAAAATCCCTCTGTTACGGTAAAACTGTACGTGATGGAGAGAAACCGAGTGCATATTCGAATTCAACGCAAAAAGTTCCTTTAAGATCAGGTGATTTTTCTCATGTAACAAACAAAAAGTTTAAATTTGTTAACTAGTGAGTTAACATAGTCCCCTTAGTGGGGATTTCGTTATTAAGCATATTAGTCCTGATGACGTCATAGTAGTAGTTAAGAAATTGAAAACATCTGACAGTAAGCATATATTCGACATTTCTAATAACTAAACATCAGATTTTTAGGTTCTAAAAAAGTATGTTTCAGGTGCCTAAAAATAGGTGCCAAAAATACTAAATAAGGCCTTAAAAATGATTTTTTTAAAATATATATAATACACTCATTTTTGAATGGAATGATGCACTACGATCTGACTACAAACTTTAAGATACAGAAATGCACGCACACACGTCATGCTACCTTACCTTTTAACCTGCTCGCTGAAATTAAGAATTTTTAATAAAACTATATATTTGTAGATAAATCTTCAGTACGAAACACACCTACGCAGCACATAAGCCGTAATTGGACTCACAGTAAATAACAAACACTTTTTCGACTCACAGTAAATAACAAACACTTTTTCCAGGTTTTCTATGGTGAAACGATGGTGTTTGTTGGTGAGAATGAGCTTGTACGCAGAGAATGAACGTTCCACATCAACTGACGTGATGGGAGCAAACTTCAACTTTCCCAGCCAAAATATCTGCTGCTGCATACAAACTCTTGAGTCCCAAGTTCTTTCCCAATACACTTTCAAGTTTTACTTTCACTTTCTCTCCAACTTTACCGGCCAGTTCCACGACTGTTTGCTTCACTTCCTGAATAAGCTCTATATTCTTAGAAAGTGGTATTACCGAACCCTCTAATTCTGCAATAACCCGAACAAGAAATGTGTAGTGCGATCGGATATATGCTAAGTTTGTAGGGATAGAAGAATCATTCATCAACTTTTTGGCAGCACTAACGCTATAAGCATCCTCCACTAAATTTTTTTTCGTGTTTAATCTTTCGAAAATGTTCATGTTTACTTTGCGCAAAATAGGCAAAAAATAGGGTCTAATGTTCAATTAGGCATTTTTAGGCAAAATGAAACTTGGTGCTAGTGCTTTAATTTGTCATGAAACCTTCATATACGACTTTATTTTTCAGTCTGAGCTAAGGAAAAGAATAGGGTTTTACCTAAAGATCCGATGATGTCTACTAATAACATTCTTAAATACTGTAACCAATGTAATGTATTCAGGGGCGGATCCAGGACCGACTTCTGGGGGGGGGTTGTCATACTTCTTCTTAGAGCTACTTTTAAGAGCTTTAAACTCTGGGATGGGTTTTAATTATATATATAAAATAAGAAAGTTTCCTGTTCGGGGGGGGGGGGGTGCGATCGGGGCGATCGTCCCCCTAGATCCGCCTCTGAATATTTATTTATTTTGCACATACAAATGAAAGAAAACATATAAGAATAAAAATATAGGTACAATTTTCTTTTATGTATTAACGCTTATTATTTTTCCTTCCAAAATGGTGGTGAAACGTTGATCACGTTGACACGAATGCAGGTTTCGGTTTTTTGCGCATTCTCTGATTGGCTGAAATAGTATACACTGGTTACCAAGCAAGACAGGAACATCCGTGGGAAAGCGGATATACAAAATTTCTCATCAGAAAACTAATAACTAAGCAGGAAGAAAAATAAGTGTTTACTGAAGTTAAGAATATATCGTAACTTGCTCCTTGCTTCCGAAATTGTTCATGAATGAAAAAAATAAAGTATATTCAAGAAATAAAGTCTACCACAATGTTAGTAAATAGTGTTCCATGCAATGGCTGTTTTTAACATGGGCCCGTGGAACAGCCCGAACATATTGTACAGGGTCTTCAAAAGCATGCTGTATTCACTTTTGTTTCACTTTGGAGATGAGATAGTAATCATATGAACTAATATCAGGCAAACATGGTGGAGGAAGAAGTAATTCCCATTTCCACGTCTGTATAAGATACTTGAGACGTTTACTGTGTGAGATGTCGTATTATCGTGTAGGATAGTGGCGTACTGGACTGTGCAACTATGACAGTGGGCATTCACAGTGTTCCCCTCAATCATAAGATAGGACAGAAGAACAACTTGACAGTCATACACTAGAATGAGCATGACCTTCGTTGGTGAAGGATTTTGTAGAATCTTGTGTTTGGAATCAGGATGGCGCCATTCACTGAATTGTCGCTTGAGTTCTAGTTCATGAGCGTGTGCCATGTTTCACGTACGTCAATGATGTGATTTTTGATCCTGGCATCCCATTCTTTCTGCAGTCTCTCCAGATTGATACCACATGTTTCATAGCGAGTCTACTTAATGTATAATGATTACTCTATCGGGTAGAAATTCTGAATAGAGCAAACATTATATTATGTAGCCCCTGTCTGTATGTTTCCTCAAGTGTTGCCGATGAAACAAGTTATCGCTTGCGCAATAGCTCTTTTCACTGACAACAACACATAAGCAAGATTCAAACAGCAACCTTTACCAATAATATGAAAGCACCTTCAGCATCATAGTGGGAAATTAACTAGATTGAAATATAATATGTAAATTGAAATGGTAAATATCAAAGGTTTGTGAACGTGTGCACCTCAAAAAAGACTACAGGAGGGCATTCATTTGGAATCAAGCCAACGCAAGGCATACATTGGAAAGCATATATTATTAAAACTGTTAGGCATACTTACAATCTCTTGAAACAAGATCTACAGATCTTAAATGCCCATTTTTATGTAATGTAAGGCGTATTACAGATTCTAAATTTCCATTATCAAAGTTCGTGATACAGCTTCTACAATTTGGTATGAGTCCTTCGTCCCTTGCGCGCCAACTAATTTACGATCTCTCACCTTTTGTTCTACCTAGCTGTTTGGTGCAATCATATGATTCACGTGAGTTCTGCCCGCCGTGATGACGTAACTACAGGTGGGCTGATGGTTGGCTGCTACAGTAGTTGCCATGCAATGACCGTGGCGGTCAGACGCTATCGTCTGCACTGCAGTGAGTTGAAATGCGGTGATACACATAACAGAACAGTTTTAATAATAAAATAGCAGCTTTTAAAACAATAATGATTAAACTGTCTGAAAATGTAATGCACGTAAAAATAATGCACAAAAAGTTTATCAGAAATGTACGTCACTTAGCCGATGTTGTACCCACTTCGTACAAACTTTCCACATGTTTAAGTCCTCCCATAAAATGGAATGCATTGTCTTTGCCGAAATTCCTATTTGCCCTTCTAATTCCTCAAATGTCCATCCAGCGCCTGTTATCGCGTTAGCACTTCCACCTCATCACCCACATATCCTTGTCCGCTGACACAGGACGCCCACAGTTTGGGAAGTCGACAGTCGACACTCTGCTTATTTTTTCTCTTCTATCCAACTCACCGCTGTTCATTAAGACAAGGTACTCACACCCAGTGCTTTCTGTAGCTTTGTGTGGGATTCGTGCTGCGAAGAAATGCCATATTTACATACAATCATTGTTCACTCTTCGTTACCTGCATTCCTGACCGCGGTCGTTCATCTACTGAAATCGGGGCGTGCTCAGATCCGCAGCTCTGTTCACATATACCATCTGATGCCACATCTCGGTAATATATGCCATATACTTTACAATTTCTATTGTTGATTTTTCGTGTTATGTTTTTTTTTTTAAAAAAAAAAGACCATGACTTATGACTCACCCCTCGTATTATCTGTTAATACGTTAGTTTTTCATAAATTCTCAAAGTTATAAACTACACTTCAAATATATCATCTATGTATGTAAAGTTAAACTTGCAATTAATTTTATTTCTAATGTATGTTGCAATCTATACATGCATATGATTTTTACATATAGAATTCCTCAACACGGATCCAGTTCCAAAGAGTGGAGTGTCAGTCACTTCTCGAAACACAGCCACTCAAAGAAGCTCTGAGGATACGAACGTCAATCGACGAAGAGAAAGTAGAAAAGACTACCAAGGCTTAGAAGAACGTAAGTATTGGTATTTGCTATTTTGAAGCTTATTTTACAAGTAGTAGATGTGGTGCTAGTAGGAAGAAAATCAATACATACAATCTGTTACTTTACATAAATACATACTTCACATAAATACACAGTTTTTATATATATACTTCACATAAATAATAAACAATCTCCAGCAGAATAAAAGCTATAAATTTTATTGCCAGCGAACAACATACGAGTAGCGTCCAATAAGTTATTTACCTAGACAGAAAGGAATGCAGATTGGCTCAGTTGTCATCACTGTTTTTCAATGTAATCCCCGTGGAGGTCTATGCACCGTTCCCACTTCGTGAGCAACGAAGAAACCCCAGAGAAAAGATAGTCTCTGTCATGGCCTGCAAGCCACTGTGAAACAGCCTGTTGGACCTCGTGTCTGACAAAAAACACTGGTGCTGGATCCCAGCACACTTTCACCAGTCCCTCGTGGATTTCCTTTGATCCCGTCCCTTCTTTAGCGAGGAACTTGATGACCAACGGTGCTCCAACTTCTGGAAATCCGTTGTTCGCGGCGTCACACAAACATTCGCTACGCAGCGTAATACAAACACTCTTGTTCATGGCCACTGCGTTACTCCGACTGACTCCTCAAATTGTGCAGCAGGATTCCCCACAGTAGCCTTGGCGTGCGTGCCAGGTGTCCTTTTGCTCCACCTTTCCCTTCCTGTTTAGGTAGATAACTTACTGGACGTCCCTCGTATCTTTTATTATCATAAGAAAAAAGTTTTTCTTTATTTTCTCAATAATTACGAATAAGAATTTGCCCCAGCAGATTGTATTGTTCAGATCAATGCCATCTATTGATTAATATGTCTTTATTTTTGGACAAAATTATAGTTAAACAAAAACTAAACTTTTGAGAGTTATCATAATTTTGTGGTATCTCATTAATCATACTGTACACCGTTATTTTTGCTATGTCATAATTAAAAGCATTATTAGTGTAAACTTAAGTATCAGTTTCACTTTGTTAGATGGCATGGTTATCATACATTATAAATTTTTGAGGTTTATAAAAATTCTATTTTCTCGAGAATTGCACATAAGAATTTACGAAGTATGTTAGAAAATTGATAAGTTATTTTCTGTTAACGATGAATGTAGTTATTTTTACAAATCAAGGTTACTCCCTTCAAAATGGTCCCCTTAAGTAGCTACATAGAGCGATGAAGGTGTTACTTCGATTCTTCATAGTAGTGCTGAAAGGCTTCTGCTGGAATACCTTGCACCTCGTCGGTATTATTCTCTTATTATTATCTAAAGTACAAAAATGTCGTCCTTTCAAGTTCTTTTCTTAGCGAAGGCATAAAAAGCTACAGGGATGAGATCTAGAGAATCAGGAATGTTATTTTTTTTTCTGCCAAAAAATCATTGATGGAGACTGCAGTGTGCCACGGTGCGTTGTCGTGGCGCAGGATCCAAGTGCGTGAAATGTCACGTCTTACACGTGCTGCCCTTTTCCTGACCCTTTCAAGAATTCCCCGATAAAAAAAAAAAAAAAAAAAAAAAAACTGATTGACAGTCTGTCGTAGTGGCACAAGTTCTTTGTAAAGGATCATTCTTTCTACATTGTCATCCGTCTTTGAGGTTGAAGTTCTTCCCGCAAGAGCTTAGTCTTCCATTTGTTCTCGGTCTTCTGAGAAGAAAAGAACTTGTGCTATCTGAACACTTGTGCTCTAGATAAAGAGTGCTCTCCAGAAACCCTTTGTAACTTTTCATAAGTCTCAGTAGCGGATTCGCCGAACTTTAAACAAAATTCGATGGCACAACGTTGCTCAAACTTTTACACGACACGCTTCACTTCAAATGTTCTTAACAATCGTGTACCAACTGGAGCAAGTTCAAACTTGTACAAATTTAATGGGAAGGGTTAATTTAATTGCCATGTGAAAGTGGAGGCAGCAGCGTTTTCAGTTCATGTACAGTGTTGCCAGTCTCATTATTTTTTTAACATATTTCGTATACTCGCCCATTTTGTTCAGTTAAATCATTTCTATCGATTAGTGTTTTTCGTGCATTTGATTTTTTCTAAGTTCGTTCTTCAGTTGTTGTTTTATGCTTTTTTTGAAAGAAACGAAAAAAAAAAAAAGAAATGAGCAGAACAATCTTAGCGCTTTTGAGAACCTTATCCAATCTTGATCATATTTGATATACATGGATATATCTTGATCTCCTTAGTGCAAATATAAAATTAATTGAGAGACGCTTTTTTTTAAATGATTATTGCATTAACTTATTGTCTCCCGTGAAATGAATTAAAAATATAAAACTTTTGCTACTTTCGTTGTATTGATTCTTTAAATGATTTTATATTTCGTCTGTTAATTTTGCTGCAAACATTGTCAGCGTTTCAGCTTATGTTTTGTTTCCATCATCATCCTTTCTAGTTTCTACCTTATTTCAAATATGAATCTAAAATGTATCACATAAGTTTGTTGCGTATACACTGGAAATTAGTAATAGTCACCGCTACACAAAGAATGTGGGTGTAATTTTATGATACCTGCTAGTATGATACCTGGCAACACACGCTGATATATGTGCATAAAGTGACAATCACATTATTCTTGTACTGGCAGGTTTTCACAACAAACTTCCAGGTATAAATTTTAGTTTCATATTTATAGGAAGACAGAACATAAAAAGATGATGTGGAGAACGCACTTATCTGCAAAATAAGCTGAAATAGACTTCGCAGAGAAAATCGATGAACAAAATATGACCAATTAATGAAGCATGCAACAAAAAGTACCGAATAAAAGAGCTTTTTTATTATTATTATTTACAGAGATATTACTGATCAAAATATTTAAACTTGATACTACCTCAACCTTATAATGTTTTTTCACTTTAGGAAATCATTTTTACTGTACTAAAAATTAAAAAAATATGTCTATTTTGATCAAGCTTTTACAAATTTTATATCATTTCGTACATGTGTACCTAATATAAGGTACAGAACTATTAACAAACCCACTCTAATCTGACCTAATTAAACATTTTTCATGTAGAATTTGCTGAGATTAGTATGAAATGTGAAGAAACACATGTTGGAAACTCGACATATAAAAAATCTGAAGACGAAAGGGAACCTGAACCGAAGAAACCTACAGAAAACAAAAAAGGAACTGATAACGAGAGCCTACAAACCAGTAAGTTTTTATGATACAGTAAAACCAATCTATTTCATTTATCTTTGACAAGTGGCCAACCTACGGAAAATATATGCATTTTAAAAGAAAAATTACTATACATTGTAATTTAAACACTTCTAAAGCAGTAACTAATCATGATCTAAGTATTAGTTCGTATTTTATAAATAATATATATAGTAGAAACTATTTGTGCAATATAAAAATCTCGTACCTAATAAATATCTTAAGTTGTTCATAGTCATACTATCTTCAAAAATGCTGTAATTTCTATGTGCCAATTAGTTACAAAGTGCTATGCAGGGTTGACGACAAACTTAGAAAACCAAGCAAAGTCAAAGAATTTTGAAAAGACCGGAAAAAGTCAGGAATTGTGTTAAAGCGTTAGGAAATTTCGAAAAATGAAAGTAGCTAATCACTGAAATGAAAGGAAATGGGAATACGGTTACTCGTATTTGAGCTTCTTTGTTTTCATTGTAATGTATTTGGATTTGCAAAGAGCCTTGAGTACCTATAAGTTTACGAATTTTACTGATTAAATTCGCCTCAGCATATACATTGGTTCAATATTCAGTGAATATAGCCAGACTAATTTAATCACTCTTGATCTTTAAATATGGATTACGCATATGGACACCAAAGTGAACTTTCTACCTTGTGCTTATAATGCAATATTTATTAGTTGTTATGCATATATATATATATATATATATATATATATATATATATATATATATATATATATACAGGACCGGATCCAGGATTTTCTGAGGGGGGTGCACCAAATAACAGCCAGTACATTTGAATTAAATTTGAATTTTTAAAATGCCTTTAGGCATCTGTGGTGTGAATGAGGAGTTGCCCTGGAAATGCTAAGAATCTGCTCTCGATGAATCCTTTTCCTTCAACCTTCAGAAAATTGACTGAAACTATTGATTTTGCAAAACTCATTGCTAGTTTCTCACTTTAGGTAGTGTATATTTACAACGAGGGGGAGGGGGGGTACGTGCACCTTTGCATCCCCTAAATCCGGCGCTATATATATATATATATATATATATATATATATATATGCATTGTTTATTCTCATTATTCTAAAATTATTCTGACATTAAAAATGATGCTGCAATTTGCGAAAACATTTTGACATGATTCTCAAATAAATTTTCGTCTTCTATTTGTATAATCACACTTTGAGACAAATTTTTGAATATATTTCCAATGCCACTACGAAATGGTCAAAGTATTATAAAACAAGATTCTTTCTGACAAGACATGTAAATATATTGTGCGCTTCTAAACTCATAATTAATTATAAATTTTTCACATTATAATAATTCAAGTTACAATAATTCTTCACATTTCAATTATTATAACTTGAAAATATACTTACATGTGATTACAGTTTGTTCTCACGTAAGAATGAACAGCAAAGTTTAACATTTAGAGGTGATGTTGGAAATGTTTAATATCAATTGCTAGGCACAAGTTATCACGTCGCATATATTTGAGTCCAGTTTGTGCAGTGGTGTAACCGGAATGTCGCCCACTGCTTTGGTTATATTCTCTTGCAGGGCCTCGATTTTCCTTGCATTGTTTTTGTACGCTATGTTCTTAAGATAGCCCCACAAATAAAAAATATAGAAAGATAAAGTCTGGCAAGCGAGGAGACCAAAGATTTTCGATATCAATCTATTCCCGAAGAAATGTCTGATCATCTCCATTGACTCATATGAAATCTGGCTTGTTGCTCCATCCTGTTGGAACCAACAATAACATTCATCTTTCCCAAGCAGAGGTTCAAAGTTAGTGATGATGTCACTATACACTTTTGAATCAGCAACCATGTTGAAAAAAAATTGGACCCAGAATTCATCGCTTTGAAATTGCGCACCATACTCCCATTTTCTCAGAATAAAGTGAAACTTCATGCTGCAGGAGGATTTTCCATATCCGAGTATTTTGACTATTCTTGTATTCACATAAATAGAACCAAGCCTCATCACTGAAAAATGTTTTGTACAGTTTATTGACCACATTGTCTCGTGTGAATCTGTTGAATTTCTGACAATAATTTATACGTAAAAACAGGGCTATTTTTTTCTATGTTCTTAAGCGCGTCTTACACACTTTGTCTCTTTTTCTCGCAACTTTAGTAATTGCAATTTATTCCCTTGTGCTTTGAACGCTCCAGCTGTTAATCTATAAACAAAACAAGGTTTTAGTTTAGCTGAGTTATTCGTCAATTGATGATACGATTTTGTTTGATTATTATAGTAATTGTTTCCTTGTAGGATGTATCCGTTGTAACGCGCAGACCAGAGATGGTACTTGTGAAAGGTGTAAAGATGAGTCTTCAGGATATAGAAGACATTACTGTAATCGTAGCTGTCGAGGTAGGGAAGTGTTTCAAATATTTATTTCTTGGTTTGTACTAGAATATGGTTAATTTATTTTGTATTTCAGTTCTTCATATTTTCACCGGGGCTTTATTGAGGTAGTTGTAAGCCCTTAGACTCATTTTGTGCAGTAGACTCCTATTAATAAGTTATATTAATAAGTTAGAACCGAAATAATCATTGTATTCTAGTTTAAAGTTCTTAAAATGTAAAATTTGAACATTTTATTGAAGAATACATTATAATATCATGTAAGTTTTTATCGTCTACATCCTACTTTACTATGATTCTTCTTTGGAAGAACTCCCTTTCCCAGGAGACAAAGTAGTTTGTACCCATTTCGGAATAAGAGAAAATGACTTGATAAGTGGGCTACTTATAGAGTGTTGGAATATTACAAACTAAATACAAATTTATGTCCTTCCGAAACGCTCAAATTCTATCTTGCACTGTTCCATTTTCCAGGTTTATAAATGGAATTAATGGTCTTATTGTAAAGGTGAAAGGACAAGAATCAATTTTACAGATGATCGAAAAGGTATACAAATTGTAGACAGGATGAAAGCCAAGTTTCCTTTATCTCGGAACATCCATCTGTTTCAAGGAGAGTCGTAACATTTGAAACATCACGAAGATATTTAAAATCATGGAAGACAGTAGTTGTCAATAACTCACTATCAAATAACATAAAGTCATGATACAGTGAACGGACACCTCCATAACATAAACTACTTTTTTTTTTTCGTCCCGGCAAAAATACAGAGTATTATAAAGGATTCATCGGGTTTTAAAGTGAAATAGGTCGAAAACTACTAATACAATACGTTAGTGCTAAAGATAAAACGAAAGAAAATTTTTGAAAGTTTCGTTTCTCATATTCGTAATTTATTTATTTATTTATTTATTTATTTATTTATTTATTTATTTATTTATTTATTTATTTATTTATTTATTTGCCTGTTTTACATACAAATGAGAGTATTCTCGAGCACGCATACAGTTGTCAAAATTACAAAATAATTACATATATGGTATTAAAAACTTACAGATAAAGTAATACTTACATAACTATGACTTTTATAAGCTTATACAATCATAATATAATTAACAAAGAAAAAAACATTTATACATTATCTTCAAAAAACTCATTTACCGAGTAGTAACATTTATCTACTAAGAACTCGTGAAGATCTGATTTAAACATAGAATATGATTTGTTTTGCTTTAGAAAGTCAGGTAACTTATTGAAAATTTTTGTACAGTTAATATATACACCTTTTTGAAAAAACGAGAAATTTTGGGGGATAACATGCAAATTATTAACGAAATGAAATCTTTGAGTTTTACGTCCCACGGTTATGCCGGTTAGGCTAAAGTAGACGGTGATGATGAGTGATGAATGAAATGGTGGAATGAAGAAAGTGGGAGGAAACGGGAGAACCCCGAGAAAACCCACGCACACGGTGTTTGTCCACCACAAAGTTCACTTGGCAGGAGCAGGGTTTGAACCCGGGACCCCATGCACCAGAGGTGAACGCTCTACCACTGCAAATTATTAACGAATCGAGTATTGTATTTATGGACGTTACTGTTTTCAATTAATAAGTGTTTGTTACTTACGGTAAACAAGATAATTTTATATAGATACGCACAAGGTAATGGTAATATTTTTTTGACCTCGAAAGATGGGCTTGCAAGAAGACTTTGGTGACAATCCAAACACAACCCTTAGTGCTTTCTTTTGTAAGCGAAACGTGCTAATACATTCAGTAGAATAATCCCAAAAAATAATACCGTAAGTTATTAAAGAATGGAATTTTGCATAGTACACCGAAACTAAGGCCTCTGTTGTGACATTACCTCTTAGTCTACGGAGGCCGAAACAAATACTACTTAATTTTTTGTTGAGTTGAGAAATATGCTCATTCCAAGTTAGTTTCGAACTTATGGTAACACCAAGAAATTTAGTTGAAATAGAAAAGTCGACTTTTTTGTTATTTACCATTACGTAAGGAATAAATTTATTTTGAAGAGGATAATAAAAATTTAGCAAGGAAGTTTTATCATTGTTTAGAACTAATTTTTTGTTACTTAACCAGTTACTTAATCGTGAAAACGCAGTGTTTAGATTATATTCAATATCATGTCGTGAGTTACCTGTAGTAATAACATTGGTGTCATCAGCAAACAAAACACATTTATTAGGCAACATTTCATGTATCAAATCATTGATGTAAATAAGAAAGAGCAATGGACCAAGCACTGATCCTTGAGGTACGCCAGTTAGTATTGTACCTTTATAACTACTAAACTTATGCATTTTGCCATTATTTTCGTTCGTAATTTGAACTATCTGATACCTATCCTTCAAGCAAGACTCGATCCATTTATTGGCATTTCCTTTTATACCATAAAAGCTTAATTTTTTGAGTAAGAGATCATGATTTACAGTGTCAAATGCTTTAGTAAGATCAACAAAGAGTCCAATTGCCCATTTTTTATTATTTATTGCATGCATAACAGTACTAAGAAAATCGAAATTGCAGAATCAGTAGATTTGCCAGTTAAAAACCCATGTTGTGATAATGATATTAGATTATTGGAATGTAAGTAATTCCTTATCCTATTTGACATTACCGTCTCAAAAATTTTTGAAAATACAGATAAAACTGAGATAGGGCGACAATTCTTAATATCGTAACGACTGCCTTTTTTGAACAAGGGAATCACTTTAGCCACTTTTAACCGTTGTGGGAAAATGCCTGATTGAAGGGAAAAATTTATTACATGAGTCAGGTGGGGAGCAATTATCGAAGCAGATTGTTTTATAATAGTGGACGGTACTTCATCAAGACCTGCAGAACTGCTATCGTGGCCTGTGGTGTCAGATGGCATCACAAGCCTAGTTTCTAGAACGACATTTATGCAGTAGAAAGTACCATCTGTGAATTGCCGTAGTAACTGAACATTTAAACTGGGGGCCGCGGTGGCTCAGTGGTAGAGCGTTCACCTCTGGTGCTTGGGGTCCCGGATTTGATTCCAGCCCCCGCCAAGTGAACTTTGTGGTGGACAAACACCGTGTGAGTGGGTTTCCTTCCAGTTTCTTCATTCCACCATTTCATTCATTACTCATCATCACCGTCTCCTTTAGCGTAACCGGCATAACCGTGGGAACTAAAACTTAGAGATTTCATTTTTGAAGATTTAAACTGATATTTCATAATTTATAAATCCTGTAAACATTCTTTTGGGTAATTAGCTATATAAATCTGCAATTCTAACCTTTACATGATTTTCATTCTTGAGGAGATGATGTGGAAAAACCACTGATCTTCACTGTATTTAAGATCTTGGACTTCGTGTTGCTCTGTAGTTAGTTATAAAATTCTGGACTGATTAACTGAACCAGATATGATCATGGTTTGTTGGCGTGCCCAGTTGTTGTTTTCCATCGATTGATCGATCGTTGACTGCTTGTTTAGTGACTAGGAAACAAGATTGCCTATTTAAGTATTCTCATATCTTTGCTAAGAATAATTGGAGTCTGCAAACTTTTTTTCTCTCTCTTTCTTTTCCCCGGTTTAAAAATAACAGGTAAACAAAGATATTAAAACTTAGATCACGTTACCACTATTTGTTTTCATTACAATTACATTTAAATATTTTGTACCTATTTTTCTTTACTGTTTATTCAAGCACCCACAAATACGCTTTATATCTTTGAAACCAATAAAAAACTAGTTTTCCAAATTTTAAGTATGGTCCTCCTTTCTCGTGTTCTTTATTATTATTATTATTATTATTATTATTATTATTATTATTATTATTATTATTATTATTATTATTATTATTATTATCGCCACTTTCATGGTTTTAAGTCCGGATGAAACTCAGGTCTCCTTCGTGGCTAAGCGATTAGCGTGTGCGCCTTTGGCATGGGAAACCCGGGTTCGATTCCAGACAGGAGCTCATGTGGTTCGGGTTCCTAGTAGTGCTGTCGAAATCGGTTTTTGAAAAAACCGATAACCGGTTTTTGAAAAAAGTAAAATTTCATGTCGGTTTTGAAAACCGCTTTTGCGGTTTCGGTTTTGAAAACCGCTTTTGCAGTTTCGGTTTTGAAAACCGCTTTTGCAGTTTCGGTTTTGAAAACCGCATTTGCGGTTTCGGTTTTGAAAATGCTTTTGCTGTTTCGGTTTTGAAAACCGCAAATGTCACAGTAATTCGACAGCACTAGTTCCTAGTTAATCAGTAGGTTCACGTCTTATATACCCTCGCTGCTGAAAGGGATGTTAAACTTAAATCAACTCAACGGATACAACTCAGAACCCAGAAACCGAAAGGCGCAATATATTCTAATAGAGAGTGCCGAGAATTCGAAATTTGAATATTTTATTGAAGTCTGTTGTTGCATTATAATGTCATTTATGTTTTTTATAATTTGCAATTTTTACAGATTTTCTTTTTTTTAAAGATCTCCCTTTTCCAAGAGACAAAGTAGTACTTCTGTCATTCTGAGTGAGAGACAGTGAATTAATAAGTGGCGTACTTACATTAGGGGTCACGTTAAAACATTACAAATTTACGTCTTTTAAAAATTCTCTGATGAAATTCTGGCTTGCATTGTTCCCATTTTCCATTTCATAAGGGGAATTAATGCTGTTGTTGAAAAGATGAAAGGACAAGAATTATTTTCACACGTGATCGGGGGGAAATCTTCTTTCTCACCTCAGCCATAGGTTGGTGGACAACATGGAAATTTTTAAACTTTTCTCTCTCTCTCTTGGGAGAGCTGGTTTATATTTTGATAATGTCTCTTCTTCGTAACTGCATTTAGATATTCTATTCTTAGTTTTCCTCTTCCCGGTTGTCCTTCTGCCTTTCCCTCTATCAACACGGTGATCCAATCGGAGTGCCGAATAAGATGGCCAAGCATGCTGTTTCTTCTTTTTCCTATTATCTTCATGTTCTGTCGTCCTTCATTAGCTTCATGTAGTACTCTTCATTCCTTTTCCTTTCAGTCCATCCTGTGTGCAGCATTCTGCGCCAACATCACATCTCAAATGCTTCCAGCTTGGATATTTCAGCTTTTCTCAATGTCCACGTGTATGATCCGTAAAGCGCCACGCTCCATACCAGAGTCTTAATAAAACGTTTTCGAACGTTCAAGGACACATATTTTGATGTTAGTAGTCTTCTTATCCTATTGAATGCTTGTTTACCCGGAACGAAATACAAATCGTAAACAAGGATAAAAGTCACGCGTCGTGTCTCTCAATATCATTCTCTTTCAAGGAAAGCAATAAGGTACAATAACTCTTGATCAAATAGCATAATATAAATCATCATTGTGTATAAAGGGTGGAAGGTAACTCCGCCGAAAAAACTTTGGGAGGTAATTCCTTCTATGAAATGAAAGAAAAAAATTCTAATAAACATGAGTCGAAAAATGTCTCATTTCAGAATTATGAATTGCCAAAAATTCGAAAAATCACGTTTTCAAACTCCCTGCCTTAGAAAATATTGAACCTATCCCAAACGGTTTCAAAAAATTACACAGGAACTAGTATGCAGTCTATCTAAATATCCATATTTTACCATCCTCCGTAATCGGCGAAACGAAGTGTGAAAAGCAAGTTGATGTATAGGGATACTCCTTTAAGTACTAATGGTGCGTTCGTTTCGCTGGTACCGGTGAATTCTGAAACATGGATATTTAGATTGATCGCATACTAATTCCTGTGTAATTCCTTAAACTGCATGGTATAGGTCGTATAGTTTCTAAGCCAGGGCGTTTTGAAACGTGATTTTTCGAATATTCGGCGGTTCATAACTGAAAGGAGACGTTTTTCGACTTACGTTTATTAGAACTTTTTTCTTTCATTTCATATAAGGAATCACCTCCGAAAGTTTTTTAGAGTTACCTTTTACCCTGTATATATTACCTTAAAATATTTTATTTAAAAAAAGAAATGAGATACAGGGTGACTCAATAAAACATTTCACATTTTAAAGTCTTAAGAAAATAAAAAGTACTGTAGATAGATACTTGTTTATTTAAAAATATAAAAAAAGCGTTGAAAACAGTTTGTAGTGACTTTGTTCTGATTTAAATTACTCTGTCCTGTTGTGTGTTGAAGTGACACAATTTTTGAAAATGTAATTATTGTCAATCAGGGTTGGTAAAAAGCATGGTTTTTATAGAAAAAAAAAACAAAAATACGTTTTTTTTTGTTTAAACCAGGTTTTTTTGGTTTAAATAATTTGCTCTATATATTCATGTCATATATATGGACAGAAATAAGTCTGTTTCGCCTTGATGTTATTATGCAACAACTGGGTTATGCTAGAAGGGGTCACATAAGCTTAAAGCGGAATAAAAACAGCTTCTCGAGTTACATCCGAGAGAAATTGTCCTTCATTTGAACTCGGAACCAGGACTAATTGGCCACAAATGCGATACGTCTGCCGACTCACTCACGAAGGAATCCTGATAAAAATACGTTGTACTGATCTTTACATGCTTCTTAATATAACTGTCAAGAGTCATTTCACAAGGACAAAAAGATAAACAGTTGCACAAGTGAAACCATTATACAGAATTACATATGGACAATTTCAAAGTACTACGGAGTACAGAAGAATTAATTTAGTTCAAGTTAGTTAACAACGACTTTTATTGGTCCAAATTAAAGAAATACGACTTAATTTGCATATCAGTAAGAAAAGTGAATAAAGATACGAATTATTTGAGTCCACTTTGGCTCAGACTCATTTATACCAAAGATACTTCTCATTTCACTAAATGCCTCTCGTGGGGTCTGTATGACCCCCTCCCCCACACACACAAAGTACGGAATTTTGATGTATTTTATCAATATTAAACATTGAAACGAAACAATATTTAGAATTTTTCTTTGATTGCAATTACATAACAATAATAACAACTACAAAAAATCACAAAACAAACATTTATAAACTTATATTAAAAAAAAGTTGCTTTTGTAGTATAATCTTTTTGAGTAATGAATGGGGAATTTAGGTCTGAATATAATACGAATAATATACGTGAGTGAAACGTGATAACTCACAAATGTGTGTTCATCAAGATTTTACAAACACTTACACTTTTACGAACATTTTTCGTTTTTTTTTTTTGGTTTAAACCAACCAACCGTGTTGTCAATCATACTTAATAAAACCTTCCTCTTTTTTTATGTCAGTGGAAGGGTAAGAGGAATGGGAATCGAAGCTTTCACTCACCACATTCCTGTCATTTCCAGTAGTCATTATTATTTGGCCAGTAGCTTAGAGTCGATTTGCTTTTTTTTTCTTTCTTTCTTTCTTTTTTCTTTCTTTCTTTCTTTTTTCTTTCTTTCTTTCTTTTTTTTTTTTTCAAAAGCATCAGTTCTGTGATAACAGTGCAAAGAGCTTTTCGCTGAAAGTTTATTCCACGTAAGGAGAATCTTTCTGATTTCTGAAGACTCTTGCAATGGGTCGAGAATTTCCGAACAGTGGGTTCAGCGTTGAGAAAAAATTCATCTGACTGACCTAAAGTTGCTCGTATGTGAGAATATTGAGACTATGAGATAGTCTGTTTTTCAGTCCCCAAAATGTTGCCAGAATGAGTTTCAAGAGGTCCTGCACTTTTATTCAAACTGTTTTCAATATCTTTTTTTATTTCTTAATAAATAACACCCTATCTGCAATACTTTTTGTTTTATTAGCATTTAAAATAATGGAGGTTTTTATTGGGTCACCCTGTGGTATATACTCACGATAAAAATCTGAATATTTTAGAATTGGTCTTGCTATATGGATTAAACCTTCCCACCTAATAATATGCGGCTGACATTAACAATACACCGACATTACTTTACTTTGGAATAATGAGTTGAGAAGAGACCCTCCCTAAAGACCCGAGAAGTTCCTGTGGAACTTTATCACCAGTAAGGAGTAAAATCGTAATCATTGTTGTAATTTTAAACTAACGTACTAAATACGGAAAATGTATCTTCTTGATTGTACTTTGTGTAGGTGTATGTAATTTCGTATAAATACATGTAATATTCACTATTAAAAAACTAATTAAACATTTTTTTATATAAGAAATAGGCGAGGTTAGTACAAAGTATGAGGCAACACCTCCGGAAAACCTATCGAATGAAAAGTCTGAAAAGGAAACTGATGATTCGTCGAAGAAACCGATTGAAGACAAAGAAGCAGCTGAGCAGAATCTACAAAACAGTAAGTCTTTATGAAAGTAGTTTTTTTTTTTTTTTTAATTCTTTGCATAAGAAATACAAAAATTTTCGCAATATAGAAATAAGTGCATTGAATTAATCTGTCCGACACCGGAAGATAGACATGACTTTGGAAGTCCAAAGTCCTTTCATTTCTGAATACCGGGTACGTTAAACTCGATTAATAAAGGAAATCTAGGAAATTCGATCTCCTTTGGAGAAGTAATAACACTTACAAGTAGGAAATTTAACTTAATTTCTGTAGCAATTAACTTTTCCTTATTCTTTTATTTTATTCCATTAATATTTTGTATATTGTTATTTTATAATTTAGTATGTTTATGTATTTTTTATGTATATGCTTTAATATATTTGATACATCCAATATATTAAAATTTCTTCTTTCTTTAAATAAATAAAAATAAATTCACTCTTCAAAACTTATTATAATTTAGTGGGTGTAGAATTTTGTGATGAAGCTAACTATTGATATTTCAACACACTTAAGAATAAAAGCTTTGCAAGTTCATGATTTAAAATCGTCCGATTTCATTTATTTATTTATTTTGGTAGTTGGCTTCTTACATATCAATAACCTAAGAAACATAACTAGTAATATCCTGATCGATAGGATCAGGATATTACAAGTTATGTTTCTTAGGTCTTGTAATAATATCCTTGTAATATTTTTGCGCTTATAATCCTGATGTAAGTAATACACTTAATACTTTTTTTAAAAAAAAGACCATTTTATCTAATGTGTCATCTAAAAACTGAAAAATAAATAAAATATTATTTCTGGTAATTGCACACCTAGCAATAATGATTTTATGAACATAGAATATCTGCATTGGCAGTTACGGATAATTTTCCAAAATAATCGTCAGGGATCTCTAGAATTACTTATTTCGCCAAGTAAAATCAAACATGAAGACAACCGAATCGCAACCATTTTGATAGATGCGTTTCTTTCTTAATTACTATTTCTTCATACTTTTTTAGGCTTCAGATTCTCTGAAGGAAGGAAAACATAATGCTTGCTAAGATTGACTTACATTAATGTATATTTTTTAAGGGAATGCTAAGAGAAACATGGCGTCGTATGTGTGTATCTAAAAAAAATGTAGCTGATGATAATATATTATGTGTATTTTTTAAATCTCTTATTTTGAAATAAATTTTGAAGTCTTTTTTTTAGAGTAATTATTAACTGTTGGCTTAATTTCTTTGAGAAGTTTCAATTTTTAAGTACAACAACAACAACAACAACAACAACAACTACTACTACTACTACTACTACTACTACTACTACTACTACTACTACTACTACTACTACTATTACTACTACTTTTACTAATACTACTGCTATTACTACTACTGTTATTACTACTACTATTATTACTACTACTACTACTATTACTACTACTTTTACTAATACTACTGCTATTACTACTACTGTTATTACTACTACTATTATTACTACTACTACTACTATTACTAATACTACTATTACTACTACAGCCGCTATTACTACTACTATTACTACTACTATTACTACTACTACTACTACTACTACTAGTAGTAGTAGTAGTAGTACTGCTATTAAATTATTCCTTGAAGTAAAAATTCCTTAATTGGACATTCCTAGTATATACGTATATAACTTCTGGCTAAAGGAGTTTATATATATGAAATAATATCTGTGTAACTTCTTTTAATTTATTGCAATGCGTCGTTGTATATTAGTTATTTTGACCTTTCGTAATTTTATTATGGATAATTAAAAGTAAAAATACACTTTTAGACTTATATGTTTCTGTGGTAACCCATCTTTACCTTTTATCTTTTTATTTCTTTGTTTCTTGGTAATATTGCATTGCAAACTGGCTTCATAACTTAGCACTAAATTAGATGGGTTTCACGTTTATTTCAAACCATCGTTAGAGAATTAAGTAAATTTTTGCGTAGTTATATCGCTTCTTTAATGAAAATCAGTAAATAATTCAGTACAAAGTAAAAATTCCGTATCTCTTTTCGAGGTAATAAATATTTGCCTACTTAGTAAACTTCAGAAACAAAAAGGATGAGGAGGAAGATAGGAAAAAATATTTAAAATTATGAGACAAACTCACCTAAAATGAGAAATAAAATGTTAATTAATAAACTACAAGGAAGACAAGATTCTATTTAAAGGTAATAATAATAAATATTCTTAAATTCAATAAAGATCTGCTTGTCATGATAATTTTCTTCTTGTAGAATGTGCCCGTTGTAATGCCTCGCTAAAAGATGTTCCGTTTGTTTGCCAAAGATGTATTGATGAGCGTTGGGACGACAAAAGATATTACTGTGGTCGTAACTGTCAAGGTAGGCAAGTATTTTGGATACTTATTTTTCGATTTGTATGTTTTGGGGCTTTAGAAATAATTTGTTGTATAATAACATGGTTCATTTATTTTGTATATCAATTATTCATATTTTCACCAAGGCCATATTAAAATAGATGTGGACACTTAGACTCATTGTGAAGCTGTTTCTTATCAATGAGATACAGTGTGAGCAAATTTCAAGATTTTTTTACATAGTAAATGAATTATAAATCCAAGACTTGTGTTTTTATATTGTATCAGTAAAATTCGGTGTTACTTCAAATCATTTATGTTTTTATATTTAATACTCTTTCATACTAAGTGATATGTTAGAGCAATGGAGTTGGTCACATTGTCGTGTGATCTTGGCAACAGTGTACTCATTATTCCTTAGTCGATAGTTGATGTTCAACCTTGTTGTAATTTATTTGTTGTTGGGTCTACAATGTAACTTACTTTTAAAGTTAAACTTGAATTTTGAAACTGACTTTTCCGCCGCCAACTGCCTACTGTATATAAGGAGCTGTGGATGTAGAAGTCCATTAAAAAGTAAGGGTACATAATAAGAAAGCAATACTAATGGATTCCACGAATATTATCTCTTTGATAAAAATTTCCCTATGTAACGCAAAGAGTGAAAACGTAACTGACTATACCGGGACTCGAATCTGAGACTTCCGACATATCCTGCCTAGGTCAAAACCCCCACACTCAAGAAATGTCAAAACGCCCACACAATCGGTCATAGCTCCCACACAAATGGACAAAACAGCCACACATAGCAACGGTCATAATCCCTACATAAATGGACAAAACTCCCACTCAAATGGTAAAACTCCCACATGCAGAAATTGTCACAACTGCCACACAAATGGACAAAACCCCCACACAATCGGACAAATCCCCCACACTCTGAAATGACCGTGATTGCATGTCTTTGTTGCGGCTCTTTATGACGCCCACTTTAGTGTTTCTGTCATTAGAAAACAGTGCAAGAAGAATAGTTGCAACATCAGTTTAAGTGGAATAAAAAATATTATTAAAAGTACAAGGGCAAGACATGCAACCAGGATCATTTCAGAGTGTGGGAGATTTGTCCGATTGTGTGGGGGTTTTGTCCATTTGTGTGGCAGTTGTGACAATTTCTGCATGTGAGAGTTTTGTCCATTTGTGTGGGGATTTTGTCCATTTATGTGGGGATTGTGACCGTTGCTATGTGTGGGAGTTTTGTCCATTTGTGTGGGAGTTATGACCGTTGGAGGTTATGACCGATTACCAGTGTGGGAGGTTTTGGCTGTGGGAGTTATGACCGTTCGTGCATTTGGGAGATTTGTCCGTTTGTGTGGGAGTTATGACCGATTGTGTGGGCGTTTTGACATTTCTTGAGTGTGGGAGTTGGCTGTGGGGGTTATGACCGTTCGTATATTTGGGAGATTTGTCCATTTGTGTGGGGGTTATGACCGTTTGTGTGGGCGTTTTGACATTTCTTGAGTGTGGGGGTTTTGGCTGTGGGAGTTTTGACCTGTTCCCATTCTGCCGATACGTTAATCACTACGCTACTCAGTCCTTTTCCCAGAACAGCCTCTCGTTCTCCAAGTCGGTGCTCTCATCTCGAACCACGTGGGTTGTACCACAAGCCCCCTGTTGTGATTGGACAGTCCTGTGTCCATATACCGAGCACTTAATGACGGTTGTCATTTCATATAGACTAATAAAAGAAGGATACAACCGATTTTTTTAATTTTACAAACCAAATCCTCTATAAGTGGAATTCTAATGCAAAAAAGATTAACGAACTAACGAACTCTGGGAAGCGAACTAGGTGTGGCTTAGTGGTTAACTCATCGCCACGGTATGCCAGAGGTCCCGGGGATCGAGTATCAGTCTAGTCAATCACATTTTCACTCTTTGCGTTAGAATTCGCACCTATAGAGGAGTTGGTATGTAAAATAAAAACATTCTGTGTTTCATTCTTTCAATGGTATGTAGTTCGTAAAACAGTTTAAAGTGCTAAAATACGAGGGCCATCCGGAAAGTGGTACCCGTTTGCGCCGCACGAAGCGCTGACGACTCGGGGAGCCGCTGGGCAAGGTCAGACCGCGTCAGTGGCTTGTCTGCGTGCTCTGTGCGAGGTTGCGTGACGCTAGCAGTGCCTGTGTTGTGTCTGTGCTCATTTATAATGATTAAACGAATTGAGAACCCCGCCAGTTGTGAAGTGAGGGCCGTGATTAAACTTTTTAATTCACGAAACGTTCGACCTTGTGAAATTCATCGCCAATTAAAGGAGGTGTATGGAAACAGTGTGATGGACGAGTCGTCTGTTCGGCGCTGGTGTCGCAACTTCAACCTGGGGAGGGGGAGTACACACGACGAGGAGCGTTCAGGGAGACCATCTAACATTACAGACGAACTGCAGAGGTCAGTAGACGAATGCGTGAGGAACGATCGGCGCGTCACAATTGATGAACTCTGTGAACATTTTCCTAATGTGTCTCGAACAATTGTTCATGAAATTGCCAAAGACCATCTGCGTGACTACATATCTCAATGCGCTGGCGGCGGAGGACTACGACGCTGGAATACAAAAACTCGTCACACGGTATGACAAATGCCTCAATTTGCTTGGTGATTATGTGGAGAAGTAGTGTAAAGTATGCTCTTTCCAATAAAAATGTGTATATTTGTTAATATGTACTACTGTATCTTTATTGCACAAACGGGTACCACTTTCCGGATGGACCTCGTACATTACAGTAAAGAGACTGTTTCACTGTATAAAACAATGACAAATATATGAATATCAGTTATAATCTGATATATTACTTTTTCGCAATAAACGTAACTGCTCCATTATTTACCGATCTTAAAAGATTGTTTTCTTGCACTTCACCAACCTGGTATAGTGCCTTCAATAAGAACTCTTAAGCAGCTTCTTATTTAGCAATGCATTATTTGATCCTGCCGTCATCACCTTATCTTCTTACACAAACTTGACGTTCGGTAGAAGTAGTTGAATGTGTATCTGTTGGTGAATACATAGTGGTTATTAAACAAATCAACTTATAAATACAATTATGAACAATAATTAAGTTTCTTTCACATACTCTCAAGAGTTAAACTAAATTTTACCTTGATATATAACTTCATTGACCTTATAGCTATTTATTCTCTTAACCTGTATAAAATTATTTGGTCTTTACACCTAATATTCTGCTCTCTATTGTGTGATTTCAGCAAAAGACTGGAAATATCGTCACCGAAGGCAGCATAAACGAAGAGACTAGATCCAGGAAATGGTAATATTTTATATAGTACTACCTATTTTTACTGAAATTATACAATACCACATTTTACAACTTTTCTGAACAATTGGACATAAAGCCACTAAATTTAATGTATGATGTATATTTGATACAAATATTGCATTCATTTGTAAGATTTTAGATACTTCCGATTTGAAGTGTTGGGGCAAGGGGTGGTTTTAATTTTATTACTCTTTTCTATAAAAGTTGCACATAAAACCAAGAAAGTTGCTGTATTCGTGCCTTTCAATGCGTAGAATATAAATATCTTATTTCCATGTCCAAATTTCAAAATTCCACAACAAGGCGTGGAAATGGAAGAATAAATGGATTTTGCATGTTTCTCTAAATCGTGTTATATAAGATAGGTTCATAGAAAATATTTGAAAGGTGTGTATATATGAACTCCTTTTCCTCCTTGTGATGCATATTTGAATTGACATGTAATGATAAAAACTAGATCAATCCAATTGTTAACTACGTTGAACAATTCATTGTAAACAGTTCGGCCATTTTGTCATATTCTTCATTTTATGACTACAAAATAGGAAATTAAAATATTTTTTAAAAAATCACCTTTTAGAAGCAGAATTTTCGAAATTCCTGGGATACGTGTCCCAATTATTTTGTAATAAAGAGTTCATATACCGATTTTCATGACAATTATTGACAATTATAATTTTTAAAACTGTAGTAACTTTGTAATTTCTCTACTTCATAGTAATTAGTTTTAAATATATTCATATGGAATTTTTAAGTGCTCATTTCGTACTGTTGTTAATAAACCGAGAATTGGAATTACATAGTCCGTAAAATAAGCCTTTGTTTTTACAACGAAAAATAAAAACTTAAAGTCACACAAATTTCTTCATTTTTAAAAACGTAAATTGTCCATTGTTAAAATTTGCGTTAGTCATTTCAATCCAAAATAGGAGAGCGTAGCAAAATAAATATTTCTGGGCCAGTGCTATGAAGTTATTATATTATGAAAATTTCTATTTTCCGAAATGAGATATACAGAGGTCACGTATTTCAAATGTCACAACGTCGAACAATTCCGTAATAATTGTTAAGTATTCCAGTTTTTCCAGGTCCTAATGATCTATTTTCCGAAAAGTAAACTTGAATCTCGCATTGTGAAAGCTCATTGAGGCGCTGTCTTTACACATGTAATATAATGCCAAAATGTATGAGGTGTAATTCTACGGCCAGTCTCACTGAAACATTATTCAGTTCTACGGCCATTACAGTGTGTTCACGAAAACGTAATAGACACCGAAACGGAAACATCAGAGTTTCCAGGAAACCCTCATCATCGAACTTTAACTGAATGTAAGGTCGTAAGAAATCGTTTGTCACGAAGGAACGTAAGCTATTTTTCGTTGTGAAGACAAGTAAACTTCCCGCAAACCTATGCTACATTTTATAAATTTATTTCGATAAAGGAGCAAATGCTACGCAGATTAGGAAAAGTAATTTAATATCGAAAATGAAGATAGAAAGAATCTTTTTTAACCATTAAATATAAAGTCGGAAGATATTTTCTATAAGGTTTCTTTTGGATACATAGAATAGAAATACGTAGATTTGACATTACTTGTTCGAAGTCACGGAATTTCCGTCGTAGGAGTGAAGTAGAGAAATTTAACACCATGTACCATGCTTGTTCTGAACCGCTGATATAGAGATTTAGTTGCATGAATTTTGGAAGTTACATCCCAAAGACCTGGAAAAACTGGAATACTTAACAATTATTACGGAATTGTTCGACGTTGTGACATTTGAAATACGTGACCTCTGTATATCTCATTCATTTGCGCAAACTGCGTATGGCAGACAGGGCGTGTTCTTTTGAACTCCTGGATATAGTGCCGACTTTAGAGTTGAGATTACCATACCTGTAGTGAATTTTCTGACTTATTTTTTCAAGCTGGAATTCAGAGAGTTTCATAAGTTTAAGGTATTTTCAGTGCCGTAACTAAGAGCCCACAGTGCGGGGGGGGGGGGGGGGTGCACAGCAAAACCGAACCCCATTTAGATTTTAAAGATTAACTGTATGATGTTACGATATTAAAATCCACTTTTCACGTTTCATATTAATTCGCACTTTTTCCTCAATATTGTTCTAGTCAATTAAAAGGGAAGAGGGGAGTACTGAAATAATAAAAGATTTCACAATCTTATATATAAAAACGAATGTTAGTTTGTTTGTCCGGTTTATAAATCCATCATTGGCTTGCCATACTTGTAAGTAACTGTATTAAAAGCAAAAAAGTGTGCAAAAGAAAGTAAACTAGTTATAATTTTTTCCTTATAGGGAGGAGGAGGGTTCAAAAAGAAAGATGGGATTTTTAATTGATGCCAAAAATAGTGTATTTCAAGAGCACCTCATATTAGGAAAATGAAATTTAATATGCATATGTAAACTCATTTTTAAAAACAAGTTGACACAGACATTTGACACTTTTTATTATTATTATTATTATTATTATTATTATTATTATTATTATTATTATTATTATTATTATTATTATTATTATTATTAAGAAATTGCCTGGGTAAGACATCCCAAGTACTCTTAGGAACTGGAAACGGGTAACATGTAAAAATAATCGAAAACTACCAGTATTAGCGTCGAATCTATAGTTTTCGGGGTCATTCAGATGAATACTGGCACTGCCGATGACGTGTAGGACCCAAGTTCAGATTCAGACAACATGGGAGATGAGAAGGGGTGAAAACTAAAATGTCAAAAATGACCGAGATTAGTATCTAATCCATAGTTTTCGGGGTCACTTAGCTTATTCGTGTCAGTCCAGGTACGTAGCCACGATTTCGTAATGGGAAGGGGGAGGTTCATGACATGAAATACTGTGATTATCACACCAGGGGCTCGATCAATAACACTAAACTATTTTACTGGTAACGTATATGCGTTTGTTACGACAATAAAATGAGGATATGTTCGTAAATATTTTAATAACAAACTATAAAGAAATCTCGAGTAAAATAAAAAAAAAAAGTATTGGAAAAAAATTACAATATCTACGTTCCTTCCTCTGTTCATTCAAATATAACAGGTCTTCCTTTGATTATGACCTCAATTATTATAAAAAGGACATAACTACTGTTATGAAGAGAACATAACCAATATTGTCTTGTACAATATTTTACAATATCTGCGTTCCTTTCTCTGTTGAATCAAATGTTAACAGAACTTTCTTTACACATAACTTTTTGTTTTTATTCCGTCAACTACTGTCTGTTCCAAATGACAAATTAAAGGAGCAGTAGAAAACTGTTTCTGAAATAAAATGTTTGAAACTGCAGAGAAGCGATGACGAAAAATTATGATAATATATGCCCACAGTATTATAGAACGGCACTATGTCTTCGAAAGCTTGAAATTTCCCTGACTAATAGCAGAAATTCTGAGAATTCCGTAACTTTTCTAGAAATTTCAAATCCCATGACTTTTCCAGGGCATCCCGCTCATTTGCCACCATGTATTGCAAGTAATTTGGCTAATGCGTTCCTCGTAAGGCCGGAGTGGAGAGAAAACAGTGAGAAGGACACATGCGTTTCCTCATCACCATCCCGTTTCCTCCACACAAAGTTCCTAATAAGAAAGAGTAACCAAACGCTTGCTGTAGCTTTCTATTTTTAACGCTAATTTTTCTTTTTCTGTTTTTTTTCTTTATTCATCCTTTTTTTCATTTCTGGTTTCGAAGGGGGGGTCCGGACCCCCCCCCCCTCTGGCTACGTGTTTGTGTCAGTCCGATGACGTTTAAGCCCAAGTTTAGTTAAGAACGTGCATGTCAGCTGCCTCGGGAATTAATAGAGACAACTTCAAAGGCTTTGGTTATTGTTATTTATTCTACTCAGTTCTGTATTTTTAAATGTTGTGCACTCTTTCCGTGTGAAGTCGGCTTTTTCTGCTAATATTCATTAATTTTAACCTGAAAGTAAATTACATTTCTTTCCTTGTTTGGTAACAGAATAAAATCAAGCTGGTCATAATAATAATAATAATACACTATTGTACGGTAGTTCCACTTAACAGAACCCTGATTAACGGAATTTCCGGGTTAACTGAATAAAGAAGCCTATACTAGTGTAGACTTTTACAGGGCTCATTGTGAGTCACTTTTTAAACTAAAAGTTACTTTTTTTTCAAGTTCGTCACAAAAAGTTACTTTTTGTTTCAAATTTGTCACTAAAAGTTACTTTTTGAGGAGGTAAAATGACTTTTTCGTGTGATTTGTGCTTTGCATTGGCAGTTTTCTAAGAAAAATATAAAAATAAATGTAAAAAGACATAAACTTGTTACTCATTACTCTTCTGAAAGCTTCAGTACTTGCTGCCACATGTGAAACAGTCAGCTTTATTTTCACTTCGACTTTTATTCTTTCTAAATAAAGCACAGTGGATGGTTGGTGGATGCTTAAGCTCTAATGGTGGAGCTGAGAACCCTTCTGTGTCTATTCTTTCTTCTATCATAATAGTCTTTTAGTTTTCTCTCGTAATAGTTAACGCACCGCTCAATGTTGTGTGTGTGTGTTTGTGTGGTTCATCACGTTCGTCTTGTGTTATGCTTCTTGTATGTTCCTCTTAAGAGTAGGTAATGAATTTTAATATTTCATGGCTTTGAGAACTCTCAATGCTAAGTTAAATATAATGTTTGGGATGAAGAAATTCGGAGATAGACCAGAACTAGTTTCACTTACTCAGAAGCTTCTTACATCTGCTAAGTCTGCTTACCGTAAGTACTAAGCATACTTAGAAAACCTAAGATAGGAGGAAGCTCAAAAAGAAGTAAAGAAGAAAAGATTAAAAAAAACAACAAACAAAGAGAGAGGTAATGGAGAAATTGACAAAGGAAAAAAGGGGCATGATGAGATTTTGATCACTTTTTCGTGTGCTTTTGGTCACTTTTCCGTGTGCTTTTGGTCACTTTTCAACTATTTACAAGAGACCAGACCACTATGAGCCCTGCTTTTATTTACAAACATCAACAATGTATACAATATTTGTTTTAAACTAACATTTATTTATCAAAGAGTAAGTTCATTATTACGATGCGTGGGATACACTCCCTCATCCCTATCCGTTTGTAGCAAATGTACTGCAAAGGGTCAAGAGACAGCTGCCAATTGAGATTTGTATACAGATATACAGCATATATAAAATGAACCTTTTATTCCGGTGCAACCGAATCAATCGAAGAATGATTCATATAATTCTTGAAAAACTAACAAGTTGAGTAGTACGAACCATTACAACGTTTGGTGGACTCGTTGTCTTACTTTGTCGCATTTCAAAAGATATTAAGACACAGACTCTCTTTTGGCTGTAAGTCGTAGTGGCAAAATTTATCATCTAGGAGCTGTACACTAAAGACACATAGAAGAAAAAATACAGAGGATGAAGACTTGAAACTTATTTTTTAAAAAAAAGCCTGTATTGCTAGTAGATTAGTGGTAAATAGTAAGGTAATGTTTCAAGTGTCTGTAAGCCTAATCAGTTTTGTGCATTGTTTCTTTCATCGTAATTTGACTTTATTTTGCATTGCGATGAAATGTTATTTTGGCGGAAGTAATATTATCTTGTTTTCAATTTTCAGGAATATTGAGTTTTCGTCGGTGATGGAATTCTATAATAGACAATAAAATGTGGTTAAGGTATTACGCTTACTGGATTCAACTGTAAGCAATGGGTAACTTACTGTGATAAATGTTATGAAAAATTACTTTAGCTCAAAGGAAAGATGAATATACATATAATATTCTTTTTATGAAACAAGTTATACGTATTTAAGAATTTTAGTATATATTTGAGAATTTGAGACAGTTATAAACTCAAAGCTGTAGACTAGAAATATTGCTTTGAAAATTTAAGCAATTCTTTTGTTTCGTACACATTACTAGTTGAAAAATAAAATAAAAAAGAATTCCGTGACATGAAGAAATATGTTCTCTGCATGTTTGAACTGCGTATGTGGCAGTTATTATCAAGGATATAAGAACAAAAGAAAAATATAGTAAGGAAAAACTGTATGTAAGTGAAGGATTTTTACATTATATTCATGCCTTCTTTGTCACGGTGAAATTAGGGCTCATATAGCCGTGTCTTGAATCGTTTAAATTTTGAATAGATTTCCATAGTTAATCATTAAGAGTCTTCATCCCGGCGAAATTAAAATGCCGCTAATTTTACAGTAATTATGTGATATCTTCAAATAGATAAAAGATAATTGAAATATGGAACAAGAGCGCCCTAGACAATATTATTTTGCATGAGGTACCGTTACCACAAGTCACCTAGTAGCTTTCCGTTTTCAGCCGTTTAGAAACGCGAAAATAAATGCCGATTTTCAAAATGGCTCGAAATCGAAAGCAGATAAGTGAGTCGTGATAACGGTTTCTCATGTAAAATAATATTGTCTAGGGCGCTCTTGTTCCACATTTCGATTATCTTTTATCTATTTGAAGATATCACATAATTACTGTAAAATTAGCGGTATTTTAATTTCGCCGGGATGAAGACTCTTAAAATGTGAGGATTATGATTTTACTCATTCCTTTGACATGGTTGGTTAATATTCCTTGGTATGTAAACACACTTACATAATGTATACGTGAAGTAATGGTGACGAGCTTTGGAACAGAGTTTAATGAAGACAGAATTAACTAACAAATCTATAGAAACTCTGTTCTTTTTCAGTAAAATCTGTAAATATTTGTGGTTACTTTGGAGATATCAACACAATAATGCAGGTTTTCCATAACTGGCTGGTCCCTCGAATATCTAGGAACAGAAGTTTTTCACTGCTCCATTCTCGCGGGTAATCCATATTTTGTAATCGCAACAAAATGCACTGATACAATTACACATAAATTGAAGGAAAATTAGTGGTTAAAATCTGGTAAAGGTGGTATTTGGGTTATGCATTCTTTTCAGACAACATATCATTTAGAATAAGTCTGGTTTCCTCATCAGCTGAATGTGGAAGGTTGCTTTGTTAAACAAACGATGGTACTCGCACTTCACAAACCATCCCCTTTAGCCTAGCCAGTATAAGCGTGGGACGTAAAACTTACAAGATTTCATTTCATTTTTTTTTCTCACATCACAAATGTAATTGATGCAAACTTTGTGGTTCACAAAATACCCTAAAATATTCTTCTGAGTCGTGAACATAGTGACAGACTCGATTGATGCGGCTATTGGTCTTGTACTCAAATGAATCCGCTTTTCACAATTTCGTTCGTATACTAAAGACGTGTGAACTATATTTTTCAGTTCCGTCTGTTAATTTCTGTGCATCTGTATTAGAAAAGTGGAACTGTTTTCAATCGTACCATCATTTTACAAACCCACCCGGTGTGAAATTATTAGCGAGCAATCTGAGAAGTAATGGCAAAGGAATTAGGAAAATAAATCTGACACTTCGTGATACCCGATCAAGAGATACTGTTCATATAAATTAATGTATTAAAATTGTAAAAAGAATGTCGATAGTGTTCATTCTTAAGTTTATAAATTAGAGGCATGCTTTGTACGTGCTTAGTGTAAAATGAGGTTCTAGATACTATCACTTGATAATGTGTACAAAATTTAAGAACAACATCGTAACTGATGGTGCTTGAATTTATTCTAATAGATCTTTCTTCCCAGTGAAAGATCATATATTTTTCTTAATGTTATAAACAACTCAACAGCAGGTACTTACAACAAAGCCCTTTTTTTAATGAAAAAATAAATTAAAAAGTATTGCTATTGATAAACAAGAATATGTTTTACTTTATATAAGAAAATTATAGATAATCTGTGAGTTCAAGGAAACTTTAAATAATATTCCATTATATCATTCTTTACTTAATGTGCTTATTATTAGTGTTGTTGTCTAAAAATATGGTGCTAGTCTAAAATATTTGCATTAGGCTGAGGGAAACCGATATGCCGATTGCACAATACCCTTCAGGCTCGAGTGTCAAAGCTGTCGGATAGGTCTTTTGGCCAAGGGCCGTTGTGCCATTCAGTTTAGTTTATATAGTATGATGCTTAATAAAGTTTGTAAATAAATCAAATGAGCGCTGTTGAGTTCCTATAGTAATATGCTAGCTTCAACGAAGTCATTATTTTGTGATATTATGTAATGTGTTTATATAATTAACATGTGTATTGAGTTTATGCACTGCCATCATAATGTTATAAACATCTCGAGGCTGTGTTAAATGTTAGAGAAAGATTACTACTAATCTAACAAAAAAGATTTCTTAAATGTGATATTTTTAATGTTGCAAGTAGTGGAGATTTTTGAAGAGTATTCTGGTATTTCATTTCCAAGTCCAATGTTGTAGAAAGTGTGTAATGTAGTTATAAACTTAATACCTGTGAATTACAAGTACTACTGTAAAGATTTAGCCAATAATTTTGTATCCATACATAATACTATTGTTGTTCGATAAAAGCAGTTTTGTAAACACGTGGATTACCAAGTACACGTTATTTTGTAGGAGAGACATAACAAAGACTTGAACTCCCATCTTTAAGCTCCCATTCCCTTATTCTTATGAAAAAGTTGCAGCATAGAAGCGGACTTTTTTTTTTTTTTTTTTTTTTTTTTTACTTCGCAGTCGTTCTTCCATACCTCCGTACTATAAAAGTATAATTTTATTCCAAAGAAATGTATTAGATAACATCATTGATCATAAAATAGTAAAAGAAAATAATTTCATTCAGTTCAAATGGATATGTTGAATTTTCACAACCAACAGTAGTGCAACATCAATATATAAGTTTTAGTCGCCCCTTTTAGTCTTGAAACCAGTCTTCGGAATTAAAATAATCCAGTCATACGATGATTGTTTTAGATAAACTTGTAGCCACAATAAGACAAAAGTGCAACTGAGCACATTCAGAATTTTTAATTGTATTCGGTTCTGAAACGTCCGAATTTTGACGTAATTACGGTACCATATCCAGCTATTGAGTTTACTGTTCGCAAATAGAATATATTGAACCTCTACTAAGGCTTTTCAACAGCTAATATTTAAATATTTTTTTAGCCTATTTACAATTGAATGACCACCGTGATAATCTAGGGAAAAACAGAACATCAATCAATCAACACAGACTATTTAATTTCAGGGTTCATACAAATCAAAATACTTTAGAACCTGTTAACCAATTTAAAATAACAACTCCCAACAGTAGAATTGATAAGTATTGCGTTGTTAACAGATAAATATGGATGCAATATTTTAGAAGACAATTGTTTGATAAAAATAATTGAAGTGATTTGAGCTAAATAAACCAGCAAGCGAAAAAATTTTGAATAAAATTAAGGGAGCAAAATTATGCCTACAGGAACAAATGGAAAGCTTATGAAAGCGAACTACTTGTTTAAGCTACTGTACAGTATAATTAATGTATCAAGGCAATAGTACTTGGCACGTTTCTTCTCGTATCGTTCCCAGTCCAATCCGCTTTTTGTCAGCGGAAACGAAATGTTTTGCAGCAGAACAAACACAGACTAAGGCGAACCGAACCATTAAATGTAATCTCAGATCCACTGTCTCCTCATTTTCCAACATTAGGCGTAAATATAAATTTTGGAGGTGGTTTTGTTTCAAATTTAAAAATTATTTTTCTTCAGTACCTACAAAGAAGAATAAGCTATTTACACCATGAAACGTATAGTAAGCAGTATTATTAATAACATAAAAAAAAAAAGTGTTCTAAAATGCTACATTTTTCTCTGTAACTTAATGTTATGCGTACAAATACTTTTCATGTGAACAAATGTAAAGATATTGAGCTAGTCGCTATGGAAAATTTTGTCTTCAGCTGAATTATGATTGATGTGGGAGAATCACGCGATATGGTTGATTGTATTCATAGTTCGAAAATTATCCAGTAAACTATATTATTCGATTTTTAGGTTTTGGAAGGTATTGAAGAACTATTGTAAACCTAACAGAATAAGATTGTTATTTTTATATAGTAAGTTGTAATTTTAATCGGTAAAAAGTGTAGAAAGTTTTACTATAAAAATGTATTATTTGAAATTGTATTTTCTATGTATACCGGTATATACAAGGTGCGAATGTTGTTATGTGCATTGGAGATGTCCGCGTAATTATTTGTACCTAATTAAAGTATGAAAGGAAGATTGATTCCGTATGTTTAAGACGGAAAGTATCCTTAGCTAAATTACTATATTATTAGTATACTGATGTGACTAATAATTTGAGATAGTATTCTTAGTCATAATTAAAGAAAATAGTACTGATGACCATATTAAACAGTAATTTTAAATCTTATGCAAAGTGTGATCTATTGTTGGCATACATTAAAAAAAAAAAAAAAAAAAAAAAAACGCTAAGATTTGGAAGCACACGCTTTCTTTTAACATTTTATATTCCTTTTTAAATTTACACAGAACATACTGCGCCAGCTTTCGTAGAAAGTTTCCTAGCTTCATGAAATTTTTAATTCGCACCCTGGAAATATAGGTCATATAGTTATAAGATCCCATATTTCCTGTTACGGGGTAGCACTTCCCACTTAGTATATTTCAGTTTTAGCACAGTGTGTTTAGGTATCATGTATCTAACCATTAAATGGTAATTCTTAAAGACCATTTACAGTTTTTCGCTTTTTTTGTGTGGTAGCATTTTGTAAATAAAACAATAAATAATTTTAGATCTCATTTGTTTGTCAAGTCCCTTCTTTATTTGTTTCAAGAATGAAATAAAACAGAAATTTAAAGTTGTTGTGTTATCGTATTCCCGAGCTAAGTGGCATTGAAACCATTCTAGAACCTGTAATAGATAAAATAATTTCTGATCCAAATGTATTCAATTGATAGATGATTTCAAAGGCAACTTACGTCACAAGCAGTAGTGTCAAAACTTGTGTTTAAAAGCAGCCTATACACTACGTGGTTTATTTTTATTTATTTTTTTTTTCAATCAACAACGTACTGAATATTTTGTTTTGACTCTGAATACATGAGTCAACAACATCTATTAAATATAAAATAACGCAATGTCAAAATCGTCAAGATAAACGGTGCTTAACTTTCCTTTTAAATCATTTATTCAATTATAGGTCCGAGCATTAAATAATTGAAGGGCAGACCGAGAGAGGGGGCCAAGACACAAAAACTAAATTCCGAGAAATCAAAGGGTAAAGTTTAGGACAAATAACTGCAAATTTTCCCCTGTGAAGTGGTTCTTTTATTTCTGCATATAACTCTACAGATATCTGTACAACTTTTAACCTGTAATACATATGTAAAGTGTGTTCTATTAAGAGTAATAAACAAATTGTCCGTGTTATGGTCTGATTTCAGTAGAATGGGTGGTACACTGGTGGAATAAATGGCATCATTTTTATCAGATCAATATACTTCAGATAGTTGATATTCTTACCATCATTAAAGTTGATCTTCCATCCATCCAAGCTGTCCAACAGAGGCCATAGATCATCCGTAGCGGACACCCTGTGCCTGGATGTTTCTGGAACACACGAAGTTTCTTCCATACCTCAACTGATGAGTAGGTACATTTAACCAAGATGAACCCAGGTTCAGTAGCCGATACTCTGACAGCCGTCACCTTTTGCATTTTCACCTTACTGCCACTTTCATCTACTGTGTCTTTGAATAACACTGGAAATGGATTGTATATCTTTCATATCAGATGACATGCGTATTACATGAAATAGATCCTGCACTCTGGCTCATTCAACAAGATCGTACCACTGTTCAAGCATGTATATATGACTTGTTTTCCTTATTTTTTTCTCGATAACTACCCAATCAGCATCACACGCAATAAAGGTGTGGCTTACAACCAGGTAGTGGTAACATATTTCTTCAAAATTGTGTGAATGAACCAGAATGTAATCCAACAAGAAAATGGTGATGCTCTTGTTTTGTTCAAAGCAGCAGTCCGAAAAGAAACATAGCTCTATCTTGTGTAGAACATGGCCCGGATTCAAAAGAAATTCCAGCAAGCAGAAACCGCGAGATGCTACTGTTTCTAGCCACATACACATAGTGATGTGGGTGGAAAATTTTCCGTTCTAAAAAAATATCAGCAATCAAGTAACAATTCCTCAGTGGTCATAAAATTGATTAAATTTATGCTTAGAAATGTTAAAAAGTGAAAGATCGTTTAAAGAATCTGAAAATTTTCATGGCTTAGACAATTTTCAGTACTATGTAGAACAAGTGAAACAATTTTTCATGAATCGAAAAGTTGTCTGTCCTGTATGGAAAAATTGAAAAACTTTATGTATCGGAAAATTTTCATCATTTTGAAGCAAAAAGTAAATCGGAAAATTTTATAGCTCTGTGGAAACAAGTGAGAGGAATTTTCATAGATCGGAAAATTTTCATTGCGATGTAGAAACAAGTAGAAAAAAACTTTTCGTAAGCTGGACAATTTTGGATATTGTGTATAGTGATATTAGGTGGAAATTTTTCCACTATTTTTAACTGCACATTGAGCTACAATGTTGAATTCTTGTAGAGGAAAATTAGTCAGCAAAATTTTCCAATTAGCTTCGGGAACCGGAAAGTTTTCTAATATTTCAAGTTGGGAAGTAAAAATTTACATAATGTTTCTCTCTTTCTCTCTCTCTCTCTCTCTGCGAGTTCCTTCGTTGCTAAGTGGTTAGCACACGCACCTTTGGCATGGGAGACCTGGCTTCGATTCCCGACGGAAGCTCATGTGGTTCAGATTCCACGTCAATCAGTAGGTAACGTCTCATATAACCTCGCTACTGAAAGAGACGTTAAACTCAATTCAACTCTCTCTCTCTCTCTCTCTCTCTCTCTCTCTGTGTGTGTGTGTAAAGTACAGGGAACATACATCGAGTTCGTAAAGTACAAATATCCCGTTCTGTTATTTAAAATTTAAATTTATTAAAAGTGATGAATATTTTCCGATTCATAAAAACATTCTCTACTTATTCCTACATTGTTGCTTAGCCGTAAAATTTATTGGTAATAAATATTGCCTAAAAAAGTTTCATGAAGTGAAAATCTAATGATTCTTCATTTCTTCAAAAAGGTTTCAAAAAATTCAATGCATTCTTCCCGCAGAATCCACCTTTGATCTCACAAAATTATATTTCGTCAGTTTAATACGCGTAACACGAAGTTTTCTCATAGCTTTACTACTTTTCTAGATTTACTTAATGCAACATTTATAAATAAGTAGAGATAATATAAAGTGCCTACTGTAAATTTTTGACTACCCAAAACTTGTAATTTAAGTAACTCATGAAAACAAATAATGACCATTTTCTGAAGAAAGAAAAAAAAAAAAAACATTTATTTATTCATATATTCATTCAGAAGAGAAAGTGAAATATAACTAATAAGGAAGCTGATTTGTGTAATTGTTCTTTCAATAAAATAATAAAAGAAACGTAAAAAGCTGCACTGTTAGCTTGCGTTCTAAAAGCAACAAGAAATTTTATTTTAATTTACAAAATAAAAAAATATATATCTTTTCTTTTATAGATATATACTTGTTCTATCGAATTGAAATTATTTCTAATACATTTTTATACATAATAATGGTAGTTTTACAATAAAAATATCTGCTCTAAGATGTTGATTATATAAAATTCCAATATTGAAATTATGAATTACGACGTTAAACACAATAAAATCAAAGCATTTCTTCTTATTCTCTGTTACAAAAATAATCTTCATAAGGAACTTTTATGTCATTATTTCATTACATAGGCAGGCCTATATGTGAAGAAAAAGTGAAATTTTCTGCTTTTGAAATATTTGATAAATTTCTTTTCTTTTCGATTTCTTGTTACATTTTAAATATTGGAATGGGATATTTGTTCTCTATGAACTCCATATATGTTTCCTGCACTTTACACACACACACACAGAGAGAGAGAGAGACACTATGTAAATTTTTACTTCTCAACTTGAAATATTAGAAAATTTTCCGGTTCCCGAAAGCTAATTGGAAAATTATAATTTGTTGCTGTCTAACTTTCCTCTACAGGAATTGAATTTTATAGGAATATATATAATGGAAAATTTTCCACCTAACATTACTATACATAATATCCAAACTTTTCCGGCTTATGAAAAAAATTTCCACTTGTTTCTACAGAGCAATAAAACTTTCCGATTCGCAAAAAGTTGTTTTATTTTTTGCTTAAAAATGCTGAAAATTTTTCAAATCAAAAAGTTTTTCGATTTTTCCATACAGAAGAGACAATTTTTCGATTCATGAAAAATTGTTTCACTTGTTCCTACATAGTACTGAAAATTATCTGAGCCATTAAAATTTTCAGATTCTTTAAACGATCTTTCACTTTTTAACATTTCTATGCATGAATTCAATCAATTTTATGATCACTGAGGAATTGTTCCTTGATCACTGATATTTGTTTAGAACGGAAAATTTTCCAAAATATAGAAGAAAACTTTCCACCTCACATCACGGCTAAGTAACGATGTAGGCATGAGTGGAGTATATTTTTATGAATCGGAAAATTTTCCGGAAGATTTTCATCACTGGTTGTCATCTAAATTCATACAATGATACGCACTCATCTCAAGATTTTTCACTTCATGATGTAGAGGCAGGAGTTATTCTTGACCCCCGTAGCTCACTTTAGGAACAATTCGTCAGGAAAAATAATATATAGCAATAACTGCATACACATGACTGGCGATAGTTCGTGTTGGCCCCTTCGCGATTCTCCGCGACGAATCGAAGAAGCACGGAGCAAAATTAAATTCTCGCTGGTACGCGGTGGTAACTTCAACACTCCGACTCTAGATATCTCTTTCGACTCGACGAAACCCTGAAGCTAGTGGCACACTAGCGTCAGTCCTTCGACGCGTCGCTATAGCGATGATCGACATTTACCGGCAAGTGGGCCACTAGGTGTTGGCGACGTTTATGGCATGGGGTGTATATCTATATCTATCTATCTATCTATCTATCTATGTATATATATATATATATATATATATATATATATATATATATATATATATATATATATATATATATATATATATATGTGTGTGTACGAAAATACATATATTAGTGTTAAATCTATAGTTCTTGGGGTCGCCGAGATGAACAGTGACACATTTGATGCAGTTTAAATCCAAATTCAGCCCCGCATCTTGGAGGAGGAGGAAAGGGAAATACATAAAACGATCAAAAATAACCCATATTAGTGTTTAATGCATAGTTTCCGAGGTCGTTGACATGACTGGTGACACTTCCGATACCATTTAAAACCAAATTCAGCCCCGCAACTGAATTGGGGAAGTTAATAAAATGATCGAAAATGACCAATATTAGTGTCGAATCCATGGTTTTCAGGGTCTCCGAGATGATCAATGATCTTTCCGATGCCGTTTAAATCGACGCCATTAAAAATGAAAACATCATATTTCACGGGTACTAAACACATGAGATACGGAGTTGTGCATTTAAATTTTCACTTCACCTAGCGAAGCAGGTAATATATGCTAGTAGCTAATAAACATAAAATATAAGTAAAGTCATTGGAGAATGTTTTACACTAGTAGTGTTATACGCAAAACATTTAGCTGTATAACTATAAATATGAATAGATATAGATAAATATACCAGGGGTGCCCACAAGGGGGGGGCTATGACGCAAACTGCGTCATTGAAATATTTGGGGGGGTTAAAATCTATATAAATATGCTTGAGGGTGTGTAAAAATTAATCGAAAAGATTTTTTTTCATGGAAGAACACCTACGGATAGACCATTGAGGGGGGGGGTGCGTCATGGACATAAGGGTGGGTGGGCACCGCTGAATATACAGGGTCTAACAAAACTCCATCACCTTAGTTATGGGTACAGTTACGAAAATATATAGAGAGCAGAATTGTTGCATATAATAGGTTTTAATTTTAAAGTGTTGGAAATTTTCAAGTTAGAACAACAGTATTGGCTCTATACTGATATTTGCCCCAAAATGGTAATTGAAAAAGTAACCTTACCAGTCATGTTACAATAGAAGCATTAGTTTACGCAATGATTGAACGGAAAGCAAGCGAAAGTTATGCCTTGGAAAGAAACAAGAACACTACGAATCTCGATTACAATCATTATCGTCGTGGGTTGGAGGGGCGGGCGGGATAGGGGAGATGAAATTTGCAACGAGTTGAAGGTTGGTTGTGAGAGTCGTTTAAGATACGAAATACATAATTAAACATCTAATACTGTTACTTATAAAGTTTCCTGGGCAGACTATACATGTTACTGAGAATAAATTTACGTAGCTCATGGACGTACACTATACACTTCCAAACGCAACACTCTTGGGCACTACTGTAACAGGTGTTCAAACTGGTTTCCCTCCTACTGGTAGTACATGTGGATACGGTGTTGTATACTACCACACACACGCCGCAGTGTTTGCGGTGTTGTTTCTCTACACACGTGCCTGATATTCTCTTTCAGATAATTCACGGTTCTGAGTCTAGTTCAATGAAAGTCTAGTGGAGTTAGGTCAGGTGACTTAGGTGGCTATTCCACAGGACCACTGCGACCAATTCGTTGACCAAGAAGTACCTCGTTTAGCTACTATCGTACTATATAGCCGTAATGTGGTGGTGCTTTATCATTTAGAAAATAAAATAAACTCCAAGGGCATGTCATCCAGATGATGTAGGTATTGCTCTGATGTTAATATGTCAGGTATTAAAATGGGACCTGATAAAACATCGCCGTATATCCTACGCCGCACATTCTTCAGTTTGATGGTGAGCTTCCACAATCATGTGGGAGTTATCACTAGTCCAGCACGCAGCGTGGTGTCTGTTAACTGTACCGTTAAGATGTAAAGTAGCTTCACCGCTGAATAGAATGTCAGTCTCTAAGTTAGGATGCTGCATTCGTGTCTGTTGGAACCATTCACAGATTTCTCTTTTGTCTGTGTCATCCCCATGTAACTCTCGTACCCAGTGTGCGAATTTGAAAATTTATATTGGGGGGATACAATTAGGCCAACTTGACGTAGAGTCTGAGAGTGGAATAATTCAAAATGAGACAATAATGCCTTACCCCCATATACACACAAATATGATATGACATCTGTAATAAATAAGGGATTTATTAATTCAATAAATATACCGACAATAACTATGTAAATATTGTTTGACATGCACACACCACACCTAACCTTTCTGAACGTGTTTAAATGTTGTACTGACTCTTGTGCCCGTAGCTCTCTAAGGTTTATTTACTTAATAATTCGGCCTGAGTGATAGCCATGATCACGAGCATATGTTAATTTTTCCGCTCATATTGAAATCGTCCACTTTGCGTTATTATACACAACCTTGCGAAAGAAAACCTACTTCAATGTTAGGAAAACTACCAAAATTATTAGTTAAACCTGACTTACTTCAAAAAGAAATACCTATTAGCCTATCGTGCGAGAAATGGATTGTTCCTGGGTCCGATTTCTAGCATCATGGTCAAATCGAAAGCCAAATATTTAAAAACTCTCAATTCAAATTTCGAGCTTGCGCTTCTACCGTACTTCTCGCTAATGTTGCGCTCTCCATTTTTTTTCAAATACCGATTACATGACGAAGCTCAGGAAATCAACACTTACCTAGGTATTAGACTAATCAACAATTACTTTACTGTTAGGTTACAGCTGAGTTGATTCACTATGTGCTGTTATCAAATGAAGTATAAACATTACATTGAAGTTTTCCAGACAGTATTATTGGCGTGGACAGCAAACTGTACAGCGAAAAGAAAGATGGAAAGTGAAGAGTTAACTTTAAAAAGCCCGCTCCAGTTGAAGTGCTTAGTTAGACACGGACAATGAATGACACGGAGAATCAGTCGTACGAGGGACGATCCAAAAGAAACCGGGCTTTCGTTCTTAAAAAAAAAAATTACATTTTTTACAAAATTCTTTCAGTCTCCTTCAAGGTACTCTCCATTAAATGCGATTCATTTCTCTCATCTTCTTTCCCACTGTTTGAAGCACCTCTGGAACTCTGGAACTTTTATATCGTCCAGTGCCCTCTGCGAAGTTCTTTTTGCAGTCTTTACACCATCAAAACATTTTCCTTTTAAATTTTGTTTAATTCTCGGAAAATGTCATCATGTTGGTCAAAAAGTTTGGATCACTTTCAATCTGATTTTTCAAGTCCTGGCTCAAATTCAAACAAATGATTTGATCCTGTGTGAACAGACGAGAAACAAACTTAGCGGCAACATGTCTCATTTGCAAAACTTCACACTGGCACGAGCTCCAACTCACTCCTGCCTGTTTTGAAATATCATCGATCATGAAACGACGATCCTCGCTGATTTTGGGGCAGATTTGTTCGATGTTTTCGTCGTTTCGAAATGATGAAGAGCACCCAGAACGAACATGATCTTCAACACTCATCTCACCACAATTAAAGCGCCCAAACCACTCAAAAAATTGTGTGCGGTTCATAGTATCCTTCTTGAAAGCCTGTTGAAACATTTGGTAAGTTTTCGTTTCCGATTTTCCAAGTAGGAAGCAAACACACTCCTTGTTCCTTTGAATCTGCCATAACGATTTCGCAGGCGGCAAACGAGAACAGTTGAGAAAAACAATAATACGATCAAACGTTAACCTCCTACGCAGACGCCGCTTGGCCAACTGATCTGGGAAGGTCTCTACTAGACCCATCTAGCAGAACTCTCTACTATACCTAGGAACGGCAGCACTCTTTTAATCCTGTTTCTTTTGGATCCTCCCTCGTATTAGCAAATGCTGAAACAAATATTATGCGCTTACTCACCTTCACTAACGTGTCTGCTCACTATGGACACATCGTCAGCATGTACGTTAACATATAGCCACGGGAGAATATATAACTCAGATTTTGAGTACAGTTTCAAAAGTTCATTTCCGTAAACTGTAAAAGGTAGTAATGTTCAGGTAATAATAGTCCGCTTCAAGTAACTATTTCAAATGACGAAAGAGATTGGATCAACTTGTTTCTGTTTCCATCAGTTGCACTAACTGCTCCCAAAAAATCTGAAAATGTAAAAAACCTTACCTCGTGGGTAAAACAAAGAGTTCGTCTTTGGTGTGATGTAGGTATTGACGCCTTAGCCTGGCATCCAACAAAGATCAGGAAATCTCTTCCAAAATAGAATGTTTCCAATCTTAAGATTGTAGAAAACAAACTTGCAGATGGTGACATCCGTGGAGCAGTCCGTCTACTAATGTCAGATGATACTGTTGCAGCCCCGGACATTTGTGTTTGAGACGCTATTGGAGAAGCATCCAGCCCACCCTGGTGAATTTACCGAATTTTCCAGATGACCCAAACAACTGTGAAGGAGTTTCGATTAATGAAGTTAAGGTAGCTATTAATGAAGCTCCTTTCTGGTAGCGCGGGAGGTCTCGATTGTCTTTGCCCTTCGATTCTCAAAGATCTCCTATCCTGTCAAGTACTTGAATCGAAGGAAAAGCTCTTAAAATCATTATGCGATCTGTTCAATTTAATTATTTCAGGAAAAGTTCCCTTGGAAGTTCGGCCATTGTTTTTCGGAGCCAAACTTACTGCTCTAAAAAAGAAATCTGGTGGAATTAGACCTATTGCCGTTGGTAACACCTGGCGCAGAATATCAGCAAAAATTATATGCTTCAGAACCCGGGAGCATTTTAAGAACTTTTTGTTTCCCCATCAACTCGGTGTTTATACTTCCAACGGAGCCGAAGCAGCTGTACATGCAACCCGGGTTTATTTTTCCTCCATTCACAATGCTCCTAAGGCTATCTTAAAGCTGGATTTTCGCAACGCATTTAACGAGCTTCGCCGGGACTCCATGTTCACTACAGTGTTGAATGAATTTCCTTCAATCTATCCATATGTTTACTAATGTTACGCTCAACCGAGTGATCTATTCTTAAGTCAAGACATTATTTCATCCCAGAGAGGAGTACAACAAGGCGATCCCTTGGGCCCAGCACTTTTTGCTGTATCAATTTATTCCTTAGTGAAATCAATCAACACTGAATTAAACATTTGGTATTTGGATGATGGAATTATCGCTGATTAACCTGAAGTAGTTCTTTCAACTCTATCACAAATAAATGAGAAGGCATCTGCACTTGGCCTATATTTGAATTTCTCAAAGTGTGAAGTTGGTTTTCTTGGGACAGACGAAGCCAATTTCGACCTATTATTATTAAAAAAAAAAAGACGAAACTGCCCCAGGAATACGTCTCCTAACTAACCAGGATGCTTGTCTTCTAGGCGCCGCTCTCACAAAGGAAGCTTTTACCAATGTCCTGTTAAGCAAAATATCGAAGTTAGAATACTTTTTGTCTTGACTCGCCTCGATTTCTGTCCATGCAGCTTTCTCTCTTCTACGTGCTTCTTTGTTGATCCCTCGTTTAAACGACTTCTTACGATGCTTTCCATCTTGGAATGAGACTCACTATTGGAGGAATATGATCATATCCTTAAAATGAGTCTGGAGTCAATTTTAAACTGCTCCTTAAGCGACAAATCTTGGATTCAAGCATCCTTGCCTGTGAGATTAGGGGGTCTTGGTATTCGGCGATCCGTGGATATGGCGATTCCTTCCTTTTTAGCGTCCTACCACGAATTTCTTCGTTTAGTCGAGGGTCTTCTTCCGCAAGATTACCACCTAGACCCAGATGGCACAGTTCAAGAAGGCTCTATCAAATGGAAAAATTTAACAGATACAGATCTTCCAGAAATTAACAAAAGAGGTTCTCAGGCATCTTGGTACACACCAATTGCAGCACATTTTCATGAACTTCTCTTACAGTCAGTTATTGCTCCAGAGGGTAAAGTCAGGATTCGTGCTGCCTCATCCCTACATGCTGGGGAATAGTTGAATGCAATACCCTCCCCACCATTGGGTCTTCATATGACTAATGAGGCATTTCGAATCTCTGTCGCCTTAAGATTAGGTTCAGATATTTGTGAGCCACATTGCTGTCCAGCTTGCGCGGATCAAGTTAACCAACGTGGCCTGCATGGCCTTTCATGCATGAAGAGCATGGGTAGACACACTAGACACTCCTCTGTGAATGATATCATTTTACGAGCCCTTACCACAGCTGGAATTCCTTCCATACGTGAACCTTCAGGATGTTGTCGTTCAGATGGTAAACGACCTGATGGCATGACATTAGTTCCTTGGTTGAAAGGCAAATCACTAGTATGGGACTTTACGTGTTCAGATACATTTGCCCATTCAAGTCTCCCTTTAGCTGTTATGAATGTTGGAGCTGTTTGCTGGTCGTAGAGAAGTAGAAAAACAAAGGAAATGTAACAACCTCCTTGATAAATTTATTTTTGCTCCAATTGCCATCGAGACTAGTGGTGCTTGGGGATCTCAAAGCCTTAATTTTATTAGAGAAGTAGGCAGACGCATTTCTGTCGTTACTGGAGATATTCGTTCAACATCTTTCCTAATTCAACGCATATCTATTGCTATTCAACGTGGCAATGTGTCGTCGGTTCTTGGCACCTTACCACATGGAAAAGAACTAGATGAGGTGTTTCTTCTCTAACACAAAGGACAACACTGAACATTTATACAATTGGAGGACATACTATACGAATAAGGTGTAATATCATTGGATGACGTAGAAAAGCAGACAGTAACACTAGATATGATGCCGTTGATAGGTGGTTTTCTACCCTTTCCTTTGGTTCGACTATCGAAATATGTTTCCTGCTGATCAGAAAACTCCAGGAAAAGATTCAAGTCGTAAGCCAGAATTAGGTACTGCGAGTAGCACGCCACGACTAGAGCCATTCAGTCATGGACAAGTATGAATAAGTCATCTTTTTTCTAGGACAAGTCTATGTATTATAAAATTATTATTTTTTTATTCATTGTTCATGATTTTATTATATTATGTGTAACAATAACAATGAAATTTAATCATTGAAAATATTAAATGGAAGGAATAAATGTAAAAATAGTCCACTTATGTTCTATTAAGTCCACTTGTTCTATTTATTGGATATTACAAATATTATGCAAACTTGCAAACTAAAATGAAATATAACAAAAATTAAAACAAGATGATAATCTTTAGAAATGTAGAGGATGATATGCCTGAGTATGATGGAAGAAGCTATTTGTTTACTTCTTGGCCAAGCGCTAAGAGCATTTGTAAATCCACATGCTACTTTATTATGTGCAATTAGTACCGTACATTCAAATTCACGAACGACGACGAACTGAAGGGATGAGGATATCGTTGCAAGTAACAACTGTAGTCATAGTAATATAATTCAACTAAGCAACGATGAAAATAGTGGAGAAATTAGAAATGACCAAAACTGAATAGTTTATATCGCTCATTTCGAAATACGGCTAGCAGATTAAACTTACAAGAAATGACAAAAATCAGTGAAATTTGGCGTTATACTAACCATGGTTTGGGGGGGAGGGAAGCGAGCATCCCCGGTGGGGATACTTCAGTTGATTTCTTTGGGGGGAACAAAATGTGATTGAGGGGGAAAATCCCCATCACCCCCCGATAATTCGCACTCTGCTCGTACCAAATGTATCTTGTAAGGATGATATTGTTCACTTGACAAAAATCTGGAGACACGTCAGCCTCTTGTACAACCTTCTATGTTGATCGTTCCGGACTAACTGTTATCTTCACAACCACATTACTGAAGATTAGGCGGTGTGGCGCAGACACGGACCTAGCAGTCCCATCGATTCAGTATGTGTAGAAAAGTGACATGGGTGCTTTCTGTAACACTCACATAGCTACGCGAGGATAAGCGAACTAGAAATGTGTAGCCAGGGATCCTCACAGGCGAGTTTGCACCCATGTGGACATCATTTTTCAATGAAAACGGTATAATAAAACTTGAGAAATCGTAAATTTGTGGAGGAGAAAGGTAAACTTACGGGAAAGAATGGTAAATTTGAGAGAGTAACCCTCAAGTCCTTCGGAAATGGGTAACCTGTGTATGGCAAGCATCGCCATGCCTCGCCGACGTCAAAGAACGCAATATGAATAGGTGACTGCGTTCGAAAATGGCCAACGGGAAGGCGGCTTCTCGTATCGTGCAGTGAAGTTGGTGCATAGCCTGGCGTCGATGCAATGGACAAATGAGAACCATACGCGGCAGCGACTGGACAGTAGAGTCCTAGTAGATTCATAGGAGGCTGTGATTAAGTGTGGAAGTGTGATTCTCGCTGCTCCACAAAGGAGCAAAAAAAAGTGGGAAAAAGTCTAAGTAGTGCGAAGTGCTTTATATCAGTGAATGCGTAAACTTTTGGTGAACACTATAGTGTAAAGCATATCGAATTTAGAACAGTGGCTCCAAGATATAAGCCCAAAACTACACGAAAATTTTCCTATTTAAATACATTGTAACAAATATACAGCATACATGTGGCAATAAGTTTCTAAAAAGTAAAAACAAACAGCTCAGCAGTTTGTGTCAGTGATCGAAGATCAACCAGTGAATGAACTTCCAAGTGCGGCTCGTTATCTAGAGCATATAGGAACATCACTCCGGTGAGTAACTTGGAAATTTTTCACTTTTCAAGCATGGAGAGGTACACCATGGGTTTTTAATCTAACTTTGGGACACTACGGCACATGGACCGAAAGGGCTAGGGACCTGAAACATTGGAGGTGGGTCTTCAACCCCCTCACTGCCCCCTATCCCCATCTCCTACCCTTCCCGAATTATAGTCGACCAAAATGACCTAAGTCTTGACCTTTGACCCTTTTTTGGAGGAATATCGGTATCCCCTCCCCCGACTTTTCTCCTTTTTTTCTCTTTTTTTTCTCTTTTTTTTTCGTTTTCCGGACTCAAAAATAAAAAAGCAGCCTCGCGTAACCCCCCAGACCAACCTACCCTTTTCAGGTCTCCCCTTTCGGAAAGTGTATCTAAAGTGTCCCTATCAAGTCTCGAGTTAATCGGTACACACACACATACACAAAAAAAACTTTTGTTCATTATAATTATTTAAGTGTACTACGAATATTTGACATTATACTACATAGTGATTTAAAAAAACTTGTACAGAGACATCTATAATAGGCTATCCGAAAATGGCGATGTATCGTTCTCCCCCGGGGACACCATCCAGAGACCAGTCTCCAATCAACCCTGCAATACGACTTACAAGAGCAGAAGAAAATGAACAAAGAAAAAGAGCACGAGAGGAGTCTACAGCATTAGAAGAGCCAACTAAGGGAAAGCCAACCGAGGATTTGGAATTCGACACAATGGGACAGCTAGACCAAGAAATGAATTACATAGAAAACTTATTGGACTGGAAAAAGATAGGGAAGTCCCACCTCGAAAAATTAAAAAAGAGAGCGGTAGTCTGGGTAAAGGATAGGGCCCAGTTACTTGGAAGGCTAGACCAAATGGAGAAAATAAATGTAAAGCTTCAAGAAAAATACGACAACCTTCAAAAAGAAAAATTAATAACAGAAATGGAAATGATGTCGGGACAAAAAGGTGGTCGCATTGAAGACAAAAAGCAAATGGAAGAATTAAGGCAAAAGAATACAAAACTAGAGAAAGAAATAGAGGAATTAAAGGATGAGAAGGCAGAAATTAAAAACGACAGAGACAGACAATATAAACGGCTTGAAACAGAAATCCAAGAAATAACGGAAAGTAGAAACGAGCTAAAGAAACAATTACAAGAAAAAACGAAACAAGTACACAAACTGCAGGATGATTACAAATATCTGGAGAAAAAATACGAACAAGTAAAGGAGGAGTTAATACAGACACAACAATCTTTTGGCAGAGAGGAGATAGCATGGGAGAAACAGAAAAATATCTACAGGGACAAGATTGAAGAATTAAGAAACAAACAGGGAACCGACACAGACGCAGTAATACACGAAATACAGGCACTAACAAAAAAGATTGAAGAAAAGCAGGAAAAGATGGAAACAGATGAGGGACAAACGTGGTCGGAAGTAGTGAGAGGGAGAAAAGTAACAGAGAAAGAAAAGAAAATCCTAGAAGTAACAGCTAAAACCAAACCTACCTTAATATTTAGACCCAACGAAGGAGAGACAGTTAAACAAACTGTTCAAAGACTAACAGAAACAATAGATCCAAGGAAGGAAAAGTTAAAAATAACTGGTATGCGTACGACAAAGGATATTGTGGTATTGGAAACCGCAACAAAAGAAGACCTAAACAGGATAAAGGATAAAGAACAAATAAAAAGAGATTTCAAGTTTGAGGAAAGTAGGAAACGAAACCCATTGATGATAGTGTATGGCGTACCGGCTGAAATAAAAGACAACGACCTCATAGAAGCTATCATCCAACAGAACTTTGAGGAGGAAGAATTAGCGGAAGCCCAGAGCATAAAGGCAAGATTTAGAGCTGGTAAGAGAGGGCAAAAGAAATGCCACCTGGTTATAGAGGTCACACCAAACATAAGGAAAATGTTGATTAATAAAGATCGCATATATATCGATTATGAATCACATAAAGTTAAAGATTTCATTGTGGTACCACAATGTTACACGTGCCAAGAATTTGGCCACATCACGAAATATTGCGAAAGCAAGGACAAAGTACGATGCAGATACTGCGGATCCCTTCGCCACAAAAGTGAAGACTGTGAAGATAAAGGCAAAAAGGTATGCATTCCATGTAAACTCAGACACAAAATATGCCAAACTCCAAATACGGAGGAATGTGTTTCATATCGGGTAGCGCGTGAAAGGATAATCAGCAAAATAAATTATGGATAAAGGACACAAAGAAGTATGCAAGAAAAAGAAAAACAAATCACCAAGCAAGGCCAAAAGGGACAAAAAACGTTTGGAGGAATTTTTGGATAGAAAAAGAAGAGCTATGGCATCTACAAAGGATAAATGTATACAAACTGAAATAGAAAATGATAATAATACTATTAAGAAACCACCTGACATATATTGTAAGAAAAAAGACAAAGGAACTATTCCAGATCCAGCAGCAGAAGAGAAAATAACACTTAAGATAAATTTTGTGAATGGCGAGCAGAAATATCTATTTCCAATCAAAGAAGAACCAATTCAAGATAACAAAATTACATCAACTCAATCTCCGAAAGAAGGAGAAAATACGAAACCAATTTTGATGGAACCAAGACAATTATATGATAATATGAGCCATCAATATAGATTAGCCAAATTGGAGGACAAGAACATTCTTAGTGTGGCATTTCGACAAGTAATTAGAGATCTACATGACAAGGGACGGACGATAACATACCCTACGCTAGAAGAAATCGATAGAATAGAACTGAGAACATACGATCTTCCCGCTAATGGATGGGAGTTAGTAGATCTAATAAATGAAGTATATGAGAGAAGAGGTATACACTGGGAATTAGAGAATGTATACAAACAGATGGTGAACGCCCACGGCAGAATTTGTTTCGACTACAGCAAAACTGGTATGGACGCCTTTGTATACACCAAACATGCTTAACAGCCTACTAACATTAAAAATTGCACAAAACAACTCGCACAGGTCGAAACTCGCGACAATGGAAGCAAGAAGATTTGTGGAAACAACAAATATCGATTTAATCGCTCTACAAGAACCATATACTTACAATAACAGATTAGTAGCTTTCCCAGCATCAGCGAGAATAATTTATGGTGGTGAGGCCTCCCTAGCAGTGATTGTGGTCATGAACAAAAATCTAGAAGTATTAAAAATCTCACAATACTGTGATAATTGGACTGTATGTGTTGAAATTACACAAGGAACTGATTCAATCTGGATAATCAATTCTTATTTTCAATATAGTAAGGAAATTAAACCATTTCTAAATAAACTACAGCAAATAATCAGACAAAACCCTGGGAAAAAGATCATAATAATGTTAGATTCAAACGCCAAGAACACAGCCTGGGGTTCACCATATACCGATCAAAGAGGAGAGGAATTGGGAGATTTTATCATGCAAAACGATCTTGCGATTATAAATACTGGAAACAAGCCAACCTTCGTAGGATCAAGAGGCGAATCATTTATAGACATAACAATCAGCACAATAAACATTATGGACAAAATAGAAAATTGGATGGTTCACGATAAACAAACTACCAGTGACCACGAAGTCATAACCTTCGACGTAAAAATAGATAAAGGAAGGAATAAAGAAAGATTAAATATGAAGAAAATAGATTGGGAAGTTTTTAAAGACAAGCTAGACCTCCCTCAATTAGAACAAACAGAAGATGCTAACAATATGGTAATAAAGGTAGAAGAAGCCACAATAACCGCGATAAGAGAATCCACTCCGAAACTAGGGCAAAAAGTAGGATACGGTGGCTTTTGGAAACCAAAATTAGAAAAATTAAAAAGATTGGTAAAAGCAAGAAGAAAAAGTTATCAGGCAACCCTAGAACCGAGGCTCAAAAATATTAGGCTCCAAAATTATAGAAAGGTAAAGGACGAATATGAACAGGCGGTATTATTGGAGAAAAAACGAAGTTGGGAATTGTTTCTGGCGAAAAACATAGAAATGGATCCTTGGGGTTTTCCATATAAATTAATTATGCAAAAGATTAATCCTACAACATTATGCACAATTAAAAATGCAGATGGAACGTATACAAAAACAAGAGAAGAAACACTAGACAAATTAATGCAGAAATTTTTTCCTAAGGATACGATGGAAGATGATACAATGGGACAGATGCAGCTAAGAAGAAATCATGCAAGAGAAGCAACAGTAGTAGATGTGAACGACTCCGAATTGGTATCAAATGAAGAAGTAGAAAAAATTATAAAGAAACTAAAAACAGGTAAGGCCCCAGGTCTTGATGAAATAACAAATGAAATATATAAAAGGAATAAAGATATATGGGTCCCTTACTTAACAAGACTTTACAACATATTGTTAAAGAAACAAACATTCCCAAATGAATGGAAAATTTCGAAGTTAATTATACTACTTAAGAGCCTGGACAGAGACCCCTTAGAAATTGGTGCCTACAGACCAATATGTTTACTAAAGAACATAAGCAAAATTTATGAGAGAGTTATAGCTAATAGGATAAACAAGTATAGAAATACACAGAATGACACCCTACAATTTGGTTTTAGAGCGGGAAGATCGACTGAGGATGCACTGAATGTTTTTAAAGAACAAATACAAAATAGTAGCTACCAAAAGAAATATGCTCTAGCGTTGTTTGTTGACATCGAAGGAGCATTCGATAATTTATGGATACCAGCGTTATTAGAGAATTTGAAGAAATTAAGGCTTCCACAATATCTGCAAAACGTAATAAAAGACTATTTCCAACACAGAAAAATAGTTATACAAACAGAAATGGGAGATAAAGAAATACAAAATGAAAAGGGCTGTCCACAAGGTTCAATCTTGGGACCCCTGATGTGGGATATACAACTACAGCCTTGCCTGGAGAAAATGGCAAAGAATGAGTCAATAGATAGAATCATAGCCTTTGCTGATGATATTGTAATAATAACCTCGGCAAATTCCAGAAGAGAAATAGAAACAAAAACTAACCAAGTAGTGGAAAGTCTATATAACTGGTGCTCTGAAAATAAATTAAAGCTATCAGCGAAAAAAACTAAGTTTATGCTTTTTGGAACCAAATTAACTAGGGAACCACAAATAAAAATATTAAATCAAAAAATAAAAAGAGTAACAGAATTTAAATACTTAGGCGTAACAATAGATGAAAATTTAAACTTTGAGAAACATGTACAGTATATAGTTGAAAAAAGTAATAAAATTGCCAACAAACTAATGACAATTGGCAAAAATACATACAAGTTACCAAATAAAATATTAAAGCTATATCATGATACAATACTATGTGCGACTATGGCATATGCTTCAAGTCTATGGGTACATCGAATTTTCGAGAAGAAAAAAATTAGAGATTCCATAAATAGACCTCAAAGAAATTTACTTATAAGACTAAGTGGAGCATTTAACACAGTGCCAAATGAAGCATTATGTATACTACTAGATATAAAACCACTACATCTGGTAATACTACAAAGAGCAGCATTCTACTGGCTAAAAAAGAAAGAAAACGAAAAGCTAATGGATCTTCTTGGCAAGGCAGTAACAACAAAGAAGGAGATCGAAGAAACTATAGAAGAAATATGGAACTTAGAATGGACAAACTCAAACAAATCAAGAAGATTATGGGATATTATTCCAACAATTAATAAAAGGAAAAAGTTAAAACATCTAGATCCAAGTCCAGGTGTCATTCACTTTCTAAGTGGGCACGGCCCCTATGAAACTTACCTGTATAGAATAAAGGCCAAAGAAAATACAATCTGTGAATGCGGTGAAATTGGAACACCAGAGCACCACATCTTTTGGTGCCCTCTGACAGAAGATGTAATACCAGAAAGGGAAAATATCAGACGTAAAACTCTAATACAAATAATCGAAAACGAAAATGATTTTAACATCTTAAAGCGAATAGCAAACAGCTATTCTGAAATAAGAAGAAGAACTTATTACAATGAAAACGAATAAGCATTGCATAAATGTAAATAGAATTAGAGTGGATGTGTCTCTGAGTGCTTTGAATGAATGAAATCCTCCGGACCGAAGAAAATCTTCAGGATGGCACTGGTATTCCGTGCCCCCCGGGGGAGAGGAGCGAGTGGATCATCGCATCCCCGGTTCACACCGGATGGAACTCCGGACGCGTATGGTCTTGTGTGTGTGCGTCGCAAGTGTGCTTTTGTGTTCGTGGTCTCCGGGTTTTCGGTTTTCGGGTTTTTGGGTGTACCTCATTGCGTCATGGACGATAAGTGAAGAGGAGTGTCTCAGAGATAGTGAACTTAGTGACCGCTTCAGTCGATCTCGGCCGAAATGACGGTCCCAGCCTGGGTGTGCGGGCGGAAGGACACAACGGACCAGGATCCACACTAAGTGCTCTGAGTGGGTCCTGGACCTCAAGTCAGCACATACAGGACTGTGATATGGCATGGACACGAAACTGAGAACACTCACAGAATACTTCATGAATAACTATTAAATTAGGTCATATAAGAGTGGAAGTTATTTGAAGTGAAATGTTAGTGTAAATGTGTTCCGTGACCACAGGAGAGAACCAATCATACAGTGAAAAACCATAGTGATCTGTTTTGCTGTGAAAAGTGAAGAGGAGTGAAGTTTGATAAATAACCATACAGCATACGGGAGAGGAACCATTGTCATACGGTGAAAACCGAAGAAAGAAGATGAAGCAACACATTACTAAATAAAACTTAACCAAATAATATAACAATTTAAATAATTAATAAAGAAATATAAAATTAATTAAACAATATCATTAAACACTCATGTGGAATAACAAGAGAGAAAAAAGGATAAATAGTAACCTAACTAATAAATATATTAATACATGTTAATAAATAATATAATAAACCATTAAACAAGAATAGGAAACCATAATTGCAATTTAAAAAAAATAAAAATTAGAAACTAGGTAACTAAAAAACACAATAAGACTATAATCTTTTTTTTTAAAAAAAAAAATCTTAATAATTAAGAAAAGAAATCAATCAGTAGGAACCAAATGGTTAAGAACTACAGGGAAATAAAATATAAAAATAAACAAATAACAGCAAAATAGAACAGTAGATTAGGTAGATAATATAGAAAGATAAGTAGATAAGAATTAATAAAATAGAATGTATTATTCAAGTATTTTATATCATATTCCATACTATTACAGTTGTTGGATCAGGAATTGAAATACTAAGTAGTATAGTTCAGGATAGGTGCAGATAGATTTAAGCTGAGTAGCACTTTGCAAGAAAATTGTTGTTATTTTTTTTTTCTCATAGTTTATTCTTGTTGTTCTTTGTTTTTTGTTTGTTTTGTTCTTGTGCTGTGGTTCTTTTGTTCTTTCCTTTTTCCCTTTTCCCTTTCACCTTTTTCCTTTCAAACATGGATACCCAATAAAGATAAGAAAAAAAAAATGGCAATGATGATAACCCGTTCCGGTCAAAAGTTTCAGATGCCGGATCTGAAAGACGGGCCTGAGCCAAACAAAAAAAAAAAAAAAAAAAAAAAAAAAGTAGAGCTTGTAATATGATCACATCATGAAAAGACAAACAGTTTGTCCGCCGGTTAGCGTTATCCATTGTATTAGGTTGAAACCGCAGCAGTCTGATTTGCATGAAATGGTCTGTGTCGATTCGATGGCATCTGCTGAACACTGGAGTCACTTCACAAATGCCTTTACGTCCAAATCCACTAGCGCAGAACTATAAACGACTCAGGCGACAATAAGCATCATCATTGCTTTGCTGAGTACATGATGTGGTACACCATTGCATACAACACACGACTTAAAATTGCTACGCATTAAGAGCAATCTCATCAGCACCTGCTCACATCAGGGTGTTGAATACCGTTTGCATTGCATTATTTATGTATTACATACAGGTAATTCTAATTACACAGATTGCAAAATTCACACAAATATTCTAACACTCATTTCCTGTAGTCACAAAATATATTTCCAATACAACTCGCAACACCCCCATGCCGTAAGCGTCGGTGGACCACCGATGGGCAACTAGCGATATCTCGCCAGAAATTGGCGGCCCCGCAGCGACGATCCGCGGTGGCCCCACTTCCGTTTTGAAAAGTATACCACCAGCAGCAGAGATGCGACTAAACGCTAATGAACAACAAAATTACTCCCCCAAAATATGTTAAATTGCCTATTACGCGTAATTTGTTTACATTAAGGTGAGTCTAAAAAAACAACCAAAAAAAGTACCAAGGGGTGGGCGCGAACCACGAACTTGTATTACTAGGCTTGTGCTCTTCCGACTTGGCCACGGAGGCGATGAAGAAAAGATTGCTTGTTGAGGGATAAATCGCATGGCCGGATCTACGGTAAGTGGGTGGGTAGGGGGGCATTCGGGGCATTTACCCCGGGGCGTAGCTGGTTGAGAGTATTAGGGGGAGCCATTTCGAATGCAAGATTAATGCTGGCAAGTTTGGCTCAGGCTACATGGAAAATGGTGGGATTATTGGCGGAATTAAGAAAGTGGGAGGAAACGGGAGAATCGCGAGAGAATCCACGTACACGAGTCAAATAAGAGGAATATAGGCACATTTCCAATATTTATTAATTTTGTTCATGAATTAGTTCAATGAATTTACACTTTGTCAGGTCAAAAATAAATCAACTGGTCTTATGAAAAGTGTCGAAAAGACATTTTTCCTTCCTTAGTTGTTTGGTATTACTTTTTTACGCGTAATAATTCAATTTTGTCAAATGGAATCGATTCTATTTTTATTTAATGGAAACAATAAAAGTAGCTGAATATGTTGAACATATTTTTAAGTACATTTTAGTATATAAACGTTTTAAGCTATACTATTTCACAATTAAAAAAGGAATATGAAAATTATAGAAAATCAGTCGAAACATAACATTTACCTTCAGATATTTTCTGAAGATTGGAAACTACAGATCCTAGTACTTGGCCAAGTGAAATATCAGACAAAGAAAGCTGCTATTTTGTACAAAATTTCATGGTTTTGTCACTTAATCCAGATAACAGACTTTTTTGTACAACCAGAGAAGGAAAGCGATAAACTCACCACATGTGGTGCAAAGTTCTTCCAAACGGGAAGAAAACCAAGCGGTCCTGGTTTATATATTCAAAAAATTAAAATAAACTCCTTTGTCTTCTCTGCAAGTTATTTTCTGACTTCAAACAAATTACATCTTCGTCTTCTAGTGCCATATCAAAAGTAGTAAGTTCTAGGTTTAAAGATTGGAAAAAAGTACATGAAAGAATACCAAATCATGAAAATTCAGTTTCCTGTAAGAAGGTTGTTGTGCAATGGAAGTGTCTACTGAACTCCCTCAATCTAAACAAAGGAATGAAATGTATTCGAACAGAAAGAGAGAAGTGGAAGGAGGTTTTATCGATAATTATTGATGTGGTGTTGTTTTTATAATTTTTTTTGGGTTTTTATCTGTTGTAAAAAGGCTAGGTGTCGTGCATTTCACATCAAATTCAAAATGAATTCTTTGGTTAATGCTTGTAGCTAATAGAATAAGACAAGAAATTCTTAATGAAGTACCGAAGTCTAAATACTACTCCATAATGTTTGACTTACTTCAGATGTTTCTCACACAGCAAAAGAGTCAGGTTCTATGCTATGTCACATTTCAAGAAAGTAGAGGAGGGAAATGTGAAATAAAAGAAAGCTTCATTGATTTTATTGAAGTGCTTGGAAAAACTGGCGAAAATTTTGTGGAAAATATTGTACAAAGGATAGAGAAAAATTGTCTAGATTTAGCAGAATGTAGAGTACAGTCTTACGACACTGGTGCAAATGTGGCTGGAAAATATCGTGGAGTTCAGGCAAGGATCCAATCGTTAAACAAAACTGCTCTGTTTGTGCCATACATAGCACATTCCTTGAATCTTGTAGGAGTATATGCATCGGAATCAGAACCAGAAGCTGAAAAGTGTCAGGCCCGTATTCAGGGGTGGTCTGCGGGGCCGGTCCCCCTAAATTTTTGCTGGCCTCCCTAAAATTTTCACGGTAGGCTTGCAAATGAACTATAATATGGTTGGATCGCCCCCCTAACTTCACCCGGGCCCGCCCTACATTTTTGGGCTGGCTACGGGCCTGGAAAGTGTATATTTCTTTTTTTTTTTTTTCATCGACAATAAGGCACGATATCTTTAAGAAAATGTGAAAATAACTCTCAAAGGTACTTTGAACACGAAGTGAAGTGCAAACTCAGCACTGACAGCTGTGAAGTCTGAACTGGAAAATGATCTCGCAAAATTTCATAAAATTATAACTACCTCCTCTAATTCAGAAGTCAAATCAGTTGCCAAAAACTTAATGAAATCAATCAAAGATCTGAAATTTGTAATTAATTTAATGTTTTGGCACTAAGTTTTGCATGAAATAAATCGAGTGAACAAAAATATACATAATAAGGATTTGATTTTGCAAAAGGTCTCTTGATTTGTTAAGACCTTGAACACAATCTTCTGGGTTCAGGAACCAAGAATTCGATAGATGGTTTTCGGAAGCCATGGTTATTGTTAATTTGATAGATGTGGAAGATCAGTTCACAGAAAAGCTTATCTCGAAGAATACGAGAATGCCAGGAGAGAAGGGAGAGGATAAAGCGAGAAGATTTACTGAAGACAATCGTCGTAGACAATATCCGCCTTATGCAGAGTCGTTTTGAAGTATGATTAGCGTCATACTAAAGGCCTAACTACTGCAGGAAACATATGTTAGTCGAACTCTTTAGTATGGCAGAAATCACGCGCCAGAACGACTCTGCATAAGGCCCTATTTCTTAAAAATTGTTGACCTCTTACGGAAAGAACTCTTTAGTAGAACAGGCCCAAAGAAGTAAGCAAGGGCTTCAGCTTTCTCAGAGGAAGCTCAATGTGTGAAATGTCTTCGAAGGACTTGAAAAATCGTGCGAGGATCTCACTTTGAAATACCAAGACGATTTGAATGTTGTAAAATTATGTGTAGAAGTTTAGTCTTAAAGACCAGGTTGTTATATTCTTGCCCGAGCTCAAGAAGTCCAACCCGAGGGGTATGGTTACCTACGCCTCGGTGGCTCTTAGAATTTTTCTTACCCTTCCGTGCAGTGTGGCATCTTGTGAAAAAAGTTTCAGCAAACTAAAACGCATTAAAACATACTTACTTTTAACTATGGGACAGGAAAGGCTCTAAGATTTGGCAACGTTAGTTGTAAAGAACAAGATAGCTCAATCAATCTCTTCTGAAAATATTATTGAAGACTTTGCAGAAAAGAAAGCCAGAAAAGTATTTTTGTGAGCGCACGTTACAAAACGAGAAAGGAGTTATGTAGAATATCGTTATTAATATGTACTATAAATAAAAGTATTTGTACTCTATATTTCTTGCTACATGAATTGATGTAAAATGTGTGTAACTATCTACCTTAAACTTAAGCATATAATACTAGAAGAATTATCTACGCACAAGTGGAAGACCCACACACAGAGTGATGCCAATATGCAGATACAAGGAAAAGCCAATATACACATGAGGAAAGTCAATATTGCTCGAGAAAAGCTAGTATCACAATGAAAAATGTCAATATACATAACTATCTACATAGTCTACGGGTAGAAGGCCCACACAGAGTGAAGCCAAGCATACAACTGAAAAGCCAATATACACACACAGGAGGAGTCATAAAGTAAGCCAACGAGGAAGAATTTTCTGAGCCAACAGAAGAAGAAGCTATAGATTGTCAAGTTAAGGGTTCATATTTATAGAAAAATGTTTCTAAATCAAGGATGTTATAAAATAGAGGATCTGCCCATACAAGAAAATCGTGAAGCTATACGTCACAGCTTCGCCACACCTACTCTGCCCGTTCCGCGCCACTAAAATCGCAATGTTTCGAGCCAACAATCATGGCGGAAACGAAAGTAGCCAATCAGACGTGCCAGCTCAGACGATGCTCGGTTGTTTTTTGGCTTCATTGAGTTCATAGGATGAAGATACATATGGGCAGATCCTCTATTTTACAACATGCTTGTTCTAAATAGCGTGTTGTTTATTTTTTCTTCTACAACACTAATATTACCTTCCGTAAAAATCTGTAGGACATTTCACAATAGGTCCCAATAGATGTATATAACAAAGTTTCATCTTATACAACTATGGATTTCTTACGAGGAAAATCTTGAGAATTTAGTTTTCAGCATAACAGAGTATTTTATTTTCGAAATAAATGAGCATTAACAAAAGAACCGGTTTCAGAATCTAAGCTTTAATAAATACCATAAATATTTAATATGAACAAAACTTAAACATTGCATAATGTATCAGTTAGTTTCGATTGAACGAAAAAATGTGTTTTCCAGTGTACTTTTAATACTTCTCACTTTGTAACTGTTGGATACGCTTCGTAATTGGTTTCAAGCTCATATGTGGACACAAATTTTTAGTAAATGTTATAAAAGGAGAAAGATGACAAATGATTTAAACTTTTTAAAACATATATTCTAACCTAAGGTATTGTTCCAATCCCTAACATAAGTTATTTAAACTTGGAAAGAAAGGGGCGCCAGAAAAGTGTCTTTGTCCCGGGCGCAACATTTCGTAGATCCGGCCCTGATAAATCGTTGAGGTATTTTTAATTTGGCTGCTAATCAGAGTGCTCCTGTAATTGTGTATATACGACGATAACCGTTTGGGATCAGATAAAATCCGCTCGCCAAGTAATTTTATCGCAAAATGACGCGCATCTATTTACTATATTTCATGGTTCTCCAATATTCACTTTCAAATGATCAGCGACAGTTGCCATCTAAATTCATACAATTATACGCACTCATCTCAAGATTTTTCTCTTCATGATGTAAAGGCAGGGGTTACTCTTGATCCCTGGAGCTCATTTTAGAAACAATCCCTCAGGAAAAAATAATATACAACCAGGGGCGGACTGGCAACCATAGGGCCCACCCTGCTAAACTGAAATGAGGGCCCACTGTATAAAAATGTAAAAAAAAAAAAAATGTACTTGGCATTCTTCATATGTATTACATATAAAAGTCCATCTTCCAACCCATAAATAGTATCCCATATATTCATACAAAAGCAAAACATTAATTACAAAAAATCTAAAGTAGGAACATTTTAATAGTAACTCATACAGTGTGTAATTGGCATTATCATTTTTATTGTAAACACACACACTACCGGAATTGGTGCTTTCAGTTATTTATATAGTGCTATTGTTTTTTTTATGTAATGAATTTAAATCATTTATTTAAACAAATGAGTGTCATGTTTTAGAAAACCTGACCCGAGTCATTATTCGGGTCATGAGTCGGGTCGGGTCGACGTTCAACTCGACCCGAGAAGGATTTAACCGAAACGGCGCATAAGAAAGTTGACCCGAGCCGACCCGTGGCTAGAGCAGCCCTGACCCTAGCGTAGGTGACCCGACCCGACCCGTGTCTCAAACAGGCTTGACTCGACCCCTGACCCATGAAAGCCTGATCTGATCCGTTTGAAAGCACTGCGCGGCAGCAAACAGTTCAGTTAATTTCATGTTCGCCTGTTAAAGTTGTGCAATTTCAAGTAAAAATAGCCATAAAAGATAAGCTACAATTGACTGAAATCATCCAAAGACGTGGTATATACATTATAATTTATAAACACCTTAGACAGAAAAACAAAACAAAACAAAAAAAAAAACAAGCAAAAAAAATACCTGGCAACTGTCCTGCAGTACTCGAATGAGTCACATCACGTTCATTTGTTTCTTGGGGCTTCACAGATTCAAATAGCCTACGTTCTTTTGGGTCAGATGCAGCTTTTTGTAAATCACATCTTCGTTTGTGTTCTCGCTTTTTAGCACCACTTTTATATTTTTTTCTTTACAGTAATCTTACAATCACTCCTATCATCCATTCTGATACAACCACATCTGTCTTCCACGACAAAAGACACGTAACTGGTGTTCCAATAATTGAATTGCTACTATCGGATTTGCTCTTCGATGTAATATACAAATAAAACACGAGCCGAGGGCAGTAACTTCATAGTAATTGTTTGAGGTTTGTATAAAACAATTGTTGATAGTGGCGACTAATTTCTTTTCGCTTTACCGTACTGAAAAACTATTGTTGCTTTAAAACATCGCCACTCGCCGGCTTGTAAAAGGACCAGAGAAGGCAATGGTATCCAAATTCAATAACAGCCTAAAATCTACTGTGTTTCTTATATTTAAAAAAAAAAAAAAATAGTAGTTAACGTGCTCGTTTTTAACAGCTGCTGTATCGCAAACCCCGCAATGTTTTAGGGCCTGATTGTCTCATAGACGGAACCTTTTCAAGTCGATAAACGTGAAGAAGAATAAGGTCTGTTCATGAAAGTTTAACTTTACGTCTTTTTTATGCAAAACTCAAGTTTGCGGGAGTTACCCTGGCATATTTTTGATGCTGGTAGGTTTAATTGAGCACATCTTTTTAAAATTGGTGGAGGGGGCCCATCTGTTTGGGGGCCCACCCTGCATTTGCAGGGTAGCAGGGTGGGCCAGTCCGCCCCTGTATACAACCGCATGCAAGTGACTGGCGATAGTTCATGTTGGTCCCTTTGCGATTCTCTGCGACGGATCGAAGGGATCAAAATGAAGTCGTTGCAGCTAGCGGTGGTAACTTCAACACCCCGACTCTTGATATCTTTTTCTGCTCTACGAAACCCTGCCGCAAGTGGCACACTAGCGGCAATCCTTCGATGCATCGCTATAGCAACGATCGACATTTACTGGCAAGTGGGCCACTAGGTGTTGGCGACGTTTAGGAGTTGGGTGTGTTTCAATTAGACTTTATTTCTTTACAATAATACTTCTAACTCTGTTTCTTGTTTCAACTCCTTATAGAACAAAGTTGTTTGGACTGAAGTTATAGTCTTCCTTCATACAAGAGGCCGCGGTGGTTCACTGTACACCTCTGGTGCATGAGGTCCCTGGTTCGATCCCAGCTTGCGCCAAGTGAACTTTGTGGTGCACAAATACCATGTGCGTAGGTTTCCTCGGGGTTCTTCCGTTTCCCCCACTTTCTTCATTCCACCATTTCCATCATTTCTCATCATCACCGTCTCCTTTAGCCTAGCCAGCATAATCGTGGGACGTAAAATTCAAAGATTTCATTTCATTTCATTTTCCTTCATACAACTGGGGACAGCATACAATTATATAATATTTCAGCAGGACCATGCTCGGCCACATATATCTGGAATGTGCAACCCTTCCCTCAAGGTGGCCGCCATCTTGTTTCAATGATTACCAGCGGGAGATCTTAAGTTGACAAAACCAGAGCACCACACAATATGACGTCACTAAATGTGATAGTAAGTTGAGCAGTGTTTGCAACTGATTTGGTGTCAACTTATTAATTTTATACTAGAGTAACAGACCGTAAAGAAAATATGTTTAAAAATGATTATCTGTTAATGAAGTAATACACTTAAAGAGATATTTGTTTATTTGTATGAAAACATAGTATCTCCACACGCGAAATTTGATGATGTGCTCCGCGAAAGATTTGTTGTCAGAAAAAATTTGGAGATCCACAATATATACTTGACATAAAAATTAATGATAGGTCTACATCATATTAGTATGTTACAGGCCCATATCCATGGGGTCTAGGGGGGCGAGCCCCCTCTAAATTTTTACTCGTCCCCTAAAATTTTCACAGTACGCTTGCAAATGAACTATAACAGGGTGCAAAATTTCAAAGTCAGACGCACTCGCCAATCCAAAAATAATGGTCGCCAGTATCTCTCACGTACAAATTGAGATGCCCCCGCCCCCAAACGGCTTTTGGTTTGACAAAGAAAGACTCCACATTCCGTGTTTTCTCTCACTCAATGACAATTATTTTCTTACGAAACAGAAAATGCGCTGCCCTGTGAGTTCAGGCAGAAACCATTCCTACTGAACACTGGTCGCCAGCTTTAAATTTCTAGTCGCCAATGGCGACTTGGCGACCGCAAAATTTGTGCGCTATGCTATAATATGATGATTAACTATAATACATTCGGATCAGGACCCCCTCCCAAACTTCTACCGTGCTTCCCCTAGATTTTTGGGCTGGCTACCAGCCTAGTATGTGATAAGTGACAGGGCCGTAACTTGAGGAGGGAGGGGGCAAATACTTCCCCAAGGAAGATCCCCGCCGTTCGAGGGGACCCATTTTAAGACAAAATTTTCTTACTCTGTATACGATACGAACATGAAATTATAAATGAAGCATCGAATATGTCCACTATATTACATAAACAAAACAACACATAAAAGGTAAATAAAACAAAAATGAGTCGTGGGCCCACTTCAAAAAAAAAAAGTTTACTATTAGGGGCCCTTGTTCCCTTAATTGATTTGTCATGTATGGAACAGGCCCAAAGGTGTAACTAACGAACCGGAAGATGGAAAGAGGGAGCCCAAGAATTAGAGAAACAACTTTTTTCTAGGAGCACCAAATACACGTATTAATGCTTACCCCCTTCCCAAGAAAAAAATCTAAGTTATGGCGCTGGATAAATTGATGCAGGTGTAGAATACATGAACATAAAAACAGTAATTTATGATTAAAATGAATGACTGCGTGTGAAAGAGGACTGTACTACTAATTTTTAAAAATTATATAACGTTTACTGTATGTAGGAAACGATGGTGCAGTCCTATTTTATGAGTTTGAATTTACAAAATTTAGGAAAGAAGTATGTAATATATTTCTCAGGTTCTCTAGGATTACGGGGGACCAAAACTACGTAAAAACACAATGTTTATAGGCGGAATGAGTTCATGTTGCGGAAAGATAATTGATATTGATATGTGAGTAATTTGTGAACTGAGTAGACTGGAAAGGCCATGTGCGGAATGGAAAATTTTGCAATTACTATTTGCTATTAATTAGAATGGAAGAATACAACGTGCATTGCAGCGTTCTAATTCGACTTCTCTTGCTAGCGCTCGCTCGTCAATATTTATTTATTGATACAAGTCATGGCCATTACCGCCATCTATGGCCTTAAGCAAGTCACGTTAGAGGGATCACATCCTCGGCGAGCACACAATCACGGTACGGGGGAGGGATATAAGGAACGGTTAAGGAAAGAAGCGGCCTGAGGCCTGTAAATTAGATACCATCCCGGCATTTACCTGGTGTGAATGAGGAAATCGCAGGAAAAACCTCATTTAGGATAGCTAGCCTGAAAAAGCTGTTACACCTTTTCGACCGACTGACCCCGCCGGAAATCGAGCCCAGGACCAAAGGCGAGAGCATTAGCGACTACTCATGCTCAGCAATACTGTCTGAAACTCTTTAGTTAGTGGTATGTTTGGCTTTAGGTAGATTAACCTCAAAAACATTTTAAGAAAACAGCAATGATTTTCAACAAAAAATGCTTTCTCCCCGTAATCCGACATATGGCTAGTTTTCAAAGCACATAGTGAGAAAAAATTCTAGGTAGCGTACTTAAAACGGTAGGTTACATGCGTAATTCCTGTAGTTTTTGGACTTAACGTACAGCAAACGTATAACTGAAATCGCATGTTTTATAATACTTTTCGTATGTGTTCCATCTATACGTACTTTCCGTATGAAACAATATAGGACGACGCAGAATCACATACAAATCGATGCAGAATGTCCATAGTAGAATAGAATATAGCTGCAGAATGTAACATAGGTGATATACGGAAAACTGTTAGATGTCAAACATCCTGCAATGGCATGATGTAACATCTAAGGGCAGTGCGTGTGTAGCATATGCTCCATACTGATTTCTGTAGTAAGCAAGAGGATTTCGTATATTTGTACAATATACCACTGTCCGGACAACGGATTTTTCTTAGTGTGCAGTTCATAAGCAAGGGTGCCCATGTTATTGTTTCCAAGGAAGGGGGGGGGGGCAAGTATAAGCGACGTTTCAAATATAGTTTCAAATTTTGCTGTAAGTAATGTAAAAATTATATTGGGTTTTCAATACTCCCAAGTACAATTTCCTCTTAGGGGGTGAACGCCCCACCTTTCCCCCCTGATGGGAGATCTTGTTCATAAGTAATGCATTTATGTGGGTGCTGAACCTGTGGGTTCAGTATTTCTTGATAAATCCATTAAATGTTGTGCGTGTAATCCACAACGCTCACAGATATAGGCGGGAATTCATGTCACTTAATGACCTTCCCATTTTAAGGCAGTAATAAATGCAAAAATTGTCGATAAGTGAGTCGCCTACTTTGATATTGCGAAATACCATGCGGCGTCTAGGGAATGGTCGACGTCGATAAGCTAATAAAACGAAATACTTCAAAAGTTGAGCCAGTGGGTGCGTAAACATGAATCTCGTGTAGCTTAGGTATAGGCTGCATAATTACTTTATTACATCAGTGTTAATATGCATCCTTAAATTGAGATAGAGCAGTTCCCGCAGTTCAGATCAACAATACGTGGACAAATTCATATTACTTTGAAACTCACATTTCTTGATGAAAATAGTGTCATCACGCCTTCTAGACTGTACATGTGTTGGCGCATGTCAGTGTTCCACAGGAACAGGTAAAATTCAGGGGCGCTACAAGAGATAATTGTTCAAAAATTAAATTTTTTTAAAAAAAATATGGGTGCACACACTAAGTAGTAGTAATAGTAGTAATATAGTACAGTAGTAGTGGAAGTAATAGTAGGGTAGTAGTTTAGTAGTAGCCAGGCCCGCAACCAGAGGGGGGCTAGGAGGGGCAGGTTCCCCTAAACTTTTTTGTGGCCTCTCCAGACTTCAATACAAAATTTTATTAATACAGAAAACACAATTTAGATATTTATAAGATAATTTTAATGACTTGGCCCCCCGTAACATATTCACGACCCTCCCAAACCTTTGTAGCTGGTTTCGGCCCTAGTAGTAGCAATGATAGTATAATAATAGGCTAGTAGCAGTAGTAGTATAGTAAGGCAGTAATGGTAGTAGTTGAGTAGTAGTAGTAATAATAGTATACTAGTAGTAGTAGAGTAGCAGTAGTTCGGGTTAGGTTAGGGTAGGTTCAGGAAGAGAAAATAGTCATATTTCAAGTCCCTTGTACATTAGTTTGTAGCCCTGGAATAACGCTCTTACGAAGTTTCATAGAAATGAAAGCAACATCTTATTGCTGTATCTATGTTCACAGATGACTTACATATTCTGCGCCTTCATAAATAAATTCCCTAAACATTTGTCTTTTGTTCTGAATTAACACCTTTTACCTTAAATTGTAATTTTAAAAATGTCCAAGTATTCTTAATCCCATTTCTGCCACTCCAAAACACTTACTAAACCTACAAGTGTTCATTTGGTGCTAAAAGAAATTGATCTATCATTGAATGTCAGTACACTTATAAAATAGAACATAACTGAGGAAACCTGAAATTTCAATCTTGATACACGTATCAGTGCGCAGCACGAAATGAGATTTTTTAAATCCCGGCGTTCTTCCCGCCTTTGATGGGACGAGCCGCAATTATTTACGCATTATTCAGTGCATTGTTCATGTATAATGTTGTTCGTTTGTTGAATGTAAAACGCAACTCACACAACCGCTGTAACAACATAATGTGTCTTTTATTTTCCACCAGTACACGAACAAATTCCAGGTATGTTTTAAATTATAATCCACCTTGGCATATTATCTCAGCCGTAATGCTGTCAACAGAGCTGCCTTGCTTATGGATACACTGCGCATGAAGTGCTCCAGGGTAGTGACGACATTAAGTGACGTCATGTCCTGTTGCTCTGGTTGTGTCAACTTAAGAACTCCCGATTACCAGCATCCCGTTCGTGAGGCAGGTGTGCCAGACCCATCTGATAATATTTCAAGGACATCACCAAAAAATAACAAAGCACAAACTTTGTCAAAGTTTTGAATTTTTTACACAGCTTTTCCAGTTATTCGTTGAATGGACTCTGTAATAGAGTGAGTTACTGAAAATGATGCTAAATCCGAAAATAGACCCACGGGAAGCCAATGGATATATTGGAAGTAAAGTTCTTTATATAAATCAGGAGAGTAGAATTGATACACATTCCCAGGTATTTTTCTCTAAAATTATGAAGTGTTATGAACTACGTAGGGAAAACAAGAATAAACGTATCTTTGTTCAAAAGTGACGCAATTGTAGATTCCTAAGAAGTAATGTAACGTTGGTCAGCAGCCACCATTTGTTCTTTCATCTTCCCAGATATTTCTTTTAAAGTTGTTTTATTTTTTAAAGTAACATTTCTTATTTTGGAATGCAAAATATTGATGATAATGCTTTTACAATAATTTTGTGTTTCTTCTGTCGTGTCTCCTTTTTTCACCTCGCAAAAATCAAGATTTAGGATTAAAAATGATTGAAAAATGCAAATAAGGAAAGTTTACCCTGTTTGACAAGTCTTGTTATAAAATGCAAGTAAAAAGAAGTATAGGTAGATAACGTTGTCTGAATTCTGACAGCGGCCAGTTTTGCCTCCCGCAACCCTTTCTTTTTCCGAATCATATAATCAGAGTGTTAATTAACATAATTTTGAAGATATCCATTCTCCACATTATTAAATGAACGATCTTTCCTCATTTCGTAACTTGTTTCCTTCCCCTAGCAACCTTGTGAAGATCAGTGAGGAACAATGGTGTGAATGGATCAGGAGAGCGTGTTTATTTCTTCACCTCCACGAGTAGGAAATCAAACCCTGCTGATTCTGCAATACTTGAATGTTGTTTCCAGCGTTGTCACATTTCCCTGTAAAAAGTAATATTAATGAACTATAAGAGCTAGTTTAAAAATAAAAAAGTGAACATGTAGTATTGGGGTAGGTTAACATCCGAAGAAAGTTTTAACTGGATAAGACAAATAGTTTTCATAATACTTTGGAAAGAAGTTCACCATGTTATTATATAGGGACTGATGATCTCAGTTCAAAACGTTAGACACGGCCTTAAAGATCATTAAAACTAAGGGGTATTCGAGAACAGCGGCTCAAATGTGTCTTCAACATTGAAGGGGGGACGTGTAAGACCGTTCCCATACCTTTTTTAAAGCGATGTTTAAAATATTTATGAAGTTGAAAAACATTGTTGTGGAGTAGGGGCGGCGCGGCGGTTGGACGTTAAAAGTGGAGAGGGCAAGACATGATCTGAATATTTGCATATAAATGTTACTTTTCCTTGTTGTTTCTAACATTTTGTTTGACAAAAGGTTGTATAACTATTAGGATACTATTTTTTCAGTTAAAATACTGTATATCGTATTTCATATTTTATTAAGTAAATTGACAAGAGCAACGACAGTAGGTAGTAGCCCTTTGTACTTCTAAACAACGAAAGTGTAAGAAGAGATTTGATTCCTTGCTCATGAACATCCTAAAATTCTGTCTGGAAAACTGAGTGATCAGATTATTGAATAACAAATTAGCAAAACAAATAAATAGAAAGGATAATATTAATCATAGTAATGAATAATGATGCTTGTTTTGCAGAAGTTATATTGGAACACGGATTAATGAACAACTTAACTTTTAATTCCACACATGCTATTAAATGTATGTTATTACTTTTAGAAAATGAAAGACAGTAAATACTACAAGCATATGCTACTACATTTAAAGAAATATTTGTTTTTGCAACTTCCGGAAACATGTTCGTTGCCAGTAGGTGCAGTTTTTACTTTTTTGGAGCACATTAAAACACAACAATACTTCGAATCACTCCATACTCCAGTTATATAAAATAATCCTAAAACCTAGAATTATGTTGAATTCACTAAATTTAATTGTATATACACTCGTACACCCCTAACACACCACTTCACTTGCATATTACACTACAAAACAATGGAAAAGGTAGAAGTTGTTTCTTATTACGCTGTTTTCCCTTACATTTTAGGAACTGTCAACTTTGTGCAAGTAAATAATAACTTGTGAAAAACTTTTTTTTAAAATTATTATTATTTTTGCGAAATGCTCTCTCAATTAGTTTCAAAGCGGCTGACTAACATATCGAGCCCTTGTGAAGTGAAAGTATGCTGAAATTGTTGTGCTCCAATAGGTTAATTTTGGGTTATTTTCTGTGGCAATCAAAACGCAATTCCTGTAGTTTTCTTTACTCCACGGTAACACAACCAATACGTACTCGCGGAACGGCAAATATATGGCATCATTTTTTCTATGAACCAATGTACATACAAAAACTTTACATTTCTAAATGAAACTATATATATTAATGGGTTACTTCAAAAAAATGCGGGGACAACTGCCTTCCTTTGCCCCCCTAATCGTCGCCCATGTTGTGGAGGATCAGTGCAGAGTTGTCTTCAACATTGGGAGGCGGGCAGATTTGAGGCTTATCCTGGGGGGAACATGAATTTGATCTCGCTTTCGTTTGTGGCAATCGGACACAAATGTTCACATTTCTCCCCCCAAAAACGCATTTCAAACCGGATTATTGGAGGGGAAGTCCCCCCAGTTCCGAGATTGGAGGGTACATGTCTCCCTCATTCACCCCGGGATTTGCGCCAGTGTTCGCGGATTGGATGGAAATATTTAATGTCGTCACAGCTCTTTCTAAGTGAACGAAGAAGGGTCTGAATGAAGAATTTTGAGGATATTCGTGGAAAAACGTAATGCTAAGATGAATTATAAGTTCTGACACTAGTAGATAGGAAATTTGCTTGAGAGAGGTGTATCGAAGATGGTTGATGCGGTTCGAAAGAAGTGTTGAAGTTTCGTCGACACATTGGACTGGACAGTGGGTATATTTAAGGAACTAGCTACATGAGATTGATGCAATTGCAATTACCGGATTGACAGAATGTGTTAATTTTAACGTGAGACGTTGTAATTATACTAGTGTTGAAAATATAGGACAAGTTTTACATCTGTGTCTGGCTTTCTTCGATGAAAACGCGGAGTGTTTGAAAAGGCCAGCTTACAAGAAATGAACCAAGAAAAACTCCGGACCTTAACCGAATGATGACACGAAATATGTTTTGTTTTCAATTCCAGTCTGATATTCCACCACAAAGAATACACATACACATTCCATCATCCCGTTAGTTGTGATTCTTCAAGCACATTTATCTTATCATGAAAGATAATAATTGATTTGGAAAGTGAGTATACCGTATTTCCAAATAAAGTTAACACAAACTAGACCTAAGTGGTGACTCCTTAAACTTCACCTATTTTAAAACAAGTGTACTTCTGCTATTAACAAGGACCATACAATAGACTTATTCAACTATAATGATCTAAATGTGCCTACACTTCAACACGTATAATTGTAATACAAAACAGCATTCAAAATAAACCTTGCATCAACGCTTTAGTAACAGTTGATCCCGTCATCCACTGGTAACTAAGAATTGTTTATTAATTAATACAGAATACAAAACAATACTCAAGTATCCAACAACTTGTCAGAACATTCATATAAATTTTATTCCGAGTACAATTTACATTCTGAAATGCACTCACTGTTCAGTCTTCTATATCGGAGGAACTTGTACATATCTTGCAATCAACAATGAACTATATCTGTCCTACAGTGCTCTCAATCTACTTTAAGATCACATAATCTCAAACATCGTTCCCCCAATACTACAGAAGTATATACATCCTAAAGAAACAGGAAGACACATTTTCATTGTATTTGCTATTGTATCTCCCTTGCCTTGTTTGCTGGAATGACATTTTGATCACTACACCGTTTATCCTATACGTGTTTTCATCTTTAACATATTCGTTGTCTCTACATAATGTTTATTTTGTATTATTTCTGCTTTACCATTACTTTTATTTATTATTATTATTTCATATTCCTGGAGGGTCACAAGCAGGGGCTATCCGGTGTGTCCCTGGAGGGTCCTGCGTTCAATGCTTCATCAAGTATTCATAGATTCCTTTGTATAGGTGGTGGTGATCCCTGGAGGGTCCTAGGGCGTCACAAGCAGGGGCTATCTGGTGTATTCCTGGAGGGTCATGCGTTCAATGCTTCATCGGGTAATTACGAGAAAAATAAAAGATACATACCAATTAAGTTAATCGAGTAATTATTACGAGCTTTTATTATATCAGAATCATAGATTCCTCCATATAGGTTGTGGTCCCTCGTAAGCCAGGGGCGTCACAAGCAGGGAAGGGTCCTGGGATCAGGGACCATATTTTTACCAACGAGCTTTTTTAACAAGGAGTATTATAAATAATACGAAAGAATAAAAGTTACGAACGATTACATAAGCAGGACACTCTTCAAGGCCTACGTAGACATATACAAAGGTCATTCAACTTCCTCCAGAAAAAATATCCTACCCTAACCTCAATCACAGATTGTGACACACACTACGTATCACGATTTTATCATTATCAATTGTTAAACATTTGATATCTCTTATCAAAGGCGGCAAGCCCTTTGAAGGATACAAAAACCTATAATTCTACTCTGCGGTGTGTATCTCCTTCACTTTTTACTCTTTAGAAATTACTCAACTTTTTTGAAGGGGGGACTTGCAGCTTATACGCAAAGGAATGACTAACGTTAGATTTTTTCAAAAAAGAAATCATGCAATTTGGGTGGGTTTTAGCCTGAAAGTCCCAAATTCCATAAATCTTCCACTTATTACGGTTGGGATGATATTCTTGGACATAAGGAATAACGAAAGCAAATCAGTTCACGGGGATTTCTTTTCTGTTCTTGAGTTGGCATTTTTGTGGGACATACGCTAAACTATTAGAATGCTTCTCCTGTGCCGGTACCAGAAAATGAATAATTTTCTTTACAAATATCGATAATTTAAACTAACGTAAGTACTGATACCGGTACCATCATTCTAATATCAATATTTGCAGTTTGGTGTAGAAAGTAAAATGTATAAATACTGAAGGAAAAACATTGCACAGAAACGTTATGTTCGTATGTTGAACATACTTTTTTGAATGTTGTGCAAAATAACCCCAGTTATGGAGTTACTTTGCAACAAAGTTTATATTTCAATAACTATGGTCATACTGAATGTTTACTAGTGAACTTGCATTAATGTTTTCCTTGTATATATAGCTATTATAAGTTTAAAATACAGTGTTCTAAATTATTACGTTTTAAGTTACATGCGTTTTTCTTTAAAATGGCTTAAATCTTGTGCAAAATAACCCCGTCTTACGGTAATTTATATATATATATATATATATATATATATATATATATATATATATATATAATTTGTTCATAACAGTGTAGAATGGAAGAAAGTAGAAACGCTTTCAAAGTCTTGACAGGAAGACCAATCGGAAAACGACCATTAGGAAGACCTAGGCGCCGATGGGAGGACAATATTAAGATGGATCTCGCAGAGATTGGAATACAAAGTAGAAACTGGATGCAGTTAGCTAAGGATAGAAGTCAGTGGAGAGCTTTTGTGAACGCGGCATTGAACCTCCGGGTTCCATAGGCCATAGAGTTAGTTAGTTTAATTAGTTAGTTCATAACAGTATTTATAAAAGCAAATATTTATTAATAATCTGTTACTGTTTAGGCACTATATTATGGCCTTCACTAGGCATATTATGAAAGTGTAAACTAAGGCTACAGAATATAAATGTCAGAAAATAAGAAATTGGATATTAGAAATAACCATCTCTTATTTTCTAAAATATATAAGCTGTAGCCTCAAATTGTGCTTTCATAACGTGTCTGGTGAAAGCAATGATATATTGCCAAAACTATGATGTGTCAGATAAAGGCAATGATATACTGCCGAAACTATAACGTGTTTGATGAAGGCCTTGATGTATTGCCAAAACTGTAACTCAGAGAAGTAGTAATAATTGTTTGTCTTGGTTAGATCTTTATGTTTTAAGTGTTTTTTTCAAGGCAGTGCTCTTCTTGACAGCACCCATGTCGAGCGAAAAACACGCACACTTCTGTGGCTACTAAATTTAACATCCTTTTGCTTATTCATCTGATTTCCTGCTCTTTCCTTTCTTCTACTTCTTTGACGTACACATACCGCACACCTGAAGGCACGCTAATTACATTGAAACGAACTTCAGTTCCGATCTGCTGACCACTAAGGGAAAGGAGAATTAGAACAACGAAATGAAATGTTCTAAGCATAAACCGACAGAGCTGTATATGGCCTACTCAAAACTACTCTAAAACTTTAGTCATTCCAAAGTTATATCGAACATTCGATTTGCCTTATTTTCCATATTTCTTCCAAATTAAGGATATTTAGAAACACGTTCTAATTGACAATGTATCGCGAAGAATGCACTGTTGTTTGGTGTACAAAAAATCCAAAAGCACTTCGAAATAAATTGAAATTTAGCACTTTAGACATTTTAAAGCGTCTAACCGTAGGATGATTTCCGTTTGTTCAAAACCAGATCAGATTTCTGCATTATTGGGATTTATATCATATATGTTTTTTGTAAACTCTGGCCTTTGAGTGTATACGCTCATTTTGGTTTTAGGATTAGTGCTCAGAACTGGTCTGAATGTTGCATGTGCTTGATGCTCATGGCGCAAAGAAGGCAATTCTGGAGATTGAACATAAGTTAGGAATGGAATCGAATGGGGCAAAATTGAAAGTCGTTCCGACAAGGCCATTAAGAGTTTTATCGGATCACATTTATAACATTCCATTCTGTTACCCTAATCCTCCCTGCCGTCCCTTGAGAACTCTGAGAAACTGCTTCTCCCATTTACAGAATATGTTATATATTCAGTGTGTTGTCCTGAATGATAATTCTGTAAGAAAGCTATATACTATGAGGACTTGTATCCTCCACACATGGTAATTGTCACAGATCACATCTTTATATTATAGTCATCTAACATGTCTGTTTACTTTTACATTTAACTTCGTAGATTTGAATCTCTTCATATATAATATTATGAGTTGATATTCTCATTCGGTGGCCAGCAGAAAAAAAAATCATACCAGTGAGATTTCTTAAGAACACCCAACATTTATTTTAGTACGTTTACAAAGGTGGTTTCCAGTGACATTAAACAACAAAAAATATCTAGACCCTACGATTTTAGCATAATCTTAATGTGCATTACAACATTTGTTTATAACATAGTATTTTTAATCACATAGGTTTTAGTATCTTAATATTTTTTTAGTCTTTAGTGTTTTAACACAAATAATATCAGTAAGTCTATGTATAACAAAGTACGACGCATGCTAATTTCAAAAGCGTCCACGCCTGCATGAATTTCTAATTGTGCTCTCTGTACTAAATTCAGGGCGCGGAATCCGATTGAACTATTTTTAAATATATATCCATTTTTCTTGTGGTCCCATTGGCGGATATGTTTAAAAATAGATCCTTAGATGTAGTGCCATCAACTTAATATGAAATACACAATTGAAATTTATGCAAGCGTGGGAACCCTTACTATTCGCATGAGTGGGAGTTATTGTTTCAAAAAAACTCAAAAGGCACCAATTATGAGCTATTTATTGACAAGTTACACCCTTATACCCATTACTTTTGATTCTTTTATTCGACCTCTTCAACCTTCTGTGTGGCATTCAAAGACTTTTCTGGATAATCTTTTTGTTTATAATCATATCCCAGTAATTTCATTTCTGTTGAATCATTAGGTTTGGTAAATACCTGTGTTAAAAAGTAGAAAATTTATTTAATTATTTGACAATAGTTTAATCTTATACCGAACTAAGAAATTTAAGTCAGTTTTTCGTTTCATGGAATATTATGACACATGAAGTATTGACACTTTTAATAAATTTACTTTACCCTGAAATATAATAGTATGGTAAAAACTCCGTTAATGGGTAATTCTCAATATCGGACATCTCTATAATACGAACATATTTTTTGTCAAAAATATATGTATTATTACAGGGTAGAATCTTTCCTCTTACAGACACATAGGTATGGTCATGGACAGCATTCTCTATCTCTCAATGTTTTAATGATTATTTCACAACAGACAGAATTAAAGTTAGTTCGTATAGTGTATATTTAGTACAGAAAATATTCTCTGCAACATAAAAATAAATCTACGATGCAGTGCAATAAACAAAAAAATCCCTTCCGTAACCTTTACAATTGGTTAGTTCTATCTACGTTTTAGTATTTAATAATGATGTTACATGATTGTATTAACATACTTTTAGTATAATTAGAATACAAATTAAGGGATTTTACGGGAATAATTCGTACTACACTTAGAGTATAGTTTGTGCCCGTACACATCCTCAGCGATAATTTTGATTTATTACAGGTGAGATCCTATCATCCCCAGTAATTCGAACGCTGACTTTAGCATTTTGATATTAGTCTATTATATTTACATTTATAACATGCATTTACTCTATAGGATAGCTGAGTAAGCTGTAAGTAATCTAAATTTCTACAGTCTGCCTCTATAGAATAATTTTCATTTGGCTACAATCATTTGGCTATATGTTATGCACAGGTTTTAATGTATTATTTTAAGGTAGCAGCAACCATGAAACATACCACTACAATCACATGAAGTGATTTAGCTGAATACAGCCTTCATATAATATTGGTTTGTAGTGTGTCTCTATTATATCAACAGTAATTAAGATTGGAGGCAAATGGAGAAGTAACTAAGCATTTATTTCTAGCATAATCATTTGTTTAGCAAATTGTGTAAATAACACTTTTGTATGCATTTGGAAATGGATTTTCCGATCTCTTCTTTCGTTTAAGTATTATGTTATTCTGAGTGGAAAGTTTGAAAAATCGTTATTGGTAATCTTGTTGTGATCGAGATGTTTGCGTTAATGTCAATTTTGGTCAGTATTGCCAGTATTGCTATCTTCTGATAGGAAATAACTTTCTTGAGTAGAATGATATACCAGTTCTACAGGGTGTTCCAGTCATTCTATTTAAAATGTTTGTAACTTATTTGTTTTTGAATGAATTTTTATGAAACTAGTAAGTTTAGAAATACAGTTGTTGAGATTTTGTTTGATATTTTACCTTTTGTTTATTTAGGTTTAAATTGAAATGTCGCTTCTTATGTTAAGTGTGGAAGAGTGGACCAGAATGCCAGCTTGATATGAGGTGTTTTATTCGGGTGCATAGGTTTTGGAGAGTTGAAAGAAAGTTCTTTAACAGATTATATCTATGTTGTTTTTCTTTGTAACAAATGGTAGTACCCTGTGTAGTGTAGTTTCTTCGTAACACATGTAGTTACTTACATGACTAAAATGAACATGCAACGTTAAGTCAGTGAATCAAAGTGCCCTACCTATGTGAGAATTTGCAAGGTCTTAAATAAGCCGAAATGGAGCAATTGAGTTCGCACATCGTTCACCTGATTCAATACATTTATACGTCTAACTATGCATAACACTAAACAATGTTACAAAACACAAAAAATCAGCTAAAGAACCTCTGAAAAGAAATTAAAACAGTAGGTGCATCAATCTCCTTATGTTATTTTGGGTGACATTGCGACGTTGCAATAAGTGTCCTGCTAATAACGTCAGTCACTTTTGAACACCTCCATTAACTGTAGGCGTTAAGGGAAACTTTTGTTTATACTGTGATATATGAATAAATTTAGTATTAACATGTGTTTTTGTTTGTTAAAGAGTATATACATTTTTCGGGACTTTTTCAAGCATTGATATCAGTTTCGTTGAACCTTGTGTCAATTTTCGTAAAAGTAAAAATTGTTTACTATGACTTGAACTACTCAAGTGAACATAACTTTATCGTACGTAATACAGGTGTGTATAATGTGGAGCCTTACCTTAGTTTCATTGAAATCACATCTTAAGCTTCTTTGTATCCTTACAGGTAAATGCTTCAAAATCCACTTAACTACTGGTGACAAAAGATTTTGATCCAAAACTTTTGGATTTTGCAGACCAGTTATTAAACTTATTATAAATCCAAACAACAAGACAAGAACACAACCAATCGGTGCATAAAGCACGAAAGATATTTTGTACAAAAGAAATATTTCATGCCTGAAACGAAAAAGATGCAGAAAATGAAATAAATACCATAAATAGGCACGTAGCACTGTACATTAAGTATCTCCAAATAACACAAAGAAAATAATGAAATGTCAATTTACAAGCTTCACCAATTCAAAAATGAAATATAATTATTTATTTTAATTGACATAAGTCAAGACATAAAGAGAATTAGAAATTTAGAGGAGCATCAATCGGTACACAAGGTTATGAAATTGCAACGCCTTCAATTAGAAATTAGTATTTCCACTCTCGTTTAAGGATTCCAAACTAAAGGCGTGAAGGAAACCAATTAACTTACGAAAGAATTCTAGTCCCAAGGAAAATAATCCGAATACCTGAAGCCACATGATTTTGGCATCTGAGGAGCAGTGATGTGAGGTTACTTATAATTTTACTTTTATGCATGTTCTGTACTGAAAGCTGTACGTAGCGTACAATTTTTTTGTGTGTGTAGACTTTGTAGATAATATGAACTATAGATTACTCCGTTTACAAATCAAAGAACATATTAAAGCCACTATATAATAAATATTCATTCTTTATCTAGTTCGTGGATTAAGCAAATTTACATATACATATGTATAGTTTATTGCATAAAATATACTCTTTTACCCATAGAAACTATTTCATTTTATAATATATATTTCAACAAGCAGATTTGTTTTGTATTGTAACCCAATGCTCTGAGAGAATAAACATAGGGAAATGGAACAATGTCTTGGATTACCGCATATAGAGAGTGTGTATACGTATACAGTGCTTATATATGGGTTGGTTGGACATCTAGCAGCCTAAGTCCAAGATCGATACTTTCCAAGAGAGACATTTTAATACTTAATGAAATATTCATATTTCTGTTACGTTAGCAACCAAAACACAATTATGGAGTTTATGATCTAATATATTACTGCTTACAAAAATCGTTTAAAAAAGTTACTGATGTAAAGGTATTCGTCCGGCTTTTAGACTAAAGTCGCTTGGCATTCAAGCTGCCCATACGTAAAGCAACATATTATATTTATAGATGACGTGTTGTCTGCGTAGATTGCTTAGTTTACATAATTTATGCGTTGTTCACATGTAAACGTAAAATATCGATTTTTTACGTAGACGTATATTATTGCCGAGATACCAGTTTTGTGTGAAGTATTTCTGCTCGTAAACATCACTTCTAATAACGATCTTGTACTTTAAAACTCCTAGCAGTTTGATGACTAGATTATTGTCTCTGAAGCTCTTTTTCAAAATCTGCTTTGTCTTATCACAAACTATTGACAAGATGGAAAACTGGCCTTGAATTGTCATGAACTAAATTAAGAGCCAATAGTACATCTCGAAAATGTCAAGAAAATACTGTCATCTTGCATAGAGAAAGACTTAAAATACGATGGTCATTTGGTTTATACTATCTTATACAATCTTACGTACATAATTTTAATGTATTCTAGTATATGTTGCATTAACCTCTGAGCAGTGTTGAAGCACTTCGAAGTGGGTGGGAAGTTAATGTGGGCCTAATATATATTAAGTGGCACATCACTGGGAAAGAATAAAACTTTCATCTAGTGCAAGATTTGTGTCATCAATGTCGTGGGGGTGGGAGGTAATTTAATTTAGGTAAATATTGTGGAAATTGTATTTTTTCAATTGCTCAATTCTTCTTGCCGCACTTCAACGACGGCCGATAAAGTTATAAACTTACATAGCTTATGAGATCTACTTGGTATATAGGTATTCGAGTTTCCGAAAGTTTCTTTGTTGTGCAATAGAAAAGTGGAAAATAATGGAGCAAAAGTTTTAGTAGGCTTGACAACACTGTGAATGTCAATCAAGATCAGACCTGTTTTAGCAGAAAGACATTCGTGACAGTGTTGTGAGCCTCGCAGGTTTTTTTTCTGTGTAAGTGGAGTGCTCTTTGTTTCATTACTTGTGTTGTTATAAAGAACTTGCATAATGCCAGGAAAGTGTTTGATCATCCGCACAATTTCTGCTACATTTGTGGTGAGCTAACGTTTAAATCTCAGAGGTCAAATTTTACGCCACTTGTAAAAAAGTGTTACGAGCTTTACATTGGCTGCAAAGCGGGTGATTTTGACAAATCATGGGCTCCGAATATATGTTGTGTGACATGTGTGCGGCTGCTCACAGGATGGAAAAAGGGCACACATCATATGCCTTTTGCAATTCCCATGATCTGGAGGGAACAAAAAGACCATACCAGTGACTGCTATTTATGTTTAACAAACATAAAAGGAATTACAAAAAATAAAACTAAAGATACCGTTACATATCCAAATTTGCCATCTGCCATGAAGCCTGTATTACATAGTGACGAGTATCCTGTGCAGATTTTGTGACCGTTAGTGAAGACTCTGACTCCGAGGCAGTGCATACTGAGGAAGAAATTCATTGTAGAAGTGGTCCTACATTCGAGACTTCTACATCAGAACCCCACCTACTAACTCAAGCAGACCTCAATGATCTCATTCAGGATTTACAGTTGTCGAAACAACAAGCCGAACTTCTAGCTTCGAGGCTCAAAGGTTGGAATATATTACACAAAGAAACAAGGATATGCGTATATCGTGGTCGCGATAGTGATTTCAAAGAATATTTTTCGACAGAGGATGGTATCGTGTTCTGTAATAATATTAGCGTAGTTATGGAATCTCTTGGACATGAACACAAGCCACATGAATGGCGATTGTACATAGACTCCTTGAAAAGTAGTTTGAAGGCGGTGCTTCTGTATAATGGAAATGAATTATCATCAATACCTGTGGCCCATGCAGTTGACATGAAAGAGACATATCAGAATATGAAATTGTTATTAGATAAACTCCAGTACACAAAATATAACTGGAATATCTGTGGTGATTTAAAGGTCATGGCTTTACTTCTTGGTTTGCAACTGAGATACACAAAATTTTGCTGTTTCTTATGTGAATGGGACAGCAGAGATAGGAAGTCGCACTACACTAAGAAGCAATGGCTTAAACTTGACACTCTTACTTCTGGGATCAAAAATGTGTCTCACACCCCATTACCCCCGGTCGAGTGTACTTACCACCACTGCATATCAAATTGGGCCTTATGAAGAATTTTGTAAAAGCACTTGACAAAAATTCTCCTGTATTCATGTATTTGCAATCTAAATTTCCCAAAGTCAGCGACGCAAAACTGAAAGAAGGAATATTTGTTGGGCCGCAAATCACATCATTACTGGATGATGACAAGTTTGCAGAGCTGTTGAATCCCCTAGAAGACAAAGAATGGAAAGCCTTCGTATATATCTGTCGTAGTTTCCTTGGAAAACATAAAGCAGAAAACTATTGTGAAATAGTGAATAATCTTGTGAATTCGTACCAAGCTATGGGATGCAATATGTCTTTAAAGATTCGCTTCGTAGACTCTCATTTAGATATTTTCCGCAAAATCTTGCTTTAGTAAGTGATGAACATGGCGAGCGATTCCATCAGCAAATTTCTACAATGGAGAAGAGGTATCAGGGCAAATGGAGTTCCAAAATGCTAGCCGATTACTGCTGGACATTGAAGAGAGGCATCCCGGAAACTAAATACAGCCGAAAATAATCATTCAGGCCTACAACTTCTTAGGTAAATAGAAGTGATATTTATACTGTAGTCGTATTTGTGTTTTCTTTAATGTACAACACGGACGAAAACGGCCAAATAAGATGTTCTCTTTACTTTGCCAATCTATTGTTAAAATAAGCAATGGAAATGTACAAATTCCACATTTTACACCATTTAATGACACCCTCCCCCCTTTGTATGGAATCGATGACAACAAACTCCATATATGATATGACCTTTGTCCTTCCACTGACATCAACATTATAAGCTTATGTTAATAAACAGCTGAGCAATGCAGCTACAAACACAAGGATGTACTAAGAAAATATGGTCCATTTCGCGTGCAAAAGGGAAAAAAACAAATGACTGTCACAAGAAAACCGTGCCTGATGGGGAAATTCTGATTTCATTTTTAAATTTAATACGACAAGAAAATTTGACTTAGTAACACTTGTTCTTGTCAAAAAAAAAAAAAAAAATTTGTAGACCTGTGTATTCTTCAAAGCACATCCTCAGGTTTTCTAACATTTTATTGATTTTCTTTTCAGATTGTTCAGCAAGCGCCATATCGTCTGCAAATCTTATGCATCTAATCATTCTACCTCCTACTGAAATGCCGTCATCATCATGTAAACTCTTTTTCACTGTCTCTTCTAGATAGACATTAGATAGAGTTGGCGAGAGGCAGCATCCTTGTCGAACTCCCCTTCCAATTGCACTTTTCTCTATCAGTTCTTCCCCTATCCTAACACTTACTTGTTGGTTCATGTATAAGTTTCTTATGAGTCTTCGATCTTTCCATTCCAACCCTATCTTCTTTAGAACTCCCAACAATTCCCAATTCACTCGGTCAAAAGCCTTTTCTAGATCAATAAATACAACATAAGCCTCTTTCCCTTTTTCCATAAATCTTTCACCAATCGCCCTTAATAATCCAATAGTATCTCTTGTGCCCTTACCTCTTCTGAACCCGAACTGCTCCTCCTCAACATTTTCATTTGTTCTTCCATATAACCTCCTGTTCAGTATTCGGATCAAAATTTTTAGCAGCATGAGATACGAGACTAATAGTTCTATAATCCTCCATCTCTTTGGGTTCGATATCTTAGCCATCGGTATCATGACCGTCTTCAGGAAGTCTTTTGGCCACTCTCCTGTTTCATGTATTTCATTGCATAGTCGGAACAATTCTTTCTTTCCCTTGTCTCCCATATTTTTAATAAATTCGATTGGTATATTATCTACCCCGGTTCCCATATCCGGTAAGAAGTAGTTGCATTTGTAAAACAAAATTACTCTGAAATAGTATAAAGACTTAAGGCATGGGTGTAGAGGTAGGAGGGTAGTTCTTTTTCGACTTCAGCAGTCATCTTGATAATGTAGTCACCGTCACAATCCCGTCTCCTTTACGTCCTCCAGGTTGCCCACATATCTATTTTAAGGAGGCTGGATTAAAACAATGGTAGAACGAAAAAAATTGTAAATCCACACCGAGAATCCGGGCCACAGCATTGACAGGTATACACCTTAATGAAAGTAGTTGAATTATATGTTAATATTAACCTTTTTCAGCTTAAAATTTTTCCAATATATTGCTTCCTCTTAATATCTTACTTCAATTTAGCATGCTGGAACCTCGTTTAATTCTGCTTGTAGTTATAATAAAATTATGGAAGTAGTAACTACTTACTGTTCTATGTGTGTAACTATTGGAATAGTTACGTTTCCAGAACATCCATAGACCTCAATGGGTTTCTTGGGATATTTTATTTGCCCAGAAACCATAGCAATATAGCTACCAATTCCAATCCACATGACAAAGCAAAGGCTACATAATGTGCCACATAAAGCACCCTGAAAATTTTCAATAAGAAATTAGATAAACGGCTTCGGGCACTATGCAATTCTATTGCTCAGAATCTTTTCCATTACACTTGCAATAATATTCTAGTCAATATTCTTTTATTATTTTTTTAAAATTTACAATAGACTATGTTCTGCTGTATTCGACTTTGTTAGATTATTTCTGAAATGTAAGGAGAAAACCTCGTACATTCTTTAATTTTTCCTTTAAGATTATTGTGTCATTTTCCTCAAAGAAATATATGATCTACATTTTAATTGGGTGCACTTCAGTATGATTAATTTTTCAATTTTACTAAGCTGAATGTGAATGATTTAATTCAATTTTAAACTACCACAGGAAAGTATGCTGTAATTTATTTTAGTATACATAGTTTAATAATTATTATTAAAATTGAACGAAGACTTTCAAGTCATGTAAAAAATGTTTTCCATGCTATTCGAATAAATTAGTTTATTTTAAATAAAATGGAAAATATAAATGTGTGTAGTAACTTTCACATTATATCAAATATGATTGAGTGATATTTTAAAGCTTCTTGTCCAACAAAGCAGAAATTTCAGTCTTTTGTCAAGACATAATATGTATATGGTGTCATTTGAGGGGTCTAGTATCAAAACCCACCATATTCACTTTTCACTTCCAATACTATATCCTGCGTATATTGTCTTAATAAAGCATTATTATTGCTTAGATCTTGATTTTGTGCGTGCGAACATTTTATGAAAAACAATGATCAAATTTCATTGTTGAAAGAACAAAATTAAAGCTACTTGTTATAACTAGGATTGGGCAAAACCGTTTTTTATAAAGCTGGAAACCGGTTTCTATAAAAACCGAAATCCAAAAACCTACATTTCGGTTTTCTCCGAAAATCGGTTAGGGTTTTTTCAACCGAAACTGGTTTCGGTTTCCTGCCGGTTTTCGGTTCGTTTTTATACCGAAACCGATTTCAGTTTTCTCCAAAACCGGTTCGGTTTTCACCGAAACTAAAAACCCAAAACTGTTTGGGAAAACACATAAAACTATTTCTGTGGAAACGGAATCGGCTTCCGGAGAACAACGAAACACTATTCTGGTCAGAAATAGAACCAGTTTTGGAAAAACTTAAACCGGTTTTGAAGAAAACCGAAACCGGATTTGGTAAAAAAAAACAGTTTTGGAGAAAACTGAAACCGGTTGTGTAAATTTTCAGGAACTGGTTTCGGTTTTCGTAAAAACCGGAAACCGAAAAACCGGTTTTTGTCTCTACCACTAGTTGTAACAGAGCTACATGTTTTTTCTCATTTGCTCAAAAAGTGAAAAACTGGATATAGTAAGCTTTGATACTAGACCTCTCATTTATTTGTTAAGTAAAATTTTAAATCGATGTTCCTTCAAAGATGTAAAAATTAAGCACCTATAACCAAATCTGGTAGAAATAAAGGTTATCTTTAAATATTAACAACATTCGGTATATAGTAATAACGCTTCACATCGTAAGCGTGCTAGGCAGGAAAGAAGTAACATCGGAAAGATGAAGCTATTACAATATTCACATAAATTCAACTGCTTGATTTGAAAAAAGAGAAATTGGTCTGAAGTGTATATAACGAGAGCTCGAGTAGAAGCTACAAAACTGATATGATTAGGTTTTTTTCTAGCGAGAATCTCAAGCTACGTAATTATTATACAAATTTGATATTGAATATATTTTGATAACAGATATGCCTGCAACGTTAGTAGGTTTTTTTCACACATACACATAATTTTATCTATACTGTATAAGCCTTTCGTTATGTTCAGAGATGAACATTTTTTCAAACGGCTATTATAAATTTCGCCATAAACTCAGGAACTAAACATTAAAATTCTTAATTTTTGTAACGTTAAATTTAAAATGAGATTGATATATGAGCCTCGTACAGTGCAAGGTAGGAATACTTCATCAAAATGTACGTACTAGTGAAATTCCAAATAATATAATAAATAATAATGCATAATAGTAAATATTGATTTCTTTACTTCATTAATCAAAACTGAAGTTATGAGTAGAGACACGATTTTGTGGTAAATAGGAATTCGTAATTTCGTTATAAAAATACGAGTAAAGCGGGATAAAAGCGATGAATAAAAATTCAATGTAAGAACATTATATTCCTTGGCAGACCTTTAATTTCACCTTAATTTCCACTCATCAATCATCATGACATATGCTCATGCATAACTATATTAAACAATATTTGAAAAATGAAATGAAATCTTTGAGTTTTACGTCCCACGGTTATGCCGGTTAGTCTAAAGGAGACGGTAAAACAATATTTGAGTTTTTAAAATATAACACTAAAAGTAACACTCCTCATTGAATAAAAGTATCATTTAAAGAAAAAGGAACATGCACACAGAGAACATTAATAGAAAAAATAACTTTATTGTTCACAGTTTACTTATGCAATGTAACGTGCTCTCGTTATAAAACTGAAGCTCGTTCGTGGAGACTCTAGCTATTTTAATATAGGCTAGGACACGTTTCACGTAAAAATAAAATTGTTCTATATACGTACCTTTTAGTAATAATCATCAATGATAAGACGATTCCAGAATATTGAAAGTTATTCAACAAACACAGGGCAACCATAAATTTAGGCAAAAGTATATTTGCGAAATAATAAGATTTTTAAGTTCTTTTTACTAATAACTTTATAAACGTCTTCAAAATATATTCCAAAAAGAAGATACGAAAAGTTTCTCAATACACACATTTAACAAGAACTGTAGACTGTTCCATTTAAACAAGCACTTGGCATAATTCATAATCGAACATTAATGTTTTAAATACTACACTAGTTCCGAAATAATTCACTTGTTACTTTTAATATTACTTCTTTTAGTCAGTAAAGATGATTTCTTCAAAACATATATATAATTCAAAAAACAAACTCACCTTAATCATGTTATACCAAGGCGATTGTAATATGTGCACTCATATACGCCATGATCAAAGACCACCGGCTAATCTTGGACAATAACTTCTCACGATAATATCACTATTAAATATAATTCTTTTAATAAATAACGAAATGCAATTCACTTCAACTTCAAAAATACTTCTTTCCTATATATATATATATTGCAAATGTAATGCTATTTTACTTTTCGAGTAGCCCATCTAACTTTCGCAAACGAGTTTATACACTTTTACAACTTCTGGAATTCCAACTCTCCACTTTAGTCATTTTAGTCTGAATGACCTCAACGTCACCCAGAGGGCTAGAGCAAGAACAAGTAGTTCCCAATATTGCCAGATATGGCGCTTTAAAATCGCATATCTGGTTGCATAGCCGTTTCAATAGAAATAGGGAAGAAAAAAAAAATCGGAATGTCAATACGGTACACATATCACTCACCCCACATAAAAAGTTGACAAACTTTTTAAATACCCGATCATTTTACAAATACCGTATTGAAAGTTATGAATAGGAAATTTATCGTCAGTTTTACACGTCATGTTGAATTAGTATCTATAACTACCTTTCTACCCCAAACCTACTAACTACCACCACATACCAACAACTCTCATTCATCCAAAAGAAAAAGATAACAAAACTAAAGAAAAAAAACTATCCTCCAAAAATCATTCTCACACCGACTCATCCTTCTACTTACACTATCCAAGTTAGTAAATTTGAGTCCAAGGTCGGACTATTCATAACCTTTACAAAATAATATAATTTTCAATTTATAATATGTATTTATATTATAAATTACTCTTATTCTTAATATCAATTAGGTGAGTTTTTTTTTTTTTTTAAACATTTCATATTCTAAAAATATAAATTTACAGATACATACTTGTGTGTCTTCAGTATATATAATTACATATTTACATCGCTAATATCTCAGGTTTTCGACTTGTCTCCAGGGCGATGCTCCACCAAAAATCCAATTGACGTTTACAATCCAGTCAAATTTGCGTTCTCTTACATACATTTAATTACAATCCTCTAAATCCGCGTACATTAAAATGTATACATTTTCTTTATATTAATCCCAGGCCTGGAATTAAAAAATTTATATTAAAATTCACATATAATTATCACACACACATATATATAAATAGATAGTTTTCCCGAAATTATAACCATATAATTATAGCTTAATGATACTAATTAATAGGACTTAATTTAGTTTAATCATACATTCAATGACTAGAGTTTAATATATATATTCAATTTCCTACAATTCTTCTACCCTCTCTAAACAGTTTAATCATGTCAATATGAACCTTACGCACATCATTGTTGTTATCTACCGCTCGCACCTGGACAGTATTCCTTCCCAACCAGCGCTCAATAAAAAATGGCCCCAGCCATTTTGGGCATAATGACTTAGTTCTTTTATCTTTCAAAGATGACTGAAATTGAGCTTTAATCAATATCTTATCTCCTACTTCATATGTATTAGGAAGTCTTCTTTTATCATACAATTTTTTCTTTCTTTGCCATGCCCTCTCCATATTTTCTAAGGCTGTCTTCCATATTTGAGGATCTTTAGTATAAATTTCCTCCAACCTTACATTCCACCGTATATCTAAAGGGTCACACAGATTGTATGTAAAAACCATTTCCATGGGACTACATTTTGTATCTTCGTGTATAGCTGAATTAATAGAAAATTCTATTTCCCATAATCCTCTATCCCATTTACTCTGTTTATCATTGAAGTAAATTCTTAACGAATTTTTAATAGTCGAGACATATCTTTCACTCGGATTCGAAGCAGCGTGATAGGGAGCAATTCTAATGTCCCTTATCCCATTTCCATAAAGGAAATCCCTAAATTTTGCAGAAGTAAACACTGAATGATTATCATGCGCTACTGAATAACAAAATCCGTTCCTACACATTAACTTATACAGTTTATTAATAATACACTGACTCGACAAAACTTTGATGGGTTCTAGAAAAATTCTTTTGGAAAAAGAATCAACTATTATCAAACAATAACGTCCCGAACGACTCTCTACCATTGGTCCCAAAAGGTCCATTTGCCAACAACCATTAACCATTTTTTCATATTGAGATACTAACTGTCCCTGGGGTTTCACGTTAGAACTTTTATTTAATTGACACTCTCTGCAAGTAGATACAAAATCCCTTATTTGTTGGACCATTCCCGGCCATGTAAAGCGCGCAAATATTTTTCCAATTGTTCTTTTTATCCCACAGTGCGATCCGGGCAAAATATTAGAATGATAGAATTGAATGATGCTTTTTGCTAAAGTCGTCGGAAGACATACTTTATAAGGGTTTCTAACTGCCCTAGTTTTCTTGCATAATATCCCCCGTACCAACTTATATCCCTCAACAGTCTTTTTCGCTTTTAGTTGTTTTATAATTTCTTTCAGATCCGGATCATTTTCTTGATGTTCGTTGATGGCTATATTGGCACAAGGCATATTCCATAAATTTATCAAAAAATAATTAGTTACCTGTTCCTCATGTGATGGGTTAACATCCATCTCCTCAAAATTATTACTATCGTACAACCTTGATAGAAAATCGGCTGAAATATTTAAATTTGTTGAAATTGATTTAACAACAAAATTAAACGAAAAAAGACGATACAATAATGAACCATAACGCTTGACTCTTTTCATATTCTTTATGGCATATACTAATCCCGCGTGATCAATACGCAATTCAAACTGTGAATGCAAATAGGTACTATACCGTTCCATCAATTCCACCGCCGCCATCATTTCAAGTAAATAAATAGGTTTATTTAAATCATATTTCTTGAGGCGACGACTAAAAAACCCAACCGGTAACAAGTTACCTTCCTCATCATATTGTTGAACTACGCCGCCCAGACTCTTGAGTGACGCATCCGCATTCAAAATAAACTTCTTATTTAAGTCAGGAAGCTTCAACATTATGTGTGTTTCAAACATGAGTTTAATATCGTCTAAGGCTTTCTGTTGTTCGTGCCCCCAAACAAATTTTACAGAAGCACTCCTTAAACGATTAATAGGTTCCATTATTTCATGAAATTGGGGAACAAACTTGCCATAATATTGTAGAAAAGAGCTAAGCGAAATTAAACTTTTCCTATTTTTAGGAGCTGGTAATTTACGAATTACTTCAACCCGTGCTGGGTCCATATACATTTTTCCATTTTCCAAAGGCAACACTAATTCATTTTGAACTAAATCAATTTGCGCCTGTATAGATTTAAGTTCATTAATACCCAAGATGAAAGGTGGATTTAAACTATTAATAAGAAAAAACTTCATTTTGTAAACCCGCTTTTGAAATTTAAGATGCAGCATAACACACTGATTGAGTGTCACTTTGCTCTGATTCACCCCCACACCAGTAAATTTCTCATTGTAAACTGCTATAGGTCTAGCTAAACTTTTATTCCACTCATCAAATATTTGTTTACTGACCAATGAGGCGGAAGAACAAGTGTCCACACAACCTAAATATTGTTTACCCATTATATAAGCCGGAATAAAAGCTGCCACTAAATTTCTTTGATCACGACATGAATAAGGTTTTCTAGTCTTTGTCCAACTATAAGGATCACAACCCACTTTGGCTGTACATCCACCCTCATCGCATGTTTCGACTCGAACTCCGGTCTCTGTCATACAAGTCAATGAATTCAACTGTTCACTGCCTTCATTAAATTCACCTACACCATCTCTAACCTTCTCATGGTCTATATTTTGAACTCCTTTTCTACCCCCAACACTGGGTCTCTTATAATCCTTTCGATAATTCACATAATTCCCCCTATTCCCTGCAAAGCGTTCATTAATTTGGGAAGAATTATGGTCCATCTGACTCACACCACTTCTCGCATATCTAAAATCCAACAACTGAGACTTATCACCAACTTTATTTTCTTGCTTAAATAAGGGCGAGCGATGCTTAATGTTATAATTCTTTTCCAGCACTCGATCCTCTTTACCACGCTCCCTTTTATAAATACCATCCGGCCCCCTAGTCGGGGAAAGAGCCGTGTTCAAGGACAAAAAGTTTTTTGTTTCACCTAAACATTCCTTCTGAGAATTTATAAACTGTCTATTTTTCCCCACGAAACCATCATCCTGCGGATATCGAACCCCTTGATCACTCATATGAGTAGAAGACCCCAATCCCTCTGCAAAGCGTCCTGCTGGAGTCCTACTCATATTCACCTTTACCATTTGTTTATTTAATAAGGACTGTTTATACGCTTTACAAGTCGCCATTCGATGGTTCGCACCACAAAAATAACAATTAATTTGTTTCTTCATTCCACTATCAGCTCTAGTAAAATTTATCATTGAATTGTATACTTCAACATTCCTATTATATGTCTCGTAATTATGGATATCAGCCATCAGTTCCCTCAAAGACTCCGGTTGTCTATATTTATACATATCAAATTTTATTTGTGGTTTCATTCCACTTACCACTATATCCAATACCTCCCTTTCATTTATTCGGCCATAACAAACTTTATGATAATCCACAATTTTATTTACGTATTCAAGAATGTTTTCATTAGGTTCTTGCATTGCATTCAAGAATCGTATAGTCAAGTCCCGTTTACCTAATGGAGTGATGAGCTTCCTAAACAAGTAACTACTTATGTCTGTCCATTGTCTCGTTTGCTCATATACATGCAATAATTCATTATTTAAACGCCCCTGTGATTTACTCAAAGCAGCTAACAATACTGCTTCAATCGGAAACAAACCACCCTTTATTATATTATAAACAGTGACCATAAAACGAAACAAACCGACATCACTTTTACCGTCTGTAAACGGAATTTGCTTTATTTTCTCACTAAAAAGAGCACTTGTTGTATTAACAGCAATCTTATCAAAATTAATATTGAAAGGAAAAAACCTCTGATTAATATGCGAAGTTTGATTTTCTTGCTCCGATTTTAACTCACGACCAAAAGGCACAAATGGATTTTTATTCTCTTTTTCTTTTTCCTCCTTTATAAAATCAGCTGTTTCACCACTACTAATGTGCACTGAATGGAATTCCTTCACACCACTGCTACTACCTGATAACAAGGGTTGAGTTACGTCATCGTACACGTGCAGCTGCCTTCCCGTTCCTGACTCGACACCTGCTACACAACTGCTTGAATAGCTAACACTATTAATTGAAGGACTCTCCTCCCTCCACATTTCGTCCTCCAGATATGATAGATCCCAATGACCTCGAGCACATTCAGGGATTACAATTCCTTCATCGCCTCCTACACAACCATTTAAAAAGAGTTGTGACCTAGTATTTTCCATATTTTTACCACGTATTAGACTCACTATTACAAGCAACAGGAAAAAAGGAAAAGAAAAGTACCGGACTCCTTTTAACAATAAATGATCCATAAGCCACTGCCAGAAACCGTCAAACCGGATTTAATCACTTTCCACATATCCATATTATTTCATCAATACTATAATTTTTATAATTATATCGTCCTTTTTCCTCAACTCTATTTATATATATATGCCACTTGGTACGTACATATATTAGTGCATTCAGACTAAAATTTTTGTGTAACGTGCTCTCGTTATAAAACTGAAGCTCGTTCGTGGAGACTCTAGCTATTTTAATATAGGCTAGGACACGTTTCACGTAAAAATAAAATTGTTCTATATACGTACCTTTTAGTAATAATCATCAATGATAAGACGATTCCAGAATATTGAAAGTTATTCAACAAACACAGGGCAACCATAAATTTAGGCAAAAGTATATTTGCGAAATAATAAGATTTTTAAGTTCTTTTTACTAATAACTTTATAAACGTCTTCAAAATATATTCCAAAAAGAAGATACGAAAAGTTTCTCAATACACACATTTAACAAGAACTGTAGACTGTTCCATTTAAACAAGCACTTGGCATAATTCATAATCGAACATTAATGTTTTAAATACTACACTAGTTCCGAAATAATTCACTTGTTACTTTTAATATTACTTCTTTTAGTCAGTAAAGATGATTTCTTCAAAACATATATATAATTCAAAAAACAAACTCACCTTAATCATGTTATACCAAGGCGATTGTAATATGTGCACTCATATACGCCATGATCAAAGACCACCGGCTAATCTTGGACAATAACTTCTCACGATAATATCACTATTAAATATAATTCTTTTAATAAATAACGAAATGCAATTCACTTCAACTTCAAAAATACTTCTTTCCTATATATATATATATTGCAAATGTAATGCTATTTTACTTTTCGAGTAGCCCATCTAACTTTCGCAAACGAGTTTATACACTTTTACAACTTCTGGAATTCCAACTCTCCACTTTAGTCATTTTAGTCTGAATGACCTCAACGTCACCCAGAGGGCTAGAGCAAGAACAAGTAGTTCCCAATATTGCCAGATATGGCGCTTTAAAATCGCATATCTGGTTGCATAGCCGTTTCAATAGAAATAGGGAAGAAAAAAAAAATCGGAATGTCAATACGGTACAGCAAATAACACGTAAGCATTGTTTCAATGTTTTTTTGGTCGCTAAGTCATTGTATGAAGAGAGAGCCCTCTCCACATCGACATTCGAAACTGATATGTGCATTAGTTGGAGACACTTCCCAGCGATTTCTCATTGCTCATCTAACATAGCCAGCAACACTCCTTCCACACTAACCACTTCACCAGTAGATACCGTTTGGAGCTCATTTTGTAACTGAATGTAAAATTTCAAAAAAAAAAAAAAAAAAAAAAATCATGGTGATCTATTTTCTCAAAACTGGGGTTTTTCATCACATTGCTAGAAAACTTACCATCAGATTTTTGCAAGTTTGAGCTAGGGAAGATGAAATAATGATGCCAATGTCTTAAATATCTCACCAGCTAGATCCAGCAGTCCCATATTTCATTGTGGTAGACAAATTACGAACTAGTAGCGTTTACTTAGGTCAATTATGCAGAAGGAAGAAATAATGACTTAATCGTAAAACCATTGAAAAATTGTCACTTTTGTGTAAAGTTCGCGGAATATCGAGACTTGTATCAAATTTCGCTAATTCGACAGAATTTCGCGTTTAATCGCGAGCGTTATATGGCCTAACAAATAGTGAAAAGATGTATATTTTAGGTACACAACGTTTTCATACCAAATTACACATTTCGCGTTTTCGCGTGTCACCATAAAATCGTGTCTCTTGTTATGGGAAATTAGGCTATAATTTCTGTAGCTTCGAACCAAATCTAATCCTACAACAGTTTCTCGTTTCCACAATAGGTGGATTATAGAACCATATCACATGTCCAGGCTTGAATATTTGCATAAATAATGGAATGTGTTCTTACTCCAATTTTAACTTAAAAGCATACGTTGCCGCTACATAAGTTCTTATTAGGGATGGCCAGAACCGGTTCCTAGTGGAACCGGTTTACGGGTCTGAACGGATCCGGTTCTAGAAGATCCGGTTTTTCGGATCCAGGTCTAGAACCGGTTCTTCGAATCCAGGTCTGGAACCGGTTCCGCTGGAACCGAAACTTTGTGACCATCCCTACGCTAAACCCGAGCTGCTGGCAAGCTGTGAACAGTATGCTAGATGAAAGAACCGGGTTTTCATATCCAGATCTGGAACCGGTTCCTAAGATCCGGTTCTGGAACCGGGTTTTCGGATCCAGGTCCGGAACCGGTTCTGAAAACCGGATCTCCGAGAACCGGTTCCGTTCTTATTATATCATATTTTGTCGTATGTCTTGCTAAACAAGTAAGATGTTAAGTTTCAATTAATAGTTTAAAGATTAACTTACTAATGAATTAATCCATGGAAAGAACATGCCAGAGACAAATAATCCAAGAAGGCATCCGCCAACTGCCCCAGTAAAGGTCAGAGCAATCTGTAATTGTAAATGTTAAGTTTACGTAAACATTTATTCTATTCCTTATCAAAACTTATAGCTTTACTTAAACTTGGAAAGAAACTTGATGTTTCACTTTTTTTAGAAAAAGAATAAATTTGTATATAATAATTTTCTGCAATAAATAAATATGAAAGCTTAGATTATGTATTGCAATTTCTCTTATTATTATATTACAATTAGATTTTCATAAGTTTAGTGTATATGATTATCTTGGCTTGGTATCACATTCTTTCAAATTTTTTGTATTATACTATAACAATGCTCCCTAGATATCTGAAGATTTAGACTAAACACCAACACAATTAATGCGTTAAATAAAGTTGCATCATACAGTAATAAAGCCCTTCATCTCATCCCTAAGACTAATGGCAATTTTTGTCAGTCGTACCATGTTATTTAAAATTCCTTAATATCGCATATAATTTATAACTATAGGAAAATCTTGAAGTGAGATATACATCGCGTGCTGGAAGAAAAAAAGACGAATACGGAGATAGCCATCATGTAACGAACCTTGAAGAAAAAGAAAATGTAAATTGCCGAAAGCTAAAGGAAGGTGTACATACTTTCAAAATTATTGAAGTATTCTCCTCAATTTTAACGCTTAAAAAGGGATATGATGTTGCCGATTGTCTGTAACTCTCAACATTAAACCTGCAATGGCTCATATTCACAATTGCATTACGAAAAAAAACATGAAAAATACAGTACGTACTTTTTATCAAATACATTGTCCAATCTGATAGTGTAAATTACCTATACTATATTGTAAAGATATAGTAAATTCAACAGAAGTTGCGGTGGCTTAATGGTACAGCCTTTTTTTAATAAGCTCCACTGTTGTTCTGTTTGGTAAAATAAAATACATTGTGTACCATTTCTTTTCTTTCAAATTACGCAGTAATATTGATACAGTAACGTATTCATTAATCATAGTCGTAGAAATTTAGTTTTTATCTTTTAATTATTGTTATTTTTGCGATATCTGCTAAAATGTTAGATTTAAAATTAGTTGGAAAGCACACTAATTGTCTAGGTGTAATTGGGCATTCCTACGATAGATAAATGTACCTATCTGACAAAGAAACATGAATCACATCTGCACTAGTACTGTACATTAGTACAGGAGGCACAGACGAGTTTCAGTTCATAGGAATCAATAATAAAGACGTTAGGCTCAGCTTAAGGGTTTGAACATATGCATCAGGGCTATTTTCAAGACAAAACTGTCAACGATTTCGATGCAATAAAGTTCTTTAACTGGATTGCATTGCAGAGTACTTGTATACTATTCTTCATAGGTAAGATAATTACATTTCTCCAGACTTTTTTAAAAACAAGCGTACATAGATGACCACGTTATGTGGTTGCAACGATTACCTAGTTATTTGAGAGAGCACTCGTATATAGAAATTTCACTGTTTCCATGTGATAAAATACGTTTTAGAGATACGTCTAGTCATCACTTCAAGACGATAACTACCCAAAGAAGGAAACGAGTTTAAATATACCCAGGTAGATTCATTATTTTCATCCAACCATATACAGAAGCAATAACTAGTAAAAATGATACATTCAAAATGTAGATTAACCTGAATTCACCCACTTCAATTTAATTTTACCTATATTTAGTTCCTATAATAATTCTTTAAAGCAGTGGTTCTTAAAATTTCTGTCAGAACACAGTCTTCCTTTTTGAGTATACCCGCAGTACATTGATGTCCGTGTTTGCAATATTGCTGTAGATCTTACAACTATTATCCTTTCTTGAAAATCTCTCAAAACACCATTTTTAGAATATTTTTCTTGTTTCAATTTATATTGAGTTTTATTACTTTCACTCCTTACCTTCATTATCACTTTGCCTTGGAACTTAACAAAATTGGTTGAAAACCAATACTTTAAAGTATTCTAAAATTATTCTAACCTGAAGTACAGTTCCAAGATGCTCCATAAGGAATGCGAGAGCCAGTATCATTATTCCATATACAACTGCGATTCCCTTTATTAAAGACGCTTCCGTTTTGTCTTCGAGCTTCTTGCCCAAACATCCCAAAATGAAATCTCTCGCTGTTACAGTTGCCAAGGCATTCAAACCAGTTGATACGGTACTGCAAAAATTTGGAACAATGAATTACGATAAAGCAAAAATATGGAAGCTTTTTACTCATTATTCCATTGCATAACATATAAGGTGTTCGTACATGAGTGGTAGGGTTTCTTAAGCAAATCAATCAGATGTCAACTATCTCGGCATAAGTATGTAATATGTAGACAATTGCCCTAGTTTGAGAGCCAGTAATGACTTCATGAAAATGAGTTTTGCATTTAATTTCATTTTTGTATTGAAAATGTTTGTTTAAATTTGGACAAATAGATAAATACTTTTGCTAACATCTTGAACACACAATGTAGTTGAAACTCATCACATTAAATCTGTATTATTTATACGAGAGCATTCTAATTTAGTTCGATGAAAATTACACTGTGTTGCAGTGGTTTTCTTTCCTGCAAGTTATTCACTGATTGTAGTCGTATTTCGTGCCAGGATCTTAAAATCACAAGTCTTTCATTTGTATCAGCCTCCATTTTCCCAAAATTGGGGAAAGGAAGAATTTTTAATGATAAATTTTCTCTTCTCGAGCTGACAACACTTTCTGCTGTATAGTTGCAACACTGTATAAAAGTCTTTATCAATAGAACTATGGTTCACGGTTTTGACTTCCTTATATGTGATTTTCATGCAGGTGGAAGGGTTGGGAGGTTATGCACTGGAAATATACAGCTCTTATTGTTGACAGTTGAACTTCTTGGACAAAGATAAAGGTGTGTTGCTGGATATTACACTTAGATTTTTTTTAATTCTACAAAGTACTTGTGTGAGTATTGTGTGCAGTGAGTCTTGTCGGGAAATTGCTTGAATAACCCTAACAGATTCTGTTACATATGTGGGAGAGTGACAGTTAAATCCTATATTACACAGATAAAAGAAGCTTGTGAAAAAAGCTTATGAATTGCAATTTGAGTGCAAATTCGGGGATCAGGATAAACATGGGCTCCACATGTGAGTTGTAAATCTTGTGCAGTAAATCTTCGGGGGTGGTTAAATGGAACACAAAGCAATGCCATTTGCCGTGACAGTGGAGTGGCATGAGCCGAAAGACCACACGTGAAACAGTTATTTTTGTTTAACAAACGTAACTGGAATAACCTCAAAATACCAATAAGTCAATCGTTATCAATGCATGTTCCACCGAGAAAGTGGTCGTTGGGTGATTCTGATGAATATGCAACTTCCGTAGATCGTGATTCTGAAATTGAAGAGAAAGATCCTATCTATACTGAAAAATTGTCGGAGCCGCAGTTAATATCTGAAAGTAAATTAAATGATCTTGTTAGGGATTTGCACTTGTACAAGTGCCAGGCTGAACTACTAGCTTAGAGACTACAAGAGTGGAACCTTTTAGAGGAGAACACAAAAGTAACTACGTATCACTTTTGCGAATGTGAACTAATGAAGTTTTTCGATTCCCACGAAGGTTTGGTGTTCTATACAGATGTTTGCGGACTCATGTCTGAATTGAACGTTGATTATTATATGAATAACTGGCGGTTATCTATTGATTCTTCCAAATTCAGTGTAAAAGCCGTGTTATTACACAATGGAAATAGCCACCTTGCTATTCCGGTTGATTATGCTGTAGGAATGAAAGAAACACGGAAATATGAAGCTTACTTGAAAATCTTGAGTACCGGTGCTCGGAACATCTATGGCACAATTGTAAGGATTTTAAAGTTCTTGGCCTGTTTTTAAGGATGGAATCAGGGTATACGAAATATTGTTTTTTTTTTTGTACAAATAGGACAGCAGGGCAATCAATACTGCAACGTAAAATAATGACCTTCAAGGAAGTTTTTGACTACCAGACAAAAGTTTTAGTTATGAACCTCTTGTCAAACCGCAGAATGTGTACTTCCCTCCATTACAGAGTTAGGATTAATACAGATTTTCGTCAACCCTCTAGATAAAGAGGATGGTGGCTTCCGTTACCTGAACGCACTATTTCTCCACATCACAGATGTAATACTTAAGGAAGGGAGATTCGTTGGACTAGAAATAAGAAAAGTGATGAAAGATCCACAATTCGACGAAACCCTGAACAAAAACCAGAAAAGAGCGTGGGTTGCGCTGACGAATGTAGTAAATTATTTTCTGCGAAACAGAAAATCTGAACAATATGCCCAAATTGTTGAAAAACTGATACTGAGTTTACAAAAAAAATGAGTTGCAATCTGTCTTTGAAACTTCATTTCCTCCAGAGCCACTTGGACTTCTTTCCTGAGAACTTAGGTGCAGTATCAGATCAACACGGTAAAAGATTTCATAAAAGAATTCGTATGTTGGAAGAAAAGTACTCGGGGAAATGTGTGGAGCTCTCTATGCTAGCTGACTATTGTTGGATTGTGCAAAGAGCACATGCGGGTACGTAAAAAAGAAACGCCGATAAGAACGTTTATCAGTTTGTGATACAAGACAGCTTTCTTATTTTGTTTTAGTAACAGAGAACATGAAAGTACGTACAAAAGGTAATGCCGTTAAGAACATTTTGTGAGGCAGTACAGTATTCTTATTTTATTTCACTTCTGTATGTTGTGTTTCAATATATATTTTATGTACATTTTAAGTTAATGTTTATATTTACGTTTAGGTCTTTGACCCATTATGATGTAACTATGATGTGCGTGGATGAATCTACTCTCCCCAATAGTCAAAAAAATCTCAGGCGCATGGATGCCCATAAGATCTTTCCAAAGGGAACAAACCCCTGAAAAATACACAATTTTGTCACAAAATCATTCAAACTGTAGACGCAATTGCATAAAACCAGTTTTTCTAAATGACAAGCGTGGGGGCAAATGTTCCCTTGAGGCGCACACGGTCAAGCATTTGTGGGAATTTGAATCTGCAAAGTATCCTCTAAATTTCATAAGGTTCCTTCAAAATTTAGGCAGTCTTTACGAGCTCTGTAATGTTTAAGCTCGCGTATGAATCATATATATTAAAACTTTAATCGGCTATTTCTCAGAATTAGAGACTGATACAGAAATTCCAATTATATCACTCTAATCAACGTAAAAAGTTCTATAGCAATCATTCTTTTTCAGGAAAGAGAAAAAAGTTGAACATTTGTTGCACAGTGTTATTTATACCATTAGTGTAGTAGCACGATTAGTGTTACTAGGGATCCTAAAAGGACCAGAAATTTGAAAAATTGATTTTTACCGTTCTATCCCAAGAACCGGGAGATATCAAAAAGTTTGGGAGAAAACGAAAAACCTTATTTTTTAACGTTTTAGTAATTCTTCCTTACACAGTCGTTGAGATATCAAACGTAGGGGCACGAGGCCAAAGTTTTCCAACCCATTACAGTCCAATTTTAAATACAATTTTTTAACACAATCATTTTTGCCTCTTTTTTCCCTTTTACAAAAGATACTGCGCCATATTGTTTATTGTTAAATTAGATTAAATTATGAATGATTATAAGATTTCTGATTAAATATTTTGTATACAAAAATTCTCAATTTTGTCATTTAAGGACGTTAGTTTTAATGCTAAACAGCGCATAGATTTTTTTTAACATATAATCCGATTACATTTAAAATTATAGAACACATAATTACGTTCTCATAAAGAACTTATACGTAAAATTACACTACATATAATTACATTTAATTATAAAAAAATTATGTCAAACTACACTACACATACTCATTATTAAGAAGTTATACATGTATCTAAAAATACACTAATTTCTACTCAAATATTTTAGTTTTTATGGCTTTTAACTGTAAAGAACATCCCTACTTTTAAATAATTATATAATAATTATAAGTGAATATATTGGTAGTGGAATATTCTACTAACGTTGTTTTCAATTGGAAATAATTTTAAAACTCAGATCACTGGAGATAATTTAATCTGAACAAACGTCCATTAATTTTAAATATTAGTTGTGTGTTGTTTTGAACATCTTTCAAAATAACATTGAAAAAGTTAGTAAGAATAAATTTGTTTTGAGGTTCCCTACTAACAATTCGCTTTTTTCCTTGAAGCGTCTTAAAATTCATCTTATATTTTCATTTTTAAAGAAAAGTTGGTGCTTACATACCGATTAGAGTGGTCCTTTAAGCAGTCATAACGCATAAACAATTTCTTTCTCTTTATGTCTTGTAGCACTTGTTCTGTATTTTCATTGTATCTCTGCGGTAATAGTATTTTACACCTTCCATACAAACGGGCTAATACTCTTTCAACAGTATATTTCAATTGAATCAATTTCCATAAGGTTATCTCATATGGTTTGCCTTTCTTTAGACCTTGTAAATTAACAATTCTTAAGACTTTAGTATAGTTTTTCTTGTTTAATTGTTACATCATTGTTTACTACATAGTAAATTTATTACATCCTAATCCTAACTCTATATAAAACTACATGAACTGACAAAGGGGTACTTCCGGTTGACGTGGGAACATGGCATGATGATGAGTTGAAATATGGCATGATTGTAGCTTTCCGAGACTAACGCACAGAAAATTTGCCAGAAATAAATATTTTTCATTTTTGGAGGTCTAAAGGAGCAATGAAGAAATTCCCCACGTTATTTAAATGGACATGCTTTTAATCTAATCTCATATTTTAGGTACTTTAAATTGGAATAAAAGCTTGAAATTCGGTATGCCTGTAACGTTTATGTTAGCGTTATCCAAGTAAATCACCCAAAATTAAATCTTCCAAGTTTAGAGTGGTTTTATAGGAAACTGAAAAACCGTTCCCATGTTATTTATATGGGACATCTACACCTCAAAATGTTTAGGCACTTCCGGCAGAATTAGAATAATGAAATTTGGCATGGTTCTAGCCTTCCGGTACTAACCCACAGGAAAATTGCCAAAAGTGATTTTTTTAGCTCTGAAGAGAATATGAAGAAATGTCCATGTTATTCAAATGGACGTTTTCTTTGGATACAAAATATTATCTTTTATGTAGTTGAAATACGAAAAGAAACTTGAAGTTTGGTAGAATTTTGGGTTTAAGAGGTGCGAGGCTGTAGGCCAAGTAAACACGGGGGTCAGGGGCGAAGTTCACAGCTCTGCTAAATTCAGGAAATCTTAAAAGTAAATGCACGAAATTCACTGTTGATGAAAAACTGGGGGTCTAGGGTCGGAGCCCCCAGCTAGCCAAAGTATATTTTTATAAAACTTATTTTATTGAACATATCCATAAAAATCAATACAAAACACATTATAACATAACCTATTTAAAATTCTTCATTCACTTTCTCACTCATTGCATAAGCTTTCTGATTTATTAAAATCGCATAACAAATTGTATTATTAGCTACAGCATCTACCAAGTATACAACCATTTTTATATGTGTTCTTTCATTTACAGATTCACTTTTCCACTACAATCAATTACATGCATCGGTCTATTTTTGATGAATTCATTTCGATCATAATACATTTCTGTGTTTCTACTTGTTATTCTCTTAAATGCAATATAATGTTAATACATCTTACAATAATGTTAATACATCTAATATAATGTTAATACATCTTACTCATTTTTAGCAATATCTAAATTTCTATTTTCTTTAGGAAACACCTGATTCTGAGCATTTTTAAAATGTATGTTTTTCACTTTACAATGATCAAATTTATTAGCACGTATAGTCTAGTCGACTTAAACAGTTTGGAAAGTCACAATTACAAAATCACGCATTCGAATTGTAGTTACATCAAACGAAAAGAACGAGTCTGTTTCATCCTTTTGAATGCGTTGATACAATTTAAACGAATACATGGGTTTTGGTTCTTTTAATATTTCTAACTTTAACTTACTCTCATACTTAGTATTGTTCAACAATTCGACCATTAGTATTGTTATTTCCATATTGTTTATTGTTATTTTTTCATTATGAGGTGAAGTTGCGTTGCCTCTTGTTCTAGTCCATTTATACACTGACAAAAAATGTAGATGGCATACTTAAAAAGATAGGTTACATGCGTAATTCCTGTAGTTTTTAGACTTAATGTACAGCAGACGTATAACTGAAAACGCATGTTTTATAATACTTTCTGTATAAGTGTTCCATCTATACGTACTTTCCGTATGAAACAATGTAGGTGGTCAGGATCTCACATACAAATGGACGTATATAACATATAGCTGACGAAGGTAACATAAGTATATGCATGTGTTGTACGGAAAACTGTTAGATGTAAGACATCCAGCAACGGCATGATGTAACATCTAAGGGCAGTGCCTATGTAGCATACGGATAACGTATGCTCCGTACTGATTTCTATAGTAAGCAAGAGGATACCGTATATTTGTACAATATACCGCTGTCCGGAGAACGGATTTTTCTCTGTGTATAACCCATCATTAAAACTATTAACTTTAGTCAATGTTATTCTCAATCTATCTTTCCACATCATATCTTTATAATCACTTAAAGAGCCGGTATTTGTCTTAATGGAACGATATTTGAAGACACAATGTTTTCGAACGTTTCTGAATGGTTATGGGCAGTGCCGGATTTACGTATAAGCTAAACAAGCTATACCTTCGGGTCCCACTATCTTGGGGGCCCCCAAAAAATAAAGCATTTACATTTCCAAAATATAAGACTAAAGTAAATAAGATAAAATCTACATATAGCAACAATGCTTCCTGTTGTGTAAGTCCTATAATGTAAGTAATGGGCCCCCTTCTACTAACCTAATTTTTAAAATATCACTAGTTTCTTTATTTTTGTATATAGGGTGCTTGCGTTCATCTGGACACATAAAAAGCCCTATTGCCTTCAATAGCTTAGGGCCCCACCAAACCTAAATCCAGCACTGGTTATGGGCAAAGTTGAGTGACATTTTTATAAAGTTCGTTTCTGTAATGATCCAGGATTATGGTTTTTGGCCTCGATGGAGAAAAACGTTATATGTCGATCCAACTTTTTATCATTATATAGCAAAAAATATCTTCTTGGGAACTTAAAAATCGTCCTAAAGGTTAGTGAGAATCCTACGACTATTCTAACTGGCTACGGTCGTCATAGGACATCCATTTTTAATCAAAATTGACAATCTCATATAGGAAACTTTGACGACTTTTTATTCCTTACGCTCAGGGACGTGGACACCTCCAGATGGCAAATTCTTGTTGGCCGGCCGGTGTCAACTCATGTAACGCACACGAGTCCACTTTTTGTACCTTACCAAACACATGAAGCCGCCAAACAACAATGGTATGGTGTATGCCTAACTCGTCTACAAAGGCACTAACATTTCTCAGAGGTTTCGCTTCCACGGTGTTCCTGAGGAGGTCATCCGAACATAATGCAAGTTGTGTCCACAGGATTCATCTTTCAATTCTGTGTCACCGGAACGACAAAGAAACGGTAAATGGTAAGCAGTTGTTATTGGTTTGCCAAAAACCGTTCGGTAATGTTAATGCTTTTGCGAATTGTTGTAAGACTTTAGATATGTATAAAGATATTTCCACGTATGAAAACCAACAAAATTAGTAAAACAATTCTAAGAATATATTATATTCTAACCGTAATTAGTATTATTAACAGTAATTACTGGAACTTTCCCTTGCCTACGTTTTACTTGTTTGTTATTTATCATCATTTCAAGTAAACTGTCGTTAGAATATTTTACCTCAACGCAGCACTGAAAACTCCTGCCACGAATAGTCCAGCGCATCCAGGGTAATCTTCCATCGTTTCCATTATGAAAAGGGGAAATATTTGGTCGGGAGCTGTTACCCTCTGAAGAGAAGAAATAGTAATTTTTAAAAAACTTATTTTACAATCATCAGCAATAACAACAACAAAAGAGTATTTTCTTGTCTTTTTAAGTGAGTTATACTTACGAAGACATTTTTGTTCAATTTGAACTAAAGAATTAAAATTGAATTTTATTGTTAATTCAAATGAGTACTACAATATTTGAATTTTCTTTAAATTTGAACCCTTGCAAAGTTGACAGCAAATACAAAAAGATTAGTACGAATACTTTCGTTGGATACTGATGTATTAAACAGGGACTATTCCATCCCTTTTATTACCATTTTTTTTCTCGGAATGAACATTAGTGAATGGTTATTTTGAATAAGGACCTAGTCGAAAGTAATAGTATTCAGTAAGAAAGCTTTCTGCCTTTTCGGTTTTAACGGTAGAAGGAGTGGAACATCGTGTATTTTTGGTACTTTTCTGTGGGACCCAGTGGTAGTGAAATTAACGGTCATCTTACATTTACATTTTATATGTAGAAAACCATAAGCAATGTGATTACAAATGATTGGCTTTTAGTGGATTCATAAGCAGTTCCATATAAAATATTTGTAACATCGATTGGCATCCATTTCCTTTCAGTGATAAAGTATGAAAGAATATTTGCAGAAAGCCATCTGCCACATAGTAGATATGGTCTTTGTTCTAGTCCCCATCTTAACATATTCTGCACACCTTCTTGTCTCACCTTTAGTTGGTAAATGCATTCCTACATTTAGCACAGCTTTGTAAGTAAATCTTAGTCATCCAGGAATCTCTTTTCTTTTGACGATCGCCTTATTCACTTTTTCAATGCAATTCTATGCTTATGCCCTGAATTAAGAATACCAATAAATCGTATATTTTCATGTCGTAAGTATTGAAATTCCTTATGATCCAGCGATTTGTCACTGACGTCATCAGGACTTTGAAAAACATTTATCTACGCTATTTTGTTGTCTCCCTATCAAAGGCAATTCGTGGAAAAACTACTGTATTGAACAGTGGGAATTCTAGAAAGCAGAGAATTGTGTAGAAGACATCTACATCTACAGATAGAGACATCTACAAATGCCATCTTAAGTTATCTCAATTTAGCAAACTGTTTGCCTAGTGAACTAGTAAAATATCGATACGTAGCAATAACGTGCGGTAAGTTACCACGGTTGTACTAGATATTTGGTGGAACACATATTTTCCAGTCGTAACGAAAGGGTTACTAACTTATCTCAGCATAGAGAACACCAGTGCTCAAGTGAATAGTATTCGGAATCTTTTTTCACCGAAGAACAATGATAGGTAGTTTAAGTAACTAAGAAAATCAAAGTTTAGGTATCGTTTTCTCTGTAAAGCTATAAGAAAGATGAGCCATAAGACGTGAGATTATTATTTGACATATGGACGTTATTTCTAGTTATGTAAGCAGAATTGGTTCAAGTTTCTGTACACAATATAATTAGGTAACAAAACTATCAATTCTGACATTAGAGAAGATTCAAGTTAATTACTTAGTCCATTATAACTCATTTTGAATTGTTAACGAAATATACATAAGAAAAATTTAATTTTGCAGCGTTTAAAAATCTAGTAATACCAAAGCCATAAATGTTAAATATTTACATACCTTTTGTATTATTGGGTCACAGTCAAAGTAATTTGCGTAAATTAGAAGACCAATATAGAACAGAATTAAGTGGATGATAATAAAATAGATAATGTTGATCCATACGGCTCTGTGAGTCAAATACATAAGAAAAAGTAATAAGTTAATGAAAGGTTAATTGCATTGTTCACTAGAAGCAGTCATTAAATAATTCATTTTGAGAAGAAAATAAGTCATTGAACCATTAAACTAATTTAATTAGATTCATGTTCGCTATTAAAACATAGTTTTGCATTATTTGTGTTTTTACGTTAATCAACGTGGAATGAAATATTCACAAACTCAATCTCAGCTTATGATACACTTTGGTAGTATAACGTCGTGTTCAACATGTGCTACGTATCTCCAAAACATACACTCTATTTAATTGAAATATTGTACTCTAACATACTACTAGAATAGTCTCTTTCCATCGCTAGTAGGCAGTAGGCTAGTAGACAATATGACAGATGATATTGTCGTGAAATGACGACTGTCACTATCAGTAAGTCCCGTTGCTTTTCTTCCAAAGTGCAGGACGAAGTGATAAAACAATTACTTACAGTAACCGGCTGCATTGATCGTATGCCTGATATATACATGTGCATGTGCAAGATAATGGGATAGAATTACCCTGTGGATGTCGTATGCTACTACGAATATCACATACACAACACCAGTTTGGCAGGGCTCACTGTCTTTGGATGAATAGATCCAGGTTGCTTCCCCTCATTGAATTACTGCTTCAAGATTGGTTCATATGAGTGGAGCTAGGTTTTTCCCACAGTGACACTAACTCTAAAGAAGTTATCATGAATACTTTCTTGGACATGATGTTTTCAATTCCATAGCGTTGCCTCTTTTTACACCTTGATTTGATGGGGTATCTACCACGTTTCAATTTTGTGGAAAGCAAAAATATTGTGCGGGATGTAAAGGACAGTTTTGTAGCATACGTCTCTTTATTGGATAATTTACAAACGGTCCATCGGTGATCCAATCAGCGGGTAAGAAAGAAATTACGTTATGTGGTTGTAGGTTGAAGGATGTTATCGTGAATGGGAGTTATCGTGAATAATATTCGTATTCTGGAGCCAAGAACCGTATTGGTCGTCTCTCAGAACAGAAGAAGGCCTTTCTACAGTAGTAAGTCTTGCCGGTTGCAACATCAACGTAGGAGAGAATGACTTGAATAGCCAGGACACTTGTTGGTTTCCATCTCAGCGAAGAAGACAGGTACCTATATTCTTGATTTCAGGCAAATCTACGCTTCCCTACAAGAGAAAGGAAAACATGGTGCCAGACGCCGCATGATTTCCTATTAGAAACACAAGACAGATTGCTCTCTGTCATGTGCTTCCTTCTGTTGTATAGAACTGCTCTTGTAAATTATGCATTCGTTATGCTTTATTTAAGATGTTAGGCGGTAGCGATCAACTACGTCACGTTGGCCTTTACAAAACACATGCTAAGTCTCATGATGACTGGTTCGTTTCCAATTAAACCCACACTAAGTCTGTTATTTACTGCTTTAAGCATTTGGCGTTTGTTTACAATACTAATTAATTGCATCCTCCAAGCACTGGGAATATGATTTCAAAGTGATTTTAGTAGTTTCTATCTACTACTGCCATCAGCAGCCATCTTTCATTGTGCCTTAAGTTACTCAACACATTGTATCATAGTATAAATAGTGGATAGTGTAAAATATCTTTGTGCCTGTACTTGGTTATACGAGTTTGCATACCTAAGCAAAACCTTTTATGGGCACGGTGGCTTAGTAGTAGTGTGATCACCTTTGATGCGAGATATCCCCGCTTCGATTCTAGCCTAGTTTGAAAAGGATAACATCGCATCCATGGGATATTTCTGTGTTCTTCCGCTTCCTCCTATACTTTCATTTACCCTAAAGAGAATAATCGTGGAATACTGAATTTAATAGAGGCAAAATCTTGCAACCAACATTGTCCACAATGAATTTCAAAACTATCGCAAACCAGGGAATATCCACATAACTCCCTGCACCACCACTTTATATATATCCACACCAAAACACAGAGTAAATATACAACATATATTTAACATTTTAGCTCATAGTGATGCATTCTATTTAGCTCATATATTGAGTGAGTTACTAGTGCACTAAATATAAAAACGATTTCCACACTGGCCATTTCGAGAATCGTGGGAATAAAAGGCATCTCCAGTGACTACTTACTTTCTTGACCGGTACCAGGGTTGATATGAGTATGTAGAGAACCAGTAGGCTCTGTAGATCACGAATACGTTGGTCTCGATGTCGCAAATTGAGGTTTGAACAGGAGTCGAAAAACCAATCGACGGTCCCGACAACGTTGTAGTCACTTCTTGGATCTCTGGAGATGCTTCCGGTGGAGATCTTAGAGTATATCCTCATCTCCTAACTCCTAATTCTATGCCGCACACTACCCACGAAACCTTGTAACGTACCTTGTCCGTAACCGATAATTATATTATAGGCTTGTAACAAGTTGATTTATTGCTATTTCTTGTAATTAATATTTGAAGTATACTCCCATTTAGTGTCTTTACAAGTTCAATGCTAATCACTAGTTAATCGCATTATTTCCGTTGAGTTACATAACTTGGCTCGCCCTTTCTTCTTTTATTTGGTGTGAACCTGCTATTTTATTATTATCTCATCAAGAAGTAAACACAATATATCGCTTTTATCCATTGTAATTCTTGTGTACACTAAAATTTAAGGGATAACATTCCTTAGTAGATGTTCTCTCAGATCAAAGTGTAAGTTCAGGAATGAGGCTGCTGCCGTTTCTTGAACGTCTTTCCCTTTCTCTACGAGTTGAGAAAAGTCATAGTCCAAGAATACGCAGTAGCTAGAGAAAATATGGAATAAAGCTGGTTAGATTAGCGATTATCATCCATTATATTACTCTTTTCTAATTATATTTAACTTTTTAACGTCTATATTTCCTATATATATCTATATTCATGTCATTTTATTATTATTAACATGTCTATTTGGTATACACCGAATTTTCCGTGGAACGGGGAAAGAAAGAGAGGGGTGGTAAAAGTTTACTACGCAGTGTTTAGATGCGTGAGTATACTGTGCACTGTGCAACAAAAGTATGTAGGACGAAGCTGTAATTCTACCAGGATGGCGTAAAATCCATCGTACTTCATGAGCATCTTACAGTATTCCGTCAAATTTCATTAACCATGGAATTAATTAGAGTGCCGTGGAAAGGGAGTAACTACCAGCAGAAAGAAATATCAATTGTTATTCTTCAGATGACGGAAGAAAATAGGGTGTAAGCGGACATAAAAGGTTCATTGCTGCTTTGTTTGAGATTAACTACGAATGGAGAGGCTAGTTTGTAGCTGCTTGAAGGTAAAATTATATAGTATATTTCAGATCAAAATCCAGGAACTCCTGAAAGGTGGATAGAACTGTGTGAAAACGATAGTGTCATTTGAATATTATGGATTATCTGAATCAGGATTGAGTGAACTTTAAGCACATGTTCGTGAAGAGTGATTGCATCATTAGTCAATAATTTGGATTCGGAATTGGAAATCATAGTTCACGACGTATAACTTAAATTGTTGGTTGCATATTATCACACGTAATAACAGTAAGATCTTGAACATTTAAACCGTTTGCAGAAAATGATGTTTTTGAGAATGTTAAATTTTGCGTTGTACCTTAAGTACTACAATATATCAGAGTAAAATTTATTCCGATGGGAGAACCTTTTCCTTGGATGCGTGGCTAGTGCCCGGCCCCGTAATTGTCCAGTTCCATTCTCTCATTATGTAGGTCATATAGAATTAAATAAAATCTCTCTCTTTCTGTCTCTGCGTTTCAACGGATGTTTACAATCAAGTATTATATGACTTCGTATCTTAGTTATTCCCGTACTCGTTTGTAGATAAAGTTTTGTATTCACTAGTCTCTTATAATAATGAGCAAGTTATGTATATAGTATGTCGCATACGCACTGAAATAGCAGGCAGTCGTATAGCATTATTCACTCCTGTTAAATTAGTCGAAGTATCGCTACGGTCATGATACGTTTAGGTTGATAAGATTATCCACTCTTGTCTCGTCGATGGTAGTACTGACTGAGGTCGACGTTATTATCTCATATCTATCTATCTATCTATCTATCTATCTATCTATCTATCTATCTATATATATATATATATATATATATATATATATATATATATATATATATAATATCATTATAAGTATCGGTTCAAGTTTAGTCAACTCTGTCAAATATTGTCAGCATTAATAATTAATACCACTCATTGAGCAGTCATTCAAATCAATTTACGTTTACTGGGTTATTCCACATATATAAATATATGTATCTACGCGTTCACGTCGTTTGTCTACTTTGTCCTGTCCGCCCGTAAGGGATTGTCGTTAATGATTACTAACTTAATAGACTGTGGCTGTCGTCGTCTCGTCGAGTGCTTTAACGGTTTACTACGTCACTGGAGTTTTGGTTTCGGAGTCTTCTTCCGAAGTTGGTATGCATGACTACCGTGCAGAAGTTACTTTTAAGAATTCAGGTGTGCCTCTAATTTTACATTAAAGTGATGTTAAAGTGCGCTCATATATTGAAGCTGCCGGACGGAGATGAGAAAATAATAATTCCTCTGTCCCTTTTTTTTCTTTTCACTTGCGTGGTGTTGTGGCACCTGAGTTAAATTAGGAATGGGTTGCGCTTCTGCCGACAGACGCTCGCTCAGGCGAGAGCCAGATTCATCCTGTTTGAGGTGTAACGACTGTTGCAAGGTCGAAAGTGTACCAGTATTTGTCTATTTAAACCTTGCTTTGAGAAATTATTAATGACCTATTGTTATCAGGAAGATTGAAAGTTTCGATTCTATGATATAAGGAGGGACAGTGAAAGAATATGTATTAAATTCTTATTCAAAGTTATCTTACGTTTATTTGAGAATCCTTCAGTTGTAATCTACAGTCTGCCCTGAAGGAATTATTGTAAACTTAAAGATGTTAACAAGAACAAATGTAAGCCGACCTATATGCTATTGAAATTTGATTTTTTTCTTTTGCCTGATGTAAGTTGTGGAACTATTAAGATATTACTCATGTGTTAAACAACATTTAATTTGTCGTTCTGAGACTACGATACTAAGCTACTTCTTTGTTAATAAATGTATATTTCTGAGGAATTGAGAGAATCATTTGGAATATTACGTCCGATATGATATAGGGTAATTTAAACTAAACAAATAAGTATCAAAGATTTGCTGTAATTGCTGTATTTGCTCTTTTGTCCTGCTGCATTCTCCTGGAGCAAGATCCTGGTTTTCTAAATTATTTCCGTTGCGCAAATCGTCTCTTCTTGGCTTCTCTCAGGGTTGCCAGGACCCTGAGCCAGGAGTTGAGAAGTGGACTCAAGAAGCTGGTCGCTATTATTTAGACTTGTAATTAGCGTTACAACCTTAGAGATCCAGCAGGATCCTCACAAGAAGTGACAAGAAGTAACCCAAAAGCACGGTTTGTTTACTTGTGGGGGCGCGTATCTCCGGTCGCCGACGAGCCCCTCTATCAATGTGGGTACGGGGAGAACGTGCAGACACGATAGCTTCCAATATGCAAAACCCCGATGTCGTATTTGAAGTTGTTACAGTGCCAGGGCCAAAAACAGCCAGACATTACTGATCGCTCTCGGCTATTTCGACCCATGCGTCAGCTGAGCTTGGTTTATATATGTGTGTGTTAGGGAACAAATTGAACTGTATTTCCCCCATAACACAGTCCTAGCTACGGGCCTGTTAGATATTACACCTAAGTCCAAGAATGGGTCGCAACTGGAATCAAACCAAGCTCAGCTAACGTATGGGTCGAAATAGCTGAGAGCAATCAACAGTGTCTGGCTGTTTTGAGCTCTGACGCTGAAACAACTTCAAATGTGATATGGGGTTTTGCATATTCGGAAACTTGCATGTATTCTTGTTCTCCCTATACCCACAATTCCCGAAGGACCGGTCGGTGACCGGAGATCTGCGGCCCCCACAAACAAACAATCCGTTCTTCTTGGCCGGTTCTAGTAATTTCTTGTGAGGCCATGCTAGCTGTGGTTTCATGGGTAATGTGCAGCATAGAATTTTGCAGCAGAGTCGGAAGATGACTATCAACCCAACGATCGCCCCCAGAAGCTTCTCCAGTAGCGCTCGGTGACCCCGAGAAGTAACTACAATATTGTCGGGACCGTCGATCGGTCTTTCGACCCCTGTTCGAACACCTCTCTTTGTGACATGAAAATCAACGGATTCGTGACCACAAAGCCTACCGGTTCTTTACATACCCATATCGACCCTGATACTTAAAGGCCAAGAAAGTAGGGAGTCAACAATGCATTAGGTGAAGATGGCTTTTGATTCTTATTTATAGCTAGTTTTCACATTGCTATTGTTCAAAAGGTAAAAAGAATGTTGTGCTAAACTATACCCCAAAATTGTGTGCTTTTTGATATTTTTAAAGAGACAACTTTTGATTTTTAGAAGAAAAATCCATGGTTAAGTATATTATTCTCTTTGTATAATTGTCTTTTGGGCGTACAATTGGACATACGAATAATAAATTAAGAAAGTACGCATATCCTAACATAAATAAATATCATATCGTTTATTTATGGAAGTTAAGAAAGAATATAAATACAGTAAAGTTTCGCAATCTCGAATCCCGATATCTTGACATTTCATGCAACCATTCTTTCTTCTTAAAAAAAAACTCCAAATGATTTCTATTGGTAAAGCAGAACACCTTTAAAATAATGTGGTGGTAGTCTATTAGTACTAGACTGTAATAATTTTCAGAATTGTCTAAATCGCTAAATGATTTCTGCTTGTTAAGAGGACACCATCTTTGAACTAGTGTGGTGTACTGTTAACAACTGGACCACAATACTTTCTAGCATCGCCTATACAGTGTAAACAGAATAAGTACATTTTAATTACTGTATTATTGTAATCGCAATACATATTATAAGTACAAATGTTCACATGTTTTCCTGTTCTGTTCAAGTGTTTGTTACGGTACTCAATTTTTGATTGGGACACATTATAATCAGTGCTAGAGCTTCACCTCTGGTGCGTGGGGTCCCTGGTTTGATTCCAGCTCGCGTCAAGTGGACTTTGTGGTGGACAAACACCGTGTGCATGGGTTCTCCCGGTTCTCTACCGTTTCCTCCCACTTTATTCATTTCATCATTGTATTCATTGTTTATCATCACCGTCTCCTTTAGCCTACCCGGCGTAGACACGGGGCGTAAATCTGAAAGATTTTTATAATAATCCGCAAAATAAATTATTGGGACTCGAACTAATTTGGTTATAGGTTTTGTTCATTTCATGGAAATTCCAACCGACTCCATTCGCACTCTCAACAATGAAGTGGCTGCTGAAAAGCGACGATGACAATCATGATTCCCATTCCTTTCTACTCTTGATAAACATCAGAGATTTGGTTGAAGGTTTATGGCTATACTCAATTGTAAAGTTAACTTTCACATTTAGAGTAATATGTAATAAAATATAACAAGTTGTGAATACCCATCTCCAGTGGCGTATATGAAGGGGGCTTCCGGGCTTAAGCCCCCCGAGATCTTACTTATTATAGTAAAGTAAATGAAATATCTTGCAGAATTTTTACATTTCCAGCAGAGATGGAGTGGGTCAAGTGGGTAAGGTTTTCTGAGTGGGTCATGAGTCAACAGCATCTGACCCACCACCCACCGTGACCCACTGCGACCGACCACCCACCATGACCCACTGCGACACATCACCCATCATGACCCACTGCGACACACCGACACAGTATGATCTACCGACCCAGTCTGCTCACTGCTTTGTAGACAGTATCTTCTGAAGACTGGTAAATTTGTCTTCGTTTTACTTTCAAGACCTTCATTTCCCTTCCTTTTCCATTTGTTTCTGTCTACTTATCTGAGGTGAGTATATCTAACAAAGTGAAAAAAAGAACTTGAGGCACTTTTGGATATTGATATTTTTAATTGTAATAATATCAATAGGACTTATACTACTACTTGGCTTTCGAGATCTGTGTTTTTAGAGGAGCTAACTACTGGAAAAAATACATTTTTGAATCACTGTAATACATAAATTATTATATAAAAAAATTCAATGTAACTATGTGTGCCTGATCATCACGGTCAAATTGCAAAGTCAAATGAAATTACTTTTGGTATATAGTTAGGCCTTAATCCAAACTGGGATGTTATATTGCTTTCATTATAATGCATAATATCCTAAGGAGGTAGTGAGGATCCGAATTTTTGCGAAAAAAATAGTAAAAATAATAGTCGTTAAACTTACGGAGCTGAAATTCGGTGTATTAACTCTATATTGAAAATAAACAGAATGTGTCCTAGCATTTTTTAAAATTCTCCTTTATGGGGGTGGGCACTTTCTATAAATGGAAAATTAGTAGCGAGTTGGTTTGTAAAAATGATCGAAAACGATCGATGTTATTTAACGATAAGAACAAATCAGAAACAAAAAATACAGTGCTTGGCTTCATATCTATATCCATTGCTTTCTAACTAACTAACTAACTCTATGGCCTATGGAACCCGGAGGTTCAATGCCGCGTTCACAAAAGCTCTCCACTGACTTCTATCCTTAGCTAACTGCATCCAGTTTCTACTTTGTATTCCAATCTCTGCGAGATCCATCTTAATATTGTCCTCCCATCTGCGCCTAGGTCTTCCTAATGGTCGTTTTCCGATTGGTCTTCCAGTCAAGACTTTGAAAGCGTTTCTACTTTCTTCCATTCTAGCTACATGACCCACCCACCTAAGCCTCCTAGACTTCACGACTCTAACAATGTTGGGTAAACTATATAAACTATGTAGTTCCTCGTTATGAAGTTTCCGCCATTCCCGTTCCTCTTGGGTCCGAATATTCGTCTCACGATCTTGTTCTCAAATACTTTCAGTCTATGTTCTTCCCTCAGAGTAAGTGACCATGTTTCGCAGCCATACAAAACAACAGGCATGATTACCGTTTTGTATATTTTAAGCTTCAAATTCCTCGACAGAATTCGTGACGACAAGAGGTTTTGAACCGAATAGTAACACGAATTCCCTGCTTTTAGTCGACATTTAATTTCTTCGTAAACATGATTTTCCTCTGTTAATATTGATCCTAGATATTTGAAACTATCCACTTTATCAAAAGTATTATTTAATATTTTAACGCATCCATAATTTGCTGTATTCCGGTCCCGACGCACTTCCATGTATTTAGTTTTCTCTGCATTTACTTCTAAACGCATGTCCCTGCAAGCGTTTAATAAGATTTCTGCATTTCTTTCTATTGTTTTCCTATCATCCCCTATTAAATTTACATCTTCAGCATATGCCATAACCTGGTGAATACCGTTCAACTCTAGACCCTGGTTGCTATCTTTGATTTTCCTTATAGCGTATTCCAGAACGAAGTTAAATAATAATGGCGATAACGCATCTTGTTTCAGACAATTTTTGACGTGAAAGCTCGTGGACAAAAATTTTCGTACCCGGACTTTACTTTGGGATTCATTTAAACATATCTTAATTAATCTAATTAGCTTTCTCGGTATTCCAAGTTCTGTAAGAACGTTGTATAATGTTTCTCTCCTAACCGAGTCGTACGCCTTTCTAAAATTAATAAATAGTTGATGTACCGGGGCATTGTATTCCCACTTTATTTCGAGTATTTGGCGAATGGTAAATATTGCTTTCTACTATAATAATTGCTGAAGCTTATGTTTATTATATGGAGCGCTTACAGCACAGGGCAATTAACCCATAAAGTTGTGAGAAAAATAGGCATAAAATTTGTACTATAAGCTTAATTACACGGAAATACTAAGTTTGGATTGTACGCATAATTATATTGAAAATTTTACACTTTTTTCCCTTTACGTTGGTCTACTTACCTTGATTTGGAACTCAAATTTCATCCTTTTTTCCACTGAAAAGTATCGATAATTCAACAAGGAAATAATTATACTATGTTAATTTAATTGAAATTCATCGTAATTTGGCACATGGCAAACATCAGTGTGGTAATTGAAGGGGAAGAAGGAGGGAAATTCCCATTCACCTATGAACACTTTCCAGGAACCTCGTTCCCTTTCGCTTTCTAGACGGGGAAGGGAACTTGGTAATGGCACCAAATCTTCATGTGTAATTACAAAAATTAAATTTATAAACAAATAAGAAATCATCAGTTTATCAGGCTTTAATTGATAATTTATTCACAAGATTCCCTATCGAAGGCGTGGTAGATGAAGTTTCTGTTCTCCATGAGTTGACATTGCCAACTGACATGGTCGATATGGAAAAGATGTTGTATGGTGATAGAGATATGATACTTCTTGCTGAGTATTTCAAACCTGACCAAGAAAAATCGTTATCAGACTTAAGTCTAACAAGCAGATTGTCGATGAGGAGTTGCAGAAATCGGGTAGAAGTATGATCAATTTCCATGACAGAGTGCGAACGGGGATTTCCCCCTTATGAATTTACAGATGACTGATATTAGAAATAGACTAAGTGCTCAAATATTGTCTAACTTGTTCATCAATGTTAATGGCCTACCGCTAGACAAGCTCAAAGTAGACGAGCTAGTTATTTCTTGGCTGAAGGATGGACATTATTCCGCTGCAGATGATTTATCCCGAAAAAGTTACCACCAGGAAATAAACCCGATTTGAGATTTGTTTTAAGATGCAAAATTACGAGTTATGGAAAATGTCTACTTGTATTACTAATGGCTTATTTGTGTTATTCAACTTTGCACCAAATTTTTAGTAAGTCTCTTATTTGCTTTAGGTAAACTACTTTGAATAAATATTCATAATAATCGCAATTATGCATATTTGTAACTTAAGTTTAACGTGGTGTTTTAGTAATTACACAAATTACAATTATGAGAATACTTTATGAAGATGCTTTCACATAGGGTACCCGAGCAACTTTATAGACTATGAAAAACTGACTTTTCAAGTCTTTTGTGATAAAAATACTGTGAATTGAGAAACCATAACCTGTTCCATATTGGACAGGGGTATTTGTTAATTTGTGAGTTTTGTATTTATGCTCGAAAAGAGTACAATGTGAAATTAGTGACGGTGCTATTTTTTTTATTTGATTTGATTTATTGACATATAACACAACAGGCAAGGCCTAATTACAGTGTTACATAGTATATACGTTATACAGATTATATAGGTTAATACTGCTATTGGTCATAATTACATTTGTCTTACAAAATTAATAGACTTCTTAAAACTACTTACATACATTGCCAGTACATCCAGGTTGAAATGTTCTTTAACTAACCTGTTGTAGGTTGCACTAACTTTCCATATAGGAGATCTGCTTAAGACGTTTGTTTTCGCTGTCATACAAAAAATGTATTTTTCGAAGCAGTGCGCAATTTAGTGGATGGTACTTGGATACATATTTGTTCGTTAAGATCAGGACAGTCTATTTTGCCATGAAAGAGTTTGTGTAAAAATAATAAATCAATATTTCTTCTCCTGAGTTCTAATGTTTCAAAATTAAAATTTTCAACAAGGTTAATGTAGCTTTCAAATTTTGGATAGAATTTTGATTTCTTAAGGGTAAGAAGTCTTAAAAACTTATTTTGAGTACGCTCAATCAAGAATGAGTATTTCTGTATATTAGGGTTCCATATATTACTACAATATTCTAATTTCGACCTGACGTATGCATAATACAGCACAGTTAAAGTTTGGTCATTTTGAAAATCTTTACTGCCTCGATAAATATATCCAAGATTTTTGTAGGCTTCTTTGCAAATAGTTTCAATATGTTGAATAAAGGATAATTTTGAATCAAAAATAACTCTCAAATCCCTTATAAAATCAAGCTTTTTCAGTTTTCCCCCTAATATTGAATAATTACATTGAATATTTTTTTCTTTTCTAGTGAATGTTAAATAACTGCATTTACGAACATTTAACTTAAATTTATTGTTTTTACACCAAATTTCAAGATTTTGTAAGTCACTCTGAAGTTCTAAACAGTCCTGAATTGTTTTAATTCTGTTGAATATTTTAAGGTCATCAGCAAAGAGTAGATTTTTAGAAAATTGAAAGCACTCAGGAAGATCATTTACCGCCAAAATGAAAAGTAGAGGTCTCAGATTCGAGCCTTAAGGGACTCCAGATGTTGCATGAAAGATTTGCGATTTTTGATTACGATACAGTACAGTTTGTTTACGATTTTGAAGGTAGGAAGCAAAATATTGCAGAGTTGATTTCGAGAAGTTAAAGGATGCCAGTTTGTTTAAGAGAATGTCATGATCAATGACGTCAAATGTTTTAGAAAAATCAGTATATATGACATCTACTTGTTCTTGCTTGTCAAGTTCCTTCGAAATGTAGTCTGCTACTAGTGCTAGATTTGATACAGTAGATCTACCCTTCAGAAATCCATGTTGACTGACAGATAATGCAGGTTTAACATGATCCATTATTCGCTTATGCAGTATATAGTCATACACCTTGGCAAACGCAGATAAGATAGACATTGGTCGGAACTGTTCAATGTTACTAGCTGAGTTCGTTTTGGGTATTGGACACACAACTGACTCCTTCCATTTTTCAGGAACTCCTTCCATATGAACTTTGAAAAAGTAATAAGTGTTAGTCCAGTCAAATTACATCAAAAACAGGCCAAGCCTAGATATTTACATTAAAAAGATGGGACCTTTTGGAATTTGTTTGTGATCTCTTCCTCATTAATCTCAAGAAAACCCAAAAAAATCCAGTTCTGGGTTTTCCGCCATTATGAATAAATAGTCTGCCAGCTTGGATTTCTCACATGCACTTACTTTATGCCATATAACTTCTAAACTAATTAAAGTAGAAGGATCATTCTTTCTTTATTATACTTCTAATACTATACGCAATGTAACAAGTTATTATTACTTTTCTCCGAGTAACCATTTTTACATGACTTTAGGATAAAGTGAAAAATTAGGATCTGTATTAGGGGACATATTCTTTTCATTGCCTCATACAACTTAACAGAATGGAAATATGAAAAAAGTGCTCGAATATAAGTTGTTGGAAATATCATAAGCTTTAAAATAATGTATATATTGTTACTATAATACAATGTCAGAGATGCGCAATGAAGCTTCAGACGTCATCGGATTGCGCACAATTTCTCTAAAAACATATGAATGAATCATTTAACATGAAGAAAAAGATATTTAGTGATTTGAGACGGCCTTTCATTGCAATTTCCGGTATCAACATGTCCTACCCCACTGCCCGTAATGCCGGTCACGCAAGCGCTGGTTCCGATGTCCAGGTCTGCAGCCCCGAAAACATCCTCACCGTTGACAGACGTGTGACATTACATCAGACTGGAGGTGGCAGTTGTTGCGCAACGGTGATTTTCTGTTCGACGCCCTCTGTCCACAATTGTTGGAAATAGGAACATCAAACAGGGCCCATACATCGCCACCGGATTGTTCTCCGGAAAGAAGTTTATCTCTAGTCCGTCATATAGTGAACGACTGAAGTATAAGTTAAAGAAACATGTACGACTCATCAGAATTGAATAGAATATAACGTATCAAATTGAACAGAATTCACATACAAGTTTTATTAGAACATGTCACGAATTATGAGTATTTAACATTACAGATATATGATTTTTGTAAGTTATTATTTCAAAATGTGCTATGGACATAGAAACAAAGTAAAATATCTACATGACACGGTAGTTGACACAAGTATTAGTGAACAGAAAACATGGTACATAAATAAATTTGAAACATAAATATTGCTTTGGAGACAATAACGAATAAATACAGAAATACACATAAATAGGTTATACTGCATCATGCTAATATTAAACAGATTTATTTAGATGCCTGTTTTCACCAGAAACATCATTTGTATACGTATCAGCTAAAGATGTTCCCATAGACGAGTGCATTATAAGATGTAATTTTAAACAGCTTGATAAGGTACAACCAATATACATTCGGTGTGCTAACGAAAATGGAGATATAATTGACATTTTCAGCATGGGAGGCAGGCATAACATTCATAGTTTTGTTTAACTACTTCGTTAATCTTCATCTTATTTAACCATAACTCTTTTTATTTAAATTATTTCATATAATCATCTTTACTCTTTCATTAGTGCAAAACATTAGAACCATGCATTAATGCGTAAATAGCTTCGACGACTCATTATAATTAGTTATGTAATAATTAAATCTTCTTTATTTCAAATCATGTTACATACTTAATTGACGTAACCTCCATGTTGATATATTTCGATAATTTATTGATACTTTTATTATCTCCATATCGTTTGTAGATGTTAAAAGATGTTAAATATACATATATAAATATATATATATGGCATTTCTTTACTTATCATAGCCGTGATAAAAGTACGTATACTACAATTTCCAAACTGGTGATTTGAAAGTAAATAGGCCTAAACCTGGAAAGTATCGATGTTAATAGGACATAAATTTAGAATGTTTCCATTTGATTTTTAGGGGAAATTTGTATTCAGGAGGTTCCACCTCCTGAAAAAGATTCCAATATTTAGCTAAACATGATTATTGGGTTTCTTCTCCTTCCTAAATAGCAAATTAAGTACATGAGCTGAAAGTAAAATATCGTTGTTAAGCTGCTTAGATTTATATTATTCTTTTACTTACGAAGCTCTTTGAAGAATATTATAAATATTAGTATTTATTTCTGGTCCCTTTTTCCTTTGTAAAACGAAAAACACTGAAATACGGATTATTCCGTAAATTTAAACTTTCATGAAATTAATACACTTTTCCATTTTATTGAAAAACATTTCGGGTATATAAATTATATTATATTATATATTTCTTCCTCTTCTTATTTAGGTGCAACGGGGTTATACACGAATCGCCCAAATTTTCAAACAAGATTCTTAAGGAAAACCTAACTCCTTGGTATAAATTATAATAAAATTAAACAGTTAAAACATGAAAGTAAATGAAATAAACTAGAACACCAACATAAAATACTAAATGAGACTGACAGAATATCACCATACAATACTAAATGATATTGACATAACAAGTGTACAGATTCACTTTAGTGGAACAGTACAGTTTTCCCCCTGCTGAAAAATGAAAAATTTTATATTTTATGTAAAATTTTTTATAATTTAAGATGTATTTTCTTTTGTTCGATATTTCTCCAATAACGCAGCTTTCGTGTCATCAGATAAATTGTACAACTTTAAGTTACGAATGTTCTGTGTTCCTGCAGCTTGTTGGTCTAAAGTTTTTAGTGTGGCACAATTTCTCAGGACTTTATCGATTATATATGGTCCCACATAACAAGGCATATACTTTGGTGTTTCTTTCTTAAGTGCAGATGATAGATAATGAGTTCTTCGCATTACCCAGTCTCCAGTTTTGAAGGTTACTTCTTTAGAGTTTGAAGATTGGATGTCCTTCTCGAGTATTGGATTTTGTACTGCTAATAGGCGGTCATTTAAATCTAGCGGATACAGCTCCTTTGGCCACTGATATTGTCTTTTAAATGTTTCTACAGCAGAATATGACAGGACGAGTTCTGCTGGTATTTGTTTAGTTACTGTGTTGACAGTGTTGTTCAACAGTTCTTGGACTTGCTTTAACATTAGACTCCAGTTGGATTGATGTTGTGCACAATAAAGTCTCATCAATCTGTTCAACTCCCTATGGCGCCTTTCAACGATACCGTTAGCTTGAGGTGTATATGGAGATATCTGTCGATGTTTGATATGGTGATCTTCGCAGTACTTTTTCCAAGTACGAGACAGAAATTGAGGGCCTTTCCCTGCTATGTGCTCAAATGTCAAGTCGAACCTCTGAAGTTTCAATATTATCTTCGTAGTTCTAGTATCTAAGTTCTTGAGAGAGAAAGCATATGTTGCAGCATGATTGTCACAGTGAACAATCGTTTTTCGTCCAAGAATAACACTGGAAAATCGTTCACAAAGGAACAAGACTGCTAGCAATTCGAGTTGAAATATCGACATAGACAGTTCATGGACTTTTACACGTCGGCTAGCATAAGCTATTATGGTAGGATCAGCAGAATTGTCTTGATATTGAGCGAGATAACCTGCTAAATTTTCATTACATGCATCACTAAAAAGATGCCAATCAAGGTCAAAGTTTCGTTGTCCTAATGCTGGTGGTTCACTTGCCAGCTGTCGTAGTTTATCAAACTTTTCAAACAATTCAGGTGTAAATTTAAAAGGAACATCCTTTCTCAACAAAGCATATAAAGGTGCTGTCAATTCGGAAAATTTCTCAATATGGCGATGTCTCCAACCTAGTATTCCCAAAAAGGATTTTAAGTGTTTTCGGGTCTTGGGCACTGGAAAATTTCTAATAGCCTCGTTGGACTTCGGGTCAACTTGTATTTTATCACCACTGACGATGTGTCCTGGAAACTTTATTTCATTAAGCACAAACTTGCACTTCCTGAAATTTAAGGAAAAGTTAGCCCGATCGAAGATATCAAATACTCTTTCCAAATGAGCGAAATGTTCGTCCAAACTAGAAGAAAAACAACACGTCGTCCAGATAGACAGTAACAAATGACCTCGTGTTCATATTAAAGAATTTGTTCATCGTTTGTTGGAATACAGCAGGAGAAGATCGCAGACCCATAGGAAGTACTTTCATACAGTACTGACGGCCTAAATAGACGAAACTAGTGTACATATAAGATGATGGATGCAAAGCCAGACCGTAATATCCAGATGTACAATCAAAAGATGAAAATATATTTGCACCTGACAGACGTGCCAATATTTCGTAAATGGGCTCCACTTGATCTTTAGGTGCGATTACTTTCTTGTTCAATCCCCGCAAATCAAGGACTGGACGAACGCCTCCTGAAGATTTTCGCACGCAGTGCATGGGGTTTCGGTAAGGAGAAGATATCTCTTCCGCGATACCGTGTTGCACCCATTTTCCAAGCTCTTCCTCGAATTCTTTCCTCATTGCCTGAGGAACGCTGTACAATTTCCCAACTACTGGTTCTTCGTCAGTCAATTGTATCTTGTAAGGTTCCGTTCGAATCCTCCGTGGGTACTCTGTGAAAATATGCCGGTATTTTAACAACAAACATAGTAATCGAGACTTCGTATCTTCTCCTAAATCCGCTCTGTTGTTCATAAAGTTCTTCAATTCTTCTTCTGTTACATTGGGTTCCGGTGTTCGCAGATGCTCATCATTTATAGATGGTTCCGAGACTATATAAGAATAACAACTATCGTATGTGGAATTCGTATTAGATAATGACAGCTGCATAAAGGTTGGTTGAGAAACATCAATGGTTACGGATTGACCTACGTTATCTTCAAGAATAATCTTCTGATTTCCATTATTAATTATACATTTGAACTTTTTAAGAAAAGGACTACCAAGTAATAGATCCGGTTTCATATTTTTAACTACAAACACTGGAACCTCAAACAGATGATTTTGAATTTTAACATTAATTATTTGTAATCCTTGAACTTGAAAGTTTTCTTTACCCGCAAACGATCCCAAACATACGTTAGAATACGGTTTAAGTTTAGCTGATGGAAATTTATTTGTTACTTGTTTCCAAATTCTTTCAGACAATAAATTGAGTTCAGCTCCTGAATCGAAAAGACAAGTTAACGGAATACCTCCAATACTGCCTTTAACAGATGGAGACGGAAAACAATAATCTTCAGGGTTCATAGTTCTATTTGTATCTTCATCAATTACAAAGTATACCTGATAGCATAGTTCTGTGTTATATTTACAGCTAATAGCACACGTATCTTGTTTAGTAAGGGGTAAATGTTCATTTACGCAACCGATTTCCCCCTTTACAATTGGTTGCGCTAATTGTTTACCTGACTTGTAGTGTTGTTTAACGCAGGCGATATGGTAGAATGCTGTTCCAAATTTCCATTTCCTGAGGAAGTCTTTGGTTCGTTTAAACTACAGGTCTGTGTAGCGCTAGTTTTTCCGTATGACCTTTTCCATGGCCTAAATCCATAGTTTCCTCTGTATTGTCCTCTTCTATTACCATATCTCCAATTATCATTTCCTTGACGTCTATAATCTGAAGCCAACGTGGGACTTGGCGGCTTTACATTAAGCTCATTTCCAGCAATATCCGTCTGTACCGAGGAATCAATTCGAAATCTCTTGGCATAATTCACCTTTGGAGATCGAAGGAAATGTCTTTGGTTGTGTCGGTTGTGACTGTACCTACTAAACGAGTTGAAAGTATTATCATCTACTTCTTCTATATCAGTTAATCTCAGCATTAAGTCATCCAAATTCTTACTTGGTGTCGCTCGTAGAATTTTCGCATCAGCTGGTGGAATGCTGTTTAAAACTAGGTCCATAAGCTCGGCATCATCAGAAGTACTCGAAATACTCTGATATCGCTCAACAAGATCCCACGCGAAATCAGAAACTGAGGCATACCTTGACTTGTCATAACGCATGTGTTGGAGTTGTCTTTTATGGGCGCGCTCTAGACGAGGTGATAAATACTGTCGCCTAAATGCTTTGACAAAATCCTCGTAAGTATTAAATTCCTGCCGTAAGCTTCTGAACCATGCGCCTGCACCTTTTGTTAGGCATTTTTGTGTTATGACTACCTTCTCTTTCTCATGTAGCTCAAACAATTCAATTGTTTCTGTTAACTCCTCTAGAAATGATTTTGCAGTTCCGGAATTCTGTCCATTAAATCGAGGAAAATCACGCAAATCTTTATATTTGATCTTAGTTAAGCAAGCAGATGACGTATTAATTCCGGGATTATTTTGATTATTACTTGATATCAACATGTTTTCCGGCAGATGCTCTGAATTTGACGTATTAGCGACTGGCGTATCTTCGTTCCTAATTGATGGTGAAGTAGCATTAATATAATTTATCGTTTGATAGCTGGGAACGGTGTTTGTATTTGGATACAAGGTTGGGCTGACAATAGGCTTAAGGGTACTCACAGTATTAGTAATTGTACTAGTAACTAATGTGTTAGTGGTTGTGACACTCGGTTGAACTATTGTGTTAGTGGTTGTGACACTCGGTTGAACTACAATCAAAGCATGATCATTTGTGAGTAATTTCACTTCTTTCTCAACCTTTTGCAACCTCGTCTTCATTTCATCCTCTAATTTCCTCAAATTATCTGAATTCTGAGTAACAACTTTCTTTATGTCTTCGTTTTCCTTCATTAGATTCTCCATTCTTGACTCGGAGGCTTCGTGACACACTACGATATCTTCCAGCTTCGATTCGATATTCCCAATACGATGAGTGCGTTCTTCTTCTCTTTGTTTAATATCTCGGATTTCTCCATCCAATCGTTGTACTGTCTGGTCCATATCTCCTCGAATCTCTTCCCTCAGTTTCCTAATATCATCTTTCAACTCTCTTTTCAAGTCATTGTTTATATCCACTACTTTGTTAAACTTTGAGTTACCTTCACACTTCAGTTCAGTAAACTGTTGTAATATCAAACTAAGGATGTCGTCTTGATTAGAGGTCAAACTTTCCTTTTTCTTCTCATTATTGCCATTTGCATTACCAATTCCTCTCTCATCTCCTATAATTAGATTGTCATCCAATTCATCATTTTCATTTCCAATTTTGTGTGCAACAACAACAGCATTCTGGTTCTCCATAGAATTATCAACTTCCATACTTACATGTGTTTCTTTCTCTGTTGCTATATCTACTTCTGCAACATGAGTTACTCTACATTTCGGACAAAACCATCTAACATTTTCATCACTAAGATGATCATATTCATCATCCGGAATTCCTATACAAGAAAAATGAAACCAGCCTTGGCATTCATCACATTGAATGGCTTTTCCATTTTCTGGCACATTTATCTGTTCGGCTGATACACTAACGTTACAACACGTATACACTGATTCACTGTCCACATTGTTCTTACTTTTAGAACATAACGCCATTATACACTTTTTCTTAAAAATCTTCTCCAGTTGGCTATTCCTCTGAACACAATCTTCCCCTTTAATTATGTAAATCTATTCGCATTACAAATAAATTTATTTTAATTTAAACGGCATTTGCTTACCGAACTTTCTTCAGAGCGTACTAATGTTGTCGTAACTTCTCGATGGACTTCTTTCAAGTTCTTAGCTCCAAATTAAGGATACCAAACATCCTGGCTGCGGTAGCCACTCTCTGTCCTACCCCACTGCCCGTAATGCCGGTCACGCAAGCGCTGGTTCCGATGTCCAGGTCTGCAGCCCCGAAAACATCCTCACCGTTGACAGACGTGTGACATTACATCAGACTGGAGGTGGCAGTTGTTGCGCAACGGTGATTTTCTGTTCGACGCCCTCTGTCCACAATTGTTGGAAATAGGAACATCAAACAGGGCCCATACATCGCCACCGGATTGTTCTCCGGAAAGAAGTTTATCTCTAGTCCGTCATATAGTGAACGACTGAAGTATAAGTTAAAGAAAACATGTACGACTCATCAGAATTGAATAGAATATAACGTATCAAATTGAACAGAATTCACATACAAGTTTTATTAGAACATGTCACGAATTATGAGTATTTAACATTACAGATATATGATTTTGTAAGTTATTATTTCAAAATGTGCTATGGACATAGAAACAAAGTAAAATATCTACATGACACGGTAGTTGACACAAGTATTAGTGAACAGAAAACATGGTACATAAATAAATTTGAAACATAAATATTGCTTTGGAGACAATAACGAATAAATACAGAAATACACATAAATAGGTTATACTGCATCATGCTAATATTAAAACAGATTTATTTAGATGCCTGTTTTCACCAGAAACATCATTTGTATACGTATCAGCTAAAGATGTTCCCATAGACGAGTGCATTATAAGATGTAATTTTAAACAGCTTGATAAGGTACAACCAATATACATTCGGTGTGCTAAACGAAAATGGAGATATAATTGACATTTTCAGCATGGGAGGCAGGCATAACATTCATAGTTTTGTTTAACTACTTCGTTAATCTTCATCTTATTTAACCATAACTCTTTTTATTTAAATTATTTCATATAATCATCTTTACTCTTTCATTAGTGCAAAACATTAGAACCATGCATTAATGCGTAAATAGCTTCGACGACTCATTATAATTAGTTATGTAATAATTAAATCTTCTTTATTTCAAATCATGTTACATACTTAATTGACGTAACCTCCATGTTGATATATTTCGATAATTTATTTATACTTTTATTATCTCCATATCGTTTGTAGATGTTAAAAGATGTTAAATATACATATATAAATATATATATATATGGCATTTCTTTACTTATCATAGCCGTGATAAAAGTACGTATACTACAATTTCCAAACTGGTGATTTGAAAGTAAATAGGCCTAAACCTGGAAAGTATCGATGTTAATAGGACATAAATTTAGAATGTTTCCATTTGATTTTTAGGGGAAATTTGTATTCAGGAGGTTCCACCTCCTGAAAAAGATTCCAATATTTAGCTAAACATGATTATTGGGTTTCTTCTCCTTCCTAAATAGCAAATTAAGTACATGAGCTGAAAGTAAAATATCGTTGTTAAGCTGCTTAGATTTATATTATTCTTTTACTTACGAAGCTCTTTGAAGAATATTATAAATATTAGTATTTATTTCTGGTCCCTTTTTCCTTTGTAAAACGAAAAACACTGAAATACGGATTATTCCGTAAATTTAAACTTTCATGAAATTAATACACTTTTCCATTTTATTGAAAAACATTTCGGGTATATAAATTATATTATATTATATATTTCTTCCTCTTCTTATTTAGGTGCAACGGTTATACACGAATCGCCCAAATTTTCAAACAAGATTCTTAAGGAAAACCTAACTCCTTGGTATAAATTATAATAAAATTAAACAGTTAAAACATGAAAGTAAATGAAATAAACTAGAACACCAACATAAAATACTAAATGAGACTGACAGAATATCACCATACAATACTAAATGATATTGACATAACAAGTGTACAGATTCACTTTAGTGAAACAGTACAAACAAGTTTGGGAGTCCGGCTAGTTTAATAAATAGTTCGTAAACAGTGGCGTCGGCAGGAGTGCACAAGAACCCTGAAAGTAGACTTTCGTACTATCTTTTTATATCTGGCCTATGTGTCCATTGAAATTAGTGTTTGAGATAAACGTTTTAAAAGAGAAGATGAAATCTATTGAAATATGTTTACTGATGTTGTTAGCCTGCAAAAAATATCCAAATGGGAGTTTTCCGTCTTTTTGAATAAACTGCTCTAGTCCATTGCAATTACGACATAAATTGATCAAACTTAAAGATTTTTTTTCTAAAAAAGAAAAGAGTAAACCTGTTAGAATATGTTATATGTATTGATATTATACTTAAACAGTCCCAAACCTCTAGTTGTTGGTTTTCCATAACTTTTGCGGACAATCATATGAGCAATATGTGAGGTTTATCACAAAACACTATGCTAAATAATGCATTGTGTTTGATGGTTATGATGGTGGACTTAGCGTAAAGGATATAAAACACTGGACAAAGAAACCATGAATACGCCTAATCGTTGAGGATAACGTACACGTTGTTCGTTTATCTCAACAGGAATTTCTTTCTAACACGAAGGACAAATCCGAATTGATATCACTGCTAACAAAATATCTCGAGAAATCTGGTTGTACCGTACATCAATCATCTGGAGATGCAGACACATTAGTTGTGTTAATCGCAACAAGTCTTGCAAAATCTGACTCGTTAGTGATAGTGGGCGAAGATTCAGATATTTTGGTTCTGATAGTAGCACTCGCAAAAGCTAAGACTTACATGTTTATTCCTGGCTCGAAGCCACCACATAAGATATACAGCAGTACCAAACTTCAGAGAGCATTGGGAGATATGGTGAACTGCATTTTATTTCTGCATGCCTTCACTGGTTGTGATACAACTTCTACTCCACACAGTAAAGGGAAGAAAGTTGAGTACAAAATACTGGGAAAAAATTAAGAACTGCGTCGAGAAATGGATGTTTTCAACAACCCAACATCATCTGCTGGTGATGTGGCAACTGCTGAAGAAAAATGTTCTTAGTGTTATATAGATGTACAGAGAAAGAAAATCTGGATTGTGTAAGATTCTGCATGTAGAAAAAGAGTGTATCCAAACAACGCATTAGTGACACTTTCAACTTAGCAGTACTACCTCCAACCACAGCTGCTGCAAATCAGCATAGTCTCCGTGTGTTCTATCAAGTTCAGCAGTGGAAAAATCAAGAGATGACTCCAACTGAATGGGGAGAATTTGTGGTGATTTCCTTCTTCCTGTAACAACATTTGAACAACCTGCTCCAGAAGATTTGTTAAAGTTTATAGCATGCAACTACAAGGCGAACTGCGGAAACAATTGTGGGTGCAAAAGAAGAGAGCTAGATTGTACATCATTTTGTGGGCAGAGTTGTGGACACGGATGTGGCAATAGCAATACCTTAATTGAAAATGCAGATGAAGGAAGGGATGATGAAGCTGTCGCCAAAACTAACTTTGAAAAAGAAAACGAAAACTGTGGACATTCAAATTCAAAACGCCATCGAGAAAAGTAAGTCTCAAAGTACACTGGTATATTTAGAAATTTTGTTTAAGTTCATTTATCATCCCAAGGCTTTTTACGGTGCCATATACACTGATCACCAGTTGAATTAGAGACAGAAGAACAGTTGCAGAAACCGCCCTGCAGGGACTCCACCAGTGCATGTGAATAAAATGCATTGCGAGAGTACTGCTGCCGTGTACTTCCTCTGTCGGTATCCGTGTTAGTGCAGTGTGTGATGGGCAAGACAAAGGATCTGAATGCATTTGACCGTGGTCAAGTCTTAGAGGCCAGACGACTGGGTGGCTCGATTTCGGAAGTGACTGTGGCATTCGGATATTCAAAGGCAACTGCGTCAAGGATATATCGTGAGTATCTGGCTTCCGGTAAAACCGCACTCACATGGGCAAACTGCCGCGGTTAGGGGGTGTCGACGACAGGGGTAGACGCCGAGTGACCCGCATCGTAACAGCCGATAGATGGGCCACAATGCGTCAAATTGCGGGAAGGCTCAATGCAAGACAACAACGCCGTGCCAGCAGCCACACAATTCACAACCTCCTGCTTTCCACGGGGTACAGAAGCCATCGATCCACGCGAGTATCCCTTCTAACATCACAACACAGGTAACAACGTCTAGCGTGTACAAAGGAACACTGCGTCTGGACCTTGGAAATATGGAAGAAGGTTGCCTAGACAGTTTCACATTGGTACATACCAATGAAGTCGTAAGAGGAAATGGATTCATCGTGACAGCAGAGAACTATGTAGGCCGGTGGTGGTGGTATTCTCATCTGGACATGTTTACGTGGACTGAAATGGATCCCCTAACACGTGTAACACAGTTCCTCACAGGTAAACGCTACCGTGATATTCTGGATGACCATGTCATGCCATTTGCTCGGCTGCTACATCCAGGTGTTTATCTCATCTTGCAGAAGAACAATGCGCCGGACCACCGCTCTAGGATGGCAGCAAACTGGTGTGATGAGCACTCCTCTGATCTGGCAACACAGGTGGGAGACTTTGCAGCAGATATGGATTGAGATTCCACAACAACACTTCAGGCACCTCGTGGAGTCCATGCCGCGGCGGGTAGCAGCCGTTAGCAAAGTGAAAGGTGGTGTTACACGCTATTAGGTAGGTGTCTATAATTCAACTGGCGATCAGTGTATATTGTCTTTCTTTTTGTAGCTACAATACTTTTAAATGTAGCAGTTTAATAGGTGCGCAGAAGAATCTAAGCACAATTATAAAAGCTAGTACGTATAGTAAAATAGTGAAAAATCATGAAACATGACATAATAGTATTTGCTGTAAATCGGATACAAAATTCATCTCAAATAATTCCAGTAAGTATATTTTCCTTCATTTTAAATAATTAATCCCTTGTTTAAATCACCATATTTATTTTTCCTACATTTATATTTTCAAGCACTAATAGATAAAACTGTAAGGTACACTGAACTTTTGGTAACGCACAGGCACGTAGCCAAAGGGGAGGTCCAGACTCCCCCTTCGAAACCAGAAATGACACGTAGCCCTATATAGAGAAACCTAGTGCGAAAGTCTTATTTCAGAGTTCTTGCGCAACCCCTGCCGACGCCACTGTTTCCGAACTATTTATTAAACTAGCCGGACTCTCAAACTTGTTGATACTTACCGGAAATTGCAATGAAAAGCCGTCTCAAATCACTAAATATCTTTTTCTTCATGTTAAATGATTCATTCATATGTTTTTACAGAAATTGTGCGCAGTCCGATGACGTTTGAAGCTTCATTGCGCATCTCTGACATTGTATATAGTGACAATATATACATCATTTTAAAGCTTATAAAATTTCCAACAACTTTTATTCAAGCACTTTTTCATATTTCTACTCTGTTGTATGAGGCAATGAAAAGAATATGTCCCCTAATATAGATCCCTATCTTTCACTTTATTTTAGTCATTCAAAAATGGTTACTCGGAAGAAATTGATAATAACTTGTTACATTGATTATAATATTAGAAGTATAATAAAGAAAAATGATCCTTCTACGTCAATTAGTTTAGAAGTTATGTGGCATAAAGTTCGTGCATGTAAGAAATCCAAGTTGGCAGACCATTTATTCAAAATGGCGGGAAAACCTGCGACTGGATTTTTTTTTTTTTTTTTGGATTTTCTGGAGGTTAATGAGGAAGAGATCACGAACAAATTCCAGAAGGTCCCATCTTTTTATTGTAAATGTCTACCTCAAAGCTTATTTTGACTGCACTATGTATGAACTATCTAAAGCTGGTTTGCCATGCCTGTGATCTTTTAAAATGTATTGTTTATTAGTATTTTGCACATTTTACTATATTTTAATAATATCTCCAATACTTTCTAAATTTATCTCATACATCGAAAGCTACTTACCGCATTGCGTTATTACGAGTGGGTACTGTAAAATATCTTTGCACTTGCCCTTGATTAGCTGCAAATTGATACATTCCTAAAAAAAATCCTCCAACGAGCATTGTCCAGAATGTCATTCTGGCTGTCGGATCAACGCTCATGCTGTAAAATAAACAATATGTAATATTGGGATTAGTTTAACTGAATATCATTGAAATTATTTGAAATTCTGTGGAGGCAGGAAATATCAGCGAGCTCCCAACATGTCCATTTTAGATAATCATGAAAAATATCAGTTAATATAGGCACATATACAAAAGTTTATCTTATAATCAGGGGTTAAAAGTGCCGGGGAATGCGGTGGAATGCCATTACCCTACTTCCAAAATATATCTATGGCGTCCCCTACTTCCTAAAAAATTACAATGGGACGGCGTGGCGTCATGCGTCCTCTTACCTTTTCAGATTCACTTTCACTCCTGTTTATAATGTTGCATTATATACAACTAAGATGATTATTGATGCATTTAAAAGCGATTTACATATTACGTAGATAATTTTGCTCCTAATTGATGCAAAATCTTCAATGTGTCCCTGCTCAAAACATGGAGAAACTTTTTGTTAAAATATAGGTTTTCTTTTACACCATAATTACGTGACTTTTTAATACGTTAAAGAAAATAGTTTTGACCCTTCCAAAAAAAATCCACTATTGAGTATATTTTGTCCTTGGTATAAATTTAATTTTGAAACTCGTTTGGGAATATGAACAGAAATCAAGAAACCAGCTCATATTATAAAGTAAATACAAATTATGGCGTTTGCTTATGGAAATTACAGTATCAGATAGCTATTATGCTACCAGACAACTTTCAAAGTAATTTAGCATTATAAACTATTGGCGTTTCCTGTTTGTAAGACTTTTCTAAACAGAGTAGGTCATGAGTATTTTTTTTTAATTTATGATAGACTAGCAGCGTTCACCCCGCTTCGCTGCGGTCACCCCGGAACGCAATAAACTTTGTTACTTAGATAATTTTTACTTTTTCGCTTTCAAGTGATATGATAAAAACCATAGAAGATTGCAGTAAATGTTAACATTATATCGCCTGTCATTTATGTTAACCCGCCCCGCTTCGCTGCGGTCACCCCGGAACGCAATAAACTTTGTTACTTAGATAATTTTTACTTTTTCGCTTTCAAGTGATATGATAAAAACCATAGTAGATTGCAGTAAATGTTAACATTATATCGCCTGTCATTTATGTTAACCCGCCGAGTGACACGGTCATGCGGGTTGCATATAAATACGTTTATTTTTACCTATGATGAACTAACAAAGGATTTGTACGTTATGGACACTTGAATGGTCAATTATCTCAAGACACTGGTAATTAAAAATTAAAGTGATATGATAAAAACCATCTATGGTCCAAATCCTAATAACCCCCCAAAAATAAAAGAAATTGGTTCAGCCGTATTAGCGTGATGAGGTAACAAAGGATTTGTGCGTTCTCTTTTATATATAAGATTACTGAAGCATAGAAAAAGTGTGTGTAACATGAACAGTATTTTATATCCACCTGTAAGCTGTAACATAATGAGAATCTTAAATAGTAAGAATGCATACCAGAGAAGTCAGTGAATATACATCATATCCCACAAAATTTCGTAGTTTCAATTTGGCCAGAATTTTTTAACTTACTTGTCAATCGAACATTTCGGGGCAATGGAGAAAGGATACAAATAATCAAGACAATATTCAATATTTCAAAAATGTTTGACAACATCTAAACTTATATATAACCTGGGATTAGATCAAACATAGTATACCTTCAGTACTATACGAGAGGGTATAGGAAAGTTTTAATTATCACAGTGAACTAACAGAGACAGAGCGTTGAGTTTCATTCCTTAAGACTTCTCTGTATAGTTTCTGTGCAGAGTTACACATTTCCTCCACTGTCTTTGATCTGTCGAAGACTATCATTGTAAAATTTTGCATATTGCATGGAAAACCATTGTTTCACCTCTATTATGACGTCATCTGTCTTGTAAACATGGCGACCTCGAAGTGGATTCTTTATGTGTGGTAACAAGAAATTTCTTGATGTCAGATCAGAACAGGGCGTGTGCGACAATATTTCAAAGCTACGTCTAGTAACTTCTATTGATGCAATATTCGTCCATAGTTATAAAATGAGCAGAAATTCCTCTTCATCATGCTCCATAAGATTCAACAAGTTTCTCGACATGCTACGACGTGTTTTTCTATGAAGAAGAGCCATTAAGCGCAGAATCCCAAAGTGTGCTGACATAATAGGCATGTACAATTCGTCATATATTATTTTCCATACACTACCGTACCATTACTAATTGCACTATGCTGCATTATGTTATGCATAGTTATACGTCGATCTTCCAGATTCAGAACTTTGATTTTCCTCACTGTGGCGATGGCGTCCCTGATCGATGGACGTCCATATTGATGGCATTTTAAGTGAAAAACATATTTGGTATTAAAGTACAAGTCCAGTGGTACATTTTGATAATGATTTATTTGCAGAATTGATTTATAATTTATATATGAGAATGTTTATATGTAGTTAGGCCTATTTAATAAGCCTAACACTATATGGAAAGTTCTTGTTGAAACATCTACTACAGCACGCATAAAAAGTTTGTACACAAAACATTTGCAAAGTCGTACTTGAAACGGACCAGTTACGTTTTAAAAAAAAAATTATGATTCGGCTCATGATAATTGCTGTGGTGGCGCAAGTTTATTTGATGCACACAAACTTAAATTCAGTCAAGGCGAAAAAGTAACGGTAAAGTGCGTAAGTAAAGTTATAGATGGAAATAGAATATGGTAGAAAAAGCATGTACAGAGATCGGAGATTGTGTGCAGATGGAAATGTGAGCTAAGTGATCAAAATGGAGCTGTGTGCTCAAGGAGCTTAGTGCTCATAAGCTTTAAGGAAGCTGTGTGCTCAGGGAGCTTAGTGCTCAGAAGATTAAAAGGAGTTGTTTGATCAGGGAGCTTAGTGCTCAGAAGCTTTAAGGGAGTTATGTGCTCAGGAAGCTTAGTGCTCAGAAGCTTTAAGGGAGCTGTGTGCTCAGGGAGCTTAGTGCTCAGAATTTTATATGGAGCTGTATGCTCAAGGAGGTTAGTGCTCATAAGCTTAAAGGGAGCTGTGTGCTCAGGGAGCTTAGTGCTCAACAGGAACTGTGCGCTCGAAAGTTTAAATGGAGCTGTGTGCTCAGGGAACTTAGAGCTCACAATTAGTATGGAAAGGTAGAAAAAGGTAGTGAAGAGGTCCAAGGAAGAACGAAGGAAAGAGGTACAAAACATTCGTCTACGGAAACCGGGGGAAGATGTTGGGAAATTGGCAAAATGTGTTAAGTATGTTAGTATTGGCAATATGAAAACAGATTAAAAGAAGAAAGAATTGCATTCACTGTGCATGTTATGTTCGTTGATATGACTCAGGGGACTCTCGGGATAGCTTTTCTGCTCTCGTTTTTCCCAGGATACTTCGCGGTCGGTGACGTCACGTGGAGGTATCGCGGTATTTTTCAAAATAAGTGAAATACTGCATAAACAATTACACTACTGTTCAAGATGGACAAAAGTTATAACACAGGAAGCAATACAAATGAAATAATGTTCCATCGATTCCGTAAAAATGATGAACTTCAAAGAAGATTGATTTCCCGCTGTAAGCGAAAGAACACTTTTAATGTGGATAACGCAGGAATATGTTCTGCTCACTTTTCACCAGAGGATTATCAAAAAGTTTGAAAAAACGAGCTTCTAAGTTTCCTGCAAATGTAGTGTTTAAGATCTGACGCTGTTACTACATTATTGATACCAAACTGACATTTGGAAAAATAAACTAGACAATGGTCAAGTTGAAAAACAGGTGTGTAACAACAATAATTAATTTTATTTTTATGACATTTGTTTCTGAGGGCCTGAAGCTTAAGGAGTTTATGTACGTAAAGCGAAGTGGAAAGGGGTACCAACGAGAATATAAGTGTATACTCTTATATATTCTATAGTTTAAATGATATTCGTAAGTTTTGTTAAGTATCTGAAACATTATTCTGGCAAAGTGCTCAAAGTGCACTTTGAGCAGAACATTCATAGGAACCTATTACGAACCGAACCTAACCTAACTTTACCTAATCTAATCTAATCTAATCTTGTATAACCGAACCGTACCTGTTACGTACAAATCACATTGATTTTATTCCTTCTCGAATGCCACATCGTGTGGCAAAATCATTTGTTCTGATCAAAGTGCACTCTTACCATATTCTTATAATTGAAGGGCTGGCCAAGAGAGGGGGCTAAGCCACAGAAACTAAATTCCGATAAATCGAAGGGCAAAGTGTAGAACAAATACCTGCAAATTTTCCCGTGTGAAGGTGGTTCTTTTATGTATGTATACCACTCTATAGATATCTGTGCAATTTATAACCTGTAATACATAATGTAAAATGTGTTATATTGAGTAATAAACGAATATTTTGCAGTCACGACTTCTGACAATTTGGTTAATACACACTAAATACAACGGGTTAGGTTAGGTTTCTAACCTGACCTAACTTAACCTAACCTAACCAAATTAGGTTAGGTTAGATTCGGTTATATTAAGTTAAGGTTGATTAGATTTCTAGCGTAATCTAACCTATACTAACACAATCCAACCTAATTTGTTATTACATACCCGGAATCTCTGAAATTTTGAATAATGTTTGCTTTATGTATTTTAGGCCTACTACCTATTGAGAGGATTGGTTTATGGAAAGCATTTGAACTCCTTCCACCCTTAGAATTCACGTTTCAATGAAAGTGCAACGACAAAAATCCATAATGCCACCCTTCCCCACGCCCAAAGTGGATGAATTCGATTTTAAACGGTATCGGGTTGGTTACTATACATTTCAGTGACCCTGAAAACTATGGACTGGACACCAATTTGGCTTTTTTTGATTATTTGTCATCTCCTTCCTATTTCCTCTCATCCCGAGCCAAAAAATGATAAGATCATAAGTTAGGCATGGCTGCATTAAAGTACCAAAAATCGTTAAAGTCGGTCGAGGAGAAGTTAGCAATCAAACATTATTACAATGAATAGAAAATGCCCCCTCTTCCCCTTAAAACTAAAATTTTCAAAAACCAGTGGCGTGTGGTGAAGGGCTTTGTTTGGGTAAGCAATCCGAATTATAAAATTATTACAACGATCCCCCCCTGCTAAACTTAAGTCTGTCCTCTCCGCTGGTCTAATGGCTATTAGACGCACCAAAAGTGCATGGGGGCCCGGGTTCGATTCTCGACGAGAGGGTACATAAAATTTAATTTCACCATTTTTCACTTTCATAAATTATCCGCCTTCTTTAGCCTAAAAAGCCTAATATGGAACGTTAAACAATAAAAGGATGCCATTTCATTTTATATTGAGAAAACTTAATTGCAACTTAAACTGTATTGTTTCAACTTAATTATTTGAAAATGGATAATAATGACTCTGAATATGAATGTGCTTTTGCTGTTTATTATTAGGACAAATAAAGAATTAGAGCTATTAATTAAGCATGGTTTCATCCTACATTGTACAGAACGTCGAAGGGTTGGGCACAACCAGGCACATACGCAGAATTTTTGTTGGGAGGGGACCAAGGTTTGAAGATAAATTATATCACATTTTGTAAAATTACTCCCAAAATTAGACTAAATTTACAGAAAAGTCGGAATTTCGGGGTGCCCGGACCCCCAGATCCACCCTCCGTGTATGTCCCTGAGCGCAATAACTAGTAAGAGATAAAATGGAAGAAATAAATATGAAGCATGCAAATACAAGTGAAGATAAAATTCTTACCTCTTTTATTTGAAGTATAGTTGAATCCTCCTCTCTGTTTTTGCGAATCTTCTATGATACTGTCGTAAAATTCTTGATACTGTTGTAGGGATGTTAACAGTTCCTTCTCCAATGCTATCAGAGATAGATTTGTAAGTCTTTTCTGCCCTTGCGTATTGCGTGCATAGTTCTTAATATTTTTTTTTTTTTAATTTTGAAAAACTTCGTTCCACTGACGCACTACTTGCTGGAATTGTTAAAATTAATTCACATAACTTTGTCACTTCACTATATGCCTTCTCCAGCTCTTTGGTTTTGACGAAACGCAGAAGATCATTGACCCGTTTTTTGTGATCTTAAATTACTGAAGTCAAAAACAGCAGCATATGTTTCTCTCAAAGACTGAAGTATTTCTGGAAAACATGTTCTGTATTTTTGGAAGTTCTTCGCATTGAGTAACTCCAGAAAATGCAGGGACTCCAAATTACTGAATCTTTCTCTCAGTTGTTGTAATGTTACGTCGAATATTTCACAATACAGACGTTTATATTGCGTTTTGCAATCCAAACTACCGGCGCTCTTTTGACGTTTTGTTGATGGTTCTTGGACTTCACGTATTTTAGTCCAAAATTTCTCAAATACTTCTCTCTTGTTTTGCAGAACTCTTTCGAATTCCTTCACTTTATCTACACAATAACCAATGTCAGAAGCTTTAGTCTGCAAGATATCATAAAGGGTATCCGTAACTGGGAAAATACAGGCAAATATTTCTAAGAGAAATATGAAGTTGAACTCACCCATTGTACTTAAAGTTCCCTGAGCTCCTGTAAAACACTCTTAATCCCAATTCTCTTTGGAGCTGGAAATAATTTCGAAAAGGTCCATAAGTTCTTTCTTGTGCTCATAGATCGTTTGAACAAGACGAGAATTGTAATTCCAACGTGTCTGTCAAACACGAGGCAATCTCTTTTGTATCTCTACATCTACAGCGTGGGTTCTTTTTGTAGATGTAGAGAAAAATGCAGCAATTCCATTAAGAGTTAAGAAAAATATCCGACACTCTCTAACTTGAGATGCTGCCTGAGAGAGAACTAGATTCAATCTATGAGCTAAACAGTGAACAAACAAAGCCTGTGGATATGTCTGTTTTACTCTAGCTTGTAGACCGTTCAAATGACTCGCCATCACAGTTGCACCATCATAACTTTGCGCGACTAACTTTTCTCCACAGTTATATTCTTTCATGAGGTCACTCACAATATTGTACAAGGCTTCAGCTGTCCTATTCTCAGAAATATTTAAAAATCTAAGAAACCTTTCGTGAATTTCCCCTTCTACTGTAACGTATCTCATGACTACAGAAAGCTGAGCCAAATTAGCGACGTCTGTAGTTTCGACTACAGATATAGCTATAAATTTTGTTTCTTGGATTTCGTTTTTAATATGTGTCATCATAACATTACTGATTGATTCAATTAAATCATTTTGTATAATATTTGACAATCCAGTGAATACTGTTCCATTTTCTACGAACGTTCTCAGCTTCTCATCGTACTGACACAACTTCACAAGCTCGACATAATTTCCTCTGTTACTAGAATCAGATGATTCATCATGTCCCCTGAAAGCTAGTTCTTGTTTACCTAAGAAACATAAGATGTCAATAAGGCGTTTCATTATTTCTCTGTTTCTTCTTAAAAGTTCGTTGTGCTGCGAGTCCGTCACTTTCTTCTGAGAATCCAACATGTATTCTGTTCTTGCTTTTCCAAATGTTTTCTCATTTATTATGGCCTGAAGATGATTTTGAGTTAAACTATGCTTTTCTATGGCCTTGTGAACGTTTCCCATATCATTGTAACCACAGCTTGACCACACACTTTTCTCTTTTGAAAAAAGAAGACAACACCAACAATAAAGCTTTCGTTTTTCTGGGCAAGCGGTCAGCCATTCGTTGAGTATTAAATTTTTTTACACATGTTTTTGAAGCAGTAGTTATATTAAAGTCGGGCGTCGGTCTTCCTGCCGTAATAATGTTTTTCTTTTCTTCAAAGTTCCGCGAAGCAAAACTCTTCACCAATATATCACAAATCACGCACTTCTGTCCTCCGTCGACACCACTGCATTTAGGAGAGAGATCAATGTTCATTCTCCCTGCCGAACCACTAGCGAACGCAACTTCTTGGATTGCTTACCTTTGAGTACAACTCGCGGGCAAGTCTCCTTTATAAAACGTACAGCAATAATAATTGAATAGATGCACTGGAACTAACACTTATATACAAAAATGTACTATACACTAAGTATTACGCACTTAATATTATACATACAACTATAAGAATTAACCACTAAAAGCCACATATTTGGTTTAAAACATGGTTTACGATTAAACTGAATATGCAACCAGGTTCCGCAACTAAGAAGATTGCTTTTCTTCACGAAAGAAACCGAGCTAACACGATCGCATCCGATCCACCGGACGATTTCTGCTAGCCTCGCCGTAAATGACCGTGCAGTGCAGCTAGAAGATGAGCAATAGAAAAAAGCGAGAGTGTTTCATATGGTAAGGTACAACAATACAAAGCTTTCGATAAATAAGATAATTCTTATAGCAAATAAAGTAGTAATGATTGCTATAGATTTTAATTTATAATTTAAAGGTAAGCAGTGCTTACCTTGCGTATATTAAGAACACGCCACTGTCAAAAACAATCGAACATGTTTGTCTTTAAGCTTAATGAGGAATTTATATACCGAGTTTCATCTTTCTAACTTGATATGTTCGTGAGATACTGTATTTTAGGTACAAATTTTGAACCCCTTATACCCCTTAGGATTCGCCCTTTAATCAAAGTAATGTGATAAAAATCTTAGTTAGGCCAGGTCAACTCATGTACGGTACTAAAAATTATAAAAATCGGTCCAAAGCTCTAGAATGAATTAGCGAGTAAACATTATATTCATTTTTATTTGTATAGATAATTAATCATTATTGACGGTATTTATATACTTATTACATTATATTGTCTCATCTGTGAGTAGAAATAACTCATTATTTGTATTTGGAAAGACAAGGAATATCATCATTATGTATTGAATTTAGTTTTACGAATAAAGCGCGAAGTGTAACAAGCAGGCAAGCGAAAAAATCTTCACCGATACCTCCATATGACGTCACGGATAGGGAGCCAATCAGAACGCTAATCGCGAACTGGGGCTACCTGTTATTTTATATACCTTGGATATGACTTTTGCAGGAGTATACTAAAGCCTGTCTCAGACGGGACTGAAATAAGGCTGCGATTCAGGCTACAACTTGAACAGCTCAACTTCCATGCAATTTCTTTTATCCTGAGATATTGTAGAGGTCTCACACGATCCTTAAAACTAAGTAGGTTTTACCAGCAGAGCCTCTCGTGGCCGCTGTATTAAACACGAGAAACATTTGAAGAATGTTTTACGTACATGCTAAACAGCTGTCGTAATTGTAAACATTACTTCTTGAGTTGCGCAATATGAGTTCATCTGAAGATGATGATATAGCGATAGCAGTGGTATCAGCTATGTTGGTGGCACAAAAATCGAAAAAAAGGAGAAAAAACAGAAGTTGCTGGGCCAGGGAGTGGATTCTTCGCCGCAATAACGCACATGAAAGAACCGTATTTTCAATGGTAAATAGTGAAGTTCTTTCAGAAGATCCACGTTCATTCAAAAAATTTTACTGAATGAACTATTCGGATTTCCATACACTGCTGGAATTAGTAACTTCGAAAATCCAGAAAAAAGATACAAACATGAGGGAGTCTGTATCAGCTGAAGAAAGATTTGTAGATACTTGCATGAATCAGGTTAAAGAAATGTAGTCTACTTGGGGGTACAAGGAACAATCAATTTCATGCAGAATTAGTTTGCCTGAAAATAGGCTTGGTACAGTTAAAATTTAAAGCTTTTCGGAATGTTCTAGATCAGTGGTCCGCAGATGAGTATAATGGGTAAATCATGTTCTGATTAGGGTTAAGTTCCAAAGTTGGGCGTCCGTTTCCAGCAAAATTTTTAAAATTTACAGGAAAGATATGGATAACTTGATCGTTTGTGTGCTTGATAATATATAAGAGTCTCGAAAAATCCGTTTATTTGTTATATATAAGCAGTTATAAACATGGGACTATACGGCGAGCGGAGGGAACTACTTGGCGCAAGGTAACCGAACAGTTGCATTGTGGGAAAGAAACGAGCATTTATGTTATCAATATGGCGAATGTACAAGGGCAATGAACTAACAGTTTTAACATTTGTGAAGCAATACGTTGATAACGAGCAAAATCTTTTAAAAGTTTGAGAAGAGCACGGATTAATGAACCTAATAACAAATTGCAGAAAGTGTGCAAAGGAGATAATAGCGAAAAAACGTGGTCAAAGCGGACGCCCTACTTCGGAATAGATGCCTCTGATTATATATATATATATATATATATATATATATATATATATATATATATATATATATATATATATATATATATATATATATATATATATATACTTATTTTCAAATTAGAACATAACTGAAGTATTTTAGGTTAAGCTTCGGACACAATGTTTAGCAAAAGGGGTCCAGCTATTTTTTTTTCTCTCTAGGAAATGTTACAATTTCGGTATTTTCTGGTCACATTAAGCTAGTTTAGGTTAGCTTTGATTATTATTATGTTAGTGTAGAGTCCGGCATAATTTTCGGATTAACTGCTGTATCTCCGGACCAATTTTAGAAAATTTACCAGATGAATTGGAGAATATATTTTGGTTTGTGAGGAAGCGTGAGTGAAAGTCAGGTGAGGGGAATAGTTGAAATTAAGAAAATACTTGTAGTTGCTTGTTCTTTTTGATGTAAACGACACGATATGTAAAGGCGGAAGGAATTATTTGGCGGAGAGGTACACTTAGGCCTATTATGATATATAGGAAAGGCAGTGCGGAAATGGTGAACAGTTTATCGAATCTAACTTAATTTAGTATATTTTGGTACTTTTTTGGATGGCACTTACTATTTCCTCCAAAGCTGTGCAACACTAATGCTATGCATTTTATTATATATAAAGTGTTTTCCCACTATCTTTGTTTATGCGTATACCCACCTTTGGCTAACGCGCCCCTCCATCTCTCGGGCCCCCCTGCTGCGCCCCTACCCCGATTTAGTTATGTAGCATTTGTGCTTTTTAGTGGTCACCTAGCACAAGTTGCTTCGTGTTTTTAGCACTGGTCTTTATGCCATACGTCGACACTGTATTTCGAACAATAATCACTACCAAGTGAGCCAGTGTCAAAATTTAGAATTTTGGGGGAGAAATTAAATGTTCCTTTTTTCTCGAGTTTCATGTGGTTGGGTGATACAGTAGTAATGCCTAAGTTTCGAAGAAATGATAGAATCTTGCTTATTTCTATTATTATTAGGTTAGGTTATATTAGCTCTAAATCCCCATAAGCATTCCGCCAGCGGGCCGCTGTAGGCCCATCGACGTGCGAATGGCGGACGCCGCCTCCGGGCCACCTGCTCGATTACACTAATTACGCCTTCGTCCCGCCGGCGGGGTATCCGCCATAATCCCGCTGCTCCCCGCCTTTAGCCGATATCCAGCCGCTGAAATCTCCCCACGTATTTCCCCCATGTGCAAGACGTAATCGGATTTACTGCAAAGCACGGCGGATTGCTCCCAAAAATTTCTCTTCATGCCGCCTTTAATCATCTACTCTCAATTTTGGGAATGTATTGGCACTTAAGCACTGAAACCTTTATACGAATACATGGTTAAAATACAAAGATTTAACACCATTTTTATTCAAGAATTCCATTCCCATCCGGAGATTGGTGGGCTGTACAACGCAATACTTTCCAAGCATATCTGAACTACTATCTCGTAATCGTCAGTGAGAATTGTAATTTTGGAGTTGATTGTTTGCAATGAGCAAAGCTTTAGGCAGTATTTTTGACATTTTGCCAAGTAACAAATAATGTAACATGTTCTGCTGTAACCGGTCAGGAAAATAGTTTTTTTAGCCAACGAATCGTCCGACAATAGTTACATGAGTACAGTGCTTCCACCTGTTTCTCTTATATCCTAGGTCTGCAGACGTTATCAGGTTCTCTTCTGTTCATATGAAAACCAGAACAAATGACGTTCACCACGCGAAGAGTGAAGAATTGTGGGTTAATGCAAAGCAAATCCGTGCCCGCCACACGACCGTAAGCAGGAACAACCGCCACGATCAGCGTATGGTCCGAAGACTACAACCGTCGCAGTACCGCGTTCGCGGGTACCCTGACAAAACCGTCATCGGTCCGCCAGTGGTTGCAGTTACTCAACCGACTCGATGTCCCGCCTCGTTCCCGCTCGAAATCCGCTTATATACCGCCATAGTAGCGATCGGCCCGACGATGTGCGGCGACAATTGCTTATGGGGATGATTGCATCTTCCATTTCTCCTGTAAATTTTGCATTTTTTACGTCCTTTTGGACTCCTTCTGCTAATTATTTACCAGCTTCGTCTCTTAGTCTAACCTAGGAATGAGAGTAATGGGACAAAATATGCAAGATCCATACCCTTGGGTCGACGATGAAAAACTCTCATCTTGTTAATTCAAGAGGCGGCGGGAATAGGGGGCAAACACTCTAAAATTTGTCACCATATTCCTCCATAGAATGTAATTAGGTTATTAATCTAACCTAAAACAACGTAATGTAACCTAACCACATACCTTAGGTTAGTTTATACAGCAATAAAAATAGTTTTTCTTTTAATGCAGATTGTATGAAGAAATATAACCGATTTTAGGTAGTTAGTCCTTCCCCCATCGTATATGTAAATAAAATACGTAATCATATTTTTAGTCTTTAACACAGCTGCTCCTCAAGAGGCCTTTATGCCCCTGTACTCTTAGTGTGGGAGAAATATACGGTGGTGGGTGATAGCTTTAGAGGAGGAGCACTTATCAATCGTCCCCGTGCCTTGTACTTTTGCAAGGACTTGAAGAGTTTGATAGAAGGGCAACTAAGTAAAGATGAGTGAAATAGTACTCCGGCTCTCGAAAACACTTCCGCAAAGTTGCACTTTCTTCTACGGAACTCTCGCAGTCCTTGCGCAAGTATACGACAAAGGAAACCTAACCAGTTTAAAAACAGCGCAGGCCTATTTCTGTCAAAATGCGGAGTTCTCCATACATTGGGAATCAAACACAGATCTCCCGCGTCAAAGTGTGTACACTAATCGTTTAGTAACGGTACTCCCATCGAGAATGAAAGCAGGTCATGCATTTGACTTGTGTAACAGAGAAAACATCCTTCAAACAAACTTTTTACTAAAATCACTATAAACAAATCAGTCTCCATTTTCATTGTTTTTCTCTTTAGTTGGTACAAAATATGGATTAGTTCTGTTCCTGTTGATCGAAAAATGCTTCTCTTAGTACGTTCATCTCGGAAACGCCATGATGAATACCTTAAATAGAAACGAATCAAAAATGCAGAGGAAAGTAAAATTAAAGATGAAACAAGAAAACTAAGTGCTGAAGTTACGAAATTGGATGCAAAAAAGGAATAAATGGAATTATGTTACAAACAAGACGCTCTCGTAGAACAAATTCAACAACTGAAAGCAAAACAAAATTCTGCTTTAAAATGTTAATGTGAGGATTAACATGTCTCAGAATTGGTAATATCATGACTGATAGAGGGCCACGGTAGCTCAGTGGTAGAGCATTCACCTCTGATTCAAGGGGTCTTTGGTTCGATTCCAGCTTGGGCCAGGTGAACTCGTGTGCGTAGGTTTTCTTGTGGTTCTCTCGTTTGCTCCGACTTCCTTTATTCCACCATTTCTCATCATGACCGTCTTCTTTAGCCTAATCGGCAAAACCGTGGGACGTAAAACATAAAAGATTCCTTTTTTTCTTCATTTTAGGACTGATACTAATAGGTTTCAAGGAGAGTTGGCAATATATTCTTGACTGCGTGTTATATTGGTTTTTATTGTTTTTACAAACAACAACAACAACAACAAAAGTAATTTGCAATTTTAAGATATGTGATACTGTATCATTATTATTATATCATTGATAAATTTTGTGTCAATAACAATTACTCGTGTTGAACATGACAAATATGTAAATGATAATTAAAGAAGTGTGTTGGATGGGTATGTGTATGGAGGAGACCGTTAAAAAAGAGTATGATAGAACTTACCCCATATCTTTCCATTTATATTCGAGAATTTAGGTCAGGGAAAACAAGAATTTGTGTCAGGGAAGTCAATCTTCACTTTTTGTGGGAACCCTGAATTATCCACACCGGTCGGCAAGTGTTGTCAAACAATAGGGTTAGATAATTAAGAAAATACGTTTCATGTCTCCTCGTATTAGAAGTATTTTCCTTTTGTAAGGAATATGTTTTTTCTTCTTTAGATTGGCCGTTACACTACGTTTCTTGGCTACGGGTGAAGCATACACAAGTTTAATGTTTACCTCAAGAATTCCAGACAATACTATTAGCGTCATCATCCCGGAGACCTTAGCAGCAATATATGACGTGCTAGAAAAGGATTATCTGAAGGTATGTTCCATTATTATTGCAACTTTTCCATTGGTGTACTTAATAGCACAGAATCATTTTCACACATCCCTCCCCCACACAGATATACAAAGTGAGGTGTGGGCCCTTTTCCCAGGTTTTAATAAATCCAAACGATGCGCTGTTCATTTGTTACAAAGTCCGTTCAAAATAAGTATTAGGATACCATTATTTCGCCTAACCGCTGTAATAAAAACTATTTAAATTAGTTCTTTTTTTTTTTAATTAAGGGTTTCTCTTCGTTTCCCCCAACGTGTTTTCTGTATTGTGATGTCATCGAGGCATTATTCGGTATAATTACTTACCACGGAGGAGCTCTCATTTCCATAAAGAAAGTGTTTATTTCTCATGGAAAATTATTTATATTAAGGTGCCTAAGACATTACATAATTCTCTTCTCGTTTATTACGATATCTCGGAGTACAGTGTTGCAAACCATATCCAATGCAGCTTTAAGTGACAGGTTTCCTCAAAAGGATATTGTCAAAAATGGAAAGTGATGCAGTAAACCGATAATTATAGTTTATATATTAAGTATATGGACGAAAGCAGGTTCATGCCAGATTTCAGTGGATCTAAGCTAGGATGCAAGTGATCTCCTAAAATTGCGACATAATCGTTGGCAGTGATTCGTCCGCTAAGTGTGATCACAGGACCCAATGAAAACCATGATATTGCGGCCCACAGCATCACCGAGCCGCCGCCATGTTTCACAGTTGGGCGGAGACACTGCAGATCATAAGCTTCTTTGGGCGTTCTCCACACATAAACACGGCCCGTGGTTGGGAATAGGGTGAAGGATGACTCATCCGACCATATCACACGTTTCCAGTCCTCAACGGTTCAAGTTGCATGGTCGCGGCACCATTTGCGGCGTGCGAAAGCGTTATGGTCCCTGATGAGCGGTTTGGCCCGTGCAACACGACCCCGTAAGTTCATGTCATGTAATTCGCGGCGGACTGTGATTGTCGAAACAGGGTAGGGGAGGTGCTGATTGAGTTTCTCCGTCACTTGCTCCGCAGTGGCACGACGGTTCTGCGTGACAATGCGCTTTAATACCCGGCGTGACCTGTCACTCATGATTTTCTTCCGCTCACTGTTCCGCTTCCCCGATGTGGTTTTCCCGTGTGTTGTGTAGGCCGTCATCACCTTCGACACTGTCCCACGCGACACACCTAACACAGTAGCCACTGCCGTCACACTCACTCCACATAACCGCGCACCAACAATTTGCCCTCTTTGAAAATCTGAGAGGTCTCCCATTTTACACTACCTCCGTCTGCTGCAGCCACTGGACACTGCTGTTCCACTGCGCCTGGCGTAGTATGGAGACCGACCTAACACACCACCAGCAGCGGTCCGGCGCTGCGGGCGCCATGACACCACTGCCAACCCATACATCTGACGTGTTGCCAACTACAGGTGTTTCCATTTTTCTGATCACCATCTGTATATTCAGAGAACCTGTAATAGAATCCACCCGGATATATTCCGAACGGTGAAGCATTTTCAAATTGTTACTTTAAGGGCATACAGAGGATACTGTAAGGGATCACCATTGGAAGCTATGGCGTGATGATACCGTAGAAGCAGTGTTGCCAACCCAACATAAGTTGTGCCTTTCTTTGTTGAGAAAGACACAATATCATGTTTATTCCACCTGCAAAAGTAAAATGAAAGCAAACAAATAAAAGCTTGTCTCTATGTTGCAAACTAACACTGCATAGCTGGTTTGCATTTCACAGATGGAGTGACTTGATGTTGTACCATTGAAAACAGGAACTTTGTTGGGTTGACAACACTGCTTCTTCAGTGACAGGACCCTGTAGCACACAGTGGTAGTCCCTGATACTGTAAGTGAATATTTTCGATCCACTTACTTGTAATAAATTAACTGTAAAAATACCTGGTTTAAATATAGATATATATAATCTAATAGTTTTTAAATTCCAGGCCTGGATAATTATTTAGGTGCTTATATATTTATATAGTTTATAATGTTTATATAATTTGTATCTTATCTGTATATAATTTGTATCATATTTTTTTTATATAGCATTAGAGAGGTTGCCTTTTAAGATTTTCTGCTTAGATAGATACACTATTGCATTTGCTTTCATAGTCTTAGGATCGGATACGTGCTTGTTAACTGTTAGAACTTCAAGGGGGGAGGTTGGTAGCGTCGGTTTTTTCAAATTTGCAACGAACTTTTATTTATTTTAGCTGGAGATCTTTTCGTTTTTGGATGCTGCCACGTGAGAGCCGAATCGTATATACACCGAGCTGTTTCGCTTGGTAGGGGTTCTTCTGACGCTCTGGACCACATGGTTACGTTCGACCGACGGTCCTAATGTCTGTTGGATCAACCAAGTTTTTTTTAAGCTATGCTGTTCAAGGCTGGCAGGTTAGGATGGTCTCTCGGAATGACCAAGGATAGGGAATAGGTTTTTCTTTCGCAAATAACTAAAGAATAGTTTTCTGGGGAGAATTCTTTTTTGTTTAATAGGTTAATTTTAATCACGTCGATGACGTAGGGATATCTATTAAATAGGTTTTTATATTTTGAGATACGTTTTAATCTCTTGGATAGGTCTATTTAAGAATTCTAATTTCGAGCTCCAATGGTTTTGGGTTCGAGCCCCTCTGGAATGAGAACTTTGTTTATCAAGTTAAAGTTTATTGTTTTCCTTTTTGATTCCCTGATCCTAATCCTGTGTTAGTGATTATCTCTTGAAAAAGAGATAAGTTTCTGGTCTCTTTTAGAGCGAGACCTTATTTAGGGCAAGGCCTAGTTTTGGTGGCCAGTTTATTGTCTCGAAGAGAGAGACTTGGTTAGGGCAAGGTCCACAACACGGGCCAGTTTATAGTCTCATGAAAGAGACTTATTTCTTACCTTAACTTAACCTTTCACCTTGTTTTGTTATTTAGTCAGGTTTTCCTTTTCGCAGGTTCTATAGAGTTCTGGAGACCTGTGTAGATAGGGCAAGCATTTTGTACTTTGGCAACTATGTATTAGCAGACTTAATGTAATCAGACTTATCCTACCAAGATTGGTTGAAAAGTAAATGAAATTAACATTTGAAGTATCATTTAATATTCACTTACAATTACCAAGGGGAGGGGGCCCCGAGGCTCGTATGCATTTATTTATTATACTTGTAAAATACAAGCATTAGAAATAAAGTCAATATTTTGGGTGGACATCTTTTAAAAAGTTTATAAGAAATTTGTGGTCCTCGACATTCCCCCCCCCTGGTAATGTTAGGGTTAACGCTTTTGAAACGAACTGCGCCAAAAAGGTTATTCTAAATACTTTAAGCTCGTTGCACACAATGATCCGACCCAGTCGTATTATTTTAATTTTCATATTTCCCAGAAATATGAACACACACACACACACGAAAAAAGTAGCTTAAGAACTGGTAACCGTGAATGAGTGAATTTTATAATGATACAATCGAAAATGTCAAAATCGTGCCAATTTAAAATAATGATATTGTTTATGTATTAAAAACCCCATATCTTGGGCAAATTTAACGGACTGGGCCCAGGCGCTGCACACAAATACCATGCTTGATTCTTTGGATAAGTTTGCATTCAACCAAAAATGCCAAACTGCTCTATTATATTATAATGCCAGTTGATTTTTTTTATTTCCACCACACAAGATGTGTGTTCCCGTTTTGGAGCAAACGCAGTAATGTATGAAATAGGTTACAGTTTAATATTAAAAGTTACATGTAAATATGATTTTAAATCATTTTATTTTGTAACTTTAATCAGCTTTACAGTAAGTCCGGGTTATCCAAAATCTCGAATTCTCTAATATCGTCCAATATTTTATGTTTTAGTTGATATCGGAGCCTTTTGCTCCGTATATTCCGAAGAGACGATTCAACATATTTTGCAAATGCTGAAAGGCTATCGTCAGTTTTTCTCCTCTTCTCCGCGATCACCTGCAAGGCATCTGTAGCACTTTTCATCATTTCTTCTGAAGGACTTTTTGGACTTTTCCTTGGTGCCTTTCGTGACGTTGATGCAACAGGAGAATCCAACGTCCTTCCCAATTCATCGCTTTCGTTTACAACAATGGTTGTATATGGTAACATCTGCAAAGAAATTTCAAAATGTTTAGTTGGATATTCCAAATGCATATTATAATGTTAAATAAGAAAATGATCTGGATAGGAAAATTTGTTACATTTAGGTATTTCTTCTTCTAGGTACCTCAAACTAGTGATGAGTGGGAAACGATTGCCAAGCAGTTTCAAGAAAAGTGGAACTTTCCACATTGTCTGGGTGCCTTAGATGGTAAGCATGTCAATTTTCGTCCTCCCAGAAGCGAAGGGTCAACATTCCGTAACTACAAAGGCACAGACAGTATTGTATTACTAGCCGCGGTCGATGTACATATAAGTTCATATATATTGATGCCGGGAAGAATGGCAGGCAAAGTGATGGGGGAGTGTTTAAAAGTAGTTCTCTGGCTCGTGCCATAAATTACAATCTATTAGATTTCCCTCCTGATTGCGCTCTACCCGGAAGAAATAAATCAGTTCCGTATGTATTTGTCGCAGATGATGCCTTCCAGCTTCAAAAACGAATAATGAAGCCATTCCGTTTTCGGAACCTAAGTAAGGCTCAAAAAATATTCAACTACCGAGTGAGTCGAGCAAGAAGGGTTGTCGAAAATGCCTTCGGAATTTTGGCCAATAGGTTTAGAATTCTGTTGACAAAAATTAATCTAGCCCCAGAGAAAGTGGAACTAATTATTCTTGCGTGCTGCGCTTTACATAATTTTCTGCTGCAAGAAAATTCAGATGCACCAGCAGCTCAATCTGATGACGATGAAGCTCCTGGTGAGGTGCCGGATGGTAATTTTCGAGGTATAGGTCCTCAAGGTAGCAACTGTGCTACAAGAGCTGCGCTTGAAACACGCATCGAGTTTCAAGACTATTTTAAAAATGAGGGACAAGTTGAGTGGCAAGAAGAGGCGATTAAGAAGTACAATTACTGAAAGGGACTTATTCCGTAAACCCTCGCTTGTCATTGAGGAAGGTATATAGGCCCTATTTAATGGTCTATAGGTATGGTGTATATATTCCTGTCATATACTTAGATATTATTGTGATTTGTTTGAGATTATGCATTTGTTTCTGAATATAAATTTGTTTACTATATGTTGTTTACTATATGTTTGAAATTTAATCACTGGATGCTAGTTGAATTGTAAATAACTTAAATAAATGAATTTTCATTCGATAAAAGCTTTACATATTTATTTACTAGACCTTATTTTACGTGCCAAGACCAAATTTTTGGTTGCCTACAATATTGATAATGGAATATTGTATTGGAATTTTTCTGTAAATTAGGTATATTTCTGTAAAAACCTGCCTATTGCAGAGGCCCTCTGGTCAGAAATTCCGTAAAAGTTTTATGCAGTTTTTTCCGAATATAACCCCCTGACACAAAAACCACCCTCACTTCAAATGTGTGTACATCTATATAAATATATCTCCATACGCTATATAACGTATCTTATAAACAAGATAACTACCGCAATTTTCAGCAGATTCAAACCAAACTTGGCTGAAAAATTGGCTGTAACAATATCTTGGATGACTTTGTTAGCAATAATGATCGAATGAAAAGATTCAAAATAACGGCCGTTCAAAAATGCAGAATTTCCACAAAATGCACAAAAAAGATTTAAAAGGGCGGCATTTTGGAGTATTTTTCAAAGATATATACTTCTCTCTCGTGGCCCTATGTCCAAAAGGCGTATTTGGTTTACGCAGAAAGAGCCCTTCCAGTTATCGAAATTTGGATTATGTTCATTTCGCGTAACACTTTCGAAAAACTAACTTGGCTTCTTAAAATTTGCAATTCTTTCGAAAAATTGCTTATAACAGAGACTGATGATGCGTAACGAGTCGCGCCATATGAAAATTTCACAGTTTTACATTACAATGCAGAGTGGTCAAAAGTACTAGAAAACCTGGCCAAAAAGCATTTTCTGACTAAAGATTGTGACATTGAACTATAACATAATTGTATTGTATGATAATAGTCAGACAATACAAATCAACTGCTGGTAATACTGTTCTGCTTACATGTTTATGTAAAATGGACATCAAAGTTTACAATGTGTATTAAACTAGTATGCGACTTCATGCACACAGAAACAGCCTACAACATCCTCCAAATAGAATAAAAAACTATTGTCGGTATACATAAGAATGCAGTCAGTAGTATTATAAATACGAATAAGTTTCATTTGTGGTCTATACTTCTTGGTAGTACGAATGGTAAATGCATATGATTGCAATAGGTTACAAAAATAAAACTTCCGTGTGGTTATAAAAAATTCTCTGCGTGTTTCTTCCAAAAAATATCAATAATAAAATTGTCCCGTTATATAATCAATTATTTCTCTAATCACGCATGATCATTATATCGGTGTTCGAAAAATCGCGCATTTCTTCTACACGAAGTTATTCTAGATGGAAAAAAAGGGATTGGGATTGTACTTACGGACCTCATTTCATTGTTAGTGCCTCTCAAAGAATCCAAATTTGATTCTATGTTTGCTTTTGCTTTTGGGTGAATACGAGAAAAAAAATTGGTGCAGGATATAGAAGATAAGTCGAATAGCTTTTATTCGTAAAATCCTACTATTTGCCTTGCAGTACGCAGATACAGGCTTGCATTTAAACTGTCCCATTAGATACTGTTTTATGAATAGGAGCTATTCGATTTATCTCCATTATCCTACACTTTTTTTTCCTGTTCACCTAAGCCACCCAAATACAAAAAATTCAAATGTCACGGTTTCCAATGCTAATGAAAAAGGGACATTTTAATTATCCAATAAGTATAAATTAAAAAAGAATACACTTACATGGAAATTACACAAATTGTTATATGAACATACATTCTTCTCTAAATATAACTAAATAGGTAATTACCTCGTTGCAAAATTTTATACGACTTTCTTAGTGTTTTCGTACGTAGCCCAGCAGTACTAAGCAACGACCATAAGGAAAGTGTAAAAAGGATCTTCTTCAGCAAAAAATCAATGGTTGTAAGTATACGCCTTTCAGAAATTGTTTAATGATTCTGTAACGATAATTTTCATGATATGCTTTATCTTGTGCTGGCAGATTCTCCACAAAGTACTCACGTAGCCCTGGGAGTTGTTCCGCGATACGTTTGCACACAGGAGACAAAGTTAACCATCGGCTCGGAAAATGATGCAGAAAGAGATGGCTGTCTAAATCCAATACTAATTGGGTAAGAGCATAGTCGTCTCGTCGGGCCGCATACATTCTGAACCACTGAAATATATCCACAAGAAAATCTTCAATATCCCACGATAATGATTTTACTCAATCATGGAATGCATTAGAAACTGTGTGCGAGGTACAAGAACCAGTGTCGAGAAGCTTTGGTAACCCTTCACCTTGACATCAATCATTTAACATTCGCCGAAGAGACACGTTTACATTAAGTCCGGCAACTTAGATGTGTTAATCGTTTTCGCAATAGCTTGAAAAAGATCTGAAGATGTAGCGTGCCCCAAAAATATACCGTACACGTAATGAATAACAATACAATTGGTTAAAGAAAAAATATCGAATATGAATATCAAACTGTCTATCTGTTGCTGCGTTTGTAGTTTCATCTACAGCAAGACAGAAGTTACCAGAAGTTGTAACACCGTACAACAATTTTTCATGTAAATAGGGAACAAGCCCATGCGATACTGCTATTACAACTTAGTTCTATGAAGCTAAAAATCCTTATTTTTACAAGTGGAAGTAAGAATGCCAAAAAAAAAATATCGGAGGTTTCATTAAAATATAGGAATTATAGGAGGATTGGAAAGCCTGAAATGTGAATTCTTTAAGGGTCCTTAGCGTCAAATTAGGCCCCGCAAGAAGGAACGCCAAATAAATTTTTGTCTTCTTTTCACCTCTAGAATACAGTAAGTTCCTATAGAGCGCATGCGCGATTTTTCTAACACCCCATATATATTTGACCTATTTTAGAAAAATATTTCTGTAATGGTAAGCATATTTTTGAAAATCGAATACTTTTCTCTTTCCTAGGAGTACAGCTTTAAATGCATAAAGTTAATACTGAAAACTAGACGAAATGAAACACAATGAGAAAGTTTTTAATTTGTTTTCCCTGATGATGAGTGAATACTAGAGATGAATGGAGTAAGTCCTTTTGCATCATAGTATTTTCCGAACTTACGTCCTCTTCTTCAATGTGGCTGTTATCATCATCATCTGGTATAGCTATTGTCAAATTGCTTGTGCTCTTTCTTGGCATTACGTGATCCTTTAAAAACAACAATTTCTCGAAGCACCACAAGCTTGGGATGTAGTCATTGCCTGGAGCTCCACTGACCTGCATCCCTTTCATTTTCTGACACTCTGCGACAAACTGTGTACGGAGGTTACCGAATTTGTTTTTACATTCTGAAACTGAAGTAAAAAATACACTTTAAAAGATACTGCTGAATTAAATACAGGTTAACTACTAATCATGCTTTTAAGTATATATTATATAAAAAACAATGAAAATACTACTTTTGGAACACGGCAACAAAGGAAGGTAAATAAGTATTAAAAAGTTTTTTTCTAGTTACTGCCGTTGATGTGTTCCCAATACATTCTTATCAAATCCAACTTCAAAATGTCGGAATTCTGAATCTATTGTGCGAATCCTCGTCAGGAATTACTGGAGACACGATTTTTTGGTGACATGCGAAACCGCGAAAAGTATCAGTTTTGTATGAAAATGTGTACCTAAAATATATCCTTTTTAGTATTTGTTATGCCATATAACGCTCGCGATTAACCGTGAAATTATGTCGAATTAGCGAAATTTGCAACAAATCTCGATATTCCACGAAATTTACGCGAAAGTGGGAATTTTTCGACGGTTTTACGATGAATTCATTACCATTATTTCTCCCTTCTGTATACTTGACCCTCAGTAAAGGCAAAGCAACCGGTACAATGCCAAAAATCACATGTATCGATAAAGCACAAGAATTTAAAGATCATGGTTACTACGTTTTTGATGCACGTCGTTATGTGTAAATTTTGTAATATTAGACTAGCCTGAAAGCGACGCGATTCGTGTGTGAAGCAGAATGGAAGCGAACATCATAGAAAAAGATGTTCTGTTACCGAGAAAAGAATAATTTAACACCAGAAAACATTGAAACAATGCTTACATTTTATTTGTATAAGTGAACTGTGAACACTTAAGTTACTTTTTTCTATTAATGTTCTCTGTGTGCGTTTTTCCTTTCTTTCTTTACATTATGCTTTTATTCAATGAGGATGCTTAGTTATATTTTTTTTAAACTCAAAAATTGTTTAATATAGTCATGATGATTGACGAGAGGAAATTAAGGTTAAATAAAACGTAACTAATTGCAAATGCCAAAGAAAATAGTGTTCTTACATTGAATTTTTATTAACCGATTTTATCCTGCTTTACGAATATTTTTATAACGAAATTACGAATTCTTATTTACCACAAGATCGTGTCTCTAGGAATTGCATATGGATTATTCCATGTCTGTTGAACAAAGAATTGTAAAATCTCCGATTAGACGTCTTCGGATTTGTTTCAAATTCTATATCTTTCATGGTCCTCACAAAAGATACAAAACTACCGAGTTGTAGCATTTTCCCTCATTTGTGAGGAAGCTTGCACGTCTTGAAATCTGAAATTTTTTTTAAAAAATTCAACGATCGGGTGTAGCAACTTCAATGTATCCTAAACTGCTCCAGGAACCGGGTCAGATGAATCGGAGTAGAAACTTCAGAATTTTTGGCTAGTTTGCATGAGACGTCCTCGGCTTTTTCTTTACTCGAAAACACAAAACTTCATTAATTTTAAGGTTTCTCTTTTTATGCTCTTTTCTGTTCTTGGTTAGTTTAGGTATTTCCAGGCTGGGGCCATTACTTTGACACTAGGCCGGGCACTAGTTTAGTTTATTGGATACCTTAAAAATGCTTTAATAAAATACCTTAAATCAAATGACTTGGCCAAATATATAAATGATTCCAGGGGTTCACTCGAGCAGACGGTTCTACCAAATAGAAAAATTTTGGATAAAAAAAAACGGCGGTAAAAATTTTTCGTGAAGGGATGAGAATGTGAATATCAGTAATTACTATCAGTGCACAGCATATTGACATGAATTTTGAGTGCTAGTGAAAGTACTGTATGTGTAAGTGTGCCATTCCATCAACCTCGTTTACGCGTATATTCCCGTCGCTGACGCGCCTGCTTCTTTCGGACGCAACCCCTCTGCTCCTTCTCTGACCTAGCAAAAGTTTGTTCGTTTTTTATACACTGCAATTTTTGCTATACGACTACTTTGTATTTATACTGAGCCCTCCTGATTTAGCGCATGCTCTGCTAGAAGAAATACAAACTTCTAACCTAACCTGAAAATGTAACAAATGTCAAATTTTGGTGGTAATAGTATACATGAGAACCCACTGATCTGCGTTTCTTCTGTGTTCTATTACCACTTCCACATGAAATACCATAAATTTTCTACGTAGTGCTATAGTAAGAAGTATCCATGTGCACAAGACACGCGATATGCGTTAAATCCCCCCCTCCACAAACACACAGTCATAGACAAAGTACAAGGGTACTACACATGCAGATACATTCTTTTTTATTTCCGTATCAGTCGATAAGTAAATAAAAGTCGCTTTGTTACCCCCTTTGTAAGCTCGGCTTGTGTATAGCCCGCTCCCCCCAGTTCTTTGTCACCGGAACTGGAAGAGTCACTACTACTACTACTTATATCGAGAACAGAACCCAACCAACCCCTGCGGGGCTTCTAACCCGTTCGTACTACTACTACTACTACTACTACTACTACTACTACTACTATTGCTACTAACTACTACTATCGCTACTACTACTACTACTACTACTACTACTTATACTAAAGCTACCTTACCGCAAGATTTACATCTTAAATCTTTATAGCATGCAATTCCGATTCATTATGAACTTGTATGAATCGTTAGAATCACTATGATTCGTTAAAAATCACTGGGGCTATACTCAATCCGTAAGCTCGTACACACAATGAATAATCCCTAAAAGTATGAGCGTCCTGCTCCTTCGGAAACTGATGCAGCTTCAGGTATACTATATCTGAGCAATTTTCTAGGTTAGGTACTGCGGGTATCCGCTCACGTCTTTACCCACATACCACATAAAGTAAACTTGTACCGCACCGGAGGCCCCTCTCGTGTACTACACTCGATTCTAAAACCGTTTCCTAAAATTGCACGAAGGCCACACAACACTGATGACAATTAACTTTGTTTCTTTTTTAAAACATATTACAATATAGTTTGGTATACAAATTCTACAATATACTTTATTGTCGATTATTTTTCATCTTTTAAAAGATGTAATTAATTTGTTCATACCTGTAGTGTTCGGACGAACACTCCTTACTTCACTGCACACCTTCTGTAAAGCTTCAATTCTTGCAGTTTTTTTATAATACAAATCATGCTTTGTGTTGTACAATAAATCATATTTTTCATATGATTCGATTAATGCGATAGAGGCTTCCCTTGTCCATGTAGCCATGTTTTTTGAAATGAGAGCAAGAAATAAAGTTGAATGTCGTCAGGCGCTACCCTTTTCTGATTGGTAGTTGTATGGAAGTCCAGAAGCAAATAGGAACTGCTTCTATTTCTTCCAAGTCAGGATCCAAATAGAGACAGTAGAAAATTTCAACCTGAACTAAGGGCAAGTTACCTCTCACACGATCGTTAAGTAAGGTCATGCGTGAATCGCAGCCTTACTTCAGTCCCGTCTGAGACAGGCTTAAGTGTTTGCGTTACCTAAATTTTATGGATATGTTTATATTGATGGCATTTTGAGTGAAAATCATATTTGGTATTAAAGTACAAGTTCAGTGGTACATTTTGATAATTATTTATTTGCAGAATTGATTTATAATTTATATATGAGAATATTTATATGTAGTTAGGCCTATTTAGTAAGCCAAATACTATATGGAAAGTTCTTGTTGAAACATCTACTACAGCACGCATAAAAGATTTTGTACATGTAACACGTAGAAAGGACAATTATATGTAATGCGTTAAGCGAAATCACGAAGACAAGCTAACAATTACCCTTTATGTGTATTTCTTTCGTAATCAAGCCTGACTTTGTTCATGCTTATTGTATTACTAGATTTATAAATCGAGATTAATTAGAAATATAACAAATTCAAAATATAAATTTGTTTTGCATTTGTGTGAGCTGAAACTTACTTAATTCAACATAACCTAATGTGAGCTAATCTGATCAAACTCAACTTAAATTAACCTGATGAAGCTTAATCAAATTTGACCTAAATGTCAAGTCTTTACTTTAGGCAAGGGAGTGACAATAAGCAATGAATCTGAACCGGTTCCCGCAATTATAGTTACAGTTCCCAATGAGGAAAGACAGAAAACAACGTGCCCTGGGGGTCTAACCCGCCTTCACTCGCTGACGCTCGCTCGGTAATAATATGTACTAACAGTATATCACTGCCTCGCCCAAAGTAAAGAGTTACCATCTAAATACAACCTAAGGTACTCTAAGCTACTTTTAAAATACTATTGGGTTACCAATAATAGCTACATTTTTATGTATATTTTCTTCATAAACTCTTAGTAGAAAGTGAACTCAAATGTAATGAAAATGTCGGTAGATCACCAACTAATACCTTTCTTTCTTTGAAATCTTTGAGTTTATCGTCCCACGATTATGTCCTTTAGGCTAAAGGAGACGATCATTAAAGCAAGCAAATGATGATGGAATTAGAAAGTAGGAGGAAACGGGATTACCCCGAGAAAACCCACGGACATGATATTGGCCACTTTCTTGGCTGAGGATCGAACCATAGACCCATGCAACAGAGGTAAGCGGTCTACCACTGAGCCACCTTGAAATCCACCAACTAATATCATTATCTAATATTGCGTTGAGAACGTCTAAATCACTTTGACTTTTATTATGCAAAATCACAGATGTAATTTAACAGTGCAGTTAACACAAGAATAAGAATGGATATGGCGTACTTACAAAGAACACTTACGTCAACAAGGAATAAGATTCTAACATAACATGGAACATTGCATGACAAATCAAGATTTCGAAAAGTCAGTACCCAAGAACCTGGCAAACGAACAGAAAGGCCAGAGAATAGTACCATCCTTGGACCAATTGATGCATTACCCACATGACTTGATATTATGAAAGTTAGCCTGACGGACCTGAGATGGGTACAATTCCGAGTCAAAGCAATATATTGTATTGTGGAAACATTCCTTCAGCCTGCCTTTCAAGAATTCAAACATCCATTCTGCAACAACACCTATAACATGCAAGACGTTTCCCTGATGAAGTGTTATTTTCCTAGACAATTGTAACTGCAACCTTCTACTCTAGGACATTAGCAAAGATATTAAAAGTGCGAAACAGTTTTGCGATAATTTTCGACTTCTGTCATATAACTCCTTGCACTCAATTTTTATGACATAGAAGAAGATTTAACTGTTTTCTTTGAAACTTTCGACGATAAATTGTTCCAAGTGCGAACTAGTACAGTGTAGCATGCTCTGCTACATTGAGTTGGAGCTGCCTGTATTTTGGAACACCCTATATATGCTGGTCTCTCGATGTGAAATGAAAATATGGACTAATGACAAGAATATGAAAGAAAGAAAGAAAAATGTATAATATCTGATTGTATAAGTTACTCCTATTTTTGTATTTTCCTCGTTTGAGAGAATCTATTGTGTTTGCTTTTTTTAAAAAAAGAAAAAGTAAAGATCTTAGGTAATGAGAAGAAGAGCGAAGGTTGTTGAAGCGAGTTTGTTTGTAACAAACTCAAGGTTAAATCGCATGACGTAGTGTCTGGTCGTTTGCGCGTTGGCAGCTGCCTCGCTCGTGTGCGAAAGCCGTGAGCCAGGTTAGTTGCTGCGTCGAACGCCCATCTGGAAGTATCCTGACTGTTGTATTTGGTAGAATGTTTAATGGAGTATGGAGGAATAGAAAGTTTGAAGTCGAATTCTTCTCTTCGTTTGAATTATACCGGATCGGAATAATACGAAGTAATTATAAGTTATCGGTTTGGCGTTCTTTAGAAACATCCGATTTCCTACCAAGTTTTCTTCTTTTAACTGCACTAATTGGGAACAGTAGAATCGAGTAGAGGTGATTGAGGACAGACGATTCCAATGGCAGAATAGAGCAGTTTGGAAATTGGTAAGTACAAACCTAGCTGTAGTTTCTAGAACCAAAACCCTGGTAACCTTGGTTTGGTTAATTAACTAACAGTTTGACTAATAATATTTTTCCTGCTAACACAAGTAGAAGTAGCTATTAGACTATTAATTATTAGATTTAAGACTTGGTATGAAAATAATTCGTGATTTGATATCGAAAGAAAAGTTGCATTTAGCGTCCCATTATAGTCTTTTTGAGATTTCTATTGAGATATTGAATTTTGACGTTGAATTAAATTTTCTTGTTCCTTACTTTGCAAGTTTGATAGTTTCGCGTTATATTGTAATTAAATTGTTTGGTCGAGTCGCGGTCGCTTTTGACTAAGTTTCGACACTTTCTATTCCGGTAAATTTTTATTAACTTTTGAAATTGTTAATAGCGTTAGGATTGTTCTTGTTTGGAATTATTAATTTAATCGAAGTATATTTAATTATTTTTCAAGTAACTTTCACCTATTATTCAGTTGCATTTAAATTACTTTTTCACTCTTCATAGTAAGAAGCTCATTCGCAGAATTTAAATTGTTGTTGTTAGTTTGTATTTATTTCCTTGATATTTGATTATTTATAATAAAAAGCCAATTGAATATTTTCTTTTATTTAAAATATTTAGTAGTAATCTTGATAATCTTGCATTTTCGTTTGGGAGATTTAAAGCCTGCATTACTTGGGGGATTCCTTTTTTATTTATGCCAGATATCAGAACCGTGTCAAAAGATAGTTTGGCTAAACGTAATCATTGCTTATTTGTCTTGAATAGAATTAAGGTAGGTGTCAAACAATCCTCGGCACAAGGTTCGTTACAACAGACACGCTTGCCAGTTGTTGTGGAAATAAAGAGCATGAATGGAAGAAAACAAACCAGTCGAAATAATAAGACATCGGAGTACAAATAACGACATATTGCAGTGTCAGTTCACATTCGACACAGGGGCGCCAAGGTTTAACATGGTCGTGTCAAAATTGTTCAATTTGTACGGAAAATGTTCCAGTACCTATCATACGAAAAATGAAATGAAATGAAATCTTTGTGTTTTACGTCCCACGCTTATGCCGGTTAGGCTAAAGGAGACGGTGATGATGAGAGATGGATGAAAGGGTGGAATGAAGAAAGTGGGAGAAAACGGGAGAACCCCGAGAAAACCCACGCACACAATACCTATCATACAGTTGGCACTGATTTCTTCGGACATTTGTTCCTTTTGTTTCCAATGGTCGTGACGACGAACTTAGATTCAACTGATGGAATCCAATCCGTTATCTGCAAATATAGTTGGCAACACACTTTTACAAACAATATATACCAATACTAATAGAGCCCCTACATGAGATAAATATCTAGATCATCTCGATCCTAATCTTGAAACAAAGATACGGCACACAAGTTCAGAACGTACATGTATAAGTTTTAGTTTGGATGTTATAAATCTTTTCTCAGAAAATATTCTGTATATATATAATAACTGTATGCTTACTTGAAGATTTCTATTCTTCCTGATTCAACACTTCGATTCCAGACAGTGGAGAAATCTCCAACATCGATACTTCCTTTTATTAATACAGCAGCAAACACAATTAATATTACAAACGCCTGAAAGGTATCAGTCCATATAACAGCTCTTATTCCTCCCTAAAATTAGAAAAATGATTGTATGTTATGAACTTCTATTAATATTGGAAATCTTTACTTTGTACAGAAAGCATTATGCACAGAAACAACAAATAGACTTAGCTGTTAATATTTCTTCGTTTATCAATTAAATATGTTATACAATTTACTTAATTCAATTATAATAAAACAGATAAATATTCTTATCTTCCTGAAAATATAAACAGTGATTTTACAAATTATAAGAGTATTTTTTTTTAGGATTAGGAATTGCGATATATTTTATAATTCGACTAAGAGATATAGTCATGCTAATTTAACAGAAACATATAATAACATTCAATTTCCTGTTTCTAGTAGTAGATGCACAATAAATAGACTATAGAAATAGAAATAACATAATGAAATGTCTAGAAATATAAATAAAATTGAGCATATTTGCTTTGAATTATGTTTCAAGAATTTTCTGAAATCACTTTTACATTAAAAGTGTACTTAATACTTGAAGTTATTCTATTGTTCGCTTGTTTCTGTTGTACTAGAGAATACTTGTAGTTATTCTATTGTTCGCTTGTTTCTGTTGTACTAGAGAAGAAACACCTTCTCCAGTTCCCTTCCCGGTGGCAACGTACCAAGAACTGACGAAACGTTGCCACGTTGGACCGCAATGGATATACGTTGGATTAGGAAGGATGCTGAACGAACATCTCCAGAAACGATAGATATGCGTCTGCCTACCGCCCTGATAAAATCAAGGCTTCTAGAACCCCATGCTTCACTTGTCTCGATGGCTATTGGAGCAAAAATAAATTTATCGAGGAGATTATTGTATTTCCTTTCCTTTTCTGCCTCTCAACGTCTAGCAACTTCTCAAGCATTCACAACAGTCAATGGGAGGCTTGAATGGGCAAATGTGTCCGAACCTGTAAAATCCCACACTAGTGATTTGCCTCTCATCCAAGGTATTAATGTCATGCCGTCAGGTCGTTTACCATTGGAACGACAACAGCCTGACGGTTCACGAATCGAAGGAATTCCTGCCATCGGGAGGGCTCGCAAAATGATGTCATTAACAAATAAATATCTGGTGTTTCTGCCAATGCTCTTCATGCATGAGAGACCTTGCAGGCCGCGTTGGGTAACTTGATCCCCGAGAGCTGGACAGCGATGTGGCTCACAAACAGCTGAACCTAGTCTTAGGGCTACTGCGATTCGAAAGGTTTCATTAGACATGTGAAGACTTAATTGAGGGGAAGGTAACGCATTTAACCATGCCCCAGCATGGAGGGATGACGCAACAAGAAGTCTGGCTTTATCCTCTGGAACAACAACGGATTGTAAAAGAAATTTATGGAAATGTGCTGCTATTGGTGTGTACCAAGATGCCTGAAAACCTCTTTTGCTGATTTCTGGAAGGTCCGTATCTGTTATATTTATCCATTTGCTAGAGCCTTCTTGAACTATCCCATCTGGGTCCAGGTGGTACCTTGAGGAAAGAGAGCCTCGATTAAACGAAGAGATCCGTGCTAGGACGCTAAAAAAAGGTAGGAATCGCCATATCAACGGTTCGTCGAATACCAAGGCCTCCTAATCCAACAGGTAAGGATCCTTGCATCCAAGAGTCGTCACTCAAGGAGCAGTTCAAAATTTCTCCAGACCCATTTTGAGGATATGATCATGTTTCTTCAGCACTGGAGTCTCATTCCAAGATGGAAAGCACCGTAGTAAGTAGTTTAGGCGAGGGATTGACAATGAAGCACGTAGAAGAAAAAAGCTGCGTGTGCTGAAATCGAGTCAAGGCGAGACAAAATATTCTAATTTAGATATTTTGTTTGATAGCACAGTTGTAAATGTTTCCTTTGTGAGAGCAGTACCTAGAAGACAAGCATCCTGTTTAGTTAGGAGACGTATTCCTGGGGCAACTTCTTCAAATCTTCTGAATAATTGGTCGGTTGTGACTTTATATGATCCAAGAAAACCAACATTGCATTTTGCGAAATTCAAATGTAAGCCAAGAGCCGATGCTTTCTCATTTATATGTATTAACGTTGAAAGGACTGACTCAGGTTTGTCAGCAATAGTCCCATCATCCAAACACCAGATGTTTAGTTCAGTATTAATTGAATGTACTAAAGAATGTATTGTTATGGCAAAAAGTGCTGGGCCCAAGGGATCACCTTGTTGTACTCCTATCTGGGATGAAATAGTGTTGTAGTCTAAGAATAGATTACTGAGTTGAGCGTAATACTGGTGAGCATATGGATATATTGCGGGAAAATAGTTCAACACTGCAGTAAGCATGGCGCCCCGGCGAAGTTCATTAAAAGCGTTCGAAAATCCAGCTTTACGATAGCCTTTGGAGCGTTGTATGTGGAGGAAAAATATACCCTGGTTGCATGAACGGCTGCTTCGACTCCATTGGGAATACAAACTCCAAGTTGATGAGGGGACAAAAAGTTCTTAACAGGTTCTCGTATTCTGAAGCATATAATTTTGGCTTATATTCTGCACCAAATATTCCCTATGGCGATATGTCTGATTCCACCACATTTCTTTTAAAGAGCGATAAGTCTGGCTCCGAAAAACAACGGGCGAACTTCTAAGGGTATTTTTCCCGAAATAATTAGATTGAACAGATCACAAAATGATTTTAAAAGCTTTTCATTCGATTCAAGTATTTGGCAAGATAAAAGATTTTTGAGAATCGAAGAGCAAAGACCATCTAGATCCCCCTCCCCCCGAGCTGCCAGATGCAAAATAATTTATAGCATTTTTAACTTAGTTTACTGATACTCCTTAAACCTGTTTTGATCTTTTGGAAGATTCGGTGAAGTAAATGTACGAGGGTGGGCTTGGTGTTTCTCCAACAACGTCTCAAACACCCAAGTGTCAGGGGCTGCTACTGTATCTTCTGACATTAGTAAACGGGCTGCTCCTCGGATATCACCATCGGTTAGTTTGTTTTCAATAATCTTCAGATTTGACACATTCTGTTTAGGTATAGATTTCTTGATCTTTGGCGAGTTTAAGGTTAAGGCGTCAATACCTATATTATCCCAAACACGAACTCTTTGTTTTACCCATGAGGTAAGATTCTTTATATTTTCGGATTGTTTGGGAGCAGTTAGTGCTACAAATGGAAATATAAATAGGTTGACCCATTCTTTTTCTCCATTTGAAATAAGCTATTTGCTGTAATAACTTGGAAAGTGCATCGGCAACCTCAGTTCGAGCACCACGAGCGACACGTCTTAGGATGTGTGTAGAGGATCTTAATGACTTCAACAGTTTACCCAAGTTAGATAACGTTAAATCGTGTGTGCTACCATTGCAGTTAGTGATGCTTACATTTGTGGCAGAAGGCTCAAATAAATATTTACGAATCATTTCACATGGAACTATTATTATCAAAAGGATTGAGATACAAAGTTGGGAATCAACAGTAAATTTGAAATCCAACACTAAAAATCACCATTATACATATTTATAATCTAAGATTTTGTACTTGTAGTAAGTGTAATATATTCTTCATGTTTAATGTTCTTTGACACATTTTATATAGATTTTATATACTTATTATCTTACTAATATATATATATATATATATATATATATATATATATATTATAATAATAAATTATTGTGAATTCATTGCTGACTCAGGGTCTCTCCAAATCTTCAGCGCAAACATCTAACTTACAAAAGACTTTCCCTTGTTACTCATTACTGTTCCTTCATATCATAATTTAATATTTTGTGAGAAGATTTCGTAAGATCATTTGATTTCCAGTCGAGGATTAAAAATTGCTCATCTGATAATTGTTTCTCCTATTTATAATAGGACCACTAACTACTCAGTGTCTTCATTCTCATGATCATATCGGTCATTCCTGTCATCTTACTGTTATTATTCCTCGTATTTCTATGGATAATTCCTAGAAAATTTATCTCCACATTTCGTTGTATAGTCTGCAAACAGCGAATGTATTACTTATGTGCATTAATGTTTCTGATTCACATATCAAGAGACATAGAATACATTAAATGAAACTTTAATGCTTTAACTACATTGGACTTTTAATTTGTTATATGTTCATGCTGTTTCTTCTCGAGGTTATAGTGCAGAAGGCACAAGAATGAATTCACATTCACAATGACACCTTTGCTAGTCACAGCTCACTTGCTTCGTACTTCACAGAAGAACACTGAGACTCAGAATTTCAGCGTTATTGTACAATTCAGATGCATCGGGAATGCTAGCAATTGACCCCATATGTAACTCTGAGCAATATTTTGCTTTCAAATAGAATTCTGAACTCCAAATCTTGCACAAAATTCGAACGCCTCAAATGGGAATTTTATTGAACTACCCATGCTCTTGTTCTTCCATACTTCAAAGATCTAAACATTGAGAAATTTGTGTATTCATTCGAAGTTTAAATGAAAAGTCTAAATACCAGATTTCATGTCTCTAACCTTAAGAGATTTCGAGATACGGACATCTTATTATAATAATTGCAACTCCTTTTTCATCTCATCTCATTTCTTTCTCTCTAGAACGATTTTTTTAAAATGCTAAATACATGCTCAATTATTTTAAATAAAAAATAAATAGTAAATTTCATATCTTTAACTTCAAGGGCTTTTGAAGTGTTGACATCGTATTATAATAATTACAACTTCCATTTGTTCTCTTCCATTTTGAATTTTAAAAAGTCTTTCTTCAGCGGTGCCTTATGTTACAATTCCCACGTACTGTCCAAATTTCAAAGTTCCTAGTGGCAGCAGTTTGGCCTTGGTGTTGATCAATCAGTCAGTCAGTCAGAATTTCTTCCTTTATTTATAGAGATACAATAAAGAAATTATTGAACAATGTAACACTTAATTATTACAACTTGGATACCGCCAATATTATTACACAAGATATTCATCAATACATAAATAACTAAACAAACTCCATGGTCTACGAAACCCGGAAGTTCAACGCTGCGTTCACAAATGCTCTTCATTGACTTCCGTTCTGAGCCAACTGGATCCAGTTTCTACTTTGTATTCCTATTTCTGCGAGATCCACCTTAATATTTTCCTCCCATCTGCGCTTAGGTCTTCCTAATGGTCGTTTCCCTACTCGAATTCTAGTTAAAACTTGGAAAGCATTCCTATTTTCTTCAATTCTGGCTACATTTGAGCTTCCTAGACTTAACGACCCTAACAGTGTTTCGCAAACGGTATAAATTATACAATTTCTTGTTATAAAGTTTCCGTCATTTCCCATTAACATTCCCATTCCTCTAGGATCCGAGTATTCGTCTGAATTTTATAAAATAGAAAAATAGTATTACATATTAATTTATATTTATTTTCTATTCAAAACTTCGGGATTCTAGTTGTAGTAAAAAAAAACTATTTTTTCTTCTGTTAACAAATGAATGAAACGAATTATTATTACTATTTGTTTTTACTGAAAAGCTTTATATATAAATTACACTTAAATATAGTTCTGTACTCAAAATACACAGTACATGATGATTATACTTACCACCGCAGTATAAAATATGCAGACTACTAATACAACAGGCACGATAATATTGGAATCAATTCCTGTAACTGTAAAAAAAATGAAGATTAACATGTATGATCTATTTAGATATCTAAATCTGTTGAAACACAAAGAATATGTTGATAATGTGAACAACAAAATTTCAAATAATTTAATATTGAAAGTAGACTGACTTACTTTAAAAAAAAAAAAGGCTTGTTGATAATATAAGAATTCAAATTGCCCCATATTGGAGAAATACTAATTGATATAGAAATAAATATCGATGTAACAAAAAATAACTACTCAATTCATTTATTCTTATCCTAAAGACTGGATCTAATATTTAAATTAAAAATAAAACATTATTATAAAATATTTCTTCGAACACTTTTCAATATGTTGAGATATTAGAGAGAAAAATACCGTCTTAATTTTTCGCGAAAGAACGCAATTTTATCGATCCATATCATAGGTGCGTCTGCAGACAACATCTGTCTTTGTTCGGCATAGATAGTGTGAAATAATGCATAATTATAATTTTATACAATACTGCATAGAACATACATTTACGTAGTTAAATAAGAAGTATTTCTGAAACCTAAATAATCATGTTTACCACATGTAAATTTTAATTGTACTTGCATTGTAATAAGGCCGGATTTAGGGGATGCACATGCACATCCTCCCTTCGTTGTAAATATACACTATCTAAATGAGAAGCTAGAAGTGGAAATAGCAACATTTTCATAAGAATTCTGTACGATACAAGTATCCGTCATATTCCAAGTGTCCATGATTAAAGAAAGTCCTGATCTAAAGCAGCAAGCTAACTATATACAGAAAAGTATATTGGCACAAAGTGGCCGTGGCTCAGTTGGTAAAGCGTTGGCTTTGCATTCAGAAAGTCGTGGATTCGATTCCCAAGACCAGACACTGAACATTTTCAAGGTAATTCCTCATTCACAACACAGATGCCTAAAGGCATTGAAAATCAAATTTAATTCAGGTGTACTGGTAGTTATTGGTACACCCCCCGTCAGAAAATTCTGAACCCGGCCCTGCTTGCAATACCAATTTTTTCCCTCCTCGAAACCTCTATTAAATCTTTTACTTCACTATTATACCACTGACATGTCACGATGTATTTACGAGCGAGTGCGTGCCCAATAAAGAATAGCAAGCACAGCTCTTCTTTGAGCGAAGATCGAGCTATTGTGAGTTTTATTGAAGATAGCAAGGCCGAGCTCGAGTGAATTCAAATCTGAGCTAACGTGAACCTCATTGACATTAGTAAGCGTGAGTCCCTTTGAGAATTATGAGCTCGAGTTCCTTTGAAAATTGTGAGTTTTATCTTGTGCAAGCCCGAGTGGCCCCTGATTGGAAAATGGACATCTCAGCTACATTCTGTGTCCAGAATGTGTGATTCTATGTTGAATTAATGGTTGATTCTAGATTCAACTAATGATTATCATACCCTGCTGCAATGCGATTGATGGACCGTAGACTACAATGGGCAAATTCAGGACCTGTAAGAAAAAACATTATTTAAATATTATCACAAAATATGTCATGGAAACACTTGTCGGCCACTTGTAAAGTAACGAAGAACAAATTTTATTAAAATTTACATATAGGAAGTGAGATAAAATACTGAATTTACATTTCATAAAGGAAAGCAGTTGAAGTAAATTGGTTGATGGTGTATTGAAGCACCATTTATCCGCTCGACCTGCATGAATCTTGGACACGCCAGACCTTGACAGTTCTACAGGAGACGTCATTCCGTGAACACGTGTAACAAACATGTTATGTCCGAAAATTGTTAGTTTAAAAATGAAAGAAAGGATTAACATCAAGTTTCTTGTGAACTCTAACTGAACCATTTCAAGTCACGAGCCCGAGCACTGAGCCCCAGGGGTGCCCACAAAGGGGGGCTATGACGCAAACTGCGTCATTGAAATATTTGGTGGGTTAAAATTATATAAATATGTTTGAGGGGGTGTAAAATTAATCGAATAATTCTTTTTTCATGGAAGAACACCTACCGATAGACAATTGAGGGGGGTGCGTCATGGACATGAGGGGGGTGGGCACCACTGCTGAGCCCTACAATGTTAGTTGTGTGTCCTAACTCGCAATTCTTTCAGTGGCATAAATAGTACCAACATGGAGAACAAGTGTTGAAGACAATGATATTGTAGACAGGTGGCTGTCTTCAGTTACTAACAAAGTTCAGCAGAGTACACGAAAGGATCAACAGTAACTGAAATTGAGTAGTGGAAATGGAAAAGGCTGAAAGTGCCACAAAGTAAAATTTCCAGTATTCAATAAAAACTTCCTAAACCTGTACTTTATCCTTTAAGGTGCTGCTCCTTGCGAGTACTCTAGAAACTAGTAGGAATTTTTCTGGCACTTTGGACCTTCTCTAGGTTATTGGCGATGTCGTTTACAACACATTCCATGCAAAAAATCGATTTTTTATTTTTTGGCACTTTCAGCCTTTTCCATTTCCACTACTCAATTAGAGAGTGCGTGTAATGACTGAACTATTGACTTCGGGCAGGGAATCTGCTCATTCAATTACCACAGAAAAATTAAACATGAGAAAAATCTTTACCGTGGTTCAGCAGAGAAATCTTTCGCGGAAACAGAAAGAGTTCCGTCAAGAATTGTATGTGGAAATGTTACAACACAAAAAACGAACCAGGCAAGTTGGAGTGTGTAATCATACTCCACGAAACATGGATTTTTACCTACTACCCGGAACCTAAGCCGCAATGACTGTAGTGAAAGTGCTTCGGTACTTTAAGATCGAGAAAAGCACGCATGTTACGCTCAAAATTTAAGGCAATGATGCTTGTGTTCTTTGACATTTATGAAAATTATACTCTTTGAATGCGTTCCTACTGAAAGAGCATTCAATCAGCATTACTTTGATGTTTCAAGGAGATTTCGGAAACATAGCATTCTGTCTCTAAATTTTTCCTCTAATAAAATCATTGCTATCATGGAACAACTCCCTATTAGTCAGATCTGTCGTAATGTGTCCTTTTCCTCTACCCAAGACTCAAGGGAACACGTTTTATTTTACTTTAAAAAGCAAGTTGGAAACGGCAGACGTCATACATATACTCAAAGGAAACGACTTTTAGTATCGTCACCAACAGTGCCAGCAGTGAATAAAGAAATGTGTTAAATCTGGAGGATACTACTTCGAAGATGATAGTAACATCATGAAGTAATGAGGTAAATACCAGAACTTATGGATCTATAATGATTTACTTGTCATTCCTCTATATCCATTACTAAATTAAGTATTTTATAATCAACAGTGGCATTTCCAATTTACAGAACAGAAATATTAAAATCTGACTTACGCAAGAGAGTAACAAACTTCTGTTGTATACATTTCTTTAATATTTTAATAACTCCGTATATTTTAATACTAATCCGTTAAATAATATGTTAATACTTTCTTCATATATTCAAGACGAGGTCCGCTAACACACTACTCATTCAATGTTAATTTTCTAGGATAGAATGATCTTAAGGTTGTAACAGTTAACAAGTAAACGAAATTGCCAGTGGAATCGTTGTTGATTTGCATGTATAGATGACGTAATAAGTTCTAAAGAATGAGAAAAATATCACAAAACAAACAACGTACTTACTGTTTGCAAAACGAATAGAGCATAACCAAGTTGTCGAACTGAATTATTGAAACGCAAGTTAAGGTACTGAAAAGGATAAATAAAATTAACTTGTCAAAAATAAGAAACCACAATTTGAAATTATTAGGTTCCAAATAAAATGTAATATACTATTCCTTACATATTGATTTACGATATATTGGTTAGTCATCTTGTATACCTAGCTATGTTTAGACTCCTGATTTTGACTAAGCGACTCTAATGGTTTTATGAGCGACTTATTGATTCCTCCTAAATCCGCAGAGGAGAGTTTTCTTTTTGCAATATAGGATTCTGAGTTTCTAGCTGTACTCATTTGGAGGAATTTAGTTTTAAAATCACTATTCTTATGATACATGTTCTTGGGAGGGATACGGTGATAGTTTCCCGTTGCCTTCACCGGTTAGAAATGCTAATAATCTACTGTTCGCTGTGATCACTGCTACCACAGACACTTCTAGGCCTTTCCTGTAGAGCGGACTCCTCACTGTGTGGACTGCTCTACAAGTCAGAGCATCGTTGGCCAAAACTCGCCCCTACGGGGCATGAGCTGTTTCCTAGCCGATCCGAATCCCCTATATACCTTAAGTAATATTAATTTAGTATAAAGTTAGATATCGTATTACAAGACCTAGAAAAATATAAATTAAGGCCTGTGAATTATTCACTTCACCTTATTATGGTCATACTTTAAAAGAACACAAATTGTAAAAGTATCTGAAAAGATAAATATCGTATTTCAAAATATTATCTCAGACGTCAGCGTTAATTCGTAAACCAATTTTAAAAAAATGTCATTACATCCTGTTGTGTTAAACAGTCATTCTTAAAAGAAAATAATTTAAAATCTAACTTGAAATTGTAAGTGTCCTTATGTATTCCTGGAGATAATTATTACGAACGAAATTTGTATTTACATTTTAAAAAAAAAATTATTAAGGGTTTCAAAAGTAATAGCTTATATTTAAAAAGATAAAGTGTAAAGTGTAAGTGTAAAAGATAAAGGACAAGTTCATACTCAAAACTTCAAAGCTAAAATTAGTTTTCATAAGATCGTGGGCTATTCATTTAACATTTTCACATTTAAAATAAAATAATTTGTTTATATGATGATCAAGGGTTTTATGATTCTTTGACATAAAAATGTTATTTACTTCTACGTAAACTTCTTAAATAACATCATAATATGTATTTCTTTTATAAAATTAGTAGCGAAATCCTCAAACCATTCCCAACATCAAGAGTTGAGTTTATTGTCGCATGAGTGCTGTACAATATTATGCTATTAATATATTAATAACTATTGATGATATAAATATTAAACTATTATCTTTGTTAGGGACAAGTAGTACCTGTATTTACGCCCCTATCATTCATCAACAAGTTCAGTTCTCAAAAGAAAAACGATGTTATTAACATCTGTATTGCTATTTGAATTTAGGAAGTCTTATCTTTTCCTTGGAGATAATAAGCAAGTATGCAGAATTTAAAGACGCATGAGTTGGTAGATGAAAGTAAACAAGAATTTTAGGAATGATCCAAAAAATGCATCAAAAGATTGCGATCTTTGGCAATAATTAGTTTTTGGATCAGGAGCTACAAAATTTTTAAACGGCCCCTAAATCAAGTTTTCGTATTTTCTACGGAATAAGCACATCATACTAAGGTAAGTGATATTTTGGGTTTGCCTACACTGTGTGTAGTTCTCCAGACATAAGGCGTACAAGAAAATTTTTGATTGAAACATATTGTTAGTTTTTGGATCAGGGGTCACAAAATTTTTGAACGGCCCCTAAATCGAGTTTTCATATTTTCTACGGCATAAACACATCATAATAAGTTAAATGATATTTTGGGTTTGTCTACACTGTATGTAGTTCTCCAGATATGAGGCGTACAAGAAATTTTTTATTGAAATGTATTGGATCTTTTGATCCAAAAATGTATTTCAGAATCAAAGTGGGCCTAATAAATTAAGGAATAATATGAAATTGATTAGATTTTTAAAACAATATTTTGATCTCTTTCCGTGGAATAAAATAGCATCTGAGTTTTTGACTTGTTCATGGAAATGTCAGAAATAAAAAAAGGAAGAAGATGAAACCACTATCTGTCTATAATCAATTCAAATATACGGCACTTTATGGATATTCCTATTGTAACGACTTTAGTAGTCCCTATTTCATGTCGGTTAGTAAATACCCTTTGGGAAATCTATTTGCAAAATATATACTGCTCTTACCTCATAGACAGATGTTAATTTGAGATCGAAGAATACAGGTAGGAAACCATAATTGATTACTGGTACGCAGAGTATGAAACTTATAAATGTGACAACAAATTGTGTCCCATACAAGTATACTTCTGATGGTACGCCCAGGAGACTGACGGATGAGAACACACTAAAAGTAAGAGATACTACACTAATACCATTTTTGCTTCAGCAAATAACTGAACAAACTGATCATTGGATTGTTACACATACGACCTCGTGTTTTGTTCATAATGAAATGAAGATTACTCAAAGTATAAAAGATGAAACTATTATGGGTCTAATCCAGGATACTTCAAATATCACCACAAAATTGAAAATTTAGAATTAAACTGGACTTCTTACCTTTTATCAGTCTCAATTCTACTTGCCTTATAATTCAATTTTCAAATAAAAACAAATTTTACATCATAGTCCTCAAAGCAAATAATACTTACACTATCATAAAGATTACATTCTTGCAAATTAATTATTTATAATTATAACAAGCTGGTTTGTTTTGCTAAGGAGCATTAAAGGCCCAACTCCGAAACACGAGAACAAAATTGATTTTTATCTAGCTGTGTACAGTAAAAACTATTGACGTTCGAAAGCTGAAGTTTTTTCCCTGTAATTTAATTCATTACACAGGATCATTATTAAATTACACTCCGCACAATAAACGAAAAGTATGTTGTTATATATTATATAGTCAATTCCTACGTAGAACCCGCTGATAGAGTACTAATCTCTTGTGCGTGAACATCAGGAGAAATAATTTAGATCCTAATTATTCAGAAGAAGCTAACGAATTTATGTAACAATTTTTTTATCAAATTAGTCGCAGGTATAAGTATACTTTCTTTTTGTGGTGACTTCTATGAGCTCAAGGTGATTTACTTTGAGTCTCCTAAGACAGAAGCAAAGAATTTACAACATGAAATATTTGCCATTAAGCCTCTCTTAATCCAGCAATGAACTGTGTAACTCCAGATAAGTTTAAAATAATATGCTCAACGGTTTTGGGAGTGTGTGAAGAGTACAATTTGTGTTTCACTAAGGCCTATATAATAGATCTAAGACACTCTGACTCATCCAAAACAAGTAAAAAAAAAAAAATACATCTTTATACATTACCTCATTACTAAGGACATTGCCATTGGAAAGACCTTCATTTTTCTATTAGCTAACAAGAGTTCGTTTGCTGTATTTTCGTGCTTGCGAAAGAATCCATGAAAAACGCCAATAAGAACTGAGCACATTAACATTGCCACAAAGATCAGATAGTCGATCCAAGTGAATTTCCCAGTTTCATTTGATGTCATCTTGGTAAAATGTTATCCAGTGATTATTACCTGTAAAATTAACGATTATGGTAACATGTATACAAAGAATTTAGTGATGTTATTTTCAAATTTGATTAATAAGTTTTTATTTTGTTTTGTCAGCAGCAAGACTATATAGCACCAAAACTACTGTTCAAAGTTTGATCTGGACCCTTGTAAGGATTTCGATTATCTCCCACGAGATCCAACTCGAAACCTAGTGTACTAGATACGAAGTAGACGCGTAAGCGAGGATTACCTATTTTTTATCAGAGTTCCGATGTATAGTGTCCGTGAAATTTGTTCAAGTCACTTTACATTTAAAGAACTTACATTTAGAAACCATTGAAGCCTGCTTTTCTAGAAATTGAGTTGTTGGTAAAGAAAAATTAAAGTCGTGCAGAAAAAAACAGAGAACTTTTAAAAAAATGAACAGAAATGCTTATTAGTGTGACTTGAAAATGATTAAACATTATATAATTCAATACAAACTTCATAAATTTCGATTGAAAAGTTCTTACCCATAATATCAATATACGATTTCGATTACCAGAGACCAAAGAAGTACAGAGTATACATTATTTTCAATTTTGTCAGAGTAGTTTACGTAAAGATGTATAAATGTTCTATTTTCCATTCATAAATTGAATTATTTTACGTAGTATTATACCGTCCCTTTTCTAAATCAATAAATACCACATAAACTTCGTTCCCTTTTTCTATAAACCTTTCACAATTCACCCTTAATAATCCAATTGCATCTCTTGTGCCCTTACCTCTCCTGAGCCCGAACTTTTCCTCCTCAACTTCTTCATTTTTTATTCCATACAACTTTTTGTTTAGAATTTGAAGACAAATTTTTGTTGCATGAGACATAAGACTAACAGTTGAGAGCTATCCTCATGTTTGTTGCATGAGAGCTATCCTCATATCTCTTTGAGTTCGATTTCTTAGCCATCGTTATCATGATCGTCTTCAAGAAGTCTTTTGGCCATTCTCGTGTTTCAAATATTTCATTGCACAGTCGAAACAATTCTTTCTTGTCCTTGTCTCCCTTATTCTTTTGACTTAGATTGATATCATATCTATCCCCGTTGCCTTTCCATTCCTAATCTCGGATATAGTCTTTTCAAACTCATCCCGAAGAATACTAAATCCTTTATTATCTCGCCTACTTCATTTTCTACTTCAACATCTTAGACCACTTAGTCTATTCCTACTCTTATGTAAGTCATCAACAAATTCTTTCTATCTTCCTAAGACTTCACTTTCCTCACTGACAATCTTGCAATTCTTATTTTCTACTGCCATCGTAATACTCTTTGTTTCCTCGGAAATTTCATAGTTTTCACCTCCTTCTACATTTCCTCATATTTTCCTACTGTTTCTAATGCTTCTTTGTTCTCGCATTTTCGTTTATAAAACTCTTCCCTTACTCTGTCAGTTTCCCTTCCCAACTCATTGTTTTTACCTTTCTAACTTTTATTTTCTGCCTAATGTTCATGTTTCGACCCATACAGCACAATACTCCACACGAAGCACTTTATACAGGGGCGTCGGAACCGGGGGACAAGGGGGCAGCTGCCCCCACTGAAATGTTCATGGTGGAAGGCAGGGTACTCGTTGTGCCCCTCCATTTTCAGACCGTAAAAACATCACACAAGAGTGATTATATGAACTAATTTTTTTTTATGATAATGTGAAGAAAATTCTCTATTCCAGATTCATCTTTCTCTTTGAAGCAAGGGACCGGGCGGCTTTTTCTGACTTCATGTTAGACAGAAAGATTTAGTAAAAAGAATTGAAAAGTCTATGTCCATTGGTGTATGTTCTCAAAACACTGCAAAATCTTTAAGAATTGATGTTTAAGTAATCGTAGGTCTGCAATATGAAACGAGTCGTCGAGCGAGATTTTAAAGTTTAAAAAAGATAGTTTGAATGCGTAAAAGTACATTTAAATATACTTTCTATAAATTTAAATTATTTTTACAAACAATATGCAGAGTGCAGTAAGTTTTACAGTGAGGAAAAATATATCCCTTGTGAGCACAAATGAATGACAGTATTTAGGACGTTCATGTATAACAGCCACCAGGTTATAGAAGTATTTTTTGTGGACGCCTTGTATATTTCGTAAACACAGTGATTATTATTTTCGATTTATACTTTATTCTGCGACCCAAATAAGTTCTTTATTCGGTGAGAATTGCTTCCTTCCCACGCAACTGGGCAAAGAAGTCTCTCATTGTTTTTTCATATATATATATATATATATATATATATATATATATTTAAAACATTGCTTTTTGGTGAGAACATTTCAGTGAGCGACGAACCTTCTCAGTGTTTCTCCCTGACTTATTATATGCACAGTATATATTCTGCAGTTACTGGTATTTGGAACTGAATTAAGTGCTTTCTTTAATCATTTATGAAAATACTAGCTACCAGATCTTCATACACTAGAGAGACGCCAACTTCATAGCTTTTGCAGTTCCTTATCTGTACTTTCTCACTCCCGAGTTATCGCAATGTCTCGTGCATCGTGGCCAGTTGACTAAAATTAACATAAATTATTTTCCGTATTCTGTTTGCATGTGCATACAGGTGCTTTAACTGAGTGGTTTTTGGAATGAACTGCCAACACTCTTCAGTCGACCACTGCAGCTCGCATCCTGAACTTTTAAGCTCGGGGAGTTTGACTCCGGAATTGTGTGCAGCCACCACGCACGTTGCGTCGGGAATTGAATATGACTTTGTGTTAAGAGGCACAAGCTATTAGCCGGCGAAGGACGCTTTCTTACGGCTAGCCCCAACTAGTGAAGTCCCAGGATCACAAACCTTGTTCGCTAAAAAGTTATAAACGCGCCCTCCAACATTAGCATTCTACTTTGGAGACCTTTTTTTTATTTGCTGAAGACTCATCTTAACGCTTCAGGATTGTTTGGCGCAGCAACTGCATTTCTATGTGGGATTATCCCGGCAACTTTTCCCCACTGCTAATCCCCCAAGCGCGTCAATGGTGTGAGAGAATCATTTATAGTGAAATTTCAGACATAAACTCCTATATATAAAGGGCTACAGTACATTAAAAGGCGAAGTGTGATTTTAGTAATGAAGATTATTATTCTGTGTTAAGTGTTGTGTTCCTTTCTCTTCGTTATTTTTTATATAATAGTATTCTAATAAATAAGTATAGTGTTATTTAATCCAGTGTGTTTTCGTTGTTTGTGTGCGTTATGGTCTGGATGACCGTCTGATCGTCCGTGAAGTTTTCGAGACGAGATATCCGAACCTATCGGCGCCTAATGTTCATCTCATCATTGAGACCGATGAGCGATTTGGAAACAACTTGTAACCCTTTCTTGGAGAGGTCCTTCATCGTCCTATCCAGGTAAGTTCAGGTCTCAGGAGAATACATATTGGTAGGACAACGAACCACGAACAGACAACACTGAACTCAAGTTGGTTATACATGCTTGAAGAAAGGACAGGGGGGACACGTTCACAAACGTCAGCAAGGACACTTCCGACAGGGATGTATGCAGGGGTGATTCCTGGGGGTGAGGACCTCCCGGAAATCCCGACTATTCTGTATATTTAATTAATATAATCTATCCTTGTGTTGAATTTTGACCCTCGAAAACATTTGGACCCCTTCCGAAATAAATTCCTGTTTACGTGCCTAACTTCAGAAGAGAATTAACAGCGAAAAAGCTTGTTTTCGTGAAAGGGAGCGGGCGGGGTTTCGCGTGTTCCAAGTCCATTTCTTCTGTGAAAGCATGTACTGTCAATATTATGTCAACATCGTAATATTGGTAATGATGTTTCCTGAATAATTATTAAACATTTTTATAACAAAAGTGCTAACATGAGGTTAAACTTAGGCCTATGATATATGACTTTTGGACAAAGAAAGAGTAAAATAAAAATACAGAAATGGATTAATTATTTTCAGAAAAATGAGTAACCTATATTCATTCCTAGGAAAGTAGCAATAGTCTAATGTAGTGTTTGTGCAAAGGACTATATTTAAGCAGTAATTGTTATCTTTATGAACTAATTATGTATGAGTAGTATGTAAAAATATCAGAATCAATATTTTTCATTATCATTGGGTTATGCTAATGGAATAATTGCAATAATCATACCAGAATTCGAGAGTACATTTTTTCAGTAAAACACTATAGCATTTTTGAACAAAAAGAAACAAAAGGTGGGAATCAGAATTGTCATTGCATAAATATATACAGTACAGATGTTTATAAAAGAATATCGTAACATTTAAAAATTATATAGTATACTTGTTCGTAGTTGAGTTAGTGCATTATTGGAGCACCATTAGTGCTTCGTTGGTTTAATAATACTGTTTGTTTTGGTGTTCCTCTTTTATGAATTTTATTTTCTCCATGTTTGTGTGTCTTTTTTATGCAAATACGATATAATATTTTGAGGCACAGAATGTCCTATATCTAACAATCAATTTATTTTCTTCATATTACCCAAGATACACTAAATCTACATCATTTTTTTAACAGATGCGACAGCTCTTCTAAATTTTAAAGCAGAGTAGAAACATTTCCTTTATGTTTAATTTCTTGGATTAAAAATCAAAATATAGAAAAAAATAGATATTTCTCAAATCAATTTTCTGTTTGCTGTGGATCCAATGATTTGTGATTGTAAAATATTGCAAGCATTAATATTATTATTATTATTATTATTATTATTATTAGTAGTAGTAGTAGTAGTAGTAGTAGTAGTAGTCTTGTAGCAGTAGCTTATCAACCACAGAAAGTCGATAACGAACAACCGTGGCGCAGTGGTAGCGTTACGGCTCCGCATTAGGAAGGTTCGGGGTTCGATCCCCGAGGCCATTGTGACTGAGGTTATTTCACAGTTTCCCTCAAGCAAATGGCGGTGCGTTCTTTAGAGGCCGTGACTTCTTCTTCTAATTACTTGTTTCTTTCCCGGGTTTTATGCTCGTCGAGAAACGTCATCCCTCAGTCACATGAAGGGCGGATATAACCAAACTTGCTGAAGGGCTTATAAAAATTCAAATTTTATCCTGTCCACAAAGTCGATGGTCTAATTACTAGTTCGCGAGCCTTAGCAACAACAAATTTTCAACGCACAATTATTATTAACCGAGTTCAAACTTTGGTTCACGTGATATTTGTGTTTGTGTTCTTTTATCGTTGCTTTACCAGCACAACAGAAAGCAAAGTGAACACTGATTAAATTCTCCGAAGGAACACTCAGTTTACGCATTAACGATCGCTTAACGTTCACTTAGGCCTTGTAGGAGAGAGTGCTGAAACCTGTCTGACATTGAAATAAAACAGTTAACTTTGCGTTACTAAATCGTTTGCTGTTTACATAGGGATGCAAGAAATGCATATGTTACACATGTGTTCCTTACTTTATGTCTGACCGAAAAAGAATCCTTCTTGACACATCATCAAGAAAGAAAGTTTCGAAAATACAAGTCTTCCTGTTGTTTATGAAAAAACTTAACCAGCATTGGTTCAGAAGGTTCACAACAAAATGCATCTCAGAATTCTACAATGTGCCACACTTGAAGTACAAAATTCCACGAGCACCTCCAAGCAGCAAATTGAGCAAAGCGTCAGGCAAATTACTACAAATTCTCCCCAACACTCGCACACAGTACTTGCCTAAAGAACTTGGTGAAAGATCTTGTGTAACCGATCACGGGAAAAAGTTTGAAATTCCTGTTTTAGAAAATAAAACTCAGCAGACTAAGGATTTCAATTTTTCACGAACTGCACACCGATCTTGTCGCGCGCGGAATGGTTTCATACATTCCCTAGTTACAATATGATACAGTCAGAGATTATGTTTTGTGTTTTGATTGTATAAGGCATATCATTTGACAGATAAAATGCTGATACAAGGAGCTGAATTGACTTTTCTCGCCATAGGGTTCAAGAACTGGAAAGAAACCACAGACAAATTCAGAGCACATTAGAAAAGTAAACTCCATTGTCCGAATAATGTCCATGTGGGCATTTCCAACACCGTTAAATATATATATATATACAGTGAAACCTGTCTTCAGCGGAATCGAGTGGGACTCGCAAAAATTTCCGTTAAAGACAGGTTTCCGCTTAATGGAGATAGACCTTTCCGTTAAAAAAAAATATATGCTTATAACGGACATAATGAGAAAATATATTGATGTACGCAACTTGTTCAATTACAGTACTTTTTCCTTCTACGGATTAATACCCCAAAAAACTTAAAATAAACACAAAATATGCTGTGCACACTTTCCTTTATTTTTCCCAATAGTCAAGCAGGATTTTTTTTTTTTTTTTTTTTGCATACATTGCTACTACTTGGCTGCGGTATACTTCAGGACACAGAAAAGCTTTCTCTGGAATTTTGAAAGTCCTCTGAACTCTTTCCTCCTTGTTTTCACGACAAGTGATGGAGATATATAACTTCTGCATTACCTCAGTTCCTTTTTTCCAGAACTTTGTTTTGTCAGTTTTCTTCTCATTTTTGTTGGCTGTCGCTAGTTGCTACACAAGCGGAACAGAAGTACGCCTACAAAGAAGACTGACAGCTGACATGCTACGTAGGACTAGCGAAAAATTGTGGGAGCTGAATATGAGTAGTGATTGACGAAGGTCGACACTGCCCATAAAGATTTAACAAAAGAACGAAGTATTTATCGCAGACAGTATATGTTTACCCTCTCACAGGATGTTTAAAAATTTTCTAAACGATGTAGTCTGAAACTCAGAATTTTCCGTTAAAGGTTTATTTTGCTTTCCGTTGTCCGCATAACACAGTTTCCGCTTAATGAAGGGACTTTTACATGTCTTTTACTCCAAAATCCATGGGACCATGAAATATTTCCCTTTAAGACAGTTTTCCGTTTAATACAGGGTCCGTTGAAGGCAGGTTTTACTGTATATATATATATATATAATGGTAAAAATTGTAGTTACAAATAGTCATTTTTTGTAAGTACAACGAGGCTATTTATAGTACAATTTTTGGTATTTTATTTGTTTTTAACTGTGATTTAAGTGGTGAAAAATTTCTGCACCATACCAAAATCCAGCACAAAACTGGCACTGGATTAAATAATCTTAAAGATGTAAACCAAAATGCTTCTCGTAGATGGAAATTTTACCCTCACGAAACTGTTTACAGTTGTATATTATTATTATATTCGTATTATTATTATATTCGTATATATATTCGTATTATCTTACCTATGTTCATTCCCGCGTCTATTTCCAAGACAGTAGGTCAAAATCAGTTTTCCCCCAGCTGAAAAATATTCCGACGCCACAGACTTTATGAGTCTTTTTCTCAACTCTTGTTCAAGCCCCACAAAATAATATTTTCTTCTGTTCACACTTCATATCATCACTAATAATAATACTACCCAGGTATCGAAAACTAGTCACCCGTTCTATTTTCTCCCCTCCTACTTCTATATTTGACACCGACACCTTCGTTCCAATCACTGTGGTTTTTGTCTTTCTAACATTTATTTTCATCCCATATTCTTCACAGCATTTCCTCAAATTTTCTAACATCTTATTGATATTCTGTTCATACTCTGCAACACGTACCATATCATCTGCAAACCGTAAACACCTAATCATCTTACCTTCTGCTGAAATGCCGCCTTCATTATGTAGGCTCTTTTTCAATTTCTTCTAGATATATTAAATAATGTAGGCGTGAGACAGCATCCTGTTGAACTCTCCTTCCAATTGCACTCTCCTCTGTCCTTTCCTCTCTTATTCTAACACTTACTTATTGGTTCATATATAAGTTTATATCATCCCTTTTTACTGTGGTTATATGAGATGACCTACAGCTTAACGTAGAATCCGAACCATATTAGCTCCCGCCGGGAATTGTAATATACGTTTTTGTATTTTGTGAGTTGCGAATACTTTTAATGGAAATGTTCCAGTTTGAAATTAATTTATATTTTACTATGTGAAACCATATAAGCGTTTGTTAATGTAAGTTTGAATTGACTAACCTTGCATTTCCCTTCCCCCTCTAAAAATACTAAAAATCTTTTCCCTTTCTAAAAAATTTGCCAACCCTATTTGTACTATGAGCTCCTTGTGGCTAAGCGGTTAGAGTACGCACCTTTGGCGTGGGAGACCCGAGTTCGATTCCCGGCGGGAGCTCATGTGGTTCGGATTCCACGTTAATCAGTAGGTCCACGTCTCGTATAGTCTTGCTACTGAAAGGGACGTTAAACTCAAAAATCAAAATCAAAATCAATCAATCAATCACCTATTCATACTATAAAGTGAGATAATTTGAGTATAGACCTCCTACAAAATATGTAATATGTATCAGTGTAAATATATTTATTAGCTTTTAAGACTTAAGAAATATAAGAGCGGGTTAGAGGGCTCAAGGTGGTTCTTAGGGTGCTTAAAATTCTACCATCTCTGGGAATCCTTTAGGCGTTCATATGTTTTACCGTAGCCTAATTCGGTTCAAGTTAGATTATGATTGTATTGGTTACTCATCTGCATCTTTGTCTATACATGTAAAAGAAAAACAGAACAGAAAAACGAGAGGCTTCTCTGAAATTGTACAGTCTCTGGTGAAGACTATATCGTCCCTTTAAGTATTCGGCTAATTTTAGCAGAAGGTCGAGAATAACCAACCTTCAAATAACATTTAGAAGTGACTAATAATTTCAGTTAAGTTTTGGACAATGTAGTTGTTTTTATTGACCGATTTACACTTTTACTTGTAAGATTAAAATACTCAAAGTTGTGTAAGGCTTTCGTTTGTTCCTTTACATATTTATTTAGGTATTATTAAAATTTTAGGTGTTGTTCTTTCTATTAATTTTGTTTCTCATTTATTATTTTAGCTTTTACATTGTTTGTTTTAAAGTTTATCTATGACCACGCTTCTAAATCCGTTAAGTTGCGACAATAACAAAACAGAAAAACACGTTTAAAAGTGCAAGGTATTAAAGTAAAGCAGATTGCTGCAGAGTCTCTCACAGAGTCGCACAGCGGACCTTATCCAAGTATAAGTGTGACTTCGAATGACCAATGGACCATAGAATAATCATGACCATTGGATTTCATGTCCTAGAAGAGAAAGGATACATTGTCAATCGCAATCGTCGTGGAGGGTTAGGTCAAAAGGCAACGGTATATGCTTCGCGCATCGGGACCCCAAATTCACAGATTGTACTGTGAAATTTCTATCGGGGAATTTGCTGAACGAGAAACATGATGGTAAAGCGAAAAGGAGTAACCTTGAAACTGTGAGGCAACTTGGAGAGGAGTGGGGTTGGAGAAAACTGAAATAATGGTGCAGAAATAAAATATATCGGAGGGCTTTTGAGAGAGAGACTCTGCAGCAATTTGCTTTACTCCAATACCTTGCACTTTTAAACGTGTTTTTCTGTTTTGTTATTGTCACAACTTAACGGATTTAGAAGGGTGGCCATAGATTTTCTGATGTAGGTTGTATTGACATTTTGACCAGTTGCCCGTTTGCACAGGTTTATCGTAGAGAGTTGAGATTTGTTCTATCTTCTTTTATTTAACAATAGCTTTCATACAATATGCTACTTGACCCCTGGTTCCATTTGCAAATTTTGAGTTGGACCCCGCTGGGTCCCTGAGAGTGCCCCGGGGACACAAATTTTTCATTCAAAAGATGCTGTTCTCCCCACACTAATTTGATATGTATTCGCTGAGTTTCCTTACCTGACCGTTTCCGGAAAATCTGACCCGGAATCTGACTTTGTAATGTACAGCATGAAGCTCAGTTTCTAACTTTTCACGCTTATATCTCCGCAACGGTTGCGATCGAGGATGTATCCCTTTTCGTGTTATGTTCTTTTGAGACAAGGTATCCAACGGCCATAGTCTCGACTCGAAGTCAGAGTTACACTTGGATAGGTTCCCTCGTTAGAGAACACAATTTGCAAAATATCTTCTGATTTGTAGTTAACGATGTAATAAACTTTTATACAAAATTTCAAATTGTGCGCTAAATAGCTTAGAAGATTTGGAGAACAACAAATGGAATTCAGCGAAATTTTGTAGCATACAGATAGCGACAAGGGAACATTGTTTGACAGACTTCTCAATACTACTGGGTTAACAGTGTTGCCAACATAAATTTGTAGCCTTTTTAAATAACACTACATTAGGTCGTTACATATTCCAAATCTACATCATGAGTGGAAAACTTCCAGTATCAAATTTATTATTTAGTATCACAAACTAAGGGCTACCGTTTCACAAACATTTGTAAGCATCGAAGTTTTGAAGGATTTCCGACAGAAATGACGCACGTGAGACGAACTTGTCCATGCATATCAAAAGTATCTTGGTGTCGAATACTATGACCATATGATGTATTTCTGACAAGTAGAACAAAATTCTCAAGGGGTTGAAAATTTTACCTTCATCAATAGGTTTCATTCAGAAAAAATGTGTAGATATAATCACATCCAATCTCGTAGATGGTATGCAAGAAACGTAAAGATCAAAATGTTATTTACAGCAATTTGATATATCAAGTCTCAATCTATTCCGGAGATACGACAAAGATTAGTAGAATTTACAACATTGTTCAATATTATGCAATGCCGAGAATTTGTTGTAATTACAGCCAGCGATTCTTTCAGAAAATGTGTGCCGGAAGGGCACTGTAAAATTATATATAACAAAACCTAATAGCTACTTGTCTTACACTTTTTGAAGTACCCACAACAAGACGTTCAATTGTCAATTATCTGTTCAAGGTTGGCAATTACAGACACGATGTACCACCCCAGACAGCAATTTAAACTTGCTGCAAGCTTCACCAGACTTGGCGTTGCAGGGTCAATTAGCTTGCCTCAAGCTCTACTATGCAAGGCAATTAGCTTCCTGCAAGCTTGTGGCAAGCTAGTTAGTTACATCAGGGCAAGGCTTGCGGCAAGCTTGTCTTCACAAGTCAAACTATCTCAAACGCAAGCCAAGTATAAGCGTAACTCATCAATGGTAAGCCTTATTAAGTCTATTGCAAGCGAAAGACACGCCAAACAAGCTTGCGACAAGCGAATTTAGATAAATCACTAAAAAGTAAGAAATCTGTATATATCGACCATTTGACTAAATCCATGCTACAATATATTTTTCCCTCACCTGCCCAATTATTGAAGCAAATACACAGCCGTGAAAACAGCCATGACTCCAATCTGTTTCTACAAAAAAAATCAAAATAATCATAATAGTAACAGTTTTATTACAGCAAGCAACGAGACGTTGCTTCTTACTAATATCCAATATCTTGCTATATTAGCCGCGAGTACTTTCTTTTTTACCTTATATATATATATATATATATATATATATATATATATATATATATATATATATATATATATATATCGGGTGTTGCAAAATAAGTGTTACAACTCTTGGGAGGTGACTCCTGCCACTGAGACAAGAAAAAAGTTCTCTTGAACTTTCGGCTATCGGACATAGTTTCGGATCTACAAGGTGCCGTAAGCGTGGGAAAATGGCTTTCGGATGCCAATAGTTCGGAAACTATCCAACGTAAAGAGGGCGGGTAAAAAATTTACTGAAGAAGTCATACCTGCTGTATTGAATTTTGCATGTTTCACAATCCTACCATGCACGCGCAAGGGATTCCCCAAAGAAACGTAGGGAGTCCCGGATAATCTGCCAAATGAAAATTGGTCTAAATGGATATGAATTGATAGGGTTTCTCTCAAGTAACCATAATTCGTTTGTATTGAGTCGATATCTTCATGTCCATTATGTGTGGTTGCATAATCGCCAGGTACGGATGCGGGCCAACAGTGACGTTCTGAGTATTACGTGTAGAGAATTTGTATTCAAATGCTCTAGAAAGAATCTGGAGTGTCGGTAGAGCACAACAGATGAAGCAGGGTGATTCACATGTGTGGAAACAGTTAACGAAAAATGCCCAGAAATGCACTCATACTCAGTAAACGTGAGTTCAAACTATCGGACATGTAAAGATTAGCGTCAAGAACATGAAAGCCATTGCCGATTCACCAATAATATTCCCTCAATCCGATGCAATATGATGTGCACGGTTGCATACCAATAAGGATGCAACAACTGAGGCCAAGTTGAAATTGTGCAAGGGGACTCAGAAAGAAACTGGGTAAACTAAATGAATAAATGAATGTTATTTTTCTTCTTTTATTTATTTATTTATTTATTTTTTTGTCTTCTTTGGAACAAATCCATTCTTCAGAGATAAAAATCTCTCGACGAAATGGATTGTTACATAGTGGGATCGCATGATCGATATTGAAATGTGACCAATGTGTGTGTTGATAGCAACATGTAGCTAATGGACAAATGTTAATATGTCCCACTACTGCTGGGACACCGTCCCACGTGCGAAAAATAGGAAAATAACAACTCGGGTCTTGAATCTGAGGCCGTGGAATCCCAGTAGGTTTGGAAATTGCGACCACGCGAGCGAAAGTGAGCGCTGTAGTCCTGAGGCTTCGAGGGTGTTTGGCAAGCGCTCTTGTACAGCCTCCCGACATGCTTATGTGTTTCATTTTATTCCTACTGCATAGTTGTAAATAATCAGAGCTTTAAGACATTGCTTCCTATTTCTCATGTCGTTTTATTTTCCATATGTATGGTGTTCCAGCAGTAGTGTTACATGTGCTAAATTGGTTCATTTTCGTCTTTAACTTGGCATTGTGTGAAAGATACGAATTTCTGGAGGTATTTTCCTATATTGACGTGGGACATGATACAAGACAAAAGACGTGGGACATGATACAAGTTTGTTATTTTCATGCTCTATCAGAATTTGAACCATGGATTAAGATATTTCTTTTCATATGTGTCGACTGTGGGGCAATGTCCCAAACAAAGAGGAATATTGATACAATCTTGTTCTAGTTACGTTCTACCAAAAAGTGCACCAAATGTATTAGCAGAATTTACAACGTTATTTTCCTAGTTTTCGCACTTGGGACGGTGTCATAGCAGTAGTGAGACATGTTGACATTTGTCAATTAGATACATGTTGATATCAACACACACTGGCCAAATTTCAATATTGATCATGCGATATCACTTGTGACATTGATTTAGTTTACCCAGTTTCTTTCCGAGTCCCCTTGCACAATTTCAACTTGGCCTCAGTTGTTGCATCCTTATTGGTATGCAACCGTGCACATCATATTGCATTGGATTGAGGGAATATTATTGGTGAATCGGCAATGGCTTTCATATTCTTGATGCTATTCCTTACATTTCCTACGCTTTGAACTCACGTTTACTTAGTATGAGTGCATTTCTGGGCATTTTTCGTTAACTGTTTCCACACATGTGAATCACCCTGCTTCATCTGCTGTGCTCTACCGATACTCCAGATGCCTTTCTAGAGCATTTGAGAACAAATTCTCTACACTAATACTCAGAAAGTCACTGTTGGCCAGCATCCGTACCTGGCGATTATGCAACCACACACAACAGGCATGAAGATGTCCGCCATTTTGTATTTGTTCCAGATATCAACTCAATAGAAACGAATTATTGTTACCTGGTAGAAACCCTATCAATTCATATCCATTTAGACCAATTTTCATTTGGCAGATTATCCGGGACTCCCTACATTCCTTTGGGGAATCCCTTGCGCGTGCATGATAGGATTGTAAAACATGCAAAATTCAATAAAACAGGTATGATTTCTTCAGTAATTTTTTACCCGCCCTCTTTACGTTGGATAGTTTCCGAACTATTAGCGTCCGAAAGTAATTTTCCCACGCTTTCGGCACCTTGTAGATCTGAAACTATGTCCGATAGCCGAAAGTTCAAGAGAACTTTTCTTCTTGTCTTAGTGGCAGGAGTCACCTCCCACGAGTTGTAACACTTATTTTGCAACACCCGATATATATATATATATATATATATATATATATATATATATATATATATATATATATATATATATATATATATATATATATATATATAAACAGAAAAATGTTTATACTTTAAACACAGCATTCAGATAAAGTTTATACTGTAAGTTAAAATTGAAGTTTATATTTAAATATCTGCCACAATTCTGAATTCGTTCGCGAAATACGTAGGCTTAAATCTGCTGCCATCTATGTCCACATTTATGCTTTATACATAAATACTACAATTTGTAATGCCTCATGATTACCGAAATATGAGGAAATAAAGAGCGACGTGGGACTAGAGTACTAGACGTCACAATTAAAAAATAATAATTAAGTTTGTCCTTTATTCAAGGTGAATGCTAAAAAGACGCTTACAAAGCGAACACTACCTTGTCGCCGAAACTGAAAATCGAACGCCTGTTGGTTTTACTTCAATTTAAAGAAAAGCGTCTCGCAAGTGAAACGTGGGTTGCATGCACTACAGCTTGCGCTATGTAGAAATAAGCTTTTGTGTATAAGCCAAAGCGAAATAAAATCAAATAAAAGCGACAGGCAAGCTTGCGGGAAGCAAGCATGCTGTCTGGGATATGAGAGAAAAGACAATAGCTTCAGCACAAGCTTTACAACACTTGTAAAGTAGCAGTTTATTATTTATTTATTGTATTCTAAAACTATTTACCTCCCACTGCTGGTACTAATCTAGTAACCCACGTATTATCTAGTGGTAGGCACAAAAAACGTTTTTTTCGGTTTTATGTTCTTAGGAAAACCGAAACCAGTTTTTGAAAATTTTTAAAAAACAGTTTTTCACCGAAACCGGTTCGGTTTTCTTCAAAACTGGTTCAGGTATTTTCCAAAATTAGTTCTATTTCTGACAAAAATACTATTTCGTTGTTCTCCGGAAACCGATTCCGTTTCCACAGAAATAGTTTTATTTGTCTTCCAAAAGTTTTCACCGAAGGTAGTTTTGGTGAAAAACGAAACCGGTTTTGGAGAAAACCGAAATGTCGGCTTTCGGTTTTTCCTACAAACCGATTTCCGGTTTATAAAAACCGGTTTTGCCCATCCCTAGTATTAACCTTATCTCTTCCTGGAAGCACTGTCTCCCCCCCCCAAAAAAAACATGTCTGAAGGAAACACGACCGTCTTATTTGCCTGGGCCTCCAAAATTTGGAATGAAATGAAATCTTTGAGGTTTACGTGCCACGGTTATGCCCGTTAGGCTAAAGGAGACGGTGAAATGAAATGAAAGCTTTGAGTTTTACGTCCCACGGTTATGCCGGTTAGGCTAAAGGAGACGGTGATGATGAGTAATGAATGAAATGGTGGAATGAAGAAAGTGGGAGGATACGGGAGAACCCCGAGAAAACCCACGCACACGGTGTTTGTCCACCACAAAGTTAACTTAGCGGGGGCTGTGATTGAACCCAGGACCCCAAGCACCAGAGGTGAACGCTCTACCACTGAGCCACCGTGGCCCCACAGTTTCTGAAACTACGAGTTGTAGAACACATGTTTACTGATTTAAAAAAAAAAAAAAAATAATTCGTATGTGGATTCATCTCTTCAAGCTTATCGGTTGCACTCTTTAATACTCGATATATATATATATACAAGGGGGGATCCAAGGGGGGGCTACGGGGCTATAGCCCCCCCCTTGACGCTCAGGTTTACACTGGATAAAATGGGCTTCAATTCTGCTTTACACTGGATAAAACGGCAAATTATGGTTTAGCCCCTCCCTTGATCATATCCTGGATCCGCCACTGTATATATATATATATATATATATATATATATATATAGGGATGATGGGATGGTTGTTTGTGATATATTTACATATGCATTGATTTTGATTATACTTTTTTGAAAAAGTAGGCCTATACTTTCCATCATACATTAGGAAGAAATAAGTTTCCGGTGCTAGACCATAAAATATCTCACCGTAATTAACCGGCTTCAATGTATGATGTTCAACAACGATAAATTCAACGCAGATTCACTGATTTTGATGATTCTGCTTTTGATTGAAAGAATACTCTTTCTTGATTTTTCCATGTCATGTCATGAGGATCTAACAATGTCATGAGATCTAACAATAATCTTTGGAACTAGACCATGAAATAACAGATAACAGTGTTATTATCGTGTGTATGGCAGGGTTGCCAACTTTTCTTAAGAAAAAATCGGGACGGGACAATCGGTGTTAAAACCTTCGCCCCCCCTCCCCATGGGATTTCGATGTGGATGGTTCGTTATTGATGTTTTTAACATGCACAGCACAGGTTAATGTAAACAATACGATTGCGCGCCAAATCAAAAGTGAAGCAGAAGATATCGACACTGGTGGCAGGTCTAGCAGATGGCCGGTACCCGGTGTAGTTAGCGTTGTGGCCACCCGCTGAAGTGAACGCTAGTGTTACTGCCACTGCGGTAGCAGTCGCTTTTTGTAAAGGTTGCAAAAACAATATTTTTAGCACTGCATGGAATAGACTATCATCATAATCAGCTGGATTATAAACTCAAAACAATTAAGAAATAATTGTAAGTTAAAGACGAGCTGCTATTTTTTTCATGAATCAAATTAAAATACAAATTTGTAAAATTGGTTTTATACATAAAACTGTGCGTGTAAAAAAAACAAGTTATTCCTTTGTATCAATGGTCCAGTAAAATATTAATTAACTTTGACAATCGATAAATCGGGACAATATGCGTCCCGAGTGTCCGGTCGGGACGCGGGACAAGTAAGTCAAAAATCGATACAGTCCCGACAGAATCGGGACGGTTGGCAACCCTGGTGTATGGTCACGTATAATTCCATAACATGTATGCCCGTTTTAAAAAATATGTCTGTTCATGCATGTTTTGTAGGACGATCCATTTTATAGGAAGTTAGTGTCATGTCTCTAGTTCAGATACCTCACTGAACTACTGGGGGATAACGAAAACGCGGAAAAATTAAATAAATTTAAAAGAAAAATGAGCAACTTGAAAGAACGCACTAACAAGCAGAAAATAAAAGTATCTTAGAAAAACAAATATATGGATTTCAACAAAAGCGCTAAAAGCAACAAATAATAAAAACGGTAAAACGCAGAAAATAATAATAATAATAATCATAATAATAATAATAATAATAATAATAATAATAATAATAATAATAATAAACACTTAAAAGCAGAAAAAAATCATTACTATTACCTGTAACAAAATATTTTGAAGTCTCTGCCAAGTCGTCAAACAGATTCAAATAAATTAATCCCTAATATAAAATCAATTTGAATGGTAATTTATTTGGCTTTGCGCAGACTTAGTAGCGTAGCTGCTAACACTTTTGCCTTTGATACGAACAGTCAAGGATTTGATTCCCGGTGGAGATACTTGGTCCAAAAGATATAAAATCATTTTCATTCCAGCCATTCTTTGTGAGTTTATTCCTGGGTTTTGTTGAAGTCGGCTAATACTTTTTTCTTTACATTATCACGTTATAACCAGTTTTGGTAGTTTGAGGGAAGTTTCCCTTAACTAGGGAAATTTCGTAGGCAAATTTAGCCAAAAAAAAAAAAAAGAATTTTTCGATAAATGCAGGGAAATTCTCGCACTGACTGATTGACCAATATAAAGTGCCTAAATTTTTCTTTATATTTAGAAATAAATCTGTGCAATAGCAATAGTTTATGTGTGTTCAAACTAGCATAATGTGCACCTATTCTTGGCTGGGTGTATTTGTGTATTTTTTTGCAAAAAAAAGAAAGAAAGAAAAAAAGAAAGGAAAGGAAAGGAAAATGTAAAAACAATAGAACCAAATAGCACATGAATAAAACAAATATGGTTGACTCTTTCTTTAATATAGCTAAATTAATCTTATCACATAACTTCTGTCATAGGAATTAGACACTCAGAAAACTCTTGAAAATTTGATAAGAAAAGGGAAAAATTTTGTGTTCAAGGGAAATTTTCAGAAGGAAACATACGAACAGTGGCGAAGCGTAGGGAAAGTGGTTCGAATTCTGCGCACTTAAGGGGAAATCGTTATTTCTCTGTTGTTTTTGTAAGCATAACGACATAAATTTGCACAGCCATTGTTTGCTATGTAGTAGACAAAAAAAAAAACAACAACATATTTTTGAGTGCATTGAAACAATAAGCGTATGACGATAAAGGATTTTAAAAACAGAGAGCATTGTTTTCAGCGGTGCGTAGAAAGGAATGTCGAACGGTTGAATCCTATGAGATGTATGGGAAGGTATTGATAATATTATGGTATTATCTTCTCAACAATATATGTGAATTAGGAGTGAAATATGGCTAGCATGGTTGTCAAGTATTATAAGTACTGGACCAGTTGTAGATGGGCACAAAACATTTCTGAAGTTATAAATCCACTGCATCAACAATCTCCATTAATCCATCCATTGTTACTGCAGGAATAGATTGCACTTATTGGACCTCTTTTTTTTTAATTGTTGTGACACGTGACGCCGTGGCAATATAAGCATGGGCGGGACAAAGATTCCACATGAACTACAGGCACGCATAATAGTGACTGTCTTTCCATGCTCGTACGAAATAGCAGTTCCTACCTGTTTCTGACCTTTAGGTGCTAAAATTCTCACATGTTTTTATACACCCGTTTCGTCCACATTGAAAATTCTACTTAGGGGAGAGTGGTGCTTTTTCATTACTGTTTCCAAGTTATTGAAGAATAGTGTCACAGCTTCTTCATTGAATCCCTTTATCCTATTCAAACTTACTCCCTTAGGTTTCATTATGCTTATTCGTGGATTTCTTTAAATAAACAGTTTTAACTAGTCCATACTAGCAACTTCGGTATTTCCATCAAAATTATGGGCAATTTGATTTGCTTCAGAAATTCGTATGCCAAATGCCAATGGTCTGTAGGTGTGATACCAAAAAAAAAAAAAAAAAAAAAAAAATTGCAACGATAATCACATAGTCCACCAATTCGCGTTCTTATTCTTCCGTGAACACTGATTTCCTTCCGAGAGTAGCACCGTATTTCCAGTTTTCATCCGTAGACGAATAGCATATTCTGCTGTTCCGTACAATCTTCCAACTTCTCGAATCGTATACCCACTTGTACCAGCACTAATAACTTCTTAGTTATTTCTCTGCATAACTACCTCTCGTAGTTGTTCTTTCTCTTCTTTTTGGCATCTGTAGTGAGTGACGATATTTTGTGGATCTATTACGTACGCTTGTCATTAACATAAACACTCTTGAGGTGCAATTCTGCGCACTGCGCAGAATATCCCATCGATTTTGCGCAGAATAACCCCACTCCGCCATTTAACAAAAAATACGAAAATACGACATATTAAATATTGATTAGCACTACGAATTGCCGTGATTATAATGTCCATTGTACAATATAAATGGAACATAAAAGCAACTACCTAGAAATATATAAAGTATAGAACGTACCTCTTAATTTGTTTCAAGAAAATTTAACATCAACAAGAAAGAAATAATGCAATGGCCACTTCTAGCCTAAACATTTCACATAATGGCTTCTCTCTTTTTATGTTAGTTACTAGTAATGGTTCCTTCGTGGCAGCAGCAACCGATCTGTCGTAAAGGATCTCCAAGTTCAAGAAACACGTGTGCGCAGAATTCCACTACCTTCCCCTACTATGAGGCTCTGAGGCCGAGCCTATCCATTTTCTTCCGTTTTTTTTTTTAAACTTTGATTTCTTGTAAAATAAAGCCAATACTTCAACATTTCGGGTTTTTCGGTAAAAAAAAAAAAAAAGAAATAATAGGTTGGAAACATTTGGAGACCCTTTCGTCTCAGCCTCACCAGCTCGCTAGACAGGCTTACAGGCTATGTTACTCAGGGAGAGAAGGTATTATTACTGGGAATTGCACACATTCTTGGGAAGATGTGAAGGCTCGCCTTTGGGAATTTAGTTTTAGCGTTGAAGGCATCTTTCAATGCTAATATGTTATTAAATGACTTCCTTAACATAGAGTAACTGAGCTATGTATTTCTATTAGTGATAACTTGATTAATTTAGGTACATACTCTCAGGAGTTATTCAGAGTACCTTTTTTTTTTTTTTTTTTTTAAATCTACATGGAGCCTGGTTCATAATAGCTTGTAAAATATAAATCTGATACATTAAATATATGTATAAATTTACCAAACGCTACCGTGCATAATAAAGTAATATTTGTGTGTAATTTTAGTTGTTTACCATTTCATAGAATCAGTGCGGGTATTTACGATTTTGTTTCGAGGAGCTTTGCTAACTTTACTCCTGGAAATGTAAAAGTTCTGCAATATATATATATATATATATATATATATATATATATATATATATATATATATATATATATATATATATATATATATATATAAATGCGATAAAATTTCAGTGAGTGCTGAAACCCTAAACTCACCCCTAAAATGTGCCACTGCATAGAACACAATATTAAATATCTTGTGTTGATTCAAATGAAGTTCCTTCTGAGCATTAACATTTCTAATGAAGTCATTATCACGTGATGCATTACTTAAATGCAATATTGTAGATCTATTTACTTTAAAGTGGCAGATGCAAGTAACAAAGATTTATTCAAGAAATTTGACAGTTAACAATAAAAATATACTTTCTTTTCCTCTCCATCCATTTTCCAACATGCAGGAAATGAAAACAGCAAGTGAGAAGGAAATTCCTCTCACCTCCCCTGCGATTCCCAGACAGAAGAAAATATGAACTGCACTTCAAAATATAGAGCTAAATGAGAATATTAGTTTATCGGGCCTACCTCCAACTTGTGGGATTACGCTTCGCCACTGCCTACGAATACTAGTTGCAACACGCACTATGTGTAGATTATGAGCCACAGTTATTCAAGCTATTTTTTCAAAATATTTATAGGCACAGTTACAGATAAACGAACTTATTTAAAACAATACAGATTTGAAAGCAGTAAAATAACACAATTTGTGTATTTACCTTCTAGCTGTTTTCCAAACTAAACAACGACAATTCTGGAACTACATAATCTACAAAACTGCAAAGAACAAATCAACTTGACTTAGTTTCATTTTCGTTTCCTTTAACCTAAATGACGATAATTATTTTGTTTCTATTTGACACATACTGTACTCATTAACTAAAATAGCTTATCACACACTTATCGTTAAGCAATTTTTCATCTCACTTTAAGTTGCCTGCAAGAATATATCATAAAAAGCTAAGCAGCAATTATATTCTCTGTATATACAAAGAAACTAGTTGTAAACTGGAGGTATTTATAATAATCTTGGTTGGATATTTGCTCGTGGGTAGTTAAATACGGTGAGTTGCAGATAACAGAAAATCACAGATCAAGTGGAAAGCAATTTTCGAGCATATGGCTACAAACATTGATAAAAAAAAATATTTAAATGCAGTCGCTGTGGAATCATTATTTCTTTTTAAGGTAGCATTAAGGAAAATATAGGAATAATTATCGAGAATTTTTAAGGTATTATGTAATAAAGTAAACAATGTTCTTGAGATATTTTGAAACCCGGTGCGGTTCGACAATCCGTCAAGTAGATTCAGAATGCAGTCACAATATGGGGACCATCTCTTTAAATGAAATTCTTTCTACAAAACCCAGGGGTGTAGCTCGTGTTCATTACCTTAAATGGAGCTCACATTCCTATTCCCGTTGAGGCTCGCGCTCACATCCTCCAATGAGGATTGCACTCACTAACTTCCCGCGCTCCTAAATCTCTTTCGAGCAAGCAATTACTTAGACTCGCACTCACTAATATTAATTAAGCTCGTGTTCACTCGCGTAAGCTCACTTCCGTCAGCTGTGCTCGAGTTCACTATCATCAATGGAACTCGAACTCACTGACACCAGTGGAGCGTGCATTAATGTACGTTTGTGTTCATTACTTTTAGTGGAGCTCGCGCTCAGTATTCTCGTTGAGGCTCGCGCTTACTTGGCCTCGATTTAACATCCTTCAATGAGTCTCGCACTCACTTGGCTGCTTGGAGCTCCTGCTCCCTTCTCCTTCGAACATGAGCCTACTTGGACTGAGGCTCACTAATCTCTATTAAACTCGTGCTCACTCGCGCTGGCTCACTTCCGTCAACTAGGCTCGAGTTCACTACCGTCAATCGGTCTCGAACTTACTGACTCCACTGGAGCTTGCATTAATAGGTTTGGATTCATTACCTATAGTGGAGCTCGTGCTCGTAATTCTCGTTGAGAGGGTCATGGTAGTTCAGTGATAGAACGTTTAGTTCTGATGGGTAGGGTCCCTGGTTTTATCACCGGATAAGTAAGCTTGTGGTAGACAAGATCGTGTCCATGGATTTTATCGGAGTACTCCAGTTTTCCCCTACAATCTCATTCAAACAATTCTTGCATTATCATTCACGTGCCTTCATCCATCTCCCTTAGCCAGAAAGCCATAATCGTGGGGCGTTAAACTGAAAGATTTCATTTTCTATTTTGATTGAGATACGCGCTTACTCGTGTTTGGACTTACATCCAGCAATGAGGATCGAGCTTAATGACATCAGTAGGGCTTGCTCGCGCCTGCTGGCCTACGCTCACACTCTTCAATGAGACTCGCACTCTCTAGCCTCTTGGAGATCACGCTCACTAAACTCTTCCGACCACGAGCCTACTTGTGCTCAGACTCTCTACGTTCAGTTGGGTTCGGGCTCATTAACCTCAATTGAACCCGTGCTCACTCGCGATCGACCTCAATTCTCTGAACTAAGCTCGAGCTCACAAATATCAATCGAACTTGAGCTCATTGGCGTGAGTATTGAGCATGGCTTGCACTCATTTCGGCTCGGGTTCATTACCAGTGGGGCTCGCGTTCATTATTCTCGGTAAGGCTCGCATTTACTTCTGCTTGGGCTCACATCCTTTAATGAGGATTCCAATCACCAGCCTCCTGGCTCTCGCAGTCACTAACTTCGTTCGGGCACACGCTCATTTGGACTCGGGCTTCAGTGGGGCTTGCCCTCATTAATCTCAATTGCATTCGCGTTCGAGCTCACTGCCCTCAGAGGAGTTTGCACTCACTTGGGCTCACGCTGAATTTCGCTCGAATTTCCAGTCATTACCTCAATGGAACTAAGGTTCATTGCTTTAAGTGGCGGGTTCACTTGTGTTCACTAATTACATTTATTCCCGCGCAAATAAGTCTCCGGCTCCACAGTCTCAAATGGGCTCGCACTTTGGGTCATTTCCCTCAATTGAGATCTGGCTCACTATCTTCAGTTAGACTTGCTCTCATTTGAGCTTGCGCATAATAATTTCATTCGGGTCTGGAATCATTACCTTTAGTGGAGTTCGGACTCATTAGTTTCTGTAAGACTCACGGTCACTTGGACTCGAGCTCACTAGCCTTAATTGGTTTCGCAATATGATTCGCTTCCGATTGCTTGCTTAGTTTTCAACAAATACCTCGTAAAATATTGCAGTTTCTAACCTTAACTTATGAGGCATTGATTGTAAGTTGAGCCAACAAAGATCGCGTGGTGAAGCTGTGATGTATGGCTTCATGAACTTGAAATACGGGCACAACCTCTATTTTATAACATCCTTGATCCAATTCATGCTGAATAAATGATAAAAAAAAAAAAAAAATGCTTAACAATAATTAGCTATATTTGATGATACACTGTAAAAAATCGTTGTGTTATTTCAACAACATGCCTATGTGTTAACACGATTGTGTTAAAATATAACACAAACAGGTGGTTAGAACAACTCACTCTCCATTTGAAGTTATGTGTCAAATGCCGATAGTTGAAATGACACACAGCCTGTGTGTTACATTAACACAAGTGTAGAATCTTCGGTGTTGTTTTCTGCGTGATTGCCAAATATGTTGGACATCTAATTATAAAGGCTTATGTACTGAAGCTGCAAACACAGTAGAAAGAAATACTTAAACAGATCCAGGTATTCGCAAAATTTCAACGTGCAAAGGGAGCGATGTGTTTTCAATTGTTTTACATAATGTTTCTGAAGAAATATGTCAACAGCGAGAAAAAACACCGTATTACTGTCACTTCTACACTGCACTAGAGCTCACTAGCCAACAGCGGGGACTTTATTTCAAAAATGGCGGAAAGCAAGTAGAATCACGATTGAGAGGCAAACATACAATAAGGATATAGGTAAGATTTTCTATCATTCTTGAACAAGATATTGGTGAAGGTTGAGTTTCGCATCATTAAAAAATACTTCACAATAAATGTTGGGGAGGACGATAGAAAAGTTTATGAAGGTTTTCTAAATGAAGTGTTCTGTAGTTTACTATTCTTATTTTAAAACTAGAATCTTCACTAATCTTAGAAATGCACACTACAAGCTTTTCCAACACAGAAAAATGGTTAGTTCAACACCGCACACAGAGTTATTTCAACACCGAAATAGGTGTCATAATAACACAGAAGTGGAGTCGAACTAACACCAAAAATTGTGTTAATCTGGTAGTCCGACCTTGAATTTTAACACAGGAAGTGTTGAATTTATTCCAAAACGGTGTTACTTATATGGATTTGACCTTGAATTATGACACAGACTCTGTGTTGACATAATACGAAAATTATGTTGAAATAACACAGGAACTGTGTTATATTGATATTGACATGGTGTAATGTTGACACAAAATAATTAAGACACTATACATTGTGTTACTTTCTTCGTATTGGTGCAACACCGCCACAAGTAACACTCTACACTTTTTCCCACACTACCAACCCTGATATACTGTCGAATCAACACCGAAAATACTAACACAGATCCGAATTTAACACCGCTCAACACCAGTTGTGTGTTAAAAATAGTGTTGTAAAAAAACGTTTTTTTTCTGTGAAGTTTTTTTCAATAAGAAAACATCGTTCTTTTTCGTGTTTTTTTTTCAAATGTCTGTTTTTTTTCTGGCAACTATTATTTATTGATTTATGTTGCAGATTATTGAAATAATCAACAGAACTTGAGTCGAAGCCCTCCTAACTTATAAATGGTTTGTTTCTTTGTATCTATAAGAGCAAAATTGTGTGATTATTCCTTTCGGACCCAGGTCATTTTTGGCGTTTTCCTACATTTTCAGTTAGTTACTTATTGTTCAAAAAACATTTATTCGATTGATATAGTTAAGGCCTTGTTTTTTAGAAAATGGATGTGGCTATTTTTTGGTGCAAGTTGTATTACAGTGTTCCCAACGGGTGGGAAATTGTTGAGGGAAATGTAGGGGTGAAAATATACAAAACTTTCCCTAACCGAATTTCATTTTTTTTTTTAATCTAGCACCACTGCTGCCATATGGGTTCAAGTCACCTAAAAAAATTCTTTGGTATGTTGACAAGGTACAGTGAAATCCTGAAGTCGCTGGCTTCCATTCAAAGAGGGAAAGAAAAATTCTCTGTCATCATACACATGAAATTTTGACACTTTTTACGCCTCAGAAGCAAAAATCAACAGATATGCCGAGGCTACAGCTTCTCTAATTATCCTATTGATACTTTTGATGGTGCATTCTGTAGGGAAAAGAGGAAGCTTTCAGGTAGTGGTACATTTGTTTTAATGTAGCCAGCAAGAGGGTAATAATAGAGGGGAAATCGGAAATTAATTGTTTTGGTTGGAAACACTGCCATCAGACAGACGAAAACTATCTGAAAATAAACCTTTGTACCCCAAGAATGTATCCTACAAGTATCATGGTGATATCTAGAAAATTAAGCATAAAATAAAATAAAAATATCTCATTCTACCTCAGAAATTCACCATTTTCTTACTATTTACAGAACATGGTTTATTGTAAACCTCAACTGTACTTCCCCTGATTATTCTAGTGAAACTTTTTATGGTGCGCTGTGTAAGCTAAGGACGAGGCTTTTAGACACTGGTGCGTTTGTTCTAATGTAGCCAACAAGAGGGAAATAATAGACAAAAAACATAATTTTCCCAAAATTTACTCCTAAAATCTGGAATTAAAATTTTCTGTAGCTGGCAACACTGCTACCAGACAGACGCAAACTATCTTGAATTAAACATTGGTACACTACTAATATATCCTACAAATATTATGGCGATATTTAATGAACAAAGCTTCTAATTACCAAAAATATATTACGGTAAACAGAAAAGTAGGGGAAAACTTAAAAAATCAAGAGTTAGAACTTAAATAGGGTGGATGCGCCAGTCTTCGACCACCCCCTAGTTGCCGACCACTTTTCACTTTAAAACTGTGTACTAGGCTTATTTTCCGATAAAAAGGCATGATTTTCCATTGTAATTGAAACGCAGCTTACTCTGAACCAATCCCAAAGATAATTTCAAAATATATTGCACGTGCACACGCTAATAGCCAGTCAAATGCATGCTTACGGACGACTCACTGAGTTTCCGATAGCATTAATCTGTTGCAAATGAGAACGATAGCGACCAGTTTTCGTGCTTTTCCGTAGTTTTATCGCACCAGGTAAGAAATGCACATACTATTCTGTTGCATGGAACTGTAGAGCACATTTTAGTAATAATATTTCAGTGATAATTGTAAGATTTCAAGAATAAATCGATAAAATGTAGTGGTCGAACAATGACTTATGAAATATCCTTTGTTAATTAGTGCTCGACCACAGGGTCGACCCTGTGGTCGAGCACTAAGAAATTGTAGAAACGTCAATAACGACTAACTTTCTATTCGTCTGCATGAAATGAGTTCCTAGTTATCAATTCTGAAGTTATAATGATGTACAAAAACATTTACTAGTGTTCGACCACTATTTTTGGTAATACATTTGTACTAGTCGAGGATTAACTTTTTTTCAGCGTCCGACCATATTTTGCGTTTGTCTTTTTTCGCTGAATTCCTTGATTCGAGCATTAAATCAGTGATCAATTTACATTTGTATAAGCATCTGTTGAATCTTACCGTTAGTATCTTAATATTTACCGAATGGCCGTCGTTCAATGGTAGTGGTCTCACGGGTCAGGCTCCGGATCATGAGGCGACAATCCACTATTGGTTCGAAACCCTCTGAAGAGCAAGGGCGTTTTGAACTGTCCTCGATATTTCTGTGTTCGTGTCCCTGTCGTGATTGAATTACGCGAAATTGGCGTGATAATCCTTAAGGCTGAATGTCTCGGTTGAGACGAACTTTAAAATAAAATGGTAGAGCGTTGGCTTAGCATTCGGGAGGTCCTGGATTTGATCCCAGCGGCCGACATCCTGATTGAGGTTTTTCCTCAGCTACACCAAGCAAATGCTGGGATGTTATCTACAAAATAAACCCTGGCTGTCTGTCTTCCAACATCCTCTCCCCCACTCTATCCCGGCCGGAACTTTAGATGTCTAAAGGCCATAAAATAAATTCAAATTCAAGTGACTGAATATTAATACTGAACTACACCATTCTCGCTTCGTCGTGGGACCGCATTCAAATATTGTTAGCGGAATAGCTGCTATCAGCTTACGTCTGGAATACGCCTGTTTTCTTTGCAAGTCCTTAAGAATTTTCCTGTTTCTTTCAGGGATAATGAATCTGAGTAGGCCTAAGCTTAAACTGCCAGCTTATTCAAACGAGGATCTACAAAAAACTCTGGAGGCTTGTCGCAAAAAGAGCACTCCATACGAAAGGCATTAGCAATCTATAGAGTTCCTCAGGTAACGCTGATGGATAAACTTCATGGTCGCAGTCCTGAAGAGAGAAAAAGGGCCAAGAACGATACCTAACACAGAAAGAAGAGGACGGATTAGCAAACTGGCTCAATAATATAAGTAAAAGGGGCTTTCCACACAAGAAACACGATCTTCTGAACAGTGTTAAAACAATTGCCCATGCAGAAAAACGTAAAATGCCGTTCAAAGACAATCGACCTGGTGAAACCTGGTACGACGCTTACATGAGAAGACACACAAATCGTTTCCCGAACTCCCGAAACTTTGAACAAGGCGCGATACGCTGTAATCGAGGAAAACGTTTGCTTGTAGTTTCAGGACCTTGAGAAATACTTGAAAGAAACGGGACAAACTGATATCCTGAATTATTCTGAACGAATATTTAATGCTGACGAATCCAGCTTTCAACTGTGTCCTAAATCAGGAAAAGTGTTGGGTCCCAAAAGATGGAAAAATGTGTACGACATGATGGGCAACGAAGAAGAAACATTAACAGTGCTTTGCATTTTTTCCGCAGCAGAAGAAATTGAACCCCCGATGGTCGTATATCCGCATGTAATATATTCTCCAAAAGACATCATCAGTGCAGTTCCTTCAGAGATTTTTATAAGCAGGTCAGATAGCGGCTGGATGCGAAGTGAAACATTCTACGAATTTGCTCCATTTCCAAATACAAGCAGCCACTCTCTCACAACAACAGTTGCAGGAAATCCTCAAAATTGCAGTTTCACTGCAACTACTGATCTCGCTCCATCAACTAGTGATCAATCAGCCACCAAGAAAGTGACGTCATAAAAAATATCCCTAAGTTTTTACAACACCAACGTTAAGGAAGCATCTACCTTGGCCAAAAAGCCCCACGATAAGAAGAGACCTGGATACTCTAGTGGACAGCAGAGACACTTTTCAGTCATCAGCTCTGACGAATTCAGAACATATCTGCGAGAAAAAGAACAACTGGCAAAGACAGAAGAAATAAAAAAAACAGAACAAAGAAGAAACGAGAAAGCGAAGAAAAAGAAAGGAAAAAGGCAATAAAAGGGCAAAAGATGAAAATTAAGTAGAGCCAACCTTCAGTGTCCAATCTGAGACTACAGCAGTGGACTGTGGTGATGGAGCACCATGCTCTGACTATGGTGAAATAATAAATAACATTGGCAGTGATGACCAGGACAAGCCTGTGGGCTGCGATTCATATATGCGTTGGTCCCATCTGAAATGTACTTATTTTGCTAGGCTTACGTACGATGAGGTAGAGCAATCCTATTTTACGTGTGATCATTTTACCCGGGTTTAACAGAAAATGTTCGGATTTGCCTCTTAAATGTATGTAAGTTCTTGCAATGTCTGAGTTCATACAACGTCAAAGTTGTTGCTTGTAAGAGAGAGAAACCATAATAGAATAAAAAACAGGGGAGAAACCGATGTTTGACTAGGGGAAAGACCATCACCTGATCACGAAAATTCACATTATTTATTTATTTATTTATTTATTTAACAATCACCAGATACAGCTCAGAGGCCATTTTACACTGGATATCTAACAACAATAATAACAATGGAAAGGATTTGGGAAGGTATCGGCCAGGCCCTGTTTAGTAGTTACCATCCCGGCATTTGCCTGGTAGGACTGAGGGAAACCCTGGAAAACCTCAGTCAGGATAGTAGGCAGCGGGATACGAAGCCACGACCTCTCGAATGCGAAGCCAACGCTCTACCACTTGAGCTACTTAGTAGTTGTCAGGTCAATTATGCATATGGTAGATATCTTACTAGAAGTGTAACACAACAATAAGCATAAAATGGAGGAAGTAACAGCAATAAAATAAGAAATGTGCATGTAGAGTAGTAGTAATATATGTTTGCTTCTATATTGTGGTTTCAACTTTAGTACATTTTCTTTCATAGTTGTCAATGTTAATGTTGGTATTAAGTTGGATATGTTTTCATATTATGTGATATTGTCTGTGTGATGTTAAATTTGTGTAATAGTACATTTTCTGTTTACTTCAGAAAAGAAAGATAAGAACAGAAAGTAAAGAGGAAATAAATAAAGCACCCGCTTTTTCTCTTATAAGTAAATTAACAAAGATTAGCCTACCTACTGTAATTAAAAACACATTAACCGAATAGTGGTCGATAACTAAACAGTATGCGGTCGAACATTAACGAAAAGTGGCCGAACACTAAAAAAATCTGTCATTGGTGTTTCTCCAAGTAATATTACATAAATGGTATAAGTTATCTCAGTTTTGGATAAAACATAGCTTTAGGAACACGTGCAAGCAAGTTGTATCCTCCTAAGTTCTTCCATTCAGTGAACAACGATTAAGGACCATATGAAAATGAGTTAGGTGGTCGAAGACTAGCACATTTACCCTACAATTTTTCGTGCGTCCCCTAATTACCCCATTGTAACGATCTGTACCTGCGTTTGTTCAGTAAGAACAAATGTTCGATTGGCGTAAACTGACTTGCACTCGGACGAATAGGTACGGGTTTATAATCAAAAATTTCGAATTTTTTGCCCAAATTTAGAGAAATTTTAACAGTCCAATTGATGTCAACAGTTAGGTATCCATCCGAGGTACGAAGTCTCTTTACAACGAAGGAAGCTACAGGGAAAAAAGAAGTAAAGGAAATTGAAAAATTCTCGAATTTTTGACTGGGGTGAAATTTGAGAAGAGAATTCGACACCAGAAGAAAAAGAAATTAATATGATAAACTATGGTCCAACCATATTTGGCAAAAATAAATATCCCGATATTTTAATTAGTGTCCACACAGGAGCAGATTAAAAAAGTGACACACCCGTGTGTGCCACTTTGGCCACCTGGGTCCGAAAGGGTTACGAGTGTACATTTGATTTATTTATTTATTTTTTTTTTTGACTACTAGCCCGTGTGTTGTTGTAGTTATAGTCTCGACTAATAATAACATCGTTGTCTTAAACAATAACTTTATAGGAAAATTTTCTCTCCTTTTTACATCTTAGTTCCAACACTGTTGGTGAGAAATGCAGGGTGTTTCAAAATGAATATCGGGGTTTTAAGTCTTCGTAGTACTTATTACATTTTACGTACAATTATAAACAATACATCAAGTAAAAGAGCACCTCAAACAGTCTTTGCTACAAGTGTTCGATGTGAGATTCATTCGTCACACGGCACACATCTAGTCGATAGGCGAGAAAGGCCCATAAACTTTTCACCATATGGCATAAAACACATTCAATTTAGGGGAGTCTCGTTTCAACTGTAATATCTCCTGAGGATTTGCTGACGGCCAAATGCAAACATTATGAGTGTTCACACTAGCTCTTAGGTGAAATGTCGATTTATCACTGAAGACGACACGATCCAGAAAGCCTTCATTGTTATGCAGCAATATTTCACTTGCGAAATTGGCACGTAAACCGTAGTCTGTATGCTTTAGACCTGTAGCAACTGCAGACGATAAGGACGTAGTTGCAAACGTCTCCTTAATATTCTTCACACAGATGGTTGCACTGTAACTACAGATTCAGTCTTTATTAAAACATAAAAATCTTTCTGCTCTCTAGTCTCCATCTTTGTTACTTGCTCGTTCTAACGGCAAACAGAAGAAAAATGCATGTGCATGCGTGCGTACAAAACTATTTGAGTTGCTTCATTTCATATAATATTTATAATTATAAGTTAATTGTAATAGATAGGCCTACTACAAAGTTTCAAAACCCTAATATTAATTTTGAAACACCCTGCATTACTTCAAATTGTGTCGTCCTATATTCATGTCTTGTATATACATATCATCAGGACCGACCCTAGGCAATTTGTCGGCCCGTGCAATGGCATAATTTGCCGCCTCCCCCTTTCTCCAGAAAGAAACAAATCTTAAAAGTCATGATTTTAAGTATGCTACTCCAGCATGAACAACGAAGGGGAGGGTAAGTGCAGTCGCATTCAGAAAGGCTTAAATACTTTCTAAAAATACAATACAGTTGCGTCTGTTTTTTTTTCTTTCAATATTAATCTATTATAATAGTGAAAGATAAAGCAAACACACCTGCAGAACGAAAGATGGTAGGTCTAATCCTTTTTATAGAATTCAATATCGAGCTTCAATCTCAATGTATCAGTTTGCAATTCCAGTGCAACTAGCTCTTTTATCTTTATTTCTTGATTTTTCTTCTACATCTGTTAACATTAAAAAAAAACTTGTTTCTATCTTCAATGATGAGGAACTTGTTTCTGACAAAAACAAGACTAGTTTCATGTCAAAACTGTAATAACTAACTAAATAGAACAGATTTTCGCTACTATTCGAGAATTGAATTCTTGCATTTGTGCTCGGATTTATTGACCATTTGTTTTAGCATTGTCCATGTGACCTTAAACTAATGCGACCTAAACATAATTTATGAATGTAGTATTCAAATAGAAGGTCAGCTTAGTAAATGTAACTACCATCATCATGAAGTCTGTTTCCAACAAGAAATATTTCATTTAAATAATATACTTATGACAGAAATTGCCGGACCCTCTAAACTTGCCGCTCCATGCAAATGCACGTGTTACATACATGGTTATTTATATATGATATTTAGAAAAATACTATTCGGCAAATTAGTATTAGTTTTTACCTTTAGACAGGTTATTTGAATTTTATACTGTTCGTGACATTATTTTCGTACTTATTAAAGGCCTGCTTTCACGGAGAAACAAAATTTAATTTCTACTTTTATTTCTTAGTTGATATTGATAAAAACTGCTGAAACCCGAATTGTTAGTAGGTATGCTATTCATATAAATTGTAAAACATTTGTAGCGTATCAGTATCTAGCGTTTAATTTATGTTGCATTTTACGGTGGTTACACCTACATAAAAATAGTTCATACTTAAATAGACGTAAGATGTATTATAAATTACTATTTTTAAAAAAAATAGAAAAAAAGAGAGGCAATGTTTTTTTCTTTAAAAAACGTACATTTCTGAAAAAAATACGAACGGTTTTTTTTCTATTTACAACACTAGTTAAAAATGTCACACACCCATTGTGTTAATCGGCAACACCGCGAGATCTGTGTTGAATTAACACCGCATAGTGGTAGTCACGCTGGAACCACTGTCCTGTGTTAAATTTGAATTGAATTAACACAACCATTTTTTACTGTGTAGTCGTTGTTATTTCAAATTCCTGCTTAGCCCAATGATTTGCCTTCGTGCTTTCAGTGCTGTAGTCTCGGGTCCAATTCCCATTACTGGATTTTGTAGTCAATCTTTTACGTACAGTAACGAAGCCAGTTTAAAAAATCTAGATCAAAGTTTTAGGACAACTTAAAAATTAACTTTCACTAGATTATCTTTCTTAATTTTATTTTCTTTGTTATATCTATGATGCCTTATGTCCTGTAGCTATAATTTATAATTAAAATAAGTTTTTCTTTCAAAATTAATTGTGCTCCTTTTTATATTTAATAATAATTAATAAGAGGTCCCATGGACCTCACGTCACTAACTATGCACTAAAAATTCACTACACCAGTGGAGGATTAATATTAGAGTTTTTACAAATATTCAAAGCTCATGCATTAATTATTACAATGCAGTAAAAGAAAAGTCAAAATTAGAGATTTATCTATCTATTAAAATGCTACAATAGCAATTAAAAGCGCCTGAGCTCCAACCTATAACTTTGGCTTTCAAATCTTTCATTTACGGTTATGTGTGATTTCATGTTTAACAGAGACAAACATTTTGAGTATTTGTACTTTAAATAGTCTAAATTAGTTAAGTATATCTTTTTCATACAGTTTATGATATAAAATTATTGTTGAAAGCCTTTGTATTTTAATAAGCCTTCTCTAAAATCAATGCATGTGAATTGTGCTTCCATCTTCCGAGTTCTTTTAAACTATGTTTATATGTTTGTGGTCAATCCTTTTGACAATGAGATCTCTGAAACTACAGGCTCTAGAAAGATGACGTTTTCACTGATCGATTGGAAATTTTGCGTAGATTGTCCAGTTCTAATTGAATATTTACAAAAAACATGGCCGTTATTTCTTTATTACATTTTTAGGGTACACTGGAAGCGTTGAAATTAAAAAAAAACTAAAGCATCATATCCTATGCGTTATACATTCCAACACCACAGTGTTGTATAAAGGGGTTGTATATGTCTCAGGCGTTTGTTCCATGGCCAAATAATAGTGAAAAAGGAAGGATAACCATTTCTCGAGTCTAAGATAAATCTTTAATCTTTGACTGTTTTACCCAATGAACACCATATGTAACTGTCATTATAATTAATTGTATATGTAATGTATTTGCTTATTACATACTGCATGCAACAAGAAAGAAAACACTGGACATACATGAATTAGAAACTCCAACCGGAAGTAGGCTCAAATCTTGCAAACGGTGCGAGATATTGAGAAAAAATAATCGAAAAAATCTCCCCTTTATGATACCTCTTGCCGATTTTTTTTTTTTTTTAAATCAAGACGTCTTTCACTTGTGTCTGTAAAGGGACATGTACGTATGTTGTGAGGAATGAGAAGGAGATTTATGCTCATATGCGAATGATGCAATGTGTAGAGAGCTCAGGTTCAGCTAGTGATATATTAAAATTGGATTAAATTAAACTGGTGGTAAACCGCATGTCATATTTCTTGTATAATAGATAAAGTTTGGGAGTTATTGTTTTCTAGAAGTTTAATGTTATTTATATTACACAAATTTTCTGTTTTACTGTAATCATGAGCGGTTAACATGCAGACTTTTTTCTTGCAATAATCTGAATAAAACCAGTAGAAAGAATTAAATTTGATTAATACACAGTAAAAAATGGTTGTGTTAATTCAACTCAATTTTAACACAGGGCAGTGGTTCCAGCGTGACTACCACTATGCGGTATTAATTCAACACAAACCCCGCGGTGTTGGCGTTTAACACAGGGTGTATGTAACATTTTTAACACACAACCGGTGTTGAGCGGTGTTAAATTCGGGTTTGTGTTAGTATTTTCGGTGTTGATTCGACACCATGTCAGGGTCAGTAGTGCGGGGAAAAGTGTCGAGTGTTATTTCGTGGCGATGTTGCACCAACACGAAGAAAGTAACACAGTGTATAATGTGTTAATTATTTTGTGTTAATATTACACCATGTCATGTATCAATATAACACAGCCCCTATGTTATTTCAACACACCATCTGTGTCATAATTCAAGGTCAAAGTCATATAAGTAACACCGTTTTAGTGTTAATTAAACGCCCCCTGTGTTACAATTCAAGTCAGACCACAGCATTAACACCACCTTTGGTGTTAATTCGACTCCACTCCTGTGTTACTATGACACCCATTTCGGTGTTTAAATAACTACGTGTGCTGTGATGATGTAACAATTTTTCTGTGTTGGAAAAGCTAGTGGTGTACATGCTTACGATTACCGAAGATTCTAATTTTAAAATAAGAATAACTGCAAAACACTTCATTTAGAAAATCTTCATAACTTTTTTGTCGTCCTCCCAACATTTATTGTGAAGTAGTTCTTGATGGTACGAAACACAACCTTCACCAACACCTTGTTTAAGAATAGTAGGAAACTCTTACCTATACCTAGGTAGAAATATCCTTACAGTATGTTTACCTCTTACTCGTGTTTCTACTCGTTTTCCGCCATGTTTTAAACATAGTCCCCAGTGTTGACTGGTGAGCTCTAGTGCAGTGTAGAAATGACACAATAATATGGTGTTGTTTTTCGCTGTTGACATATTTCTTCAGAGACATTATGTAAAACAATTGAGAACACATCGCGTGGTTTGGATGTTGAAATTTTGTGAATACCTGCATTTGTTTAAGTATTTCTTTCTACTGTTTCTCTGTAGCTTAAGTACATATGCCTTTATAATTAGATGTCCAACATATTTGGCAATCACGCAGAAAACAACACCGAAGATTCTACACTTATGTTAATGTAGCACACAGGCTATGTATCATTTCAACTACCGGCATTTGACACACAACTCCAAATGGAAAGTGAGTTGTTCTAACCATCTGTTTGTGTTATATTTTTACACAATCTCGTTAACACATAAGCATGTCGTTGAAATAACAGAACGATTTTTTTTACAGTGTATGCTTGAACCACCCATGTTTATTTATTTATTTATTTATTTATTCAGAATAACAAACCAACAGCCTTATTTTAAGAGTGAACATCAAATTATCTAGTAGCAAATTTGTACATGTCTGGATATTATAGTCGGTTAAAACTATCGAGTACATTATTTCTATATAATTATTATTATTATCTTGGGTTTTGAGAAATAGTAATGTTATGAACGTTGCATCATTATACCAGATTTTGAGAGCCACTATGTGCCACACAACGTGATTTGAGTGAATGCTTCAGTTGTTTAAAACATTAAAAGAAACTTAAATTTGTAAACCATATACTTTATTTCACTTCAATATATTACTACAGCAATATTCACTATAAGACTAGCATAGTTAGGTGAAGTACATATATATTTCGTCATCCTCGGTCATTGGCATCGTCACAAGATACCTAAAATAAAAAAAAAAAAACCTGTTGTTTAATTCTGACTGAAAATTTATGAACATTTCAATTTCCTATGTGGAGGGGGGGGGTGAAAATCGGCAGTTACATTATTTTCTCAATTATCTAGTGAAAATTTATTAAAGTGATCGCGAGGATTCGTGAAGTTTGACCCACATTTACCAATTTCATCATAGGATACTCCTTTTAATCAAAGTGAGAAAATCATCTTACATAAAACCTTTTACAATTTCGTAGTCCTCACAAGCGTCAATAAACGTTTACGTTCTTAAAAATCACGAGTCAAATATAGGGTTCTTTTTTTTTTTTTTTTTTAACGTCGGGAATTTCATTATTATACGCTGCGATAGCTTATATTTATTTCTTTGTTTGAAAGCGGTATCTTTGAAGCTTTTTCTTGAGTTTTGAGAAAGAAAGGTCACAACGAGCTAATTCTGGAGAATAAGCCAGGTGCGGTAGAATATGGACTCCGCTTTCCTGTAGAAACCCCAAAGTTTCCGATGCTGTGTGTAACTATGCATTGTCCTGATGAAAAAGAAAGTGAGACAGTGGAGACTTTCAGACACTCGAAAAGCAATAAGTAAAGTACAACTCTGCTGTCACAGCATGTCGATCATCTAACTATATAGTTGCTACATGGCTGGTCTTAGGTTAGTTTTAGATGGAAGCATTTATCTTAGTATTTCTTGTAGCAAAAATCGTATCATCGATATCCTACCGTGTAAAGTAGCAAATGCTATAGCATTTCCGATGCCATGGCATATCCTATGGCATTTCTTGTCGATAGAACCTGTTCTATTTCGCAGCATTTTCCCCAGCATTTCTGGTCCGATTGCAGCGCCGTGATGTGTTAAAAGGGAGCGAAGGATTTTGTGTCAAATATCCATGCTCTTTATTTTGTGTGGGAAATTGAATTGTAGTAAAGAAAAATGTGTTGGAGTGGGGATGCTATTATTATGATGATTGAAAAATATGAGAAGCATCATTGTTTGTACAAAGTTAAAAGTCCTTTGTATCATAATAAGCATATGTGATAAAGGGCTTTAGAAGAAATAGCGATTGAAATCTCTGTTTCTAGTTTCGCAGCCATAATTGCGTTCTTCTCCAGTAATTTGTTTGCTACGTCACGACAAGATGCTTATCAAAATGCTACCGTGTAAAAGCACCATATACTTTTGATGCCATAGAACGAGATATTTGGCAGCATATCTGCTACGGGAAATGCCACGATAATTGCTTCCGTTTAAAACTAGCCTTAGCGAGAAAAGATGCCACCATACTGTCATGATATTTTATAAATGATTTTGCTTTGCTCCTGCGACAATCTTTTAAGCCCTTCACGCAGTCATCTTTTTCCTAAGGCTTAATTAAGCACATAAGGGTCCCATAAGAGTATGTAAAAGAACGCTTTTTTCTATTTCAGAATTTGAATATATTATCATCTAACAACATTCTTGATGTAATATATTCTTCTGTGCTTTAAAAATGTAATTTGTGAATTGAAGAATTGATTTAGGTAACTAACTTAATGTTGTTATACAAGTTATAATAATTTCTTAGTTTCGTAGTAAATAAATAGTAAATTCTTTTCGTAGTAAATTCCTTTCAAATGCATATTTGTGATGGGACTTATAAGCCATCCCATAACTGTTTGAAGACCTTTGCTCCTTGAGACTGAGAAGATCTAGTTGATTTTACCTTATTAAGGAGATGGTGTGGTGAAATGCCTGCCAAAGTTGTGAAGTTTTCCTTTATTGTTCTGCAAAAACTTCTTGTAGTATTCCTACAAATATAATAAGAAAAGTAGAATATTATACCACCAAAAAACTCACTAATGAAAAGAAAATGCATATTGCATTACCAAAATGCGTTGTTTATCAAGTAAATTATTCTATTTTATTATTATTATTATTATTATTATTATTATTATTATTATTATTATTATTATTTTGATTTCTATCCTCATCTACATAATACGCGAAACATTGAATATATAGTTATCGCACAAACCAGGGTTCAATTCCCTATGGGATTTCATGTTCTTGGGATTCTACATAAAGATGTAAGTTCACGTCTCACATAGCCTCGGTGTTAAAGGAATATTAAAATTCAAGGCAGAAAACAAAGCAAACACGTAGGCCTATACTAATTGCATGGCAAATTATCCCCTTTAAGCAACTAATTTATCTATCAAAACAAAATGAAATGAACTGAAATTTCTACTTTAATGTCTCATGGTTATTTCCTTTAGGCTAAAGGATCCTTCCTTTAGCTTTAATTTAGGTTAAAGGAAGGATCATCGTTATCATGATTCGGATGAAAATGAATGATTATGAAAGAAATGGTCGAGGTATGAAGATGTGTGAAAAAGATTCATTTAGTTAGCTTCCCTTTTGGAGTAATAATTGTTCTCATTGGTGTGTCAATCCTTGTAGTATCTGCCCGTATTATCTCGAGAAGTTCATCAAATGATGGTTTTGACATATGAACGTAGTCCTCTGTACACACATCACGGTACAATGTGTGATAAAGTATTGTTCCGGGGGGACCGCGGTGGCTCAGTGGTAGAGCGTTCACCTCTGGTGCTTGGGGTCCCAGGTTCGATGCCAGCCCCCGCTAAGTGAACTTTGTGGTGGACAAACACCGTGTGCGTGGGTTTTCTCGGGGTTCTTCCGTTTCCTCCCACTTTCTTCATTCCACCCTTTTCATTCAATACTCATCATCACCGTCTCCTTTAGCCTAAGTGGCATAACCGTGGGACGTAAAACTCAAAGATTTCATTTCATTTCAAACTCCTGTTCCCATCCTGATTGACAACATAGAATGCTTCCTCTACTTTTCCCCCCAGCATCATGAGGAGAAGTATTTTCTTATTATTAGCAGTCATTTCTTAGTAAAGTCCTTTCATGTCTGTAAGTTTTCTCGGGGTACTTCCGTTTCCTCCTGCATTCTCATTCCATCAATTATTCTATCATCATTCGCTTGCCTTAATCATCATTTCCCTTAGCCTAAAGGGCATAATCGTGTAATATTAAATTGAAAGATTTCATTTCATTTTCGATCTGACACGGTATTATTGGTGGCTGATCTCTCTGTACCTCTAGTTAAAAATTTTACTTAAGTCTAATATACTGTGTTAGAAAGAAAGAATGGTGAATTTTCCTTCTGGGCAACCCTGATTGTAAGATAAAAAATCAAAATGAAAGTCCTTCTGTGAGCCGAAAACACTGACTAGTGAGCTAAGAGCACGGCCGTGGTTATTGTGAGGGCTTTTGTTTTTCTTTTAAAAGCCGGCAAAATATTAAACACGGTTCTGGTGCTGAGGATAAATAAACTGAGGCCTCTAGAATACCAACAACTTGTTTGTCAACATGATAATTTTTACTTTATTGTGTCAACTTATTCTATGAACTTTTCTCTTTAACCACACAGAGTCTTATTGGTTCGTTCTTCACTGATGTGTGTAAAATTTCAGTTTGAACACAGACAGTAGTGTGTATCTTATGCACTGCCGAAACTAATAGTTGTCGCATGTGTGGTTGCTATTCTTGAGCCCTCAATTTACTGCAATAAACAATTTAAGAACTGTATCTTTTGTTTAATAATGATTTTATTACATGGTCAAACGAATTGAAAATAAAAGTAAAGCCATCTTTGTAATTTTTAAACATTGGTCTTAAATACTAAAAATAAGATATGAAAGCTATTTACTTACCGCCATTTTATTATAAAAACATTTTGCAATATTGTATTCCTTCTCACATTTTTCTGTGCCTTCTGCAAAAAAGAAATGTATTTCTTAAATATTCAACTGCTAACATCTCAGAAGTCAAAGGGTAATCTAGATTTTTAATGCTTGTTCCAGGTACCAACAATAACATAAAATAAAATGGTAGAGTAATAGAACCCAATTGGATATTACTATGTACACTTAAAATGCATTATAGTAAAATGTTTAAATCTAAAGTGCAAAATAAAAAAAGTGAAACAGTTAAAGAAAAAATGTAAAACATATAAATACAATTAACTTTTTCAGACGTTAGTACTTTTCCATAGATCGTAATACTATTTATGTAGGTGTCACGCCGCTTTGTGAAACAACAAATGCTAATAGCAGGTTTCAAGCTATAAAATTATGTGATGTAACAGGGACATTGACATAACCTATTCCATAACATCTCGTATTCGTTCATTTTCCCTTAAAATTAGTCAGAGCTCCTCCGTGGCTAAGCGGTTAGCGTACGCGCCTTTAGCGTGGAAGACCCGGGTTTTACTCCCAGCGGGAGCTTATGTGGTTCGGATTCCAGTTAATCAGTAGGTCCAAGTCAGCCTCGCTGGTGAACGGAAAGTTAAACTCAAAAGCACCTCACCTTAAAATCAGTCTTTTTCTCAACCGTTTCCAAATAAGAATTCCTTTCCACTCTTTTGGTTAATTGAAGTTGAATTCTAATATTTCTCTCTTTCCATTCTGTTGTTCAAATCGACTCTCTTGTTCGTGCATTATACTTCTTTTATCGGTGGAATAATTCCATCGTCATGAGTATAGAAGTTAAGAAGGGGAAGCGAAAGAGGAATGGTGGCCTTGTTTCTGCATACTCCATCTCCTCCTAACATCATGTAAAATTCACTAGAACTTCCATTTGACTTAATTCATCAACTGGTTACAACTCAGGCAACTGCTCTGAATAAATTATTTTTTGTTCTAGTAAAGCCAGTTCAATTCCCTTCAGATATTCGAGACTTTAGTTAAAAAAAAAAAAAAAAAAAGAATGAATGAATATGTTCTGCAGCGGAATTATATCACAACGAAACAGTGTGCCTATTTTGGATTCTACCTGCACGCAATCTTCGTGTACTGAATCATCAATCTGTAAAAGCACAAGAAACTTCCACCTTTCTCAAATTGCTAAGTTCTTGATCTTTTCCTTTCTAGTTACTGTCTGCTTCCTGAAAACAATCTCAGCCATGATCATCTCACCATAACTCTTCTCTTCCTATTTTTCAATTCTTACATCTTCATGTTGATGTAAACAAGAAATGTGAACAGCTCAGAAGAAGCACAAAAGTAACTTACAAAAAAACTACTGTACAGGGACCACGAGAGACACTTTTCACATTGAAGAAACAAGAAGGATAATTCTAGAGAAGGCACCTTCATGAAAAACGTGAGGCCAACCATAAACTCATACCACTTTTATGACAGAGTTGTCATACTGACTAGGAACCATCACCATTCTCAAAGAACATAGCTCTTTCATTGTCTCGAGAAGGAGGTAGAAATCAACAACCATACTAGAGATCCAGATTCGAGTACTTGTCAAGTGGACACTAGAAATACATGAAGCTAAAAACCCTGTTGCAGGATTGTGTTTCACACCTTACCTGTTTATTTAAGGATTCCATAACTACATTGTGGTTGATGTATAGTAAATCCCTTCCTTTACCTTATTTGTGTCTCTTGGATCTTTTCCATTAACGAATTTAGCGTGTCTTATTTATTGTCATCCTAAATTTCACTTATAAAATTGTAATTTTAATCCAATCCCAGATTAAATTCTCTTACAGTGTTAAGCACTATCCCTACATTATTTTAGGGGGTTTCCTCCCTCAAATTCAGTACTGCTAAAATTCTTTGTTAACAAATGCTTTCAAGACTACCCAGTATTATGATATAATGGACAAGTAGGACTAAAATTGTATTTCAAATCAATGATTAGAATGTCATTTTCATTTTTTTCCTTTGCTTTAACTAAAAATTACTGATGAGTAAATGTATGTTTATGGATAATTCAAATACAATTTCTAAACCAAAATAGATTCTTTGCTTACCCTCTTGGATTTTATTGCAGCAAGAAAATACAAGGGGAAATGCTGGCTAATTAGAGGTTCAATCAGATTATGAGAGAGAGCTAAAAAGAGGAAAAGAAATAATTTCGTTGGACATCATTTGAGAAAGAAATATCTTACTAGGTATCTAATAGAATGTAAAAATAAAGGGTTGAATCACAGATATTCTGCCATCATGTATTCGGTTATCATCATCATCGTGTATGTGTATTCTGCCATCACTTCGAATCATTTGCCGGCAAACTGAAAAGCTTCCATGTAATTGAGTTAACAGCTAATCTCTTTTAGTTGTGACACTTTTCTGTTTTAATATTGTCCAACAATGGTAGCCTCTTTTGCCTGCACTTTTCTTTTCTTTTCTTTCTTTCTTTCTTTTTTTTCCTTCGACGGTACCTTCTGTCATCTCCCTTCAGATACAGATTCTTCCCACCCAATGTTTCAACCAGTTTCTTTTCCGCTTTTTAATTTTATCTAATATTGTTCTTTTCTCTACTACTATTTCCAACACTTCTTTCATTGGTTTCATTGATTCCTAATTTTCTTCACTTTCCCTATTATTCACATTTCGAAAATTTCCAATTACTTTTCGTCGCTTTTGCATAGTGTCTTCTCTGCTTTGTAGTTCACACGAAATATTAAATGTCCTTTTTGTAAATTTCTACCCAAAGACCGAGAAAATATATTTCTCTTTTTCCTAAATGCTTCTTTTACAATTTCCATTCTTCCTTTCATTTCTCATTCACATTTCATTTTATCGCTAGAAGTAATACAATGAAAATTTTATTATCTTCCGTTGTATTTATCTACGTTAACCACAGATGCTATTTGTCGTAGAATTATTGCTTATTAGATTGATCTCATTATCGTGAAAATGTATACGAACAGTATTTGACGCAGAAGCAAAAGGATTGCCAAAATAGGTTCAGACGAAAAGATGCCCTGCATTGCTTCGTCGTTAACACCGTAGTTAAGCTTATGCAAGTTGAGTTTAAATGCTCAAGAGTAACCACTAATCGTGAAATCAGAGACGTTTTGTATTGGTTCACTTGGATTGGTTGGTTGGATTAGAACTTTACGGCCTATTTCAGCATCCGGCCTATATGAGATATGGACCTATAGTTTAAGGTGGAATCCGAGCCGCTGTGATGCGGTCTGATATTTCAAGTCTCGCCAGGAGTCCAACCGTGGACTCTGGTACCAAAGGCGTGCGCACTACTCTTTAAACTAGCGAGAGGTTTTTGTCCATATGGCGTTTTCTGTTCAGGAACGAAATTTTATATGATGGGCACGGGACCTCTGATCTCAAAGACGAGAACGGTTACACTTAATCACAGGAAATCAAAAAATAGGGATGTCTGATAACTTTTACATGTTAGCTGTTACGTCAAGTAAGTGCCAATCTTCACGATAATGAAATCTGTGAAATCTGCAATGAAAATACTTTAAGTAAACAATACCAAATTCTAGCTGTGGAAAACCGTACCTGCAACAAACTACGAAAATTTGAATGATCTGGGAAAGTATGCTATCACTACTTAGGTTTGCAACTAGGCTACTCCACTGTGTTTTAACGTCCTCCGAGGCAAATTTACACTCATTGAAGGAAAATGTACAGTGTGCTGTCCATAGCTTTCAACTATTTGCTTTTACAATGAAAACCGCCCAACAGTCACTCAAATGCATTTGTGCTGATTTCATTGCAGTATTCGGTGTTCATTGAAGATTTTGCATAAACAGTGTTGCTACTTGTTGGTCAATAATTGAACTACTAATGTGGCACTGTCTGTGCTTTGTGAAAATTGTGCTTTCCTTGTCTTTTAAAACTGTGTTTCTATTGAAAATGAAAAGTGAAAAATTTTTGAGTTTTACGTCCCACGATTATGTCGGCTAGGCTAAAGGAGACGGTGAAGATGAGAAATGAGTGAAATGGTGGAATAAAGAAAGTAGTAGGAAACGGGAGAACCCCGTGGAAACCCACGCAGACGGTGTTTGTCCACCACAAAGTTCACTTGGCGGGAGCAGGGTTTGAACCCGGGACCCCATGCACCAGAGGTCCAAGTCCTCTACCACTGAGCCACCGCGGTCCCAATTTATGTGTTCAAGGATGATCAAAATAAAGAATTGCTGGTTTGTGCACTGCAGAAGACTAATTTTGAATGTTATATGCCAAATAACACTAACATTATTTTTATTTGCGTTAGAATGTATTTGAGAGAAACCATGTACAGTATATTGTACATCTTACCTACAGAAGTTCTACTCAGTGCATTTTTTTTTTTTTTTTATTCTGGTTGCAACGCAGGTAAAAATGAAAAGGTTGAATCTTTCAGTTTTACGTCCCACGTTTATGCTGGCTAGGTTAAAGGAGACGATGATGATGAGAAATGGAGGAAATGGTCGAATGAAAAGGCAGGAGGAAACGGGAAAACCAGGGGCGTCATTTTAGACTTCACTTGGGGGGGGGGCAAGAGCACCACCGATATAAGACTTTCACGTTTTATACTAGTATATTAGTAGGCAATCTATTAAAGTATATGATTTCCTCAAACTCTTGGGGGGGCAATTGCCCCCTCCTTCCCCCCTAAATGACGCCCCTGGGGAAAACCCAGGCACACAGTGTCTGTCCACCATTAAGTTCACTGACGAAGTGTACACCGGTGTAAAAGTGGAAAGTAGACCAGTGCTTAAAGCGACATTAGATGAGGTGACGATATGGAACAAATATGACCACTTAGACCAGTAATTTTAAGAGCCCTAAAGAACATCTCTACATTTTTTTCATCATTTTTTACTTGAAACATCTATAGAAAGAAAGAAACAAACAAACAAAGAAAAAAAAAGAGGGAAGACTAATATGTAACCGCCTTATGCAGAGTCGTTTTGACGTATGTTTAGCATCATACTAAAGGTCTGACTACTGCAGGAAACAAATGTTAGTCGAAATCTTTAGTATGGTACTAATCACGCGTCAGAAAGACTCTGCATAAGGCCCTAAATGTTTTACTCCCCGCTATCATCAGCCTAACAGAAATAAATATTTATAAAATGATTTTGCTTTACTAAGATTTTGCTTGAGCATATCGGCGATCTAAATGTGGAAGAATGCGGATGACATGATTATTGAAATATCGCATTTATAATAAAATAGTGATCCAGCGCTACCTTTAAGTGGATTAAAACTAGAAACGTATGCTTTTTCGTCTCCTTTTTGAAGCTTTGTAGACATTCTCGTCTTAACTCTATCCAAGTATTTAATGATTCTCTTCAACCTCATTTCCATTTTCAAAAGCTTCTTCTAATCTCGCCTCGTCTCGTGGTCAACACTCATTTTCTTATAATTGTAAACACAGAAGTCCAAACAATGCGAAAAGAATAATTTTGAAATTAATAAAGAAAAAAATACTGTCAATGCCAGGGGCGGATCCAGGTTAAACATTTTAGGTGGGCGGTATGGTAGTTAGAATTTTTAGAAGGGGAGGAATTGCTCGCACAAATGTTGAAAAAATCAAGAGCACAAATCCTGCCATAGAATAGGGTGATAGGGAACAGTTGTTTACTTTCGAAGCAGCAGCAAAAATCTTTGATAGTACAATATGAAATCGTATCATATTCAGATCTCTTTCAATATAAACAGTTGCTGCTTTGAAGGCACATGTACGATTCATTGCAAAGATTTTTTCAGACTGTAGAAAATAAAGAAAGGTTAGCTATAGATACGTATACACAACCTTACATTTCGTGGGGGCGGGTGTTTGGCCATCCAAGTCTCCAGTTAAGGGTTCATTACTAAAATGACAATCCAGACTCCAGACCAACTCGGTATTCATCAAGGCATCATTCTCCGGGTGGGCTCTTGTACTCCCAGTTCCTTACCCTATAGTAAAGAATGCCTGCTGGTGTGGTCCAACAATCTAAGACAGTGGTTCTCAAACTTGTTGTTACTGCGACCCACATAAAATAATAACAAATATTTTCTGGCCCACCTACCTTTATTCAAATACACATTGACATTCTACGTAATGGTGGTGTATTTCAAAGCAATTACATTTTGTAAATCATTAAACTTCTCGCGACTCATCAAAGAACGTCCTGCGACCCAGTAATGGGTCGCGATCCACACTTTGAGAAACATCGATCTAAGGCATTAGCCTGACAATCGCACGATTTTTCTGTTCAAATCTACTTGGGACACGCGTGTTGGTATTTCCTACCCAACTCATTCCGTTATCATAATTCATTTCTCGTCTTTCGCCTAAAGAGCAGAACTGTGACAAAATAATAAATTGGGCTCATGATAGTTCAGTGGTAGAATGGTCATCTCTGGTGGGTGGGGTCTCTGGTTGAAATCTAATTCTCGCAAAGTGGGCTTTATGTGAGAGGGGAGATGTATAGAATATGTATGAGAGTATCAGAAAAAGAATAACGAGCATGAATTCCATGAAACACATTAGCAAGTAGTATTCTTATAGTACTCGCGAGAGTCGTGAAGCTTGGGCTCTAAACCAATCATAGAAATATTTTGCTTGAGCTCCAACACATCGGAAAACTTCGGTACAATTCGTGGAGCCGCTTCACGAGCGCACACTTGGGGAAACGTCAAACAGCTGAAATGCACCAACAATGTTGCCAAACTTTAAAGACATATTAAATGAGTATTTAAAAAGAGCATTTAAAATTTACCAATAATAACACTGCATAATAATAACCACTGTAACAGTTATTCTAAAACGGTAAGAATAACACGAATAGTAACAACGAAAACATAACACAAGGAAAAACAATTAACGAGACGGAACTTGGCGCCAATCCGACAACACTGTACCCTCGGGAGATGTCTTCCGTGTAGCGCGAGAGAAGACACTGACGAAATTTGATGGGTGGTGGTTGACGGCCCGGAACACAACCTCGCACTCTATTGGGTGGTGAAATCGGTAGATCTAGGTCAAGCTTCACGACTCGGCGCGAATACTATAGTTGTTATTATTGTATTATTATTATTCCTTTTATCATAGGACGATCTTGTAATGTCTTGTTGTTCGAACTCAGAATGTAACACGTCCTCCCCATCTATATTCCTAGCGACACCCATATCAGTATCCCTTAGCATTGTGCTAGTAGTCAGGGGCGTAACTACTATGGCGCGAAACCCCGCAATGCGGGGGAGCACGATATTTCCAAGGGGGCCCTTCACGCTAGCCTCCTAATTGATTGAATCAACAAGGTTTTTAGTTTTGTATTAGTATTAGTCGGCAACGTTTTGCCACCTTTCCATTTTTTCGTCTATCTTTTGGGAGGCTTGACGTGTAGGTCAAACATCGCGAACAAAAAGGAGGGCAAGTTGGTCCGGTCCATGGTAGAAATAAGATAGGGTCCGGTCGGCTTCAGTAGGCTCGTATTTTCCTTCGGCGGGAAATATTGAACAAGTTCGGGATAATCATCTCAGGGATAGTGAACCAAACTTTAGAATTAACATGTATATTAAAATATTCGACACACTAAATTCACAGTTTCATTGTCGTTTTACATCTTTACGTGATACAGTACCCTAATTTTCGTTGTTTTTTTTTCCCTGCCAATGTAATTTATCTTGCTGATGATGAAATTCTCAGAAGGGCACAGATACTTCAAACAACTTACAGTTGTGATATTGATTCTTCGTTTCCGATGGAAGTAATTTGCTTTGTGAAAGAGCTGAAATCTGACATACTAATGTTCAGAATTCTATGCTTGACCTAAGAAGGCTTTTAATTGTGAAATATAATTTATTAGCGTCTAGCTTTTCAGAACTTATTACCACGTATTTGTTGTTTTTGACGCTCCCTGTCTCTGTCAGTTCTGTTGAGAGGTCGTTCTCAGAATTGAAATTAATAATAATAATAATAATAATAATAATAATAATAATAATAATAATAATAATAATAATAATAATAATAATAATAATAATAATAATAATAATAATAAAACTACGTGAGAAGCACAATGGACCAAAATAGATTAAGTAATCTTTGCTCTCAATAAATGCTGACGAAACTTAAAAAAAAAAAGTTAAAACAATGGACGTACGAGGGTTGGTAAACGATTTTAATGACAGGAAAGCAAAAAGGAAACCATTCAAATTAATTCCTGCTACTCTTTATGAAGACTGACGTCACTGACTGCAAAGAGGAAAGTCCATCTTCCATTCTGAAGCTTATTGAATAAACTATATGTAAAACAAAGTGGTTTCCATTTATGAATTTTTAGGCCTAACAGTTGCATGTATTCAACTCATTATTCACAAGCAGATATGGGAAATATCGTTATTTGTCATCTATCATTCCACAAAAAAAAAAAAAAAAGTTAAAGCGGGGGGCCCAGTGTATTTATTCTCTTGCGGTGGGGCATAACTTATAGTTACGCCACTGCTGGTAGTGATACAAAATTTCAAATTTTTCTTTTGTAAAACTATTTTTAAATTTCATGTGTTTCTATACTTTTTGTGTGTTTGTGTTAATATCTGATATTGTGTGCATAAATTTGTATAAGTGCTTCTTTATTTATTTTTTTATGTCGATACATTCATATACATATTCAGCTATTTTCTACTGTTGTTATTTTTCGCACTATGTGGAATTTATATATATATATATATATATATATATATATATATATATATATATATATATATATATATATATATATATATATATATATATATATATATATATATTACAGTAGATTTATCTTTTCAGCTGTGTAATTAGATATATTTATGGCTTTAACATGTTCTATGTACTTGATCGTGTGTAACCATTATGTTTGAAAAGGATGAAAATAAAATAAACCAAAATACTTTAGTAATTGATTTTAAATTCTCTTGGATTCCGGTTCATTAAAATCATTTCTGAGGAAGAAAAGATATTTCAAAAAGTTCGGGCATAGTACTACGATCAGGCGTCAAAGGTAAGGAAATAGTGTACAATTAATTATTATTATTATTATTATTATTATTATTATTATTATTATTATTATTATTATTATTATTATTATTATTATTATTATTATTATTATTATTTTTTTTTTTAATTATTTTTAAGTGCAACTGTCATTTGAGAGCGGTGCGATAAGCAGCTTCTGCTGAAAACAACGCGCATGCGCCGTGTTGATGTGCAGGCGCTCTCACTCAAGCTACCGATTCAGCTCGGTCTTGCCTAGTTGGCAACATTTACGGGAATTTCCCATCCAAATCGATTAAAAGTTTAGCTGAACAGGTTAAGGTCAAGTTCTTGTCATTCACTGCATTTGCCAGTTGCTTGTTAGATAAAAAGAGGTAAGCAGTTATTATAATTACTTTAAAACAGACGTATTTTATTTCTCATTAATATATCTTTACTTCAGTTGAAAGACATGTGTTCATTACCAGATGTTTAGCTTACGTGAAAATATTTCCTCTAGTCTGACGTCTGAATGTCAGGTTAGTAGGCTTTATTGTATACTTTATTATAAAGAGTAAAGTTTGTAAATCGATACAATTTTACGCAATACCTTTAATAAGTATATGCTATAGAAGAGAAAAGCCATGCAGATCAAGTGGCATCATACCATATTACTTTTTTTTTTTTTTTTTTTTTTTTAAGTCGGCACCAGTGTCTTGGAAGCTTGTATGTTATTAGCGTCTTTACATTTTCCCAACGCTTTACGCTCCGTATTTACATTTACGTAATGACGAGAAGTAATAAGTGTATATTACACATTTGGGTACCAGCATATAACGACATAAGATTTCTCTGAAAAAAAAAAAAAAAAAAAAAGTAATGCCTTCGGAAGTTTATTCCAGGTATATTCCGCAGGTGCAGGATATTTCATTTAACAGATTGCTTGAAAGTGTAATTTCTCACGTCTTACTACTATTTAAGTGCCCTGCATGCAGATTTTCTTCAGAGGGGCCTCCTAACAGTTATGGGTATACGTACTACATTGTATGAACATACGAGTAAAAACTACCATGCAAAAAACAATCAACATGCGCTAGATTGCTACTAAAAAGCACTATTAACATTAACCGAGTCAACTCATGGCGTAATAAATGGGGCGCGGGGAGGCGTCAGCGGCAGTGCGTATTGACGCAAACAAGAATGTTGCAAAAGAGTAACATTGAATGTCAACACACGACGGTGAAGTGTAAGAGTACGATGTAATATCCTAAAATTGTTTCACTACTTTAGATCTCGTGTATTTTTTTTTTTTTTCAATTCTTTAGTACTTCTGGCTCACATGTACGGAACAAAACCCATTTATTCTGCTGACACATTTGGAATTTTACCACGTCGCACCTCCCTAATAAAGAATTTCAGAATCGAGCGATAAAGGAATAATCAACTCCTAGTGCCTCAAAAGCTATTATTCGATTAGTAGGCATGTAGCGATTTTTGTTGTAACTGTTCTATTGGACAGTGTGGGAGCCTTACGATACAAAAGAGAAAAGAAAGAAAATATCGGGCGAGTGTTATTTAAAATCACTGGTCGAGTAAAGTAGGTCTACCTAGGAAAATGCACATACAGTATTAAGGTTTGTTTATTACATGTTAATACTTCTTTATGGAGAATTATATTGTAATGACGATTCGATTATATTATGTATACCATATTCAGTGGTGGCTTTAGCGGGTAGGCCGGGAAGGCACGGGCCTATCCAAAAATTTGAAAAATACATAAACGTTAAAAGATACAATAAAGAGTATACATATTTTCCACTATTTATAATAATGGTAGATATGCCTAATTTATTTAACAAATAGCATCAACCACTGCTGTAAAAGTAATTTCCTTCTGTCATCAATCAAATGTTTATATATATTCATAAGCGAGGGAACGGGCCTACCCAAAATTAAAATCCTAAAGCCGCCCCCGACCATATTATTGTAATTTTAATATTAAAGTAAACATAATGAATGGGAATGTGATGGAAGACAATTCAAATTAGGGTTGTCAGATTTTTTACAGACAATAAAGGAAAATTAGAATTTCCATATAACATACATATATTATACCTATGGTCTTACATAGTATTTTATTTTATTTTATTTTATTTTATTTTTTTAAACTGGGACACTTACATTAAAAGCAATTGTAATACAAAACATTATTTCCAATGGGAACTCACATAATTCGGATCTCACGGTAAGTTGTAGGTTTTTATCTCATGTAGCTCGGCGCTAAACTCATATTACAACCAACCAAATATATTAGAAATTTTTCTTGCCTTTTAATGGTATTTTAATTAAGACTTTGTATCTCCTTTTTTATACGTTCAAAAGTTCCTTGTGAGCACTCTCGAAGCCAAGCGGTTTGCATGCGCGCCTTTGGTGTGGGGGAACCGAGTTTGATTTCCGGCGAGAGCTCATGTGGTTCGGATCTTACGCTGAACTGTAAATCCATTCACATATAGCCTCGCTGCTGAAAGGGGCGCTAAACTAAAATCAAATAAAAAAAATCTTGTAATTCACAACCACTTAAGGAGTTCTGCTTTAACTAGTTCATAGTAGCTTCTGTTCCTGACCTCACTATATCACGATCGGTAGAAACTGGGATATAATCGAGACGCTGTTGATAGACGTAGAGAAAGGTGCTAAAACTAAGTTATTTTTAAACTTCGGTTGGAATGCAGGTTAGATAAGAGAGAAAAACACAATCTATCACATTTTCCCTCAGAATACTAAGTTACAATTGAGTTGCATTGTTACAGTGAGTGACAAACAATTCTTCTGCTTGTATTTTTCTTTTGCACTATAGGACCAGGATCTTAGGAGTATTTTCGGATACGTGGGAGGATTGATCGGGATTACTCGAACTTATTTACAAAGGCCTATAGGGCTTGGGATTATCCTCCGCTCCTCGAAAAATCTTAGGCAATCAATTTCTATTCCAAATGTAATACAAAATGTTATAATAAACACAGGTTTATTCCTATTTTGAATTTAGCCGTCATCTCCGAAACAAAATCCTAAATATACCTGTAGTGTTACTATTCCAAAATAATTAAGTTAACATTAGAATTTTGTTCCAGCATATACTTCCTAAAATACTACAAGATAAGAATTGTTTACACATTTCTATTATTTCATGTCTCGTTATTTTTGGTGGTTCAGTGGTACAGCTCTTACCTCTGGTGCATGGGGCCCTTGGTTCTATCCTCGGCAAATTAAGTTTTTGGTGAACAACATCGTGTCCGTGAGTTTTCTCGACGTACTCCCGTTTCCTCCCTCTTTCTCATTCCACCAATTCCTTCCATCATTCACTTACTTTAATTATCGTCTCCCTTCGCCTAAAGAGACATAATCGTGGGACGTTAACCTGAAAGATTTCATTTCATTTTCGTACTTTTTGCCAAGAATTTAAAGGATTTTATACCTGCGTGTAAATTATCTTAATCTATTTTATGAATAAACTGGTAGATTTCTGGCATGTGACGTTTTGTTAACTGAATAAACGATCAAGATTTTCAAACAAGGATTGCAGGAAAATTAAAACTGCTACATCTCTGTTAACTCTTCTGTTCAATTGAACTGTTACTGTGTTGATAAATTTTACAAGTATTTCCAATTTTTTTCTTCTTCGACATAACCTTTTTTTTCTATAACAATCTCACATGTTTTATTTTTAATGTTTTCGTAAGTTACAGTGAAGTTTTTTTTTTCAAGGACACCAATTATGCACCAAGGCTAAGAGATGTATGGTGGTGGTGATGCACTGAGGCTAAAATGGTGATGAAATGCATGACAATGATGGAACGACGAAAGTGGGAGAGAACGGGTGAATTCCGAGAAAAACTACGCATACGGTGTTGGTCCATCCGACACAGCCTGGGCTGGGATCGAATGAAAGACCCCACGTGGAAGAAATGAGTTCTCAACCATTGAGCTACTTGCGACCATCTCTACCACTGAGCCACCGTAGCCCAAAGCAAAGTGAACTTGCGTCTTGTTTTGTTGCTCTTCTTGGATCAATAGAAAACAATTTCAAATGTGACCTTGTACCTGAAATTAGTTGCGGTATTGTTGCTAATTGACAGTCTCCTCAGTGTCTCCACCATTAGGCAAAGGTTAATAGAAAAGTAGATTTCTGCATTTGTGGAACACTTCTAGAAGCCAATAAAGTTAGATATGCGTTATCCTAATGTAAATGGTCACATGTCAACATCATTGATCCATAACATTTCTTATTGACAGGAAGTAGTGCGTTGTTGAACAGCGTGATATGTAAGAGACAATTGCGAGTGATGTTTCTTTACAAATTCAAACTGGAACATTCTACACATCAAGCTGGGGGGGGAAAAGTACGTCTAGGCCAGAATTGACGAGGTGTCGCCAACGCAATGAACAAAAGAATAACTAGCTGTACCGAATCAAAATGCAAATATGTAGTATATAGTGTTTGCAGATTTCCAAATTTACATACAAATTATTCACTCTTATTTTTTGAAACTATATATACTTTTATCCTAGATCTAACAACTTTCTGGGGTGTAAATCTCGAGTAGTTTGAGGAGTAATATCCCACGATTACGCCCCTGAAAGAAACACTATTCAGGACTATTATTTATTTTATTAAGAAAAAAGAACGAAATAAATCGATTTACGTGGAAAATAAAAACGTATAACGTCAAACGTGGCAGAAAAACATAAAACTTAACGTCTTAACGTCGGGAAAAAGTAACATATGGCAACCCTATGTGGGATGTAGAATTCCCGAAGGTGGTCATGACTTCAATGAGCAATTGAAATGTTACAGTCATTTGTAAACTTAAGCGAATTCAACACTGCTGTCAATGATAGACTAAAATATGGATGCATCTGACATATTAAAATTGAAGGTAACGACAAGAACAGAAAATATAGTCGCTAATACTTTTATGCCTTTTTCTTTTAATTTCCCAACAGTGGCGTAGGCAAAGGTGGCGTAGACCCGGCTCAATATCTCCCTCACTTTAGTATCGTCTTTTTTTAAATTTTCTTCATTCTATCACCTTTTTCATAGTCATTCACGATTTTCTGTTCATTGCCATCTTCTTTAGTCATTCAATAGAGCATAATGTGAAACATTGAACTTCTTGTTCATTTTCATGTTTTATTAGGGAACAGAATGAGAATGTCTGCAGGAAACGAAGAAAGAATTTTCGACATAATAGTTTATTTCATTTTAGAATTTTGAGATATCAATTAATATTTCTTTTAGTGACTGGAAGAAACAATTAAATTGAATACTATTTTTTTGAGTAGTTTCTTAATTAGTCCTTTGATTTAAAAGTTATTAAAAACAATATTACTCTCCTTCAGTAGCGTAGCCAGGATGTGTGTTTGGGGGGGGGGGCAAGTGCTGTTATAGGTACATATAGAAAAATTACTAACAAAAAAATATATAAACATAAAAATATATAAAAAATTACAAACATCACAGCACCAAAGTACATTGTCGGACCTCTTTGGGGGGGGGGGCCCGGCCCCTCCGGGCCCCCCTTCCCTACGCCACTGCTCTCCTTATATATATGTACACACGCATACATCTCTCTCTCTCTCTCTCTAGAGCTCCTTCGTGGCTAAGCGGTTAGCAGTTAGCGTTAGACCCAGGTTCGTTTCCCGGCGGGAGCTCAAGTGGTTCGGATTGCACGTTAATCAGTAGGTCCACGTCTCATATAGCCTCGCTGCTGAACCGGACGTTAAACTCAAAATCAACTCAACTCATCTCTCTCTCTCTCTCTCTCTCTCTGTGTGTGTGTGTGTGTGTATGTGTGTGTGTGTGTGTCCCATGATTCTTTCTAGCTATGATAGTGTCTCCCAATACTGTTTTATCAACTACAATAATCTATTATCCGATCACTATGCGTTGCGATCCTCGTCTAACATTCGTTTTAGCATGGGAATTATCCGCTTTAATACGCACCATTTTAATACTCATGCGCAGTTTTTGAAAAATCGAGAAAAACTTTTTTTTTTTTTGTATGTGTGAACCTGCAAATTGATACTATACAAAAACCACGTCACTTATTAAAGTAAAACCGATCGTGAACTATATTTTCATCAACATTTTCATTGCGACTCTAGCACGGGGGGCCAAGGTGGCTCAGTGGTAGAGCGCTGGTGGCTCTGCTGTGTGGGGTCCCTTGTCTGACATACCAGCAGCAACAACCTCCGTACGTGGGGAGGCCATAGAAGTGTGTAACCTAGCCCTTTATATCGCTCATGTACCAGATTGACCTGTTCCGAATGAGAGGCGTACTCAGTGCCACATTTCCTGTTAGGCCAACTAGGCCCGTGCCTAGAGTGCAAAATTTTTGAAGGGCGCAAGATTTAAAAATTAAAAAATATTTAAATTTTTTTTCGTGTTCTTTTCTGTTGCGTGGTTACAGCTGTAGCATCTAGTGAGTGATATTTAACTGTAATAAATTTTTAATTCACTTATTGAGCATAATTTATTTAAGTTTTATTTTTAAGTTTGGGTTGAAAGGGTAGAGGAACGTGTAATTATTGGGGGCGCTGACTAGAAAAGTGCATTTAGGGGCGCCGAGCTGCTAAATGCGGTACTGCGCGTGCTCATGGGCACCTGCAGCAGGGCAAGAGAGAACAAATACCCCCCCTCCCTGCTGGCTTTTGGAAAGGGTTCAGTTCTTCGAAATACATGCGCAAACATTATATTTGCTTACTTATCCACTACAGAATTTATTGTATTTACTGTAGTTAATAAAGTTAATTAATAATAATGTTAATCAATAATGATTCTATTACATGAAGTTTTGTGTGCGTCAAGGTCCGTATAATCTTGACTTCCCTTGTGTGTCTATCTTTTATCTCCCCCATCCCTGGAAATATATACTGCGGCGTTTCTGGCCATACTACTACCGTCTTGCAGTTACAGTTGATACAATAAATTAACATCTTCCGAGTGAAGAACGATATTCTCTCCTTTTGGGAAAATGAATAAACTTCCCTTGAATGTCTACAACACATTCTACTTAGAATAATGCCGACCAGGTAATCTATTTTGTAATTCCTCTGCCATATGATTTGCCACACAGATTATTGCTTCTTGGTAGCAGATTAGCTAATTTCAGGTTTTCTAGATCTATCCACTATTACTCATAGAATTCCGTAAAATCATTTCTCTTTTGGGAAAGTTGCTTGTGCAGCCAGTTTACGATTCTAAAATGTGAGTAATTTGATACAGTGTCTTAAGATCATAACATTGCTTCAGCTCTACGGGACGGATAATATATTTTCCAGAATTTTGCCTACATGTGTAAGATTCGACGGAAGGAAAACACAGCGACGTGGTATACACATGGGAGGAGATTTCGCAAGAAAGTTTGTGGTTCTTTTTTTCTTTCTTTCTTTCTTTCTTTATCATTAAATGAAAACATTTATGTCATTTTGTAAAATAAGGCACAAGTGCGGATAGGGGAAAACGAAAGGGTGGAAAGGCCTGGAGATACAGTGCCGACGCCAGCTTTAATTTCTTGGGGGATGAGCAGGGGTAACTAGAGGGACATAAATTTTTGCTGCGTTTTTTTCTTTTCGAATTTGCCGTACCTTATAATACACGTATAGAGCAGATAGGTTGTCACGGGGCACTCGCCCCCTTGCCCCTCCTCTAGCGTCGTCTGTGCTAGAGCCTCACTTGTATGGTACCATCTCGATATTCACATAATTGTTTCAGCAAGAAGACAAATGCTGCTGCATTTTGGTGATCACCGGGTATCATGTAACGGGTACTTTTACAGCACAAGTTGAAAATATATAAAATGAAGAGAATATTCGGTAATTAGTTAGAGAATACTGCTAGTGCCTGGAAACTTAATTAAAATTGTTTCACTTCAATTCCAGGGAAGGGACATAGCCCGAACTTGAACTCCCTTGCGGACGTCCATGTGTATACATAAAACTTGAACAGTATCAATAGATAGTGTATATGTAATAGTTGGTGAAACGCGGTGTTTGAAAATCCAATGTATCATTTTGCTGGTTGGTTGATTTCGAGTTTAGTAGCGTCCCGTTTAGCACCGAGGCTACATGAACCTACATCTTAACGTGGAATTAAAGCACATGAGGTCACACCGGGAATATATTCCAGGCTTGCCGAGCAAAAGCCGTGTTTGTACAGTGACCAATTTGTAATAACCCTATATAAATGTTCTTCCTACGGATGTTCCACATATCCGGTATTACGTTACGTTTCAGTTTTACAAATTCAGCTATGCTATCAAATAAATTATTTATAAAAGTTTTTTTTATTATCTTTTATATTTTATGGTTTTTCATTTCTTTAATTCCTAGTGTATGTTATGTAATCATTTCCTAGTATTTGTTGACTATTGATCTATCTAAAATATTGCGTGTTTCATACTATGCGTGGCTTAAAAGCACTATTAGCGAACGCTGAAATGCAATGCAATACAAAAGAATGCAGTGAGTGGGTGTAGTCTTTACGGTATTGTGGATTTTCTCTATGAACGTAGGTGAACGATTCGGTCAGGTTTTGCAGTCATTAGTCCTGTATTCGAATCGCGCAGCTGAGTAATTCTAAATTAATAGTTTAGAGGAATTTTACTTCGTTTCGGTAAATGGGTGTTAGTGTAGTATCTGTAAATTAGTCGTGGTCCACGTAGCATAGTCGCGAATGCACTCACCTTTGGTGCGAGCGCTCTTGGGTTCTATTCGTGGTGGGGATGCTCGCTCGATAAAATGTAAAAGCTTTTTCAGCCCAGCCATCCTGAGTATACTTGCAGATCAATAATTGTTAATTGATATTGAACGCATACATTTTGTGGAACGCATACATTCTATTGAACGCATACACTCCTTATTATTATTATTATTTTTTAATAGGCTAGTCCTTATCCCATCTGGCTTTGGGGCTTTTTTTTTTCGTTTTATAATTTTGAATATCTTCCCTACTTCGTAATTTTTTACGAGACTGTGTTATTGTCCATATCCAGTGGCGGCGTTAGCGGGTAGGCCGGGTAGGCACGTGCGTACCCAAAAATTTTGAAAAATATATAAACGCTGAAAGATAAAGAGTAAATATATTTTCCACTATTATATTAATAGTAGAATTAATTATTTAACAAGTAGCATCAACCACTATTGTAAAAGTAATTTCCTGCTGTCATTAATCAATCAAATGTGTATATGCATTCATAAGCCAGGGAGCGAGCCTACTCAAAATTAAAATCCTAAAGCCGCCCCTGTTCATATTTATATTGTCATGTGGAAATAGACAGTGGCTCAGTGGTAGAGCGTTCACCTCCGGTGCTTGGGGTCCCTGGTTCGATCCCAGCTCGTGCTGTATGGACTTTGTTGTGATGGACAAACACCGTGCTCGTGGGTTTTCTCGGGGTTCCCACTTTCTTCATTCCACCATTTCACTCATCTCTCATCGTCACCGTCTCCTTTAGCATAACCGGCATAACCGTGGGACGTAAAACTTACTTTCAGTTCATTTTTCTTTTGACAGTCTTGGATAGTACTTGCTTTCGTCTATGTATAATCATTGAATAACTCTTATTTGTCTATATAATCGACTATCTTTAATTTTGATTGTGATATTTACTGTTGCTATTGGCACTGTTATACTTATTAATGTAAAGTAACATTATTATATATTATCAAAGTATCATTATGAGAAGAGAAGGCTATAATAAACGCGACTGTTATATATATATATATATATATATATATATATAAAATGGAGGAGAACAGAGTGCTCCGAGAAAACACTTGGACGGTGTGTTTGTCCATTTCAAAGCCTATATAAAGTAGCTAAGTTTGAAACATGCGAACCGGAGATGTAGATTTTTTTTTTTTTTTTTTTACTGATTTATCCTGATTACAATTAGGAAAACAAAATATTTAAAACGTATTGAAATGTAAGAGCTTCAAATTATGGGTTTTGTGAATTAGGTTTGATTTTCAATATATTAAAATTTATTTGAGTACTAGTAATCTACATTTTATTGTTATTATTTTTTTTCCTAGATGAATCTGTAAGGTGTTAATTCACAATGAGGTTCGTTCCGTTAAATGACAAATCTCTATTTGAACAGAAAATAAATCGCTCGTTGTATGTTTTTTACACTAAACGTGCAGAAGATCTTACCAGCATGTGGAGAGATCAGGTATGTAACTTGGTTTAATTGTTGAATATGGTCTTTATCTCCTGTGCTTGTTGTTTATTTAGTATTTATTTTTGGACTGCACTTGTTTTGAGAAAAAGAAGTTCACGTAGCTTTACGGTTGCCAACTCTCAGATCTCCCGAATTGATTTAATCTACCGCATTAAAATAAACAAATAAATAAATCAAAATAAAGCAACATACTATTTAAGTCTTTTTGTGTATTTTGAGAATTAATTGATTGCGTAATTCTTGTACATTTAGGTATGTTAAAATATTCAGATCAGCGTCCTTGCACTATCGATTGAATCTCATGGATCTTACCCTGAGAAGATATAAATGCAAGAATTTCCACTGATGGTAATACTGTGTAAAAATATGCATTTGCAATATATATATAATAAATTTCTTTTTCCAAAATCAATCTTGAAAGAAAAAATACATTTGTCATTGTAATACCGAATGTTGTAAACACTGTATATGAATCTGATCTAAAAGTGGTACTTTTAGAAAATCGAATGTTAATTTATATTCTTGAGCATATAACAATAGAAATATACTGTTGATCTGAATGACAAAATTGTTGTTTGTTGATTTTTACGTGTTAGAAGGCAATTTTATGAAGATAGACCGCAACATTTTTACTGTCTATAGGAGACTCCACTATTATCCGGCTAACAACGCATCAAATAGGGTTAATTTTATGAAAACCATCGAAGACAATCATTATTAGGAATAAGAGAACAAAGTATATGTATTTTAAAGTAAGAAAATCTCCTCCAGTGCTTTACCGGGAGGTATGGTTCCTAGTATTGAGGCTACATTACCTCTCTGCACTGCCTTGCTTATTCTTTGGATTAGGAAGCTAGTTGCCCTTTCATCACCGGACAAGTCTGTGAATCGTTTTCCTATTTCCTTTATGAAGTTTAGGCCTTCCCTTCCCCACGAGCCACCGGATTCAACTGCAACTGGTACGAATAGATATTTTTCCATAAGGTTGTTGTATTTTCTTCTTTTCTCTATCTCTTTCCGACCTGCTGCATTGCCCGCCTGGATTGAAGGAATATATATAAAATGGATGATCAGAGTTTGAACAGAATTCTTGGTTTTGTCCTGACTTAGTGACATGGCTCTTACCGACCTGGAAAAATTGGGAATTCAACTTATTCTTAAAAGAACTGTGGAAAAGTCGGGGAATTTCATGAAAATTTTAAGCACGGATGTTTATTTCTCAGAACTCATTACGCATTTCTGCTTTACCCGATTGTTTGGTAGGGGATATTTTATAAAATAAATTACACACAAACACACACACACACACACTATATATATATATATATATATATATATATATATATATATATATATATAGGGGAAGGTAGTACACAGTGGATCAGAAGGCGTTATTCATTTATTTATTGCACAAATTCACCTAGCGCATGTCAGTTATTCTGTTTTCACATTACACACTTATGAACGAAATGTCAACGACAATGGATGCTTCTCACTTGTGGTGAAGTGAAAAATCTGTTTTCCTTATGCTGAAGTAAAAAATGAAGTAATAGGAGTGAATGCTCTGACGCTGTGATTTATCTTGTAATTTAGAATATCACGGACACGGGAGGTAGGTAAGAATGTATTTGTAATATAGCATTGTTTATTTTGTTCTTCTACTTTAATAGTTCCTTGTTGTGAGAAACTGTTTGGGTTGACACCAACAAGTACACAGTGGATCACATCGGTGTGGTACACAGTGGACTGATCCCTCTGTACCTCATTGTGTTTATAGAAGTCAATGTATTTGGCATACTCGTTTAGAAACAAGACATAGTATTGGCATTTCACGGAGCTTTTAATATCATGTTACACGTTACAGATTAATGGTTTAACCACAAGGAAATATAAGCAAGGCAACATGAAAGACATTTATTTAGATGAGAGAAGCAGTGCAATTAGTGGTGGGGCAGGGATATTCTATTAGCAGCGTTGGTAAATTGAAGAACATTGCTTACACAACTTTGAGCAGATGTGTCAAAAAAATAAGAAAGTACCAGGTGACAATGTTAAAATGAAGTCAAATTATTCTGTACGACAAATATTCACTTCAGAGTTGGAGCATTTATTTCCGAAATACATAAAAATGTGCAACAAGATGTCTTAGTCTACGTTGCCGTGAGGCGTTTGGCATATGAAATTGACAAGAACAACAATATATCGATACCTGCTTAGTGGGAAAAAAGCAAAATTTCAGGTCTAGAGTGAATCGTAATAAAGATCTTAGTATTCGAAATCCCGAAGATGTGTTGGAAAGCGTCAATCTTGGACTATCAAGATTGTTGTCATTCAACAGACACAATGTTTAGGCATTCTTTAGTAATTTATGTAACTTATCTACGAAATATCCCAAATTCTGTAGCCTTTCACGTATTTTCAACTTGGACATGAACTAGAACAGATCAGACATCCAAGAAAGTAATAACAGAGGAAGAAGCCAGTGAATAAAAGGAGTTCAAATTCAGCAGCAATCTGAAGCAAAACGAATAAAATAAAGGAAATGATTTTTAGATTTCGTTTCTAAGAAGTAAGAAGATACACGAAAGTTTCGTCCACCCAAATAATCCAGATATTTCACCCACACACAATATTTGAATAGTAAGACGGCTTCCAAAACCTCTTATTGTGAAGAATAAAATATCAGCTTGCCGGTAGAGTTCCATGGAATTGATCTCCGCTAACCTTTTGAAGTTTCAAAGGATGATATTGTCGAGCTGGACATATATTTTTGTCGTCATAGTGAAACTAATAATTTGCATAATCAGATTAATTGAATTCCGTACAGAAAGTTAAATTCTCCATTTTATAACAAATTGATTATGCTATTGTGCATAACTACTAAATTTACTAATCCAAAACCAAAGATTCTCCGTACAAGATATCAATTTAATTGTCTAAAAAGTTTGTTTTATAACAGTCGTTTGTATTGTTTATTTTGGTAATCAATTTCTGAAATTAATATATGAACAAAAACACCAGAGATGCAAAAAGTGCAGCCAAGTTCGTCAGCCTCAAAAAGCGTTGAGATGAAGATGGATGAGCCAAGTTCTTGGCCACTTCATATGAAACGAACACTGGAACTTGGCGCGAGGTGTCTAACATATTCGAATACATTAAGATGTCTGTTTCTAGTTTCACGGCCGGGACTTTTCAGCCCTAAGGCTAGTGGTGACCTCCAAATCCACCACGCTCACAAACACCATCCCTAAGGCTCGTTAACATTATTTACTTTCACACTTCGTGGAGGAATATAAGTTTTCCTTGTCTGGGTTTCGAACCACCAATCTTATTGCAGTATACTGTATATGTGCCTTAGCGCCTTAGCAAAGTTGATATTCCTAAGGTTGATGGTGATCCCAAACCCACCACGCCCACCACCACTATCCCTAAGTTTCCTTAACATCATTTTCCTTGACACCTCGCGCCAAGTTCCAGTGTTCCTTTCAGATGCAGTGGCCAAGGAACTTGGCTCATCCATCTTCATCTCAACGCTTTTTGAGGCTGACGAACTTGGCTGCACTTTTTGCATCTCTGGTGTTTTTGTTCATATTTCACTTCTTTTTGTAGTTCACCATGTCAATATCGTACTGGTATATTGGGATTCTCAATTGTGGCATATTGCTAGATTTAAATTTAGAATTGTACATTTTTAAAGGAGTCATAATGTGTCACATACAACATTAGTTCCCAAGGGCTCTCCCACCGGGAATCGAACCCAAGACCCTGTACAAGAAAGGCGCACATGCTAGCCACTAGAACAGCGGGGAGGATTTATTCTATTAAATATCTATCAGAGAGTTATGTCCAAACGAGATTCCAATTCATTTACTCGAACTACAAAATCACGATCACTAACATCTCATTTTTCATTACCTAAATACGAAGAGTATCAACAGGGCCCAAAACCCTTGATGCTGAATCCTCGCTGCTACATCACTAGACATAGCTGGTGTTTCAATATACTTAGTTGTTCTCTACCTTTTCACATTGCGAAATTACGGAGTTCATTACATGACGCGCATGTTGCGCAGTTTCATACTGCCTCGGGTTTTCCTTCCAATGATATACACCTTTCAAATAGCTTGTAAACTTAATAATATTTGCCACCAACATATCCTAACTGTATATAAAACTACATTAACTGACATAAATTAAAGGGATGCTTCCGGTTGACGTGGAAAGTTGAAATGATGAAGGGGGATGAAGAATTTTCCCATGTTATTTAAATGGGTCTTTTTTTTTTCACATATAATCTCATGTTTTAGGAACTTGGAATTGGAATAAAAAATTGAAATTCGGTATGCTTGTACGTTTTTATTAGCATTACCTAAGTAAATCAGTAAAAATAAACAACTCCAACTTTAGAGTGGTTTTATGGGGAACTGAAAAATCTTTCCCATGGTACGTATTTATATGGGACACCTTTTACACCCCAAAATTATACGGCACTTCCTGTAGGGTTACAATGATTAAATTTGACATGATTGTAGTTTTTCGGAACTAACCGACAGAAAAATTGCCAAAAGTGAATATTTTTAATTTTTAGGGAGTCTAAAGGGGAGATGAAGAAATTCCCCATACTATTTAAATAGGCCTTTTTTTGGACTTATAATCTCATATTTTAGGTACTTGAAATTGGAATACAAACGTGAAATTCGATATGCTTCAACGTTTTCGTTAATATTACCTAAGTAAGTCAGTAAAAATGAAAATTTCCAAATTTAGAATGGTTTTATGGGGAACAGAAAAACCTTTTCTATGTTCTTTATATTGGACGTCTTCTACACCCAAAATGTTTAGGCACTTCCGGCAGGATTAGAATGATGAAATTTGGCACGATTGTAGCCTCCCGGGACTAACCAACAGGAGAATTGCTAAAATTTAATATTTTTAATTTTTAAGGAGTCAAAAGGGAGATGAAGAAATCACCATGTTATTGAAATAGGCGTTTTTCTGGAATACAAAATCTTATCTTTTAGATAGTTGAAATAGGAAAAGAAACTTGAAATTCGGGAATTGTAAGCTTAAGAGGTGTGAGGAAGTAAGCCGAGCAAAGGCGAGGGTGTGGGGTCGAACCCCTGGAGGGCAAATTCAGGAAATATGAAGAGCAAAGGCACGAAATTCACTGTTGATGAAAAGGCTGATACGTAAGAGATTCTCACACTGTTCACAGATAGAGACACGAAGTATCAAGAACATTTTTACATAACGACTGTGGTAACTATAATATAACTCGTGGTACCGGTAGCAATATATTTACGAAATCGGTTACATTTTGTTGCTAGTCTCACATAAATTCGAACAATTGGATTTCTCATTTCTTCGAAAACTTCATTAATTTTAAACATTCTCACATCTACATTATCTTACTTATCAAATTAATATCTATTTAATAATAATGACTGCAATAAAGGAAAAATCTTCAACGAAAAAAGACAAAATATTGGCTTTCCTTGTCTGGGTTTCCAACCACGAAATTTACGGCAGTATGTACGTGTCTTAGCCCACGTTTTTAAAAGTTAACTGAACTACTTGTTACAGGTACTAGCTTTCACTTATTTTACTCGCACACTGAGAAGTGAGAAAAAATGTATGTGGCGTACGTAAAAACGTTGGTTACATGTGTAAATCCTGTAGTTTTTGGACTTAACGTACACTAAACGTATAACTGAAAAAGTATATTTGAACGTACTTTCCGTATAAGTGTTCCGAATAAACGTACTTTCCACACGAACGAAAAGACTGTATCTAGGCGGTCAGGATCTCACATACAGATGGCCGTATGTAACATAGCTGACGTACGTAATGTACGGAAGACTGTTAGATGTCAGACATCCTGCAATGACATTGTGAAACATCTAAGCGGGAAAGAGGGCAGTATGTATGTAGCATATGGATAACGTATGTTAAGTATTGATTTCTGTAGTAAACATAAGGATCCCGTATATTTGTACACTATACCGCTGTCCGGATAACGGATTTTTCTCAGTGACCTTAGTTCATTTTTCTATTAACCTAGAACGGCACGGACACGAACACAAAAGGAGAAGGAGAGTTAAGATTCCAAAGGCTCTTCCACTGGGAATCGAACCCAGGACCCCATACACTAAAGGCGCACGTGGTAGCCAATAGACCAGCGAGGAGGGTACCAACTCGACCACTCAGACGATTGACAACATTATCACTGTGCACATGATGTGTTCAATAACGGAATCGTTCCCGATTTCTGATTGTAAGGACAGTTTTTTTGCTAATGAAAAAAATGTCCATAGCAAATTCCTCAAATTTCAATTTCAAGCCGTTACAGGGTACCTTTATGGACAGTTTCGCATCTTTATCTCATTAAGAATTACCTAATGGCTATAGACAGTTTTTGCCCATAAAAATTCCCATAGTACATTCCTTAAATTTGGAACCTTTACTTACACAGGTCATTACATAAGGTAGGTACCATTATGCAGATTTTCAATTCTCTATCTCATTTGGAAGCACCTAATCAATGATGAGTGAGTAAATGAACCGATCCCTGTTTGAGTAAGGACAGTTTTTCGCCCATAGAAATTTCCATAGCACATTCCTTAAATTTCGGATATTTTTCATATTCAAGACATTATAAGCTGCCTTCGTGTAGACATTCACATCTTCATCTCATTGGGAAGTACTTAATGGCTACGGACAATTTTTCGTCTATAAAAAATTTCCCATAGCACATTCGTCACATTTCGGACTTTTTCCATACTCAGGTCATTATAAGATACCTTTATGCAAAGTTTCACGACTTATCTCATTGGAAATACAAAATCAATGTGATGAGCGAGTGAGTGAACCGATTTCTGCTTGAATAAGGACAGTTTTCACCCATAAAAAATTTTCTTTAGTAGCTACATTACTTAAATTTCAGACCTTTTCCATACTCAAGTCATTATAAGGTACCAATATACAGACTTTTACGTCAATATTTTATAAACAAGTACTTAATCAATGTGACGAGTGAATGAATGAACCGATATCTGCTTGGCTAAAAATAGTTTTTCACCCATAAAAAAAATCCATTGCACATTCCTCACATTTAAGACTTTTTTCACACTTAAGTCATTATCAGGTACCTTTATGCAGAGTTTCACGTCTCTATCCCATTGGAAACTAGCAAATCAATGTGATGAGTGAATGAATGAACCTATTTCTACTTTGCTAAGGACAGTTTACATCCATGAAAAATTTCCCATAGCACATTCCTCACATTACGGTTCTTTTTCAAACTCAAGCCATTATAAAGTATCTTTATGCACAGCTTCATGTCATTATCTTATTGGGAACTAACAAATCAATGTGATGAGTGACTGAATGAACCGTGCTTTGCTAAGGACAGTTTTTCGCCCATGAAAAATTTCCAATAGCACATTCCTCACATTTCGGATTTTTTTTTCACACTTAAGCCATTAAAAGGTACCTTTCTGAAGAACTTCACTTTTATATCTTATTGAGAAGTACCTAATCAGTTTGATGAGTGAGAGGACGAACCTATTTATGTTTCGCTAAGAACAGTTTCTCGCCCATAAAAAATTCCCATAGCGCATAATCACATTTCGGACTTTTTCTGTACTCGAGTCATTTATAGGGTGCTTCTGTGCAAAGTTTCACGTTTCTATCTCATTGGGAAGTATCTAATCAATTTAATGAGGGAGAGAATGAACCGATTTGTGTTTGACTAAGGACAGTTTTTCGCCTATAAATAACTCCCATAACACATTCCTCACATTTCGGACTTTTTCCATATTCAAGTCATTATAATGTAACTTTATACAGTTTCACGTCTCTATCCCATTCGGAAGTACCTAACAAACTTGATGACTGAGTGAGTAAAAACGATTTCTTACTTAGCTAAGGACAGTTTTTTTGGCCATAAAAATTTCCCATAGCACATTCCTTAGATTTAGGACTTTTTCCATACTCGTCCTATAAGATACCTTTATGCAAAGTTTCACGTTTCTATCTCATTGGGAAGTACCTAATTAATTTGATGAGTGAGTGAAACGATTTCTTGCTTGGTTAAGGACAGTTTTTTGCCTATAAAAACTTTCCCATTGTGAATTCCTTAAATTTCGGACTTTTTCCATACTCAGGTCGTTATAGGGTATCTTTATGCAAAGTTTTACGTTTCTATCTCATTGGGAAGTACCTAATCAATTTGATGAGTGAGTGAGTGAATCAATTTCTTGCTTGGCTAAGGACATTTTTTTGCCTGTAAAAACTTTACCATAGCACATTCCTCAAATTTCGGACTTTTTCCATACTCAAGTCATTATAAGGTACCTTTCTGCAGAGTTTCACGTCTCTGTCTCATTGGAAAGTACCTAATCAATTTGATGAGTGAGTGAGTGAAACGATTTTTTCCTACCTAAGGACAGTTTTTTGCCCATAAAAAATTTCCCACAGAACATTACTCAGATTTCGGACTTTTTCCATACTCAAGTTATTGTGCGGTATGTTTATGCCAAGTTTCATGTTTCTATCTCATTGGGAAGTACCTAATCAATTTGATGAGTGAGTGAGTAAAACGATTTTTTTCTTGGCTGAGGACAGTTTTTTGCCCATAAAAGATTTTCCGTAGCACATTCCTCAGATTTTGGAATTTTTCCATACTCAGGTCATTATAAGGTATCTTTCTGCAGAGTTTCACGTCTCTGTCTCATTGGAAGGTACCTAATCAATTTGATGAGTGAGTGAGTGAAACGATTTTTTTCCTGGCTAAGGACAGTTTTTCCCCATAAAAGATTTCCCATAGGACATTCCTCAGATTTCGGACTTTTTCCATACTCAAGTTATTGTGCGGTATGTTTATGCAAAGTTTCAAGTTTCTATCTCATTGGGAAGTACCTAATCAATTTGATGAGTGAGTGAGTGAAACGATTTTTTTCCTACCTAAGGACAGTTTTTTGCCCATAAAAAATTTCCCACAGAACATTACTCAGATTTCGGACTTTTTCCATACTCAAGTTATTGTGCGGTATGTTTATGCAAAGTTTCAAGTTTCTATCTCATTGGGAAGTACCTAATCAATTTGATGAGTGAGTGAGTGAGTGAAACGATTTTTTTCTTGGCTGAGAACAGTTTTTTGCCCATAAAAGATTTTCCGTAGCACATTCCTCAGATTTCGGAACTTTTCCATACTCAGGTCATTATAAGGTATCTTTCTGCAGAGTTTCACGTCTCTGTCTCATTGGGAAGTACCTAATCAATTTGATGAGTGAGTGAGTGAAACGATTTTTTTCCTACCTAAGGACAGTTTTTTGCGCATAAAAGATTTCCCATAGAACATTATTCAGATTTCGGACTTTTTCCATACTCAAGTCGTTATAGGGTACCTTTATGCAAAGTTTCACGTTTCTATCTCATTGGGAAGTACCTAATCAATTTGATGAGTGAGTGAGTGAATCGATTTCTTGCTTGGCTAAGGACAGTTTTTTGCGCATAAAAGATTTCCCATAGAACATTATTCAGATTAAGGACTTTTTCCATACTCAAGTCGTTATAGGGTACCTTTATGCAAAGTTTCACGTCTCTGTCTCATTGGGAAGTACCTAATCAATTTGATGAGTGAGTGAGTGAAACGATTTTTTTCCTGGCTAAGGACAGTTTTTTGCCCATCAAAAATATCCCATAGCACATTCCTCATATTTCGGACTTTTTCCGTACTCAGGTCGTTATAGGGTACCTTTATACAAAGTTTCACGTTTCTATCTCATTGGGAAGTACCTAATCAAGTTGATGCGTGAGTGAGTAAAACGATTTTTTTTCCTAGCTAAGGACAGTTTTTGCCCGTAAATGATTTCCCATAGCACATTCCTCATATTTCGGACTTTTTCCGTACTCAGGTCGTTATAGGGTACCTTTATGCAAAGTTTCACGTTTCTATCTCATTGGGAAGTAGGCCTACCTAATCAATTTGATGCGTGAGTGAGTGAAACGATTTTTTTCCTACCTAAGGACAGTTTTTTGCCCATAAAAGATTTCCCATAGCACATTCTTCATATTTCGGACTTTTTCCATACTCGAGTTGTTATAGGGTACCTTTATGCAAAGTTTCACGTCTCTGTCTCATTGGAAAGCACCTAATCAATTTGATGAGTGAGTCAGTGAGTCTGAAAACTGCATATTTTGGGGGTCCAGTACTCAAATATGGTTGAAGGTAGGAATGTGAGATTTGGCATATGAGTACATCTGTGGGATATCTCCTTACATTCTAAATTTCATGTTTCTACCTTTAATAAAATCGTTTTTACAAAGCCTCGAAATCGGCGATTTTACCCAAAACTCTTGTTCGTGTATAATATGCTTACGGCAGTGCAGGCCAGTTTTCATTTTCTTTTCGGAACTTGGCTGCCATGCACTGCCGTGCATGTTGACTATGCTATTAAGATGCTTGTAATACTTCGATTCTAACTATTATTTAGGATTTTAAAATTTATTTTGTATTGTGAGTAATAAAGATTTTGACAATAATGCTTACAATTTTATGTAGATTTGGAGATTTTCAGATGATGGGCCCCTATCATACGGTTTCTATTCATTACTTTCAATACATTGTTCCTTTGATCCACTGTGTACGCATATATGATCCACTGTGTACGATGGTGGTACACAGTGAATCACTTTACAAGCATTAGCGTTAACTGTAACTGTAAAATACAGAGCAGCGCTTCATATTAATAAATTAGTTACGAATGTAGTGGAGACATGTGTATATATATAGGTTATACATGTACAGTACATGCATACTAGATAAGAAACTTCCTGGTCGGAAAAGATATAGCTATTTTTTACATTATATATTGATCGGGAAATTTGTAAAATGAAACCTTGAGAACTCGGAAATGTCAGAGGATTCGTGCTCGGTAAATAAGATTGAACCGTACCTGAGTATTACAGTATCTAATGTTCGAATGGAACTTTTCTATTTAATACATAACAACAATTGGTCTAATGATACGAACCTATGTAATTTAGATTTAATGAAAGGTGAATTACAAAGCACTATGAAGTGAGTTTGTAGATTGTGCAAGGAATTCAGGCCGCTGCTAGAGACTTAAATAAATGCAGATTTAAGTAAGCACCTCTGTACTATATACTTATATCTGTTTTGTATATGCATTAAATCTTTATGCACTTTTTGTTCATTCGTAATAGTCGTCACCTTGTAAGAAAATCTCCCTCGTTTTTAAATCATTAGGTGGTGGCATACGTGGTCAGATTAAGGTGTCCTATTAATTCTTTGGTAATTCGTCCAATCTAGGAACAATAAGCTACTATAGTGTCCTTTATTACCTGATAAAATCCAGTTTGTTGCATTTGTTTCCCTCAGGTAAACATCCAAATTGACATTGCCGTCGCTATATGACGATTGTTAAATTATTGTGTTGGCTTTTTTTTTAAATTTATATTATATTTTTAAAAATGGCGTTTCAGAGGTGGCCATTTTACAATCCGGGCCCGCGCGGCTTAGACTCGTTGTCCTCAATGAGACTTGTGAACGCGTTCACTAGTTTCATTAGCACTCACACTCTAGCCCGCTATCCACTTACAGAATTTGTTCACATGGGCTCGCGAGCTTTAATACCTCTGGAGTGTGATGGAGAAAACTTGATTTATTCAATAGGTCTGAGTTGTGTATACAGATGGCCAAGCATAGTCTACTAAAATATTCAGTATAATCCAAGATGCCATAATCTGTTAACTTCTATGTGTAGTCATCACTCTGGACATAGGTATTCCACTTTAGCAAACTTGTCTGAAGAACAACAGCTAAATTTTATCACATTCCTCGTTACAATTTTCTGAAGCCACAGAGAATCTTGACGCTACGAAAAAGAAGTGTCATAGTCACAGAAATCCAGGAATTGGCATCAAGTCACTTAATTGGTGTGTCGTGAAATAAAATTGCTGAAATAAAATTGCTGTTAGTTTTTTTTAATTATTCATTTATTTGTTTTAATTAATGGATGCGGTATACGCATAGTATGTATTCGGTAAGATTGATGAAAATATCATGAGCTAGTACTAATATGCATTAACCGATTTAAGCCCCCGGTTCGAAAACGATCCACTTGCGTATTTTGTTCTTGCTAAAGCTTATATATCTGCCCCCCCCCCCTCCCCAGGTCGTTTTCGACCCAGTATCATAATTTGCCAATGGGACATCAGCAAAAAGAAATGACACTAAATTCACCAAGAATAGGTCGAAAACTATCTAATTTCCAAAATAAATCAAAATACAAAAAAAAAAAAAAAAAAAAAAGATAAGGACATGTATGGGTTAAGAAGATAACATGAGACCCCTTCAATGTTGCAACAAATTTCAATGTTCATTGCTTGAGCGCACTTCTGGGTATGGGATACTGAAAATTTTGAGTCCATAAGGTAACCTTTAAGAAATTGGTTCGCATTCGGGGACATGCTTTAAATAAAAAAATAAAATAAAATAATAATAATAATAAAAAGTAGCAAGTTAATAGTAACCCTTTGAAATACGTATGCTAGAGTTTACGCTAATTTCAATCTATGTGTTCTGTGGAAGGGTGTGGAGGATTAACTTGGTTGCGTATGTGTGACTTGGCTCTGTATACAGTTTGCCATAGAAATTTAAAAATTATATGTGATTTTCGGTGTAGATTTCAGGATATTTTATTCCTAATCTCTACCTTTAAAGATATTCAGTACTAACTATTTGTAGTGTATGGAGGCCAAACTCTCAAGGTTATTAGCCTCTTCGGTTGATTCCTCTAAACACGATAGTAAAGGTAAGATACAAAAACATTTAATAAGAGAGAACAAATCAATCTATAACAGATAAAAACACAATGTTGAAAAAAATAGTAATAACAGTATGTCATGTAGGTTAAATAAGGAGATACGAATGAACTATATAGATTTTAATAGTGGAAGTAAGTTACAAACATAAAACGTAGTAATAGAATACAAAAATAAGACCTCAATAGTTTCACAGTGAACTGAGTAATTGAATGAGTGAAACAACAATAACTGAGTATTACTTGAAACCTGACAATTACTAAGCTTATTATAAATTGTAACTCGAGAGTCTTGAGTTAAATTTGTTTAAAGTAATTCTCCAATTACGAGTCTCAAAAATCCTCAGAATGGCAAAATATAAGTAAACTGATAAACTCGCTCATGCTTCGGATTATTAAAATGTTGCCATGAGGCCACACTCTCTCTTGTCATAGTATGCAGAACTTAATAATTCCTTCATTTCTTAAAAGCTTTGGGACATCTTTAGGAACGTTTTGTGAAACTAAACAATATGTACATGTCTTATGTTTCGAGATTCGTATTGTATTGATATTTTACTGGATTAATTATAAATTTTGTTTCGTCTACGGGTGCACTACGTAAACCCAACATGTCATGCTTATGAATCTTAAAGGATCAAGGTATAATCATCTATAGAACTATAAAAAAAAAAGTATTAAAGAAAAAGACGAAAGATACAGAAAGGAATTAAAGAAATGCTTGTTAGAACATTGTTTCTAATTTGTGCGTGAATAATAGTGATGATGATGGAGTAGTGCATCAGACATTATATGTTCTAATTATACTAAAGTAGAGGCTGAAAATTTATCGAAAGTAATTTATTCCCTTTATGATGTCCAAGACGGTTCAAAAGCAACGTATGATGAAAGTAATTTGTTTTTTCCTTGCGTGCTAGAATTTTCAATAAATTTGACACAATAAAAAAAAATGCCCCAATTGATGACTTGCTATTATACCAAACATAATTGCGAAGCAGTGCTTTCTTGGGGCCAAGTGGCTAACTTATGTGATACCGGTTTCGATTCTCAGTGGAGAGTACTGGTCTCGGATACAATCCCGAGTAGTGTCGCAGGTTTCACTTTAAACGAGTTAACGTTTCATGTTCTCTCTGTGCTATATATAAAGACGTTAAACTCCATTCAATCCAACTCAGTCTCACTTTAAATTGTGACCCTGCCTCATAGCGACAGCACTGAAAAGGGACGTTGAACTAAGATCGGTCCAATCATATCCTACTTTAAATAGTAGGTGTCGTTAGTCTCGATGCAGAAAAGGAATGTAAAATCAATCCAATCTCTATTTAAACTGTAGGTTCTATCTCGTACGTCCTTGGCGCTGGAAAGACACAGACCAATCCGATTTAGTTCCACTTAAGTCCCGTCTCATAAAACCTCAGAGCAAAAAGGAAACTTTAAACTCAAATCAATCCAATTGAATCATATAGCCCCTATATTGAAAAGGGACGTTAAACTCAAAGCAAAACAATCATATAGCCTCAATGCTAACAAGGACATTAAATCAATTCAATTAAGTCATACAACCTCTATATTGGAAAGGAACGTTAAACTCAGTCAATCATACAGCCTCGATGCTGACAAGGGACGTTAAATCAACTAAATCATATAGCCTCGGTATTTAAAAGGGACATTAAACTCAAACCAATCCAATCATATAGCCTTGATACTGACAAAGGACGGTAAACTCAAATCAATTAATTAAATTATATAGCCTCGATGCTGAGAAGGACATTGAACTCAAATCAAGTAAATCATATACCTCGATGTTGGAAAAGATGTGAAACTCAAATCAACTAAATTATATAGCCTCGGTGTTTAAAAGGAATATTAAACTCAAACCACTCCAATCGTATAGCCTCGGTGGTGACACAAAGGACATTAAATTCAAATCAAACCAATCCAGTCATATAGCCTCGGTGCTGATAAGGGACGATAAATTCAAATCAATTTAATTCATTCCAGTGATTGCTAACCACACATACATTCATAATTACATGCGACGTAATTTTTTAATATCTACGTAGCGAAATGTTTACCCTGATTTCTTAGTTGTTGAATTTTCAAAAGTTCCCACATTTAATAACAATCCCTTGTCATACCAGAATTGAAGCGAGCTTTAAAAGTGTTTTCCGTGTAATGATATTTCGTAGAAAATTTTGATATTTAATAATTTCACTTTGATATTGATATGAATAAAAATTTGATGTTTAAAAATGTATATAAATGCACATCACAAAAACGAAATATCTGTTCTCAAATTTATAACTATAAAGTGTTGTTTGCTTGTTGATGCCACTTAAAACAATTTTACAAGTTAAAATATCTTACAAGTTAAAAGCAACGGAAATTATAGATTTCATTATATTTCGCAAGTCCATATAGAATTCAAAATCTTTGGATTAATTATTATTATTATTATTATTATTATTACGAGGAGCCTACTATTATGATTTACACCTTAATTTTTTCAGGCATATTCATACAGGTTACACAGCAACTGATTTGTCCACCTTCTCAATATAAACCGTATCTTTCTGCACTTTTGCTAGCGGTGTGTCGAATTCAGAAAACCCTCCTGGAACCAATTGTTTGGAGTCCCACACACCCATGTTTGGACACCTTGTTCAAATTCATAAGCATCTGCAAACTAACGACCACGCAGAAGTTTTGCCATTGCTCCGAACAGGTCGTAATCGCTGGAAGCCAAGTCAAGAAAGTAGAAAGGATGTGGCAACACTGTAAGCCCTAGTTGATCAATGGCAGCATTGGTTTCCCAGCTGGGGTGAGGACGTGCATTATCATGTTGCAGAAGTACTTCTTTCGCCAATTTTTCTGGCCGTTTCATCAGAATAGCACAACGTAAGCGTCTGAGGATTTCCATATACGCTGCAATGTTAATCGTAACTCCACCTTCCACCTAGTCGATCGGGATAATATCTTTCGTGTCCCAGAACACTGTAGCCATACGCTTCCCAGCTGAAGGTGTTGTTGCGAAATTTCTTTTGCAGTGGACTGTCATGATGTTTCCACTGTATTGATTGCTGGTTCGTTGTTGGCTGATGGTAATGGAGCCAGGTCTCATCACCAGTCACAAGCCTAGACATGAAATCTTCGGGATTATGATCACAGTGTTGCAAAAGTTCCCTACACACGACCACACAACATTGTTTTTGGTTTTCAAACAAGAAATTTAGAACCTATTCTTGCACTGACATTCCCTAACTGTAAATGATTGTGCAATATGCGCAGCAAGATGTTTCTGGCTGGTCCTGTGACAGCGTCCATTTCGGAGAATGTGATGCATTTTTTGTTTTGAATGGTCCTCTCTACCACGGCGATGATGGCTGGGGCCACTGTCACTTTCCTTCCAGAACTGTTCCTCTTTTTTGCCAAGGTGCTACCCACTGTCCAACCTTCTACCCAGTTACACACAGTTTCCCATGACGGTGCATGTTTTTCACATTGTCTCAAATCTCCTATAGACTTCAGCAGCGGCTACGTTCTCTTTCCACACCAACCACGACGTCCAGCACTGTCCTCCATAATCATTTTTCATGTTTCAAAAAATGGGCTGACTAGGGGCTGCTGTCGTCTCCGTTGCCAGTGACACTCGTAATTAATAGTTGAAGGTTGTAGGTGCCTGTGACTGTGTTCCCAACTTAAGTGGTCCACTACAGTGTTGTGTTCTACAGATTTTATTTTGCCTAATGTTCCTTGTTTTTTTTCTTTTTTTTTCAGGGGGAGGAGTATTGGATATCTTTCTGCATAAGTTTTTATTCACATATCAAGAAAAAAGGACTACCTCCTATTCACAATACTGTGTCACGTGATTTTGGAGCAGAAGCAGTAATTCATATTCTGCGTGCGTTGACAGGAGAAAGGTAATATTATCAATAGAATGGATATATTAGGTTAAACGCTGTATGTAATTACTAGAATTTTCTTCAAGAACGATAAATGATGAGCAGAAGATAACGTCAGTTAAGTTTCTTGTAGAAGAAGCAACTTCTGAAGCGCATTTTATGCCGGAGTTCCAAGGAACCACAACCGTATTTTGTTTCTTCCAGTAATGCATCTCTTAGTTAAATATCTGTATAACTCAGATAGGAGAACAGAAATCTGACTTGCGACTAGTGATGGTGCTAGCTTTAAGAATGATAACACAGGTCTCGGACAATTGAGTAGTTCAGTGAGACGGCTAGCACAGTTGAACAGTGTACGGCGTTACAATAGTACATCATACTGATTGTATCTTCGAGTCTCTTTCTCTCTCTCATTATTATTATTATTATTATTATTATTATTATTATTATTATTATTATTATTATTATTATTATTATTATTATTATTATTATTATTATTATTATTATTATTATTTGGAGTAGGTCCAGCCGACGATGACTAGAATTCGCTAATGAATTATGCTGAATTATCTTATCTGAAGTTAACAAACTCTAATAGTAAGGTAATAAGTTTTAACTTTTCCTCGATTTAACAGTTCTACAGTGAAACATTTCTCACAACAATATTTTACGTCGATGCTATCATCAACTTAATTCTAGTAGATTTCTTTTATTTCAAAAAATTCAGAGGGATATGTAAATGAATACTATTTCAAAATAACACACATATCTCCTCCCCTCAAAAGAAGAAAAAAGAAAAAGAAACTAACAAAAGCCTAAAACACGAAGTTTTGTTTTCACTTCCTTAAATATAACTTAATGTAATTTTCTTGTTTCTAAAATTGCCAAGTTTTGATATTAAAGTTCGGCAACTTCATTATTTCAGTGCCTCTTGTTTACATACGTTGGTTAAGGATGTTGTGAGTATTGCTCGCTTTAATAAGCTGTTCAGCAATTTAGTGGGAAACAGTAAGTATTATTCCTTGAATAAATTTATTTATCTTTTTATTTTTAATTAGTTAATTTCTGTTTCGACTTTGACGTACGGTGGGTACATAATCTCGATTAGTCTATAAAACATTATTGTGTGGCGTAAAACTAAGCTAAAATATTTGAAACAATATTTAAACTAGCACCAAAATAAAGCTTTATTTAATCGATTGAAAGCTAAGGATTTTTTCTTGCTATTTCTGATTTCAGTCGTCAGTTTTTTTGATTGTTGGGGTCGAAGAGAAAGAAGAACCTTAATCATAGTAGCAGATATTATCGCATCATGTATGTAGTAGAATTGATAGGAACTATTGTATATGTTAATGAAAGAGGAAACAACCGATTTTTTTACACACACCAGATCCTGTGTAGATGTGAATTCTATAACACCAAGAGGGAAAGAGCACCTACTTCGAGAGTGAGCGAGTAAGTGGCTGTTCTGGGAGCAAACTGGCGTGGCGTATTGGCATAGTATGCTGGAGGTGCCGGGTTCGATTTCCGGTCCAGTCAGTCACTTTGTCACTCATTGTGTGTTAATAGAAACTAGTTACAACTCGGTGAAGATGATTGAGAAAGAAATCTGAGATGATTCTGCTATTTCAAAAACGTGTTATTTTTGACTGCTACTCTACTTCGTTAGATTGTATTGTTTAAAGAGCTTTTTATAATTTGTTATAAATCTTACTGTTTAATATCGTTTAATTTTTATACCCCTTTTCAATATTACTGTGTAATTTTATTAAAATAAAAGAGATTACATTAACTTCACCTTACAAATTTCAATTAAAAATGAAATGTTTTGCCCATCAAGCTTATGAATTATTCTTAAAAACTGATATAATATACTATAAATGAATGACTACTGGTGACATAACGTACTCGAAGATTCATGGCTGAAAAGTTAAGACAGTTAATTGGATTTTACTTGTGCCATGTCCTCCAGTCTGAATTGTTACTACTGATCTCTGAAATTGTTTTATTTTGTCCTTCCATCATCTTAATCTACCAAAAATTGTCCCACATGCTTAACAACTAGTACTTGACTCACTCCGCGTGTATTTCCTATGCAAACAACTTGTTTCAAGATCCTTAACTTTTTTGTTTTAAACCAAATCTGAGAAAATATTTTATCTCTGTACAAAAACATGAAGAAACAAAGAGTGCTGGTTTCTTCAAAATTACCATTTTCGCTTTTCCTCACCTTTCTGAAACGCAGTACCTATTCATCAGTAGTAGTAGATATAACTGCTATGGAGAAGTTTATTACTTCATTGATAAGAGACACTTCAGACTGTCAAAAATAGATTTTCTACACTTTATCGTGTTTAAAACCGATCATAATACTTGTATATCAAAAAAGGTTAGATCAAGAATTTGAGAAAGCAAAGATCAAGAATTTATGTAGTTTACTGACTGGGAAAACTAGGCCCGACCTCAACTTTACCCACTCTTGTCTACATATAAGTGAGGTTCAGGAATTTTTAGATGACTTAAGAACGGAGATTTAGTGAAGTTGGAGATCAAAAATGTTACGAAGTTGTGTAAATGTGGTTAATACTTGATCACAAAAAAGATGTAGGTTTGAAATCCATGTAAAAGAATTTCCTTTTAAATGTAGAATTGATACTGTCTCAGTGTGTTTCTTAACGTTTTGAAGTTTTAGAGGTGGAGAGAATGAAATTACGGTACATATGTTAATACTTGTGTCCCTCAAGAACCATGATTAATCACTTAAATCTTGAAATCGAGTAATTTGTAATACACTCATGTAATATTGGGATGATTAGGCAGGCTTCCCCACCACCCGAAAATATTGTAGGACGAACCCAATGATTGTTAACTAAATTGTATATCGGAAAGTGTTTCTATTCTGTTACTGCTTCACTTTTCCTTTGAATCCAGAAAAGAAGGGAAAAGATCTTAGCACTACGAGTGCCTCTGACATTTCAGAATATTGATCTCTTAATGACATCCAAAAATTTGTTTAGTCATTAATTATATAACGTCCGATTTGGAAGCAATAGTTAAGTTATTTTATTTAGTATCTCCAGTAGAAAGTTTGTTTGTTTGTTTGTTAATTGAAGTTTAGCGTTCCTTTTTATCACCAAGGCTATATGAGACATGAACCTACTACAATAGTTCAAATTTCAACGCTTTCCCAAGGCAAATCAAACTTTGGGGATAGCTGCACTAAAGGCATGCAGACGAGCCATTAGATCAGCGGGAGGGGGAGGAGGAGTAGAAAGCAGTTCAGTTAGTTAACTTATGCACCAGCGCTACTATAGGTATAATATTGTCGTTGGAAACATTGAAGAAACGTAGAGAACACGTGACAATCAACTCGCAAAAGGCGCTTCCTACAACTTGTTGACATTATTGTTATTATAAGTCAAGTTATCTAATGCTTGGAAGAGGCCGTTGACACGAAATCTGGGCAATACAGTGGATGACAGCTTCCAAGTTCTCTTCTTGTAGTTTTAGCAGTGTTTGGCAAGCAATATGTATGCGAGCATTGTGTTGTAATTCAATCTACCTGTCTAAAGTGACGAGTGGCAATTGCTTCCTTGTAAATATCCTTATCATTTCGTCTAGTTGATTGTAGGAACCATTCCTTTAATTGATTGACCTGGTGTCATGAGTTTGTAGTGATAATAACTGCGTTGGTCCGCGAAACGAACACCATGAGTTTTATTATTATTATTATTATTATTATTATTATTATTATTATTATTATTATTATTATTATTATTATTATTATATTATTTTGGGTGCAGTTACGGTTTCGGACTGATTTCAACACTTAACCTGTATCTGGCCATTTTGCTGAACGTTTATGGTTCTTTTAAAGAATCTAGGTTTGAGTGAGGATAGCAGTAGAATGCAGGAATTGCTCTTCTTTATATTAAACTAACAAAGGCAGCTTTAAAATGAATTCTTTTCCCGCTCATTTATTCCTTATCTAACTTTCTTTCTTTCTTTTCTTTCTCTCTCTCTTTTTTATGTGTTGCTGATTATTTCACATGGATTAGTATTGACTAAGTGCTGACGTCAAATCTTTCTATTAATACACCCACGTAGTTTGGAATGGAACTTCTTGCATTACATTTTGAAGTTTCACTTTAAACTCTTTTGCCTGCGTGTCTGATTTTCAAGATGAACGTAATCGAAAGATATTTTACCAAAACTAGTGACATACTGTGGGTTCATTATTCTAATCTCCTTGATGTCACGAGCTGTCTGTGTTAGATTTGTTCCATAGCGGAGTTCATATTCGAAATTTACATATGAAGTTTTGTCTTATTCATGATTTTACAACACAGGGCGTCAATAGGCTATTTCAAAGGATATTCACATACATACAGAAAATAAATAGCTAAATAAAAATATCCACCAAGACTGATTTCGACTGCCAAAGGTTATACTCCCGAAGATCGGACATTTCATATTTAATGATCTCATAAGGATTTATAGGAAAAAAAAAAAAACTTACTAGGACCCATTAATGAGTCGTGATACATGTGTTAATAATCGCTGGTCTTGTGGGGTAACTTTAGATAGATAGAAATGTAAATGAGATTGAATATCTTTCACTGGGTTCATTTAGTTCTTATATATAATGTAGTGGTAAATTCTCAAAGAGTGTGATCATTTCATTCTCAGCAGTTTCTCCAGTATGATATACGAGCTTGTAGTAGATATAGTATATAAGTTGTAGAACAATGAAAATGTTTCTATAAAGGTATTTATCTGTCAATTTTGTTATGACTTTCAGCATGTTCTGCATCATTTAGAAGGTTGTTTGGACCGTCGAATGAGAGTGGATCTATTTTTAAGGTAGGATAATTATTAAATTCTTCTACTTTCGAAAATTTTACTTTATAGGTTTATATAATTGAAAGTACAATATGACTAATAAAATACAGGATATTTGGAAGAAATATTTAACCCGTAGTAAAAATGAATTTTCATCTTAATTAGATAGTTATATTAAATCTACTGTTGGTCATTGGAATGTTTTTATCGTCTTAAGTTAGCGGTGGACATCTTGTCTCGAGCTTCCAACTTCTTCGATCTTTGCTTTCATTTATCACTCATTTTCCTTAGTCTAAAATTGTTATCGGGAGAATTAAATGAAAGATCACAAATCATATTTTGAACTGATAGATTAGAACAAGATGGAAATCATTAGATTCCCATTTTAACCTGATTGTACCTTCCCATAAGTAGATTCAAGTTTATCTCTTAAGTTATACAAGATGGAATACAATTAAAGAAAGATAAAGAACTTCACAGCTGTAGAATTATATAGTTTGAATGAATATACATAAAATTTCAAGTATAATGTGTAATTTACAAAATAACACACAATACTACAATACACATAATACTACGTAATAGTATAATGTATAATGTGAAATACTACATTATTACTTTCCATTTAGGTAAACCAATCTGAGTAAATATACCGTACATAGAAGCATTCAACAATTAAAAAATGTCAGCGAAGATAATTAGAACATTAAAAGTTACACTATGGGCTTTTATTCTAAAACTCTTCATCATATAGAGAGGGAAGAAGTATGGTAAAGGAAACGAAAAAGTCTTTTTTTTTTCTATCTGTACCTTTTACTATCTGATGTAGTTCAAAGTGTTGTCTATTATGATAATGTTGTCACTTCTTACTGCTATTTTGTTTTTATTTTTGGGATTATTTTGCTCAACTTCGTTCAACCTGTATAGAATATTATATATATATAATACCAACATTAGGCAAAATTCGAAACTTTCTGAAAAGGTCATGAAGAAGGTGGATATATGCTTTGCTTATTTATAGTCGCCAGGAAATTACCATGTATGTTGGAAAATATATGTATAAGAGAAGAATATTGAATTTTTCCAAAACTGTTTTCTGCAGTTTTGAGAGTCCTGAGGAATTTGAACTGGAAGGGATCTGGAAGGAAGAACGTTTTTTGCCGGTATCTTGTAATCTATAAGTTATATAAAATTGGGTTTCAGCCATGGGTGGATCCAGAACTTCCTTCAGCGGAGGGGCACAAATCTGGTAATAGACGTCTTTTTCTATATACGTATATGAGGAATTGAGTGTGTATATAAGAGTTCCGATATCCCCTTTTCGTACACTTATGATTTCTACATAATAATAATTCTTTTTCTTAATTTCTTGTTTATTAATAGATATGCTTAGTTTCGTTATACTCTGAAAGAAAATATTTTGAATACACTACGGAATAAATGGATTATAGTTTTTTAACTTCTCGAAATTGAAGGGAAAAATAGACTGAAAGAACGTATGTAATGGGGAATATATAAATTCCGTCCGACCCCGCTGGAGCTAAGGACAATTGAACTTCTGTGACATGTTACTCTAGTGCATGGTGCCTTGTTTAGCATCTTTGTGTAATTCAGTTTGAAATCGCTGGCTTTGATATTTTAAAATATGTATATCTGGCCAGTTTTGGAAGGTTTATGCTCATTTTGGTGTCTGGGATAATGGGGTGCATCATCACAGAAACAGTTTTGAAAACTTCTTATATATATATACTTGTATTTTCAATAAGTTAAATCTTCAGTTTGGAATGTTTATATTTCATGATTGTTACATTAAAGAATGATAGGTTCGGAGAGGGTGTGCAAAATATTACCCGCTGAACTTTGGGGATATTAGCTAGTTTGTAGTAATAATAGACTAAGAGCAGATTATTGGTATTTATTTATTTACTCACTAAGTCTCATACAGCACAAGGCCATTTGACTGAAACTGAACAACGTAAGAAAAAAAATTAACAAATACAAAAATACAGTGAAGAATTTTCAATTTTCAATTCATAATATTCTCTTCAACTGAGTTCTGAAGTTTCGCTCAGAACAGGGCCGTGCCGTGGAAAATCAGCGCCCGGGGCGAGAGTATACAACGGCGCCGCCATACGTATATTCCAAGCAATTTTTCCTATCTTTTTTCTTTTTTTTCTCTCGAATTTTTCGCGCCCCGTACTTCGGCGCCCGGGGCCAACGCCCCGCTCGCCCCCCGACGGCACGGCCCTGGTTCAGAAGTAAAAATGTTGACATCTATTGAAACTGTATTGTAATCATTCGCTAGTCTGTAAAACAATGATCGCTGAACAATTGATAATTTAGGGAGTCTCTAAGTAAATTTAGAGAACGCGTTCGCCTCGGAGGAACATAAATGTTGATCTGTGATAATAAGAATTTAGAATCAATTTTACCATTGATAACCTTATATAGATAAAGTAAGTCAGCAGTGCGACGTCGTTTGACAGGGGTACTCAAGTTCATTAAAGACATTAGTTCCTGTCTCGAGTGATCACGTAACTCAGAAATTCTAAATTTAACTATGGCAAAGGAGAAGTTTAAAACCGAGTCAATGCGAGATAAATTAGTAGGTACTGCCATATTCCACACAGGTGAACAATATTCAGTGAGTCTTGTTGGAAAAAACAAGAAGTTATACTTTTCCTTCTGGAGAGGATGCGCGCCTCCCTTCTAGATCCGCCACTGAACTTGCTCCTTCCCGCCCCTTGCAGTCAAATATATGGAAACTCCTATGGTATAACTGAGGGATGGGATCATGTTCCACTATAGGGCAGTGCCTGACGTTTCGTAGTGTTCGGTCCTTAATGTTTTTTTTTTTTTCGTATCCTATCTGATAAAGCATCAATAGGTTTTTTTAAAAAAAAAATTAAACTAATTTCTGGTGTTTTAACTAATTTCTGCGAATTTGTGCTTCTATGTGTAAATACTAGCTGGACACCCGTTCTTCGCATAGGTTAAATAGGATTATGGGAAACATTTCAAACGTGTATATGATCTTTACAGTGTGAATTTCAGTCGAAGTGGAGTGATGAGAACCCAGCTTGACCCAAGTGCTAAATATGTTTCCTAATTGTCTAACCGCTTCCATGTGGTTACCTCTTCCTGTGATGTTCTAAGTTTGTTGTTGGCCATAGCATGTCTGGATGTCCTTTTCCTCGCTGCCGTTGTGTGTTTGAGTTGAAAGTTTACGTTAGAAATAATGGAAAATATTTTGTCGTAAGTAACAGTGAAAAACGGATAATATTTAAATACAGTGGACTCTTTTTAATTCGAAGTCCAAGGGGACACGAAAGAACTTCGAATTATCCCACATTTATTTTCACATATATAACAACAAAAAAACCAAAGTACTGTGCATCAAAAACATATTATATGGTGTAGACTTTACCTTTAAAGCAGCAGATTATTTTTTCGTGATCGAATACCGCAAACTAACAAATGACATTGACTCCACATAATTCAAACTACGTGTTCAATGGAAAATATATTTACGTACAACACCACAACATACATTGAATAGCCCAAACAATTAAACACCAGTAACAATTTTAATATTCTGTTCTCACTTTTAAGAAGTGGTAAACTTCATTTGGTTAAATTTGATTGTCTTTGTACGGTCAACAAATCTTGAATTTCATGTATTGCGTGGAATACGATATTAATAACATTTGGTTGACTTTATCAATAAATCACCTTAAATTTTGAACCAATTCTGAAACAAGATGAGATTGACACACCTTCTCTATCTTCACTCCTTCCCCAACTCACCTTTATCTTTATCATTACATAGATTTTCTATTTATCTTTTGTATTACTCTTCCCTATGGCTGCATCTGGATAACTGAAAACACGTTAAAACTGTATTTCTCTGTTTACATCTGTCCAACTGTATTTACTTCGAATTATCCAAAACATAGGTTCAAAAGTTCGATTTATCCACGATTTTTTACTATTGTTTTCAACACAGTTTTCAAGGGGAATGGACTTCTGTTCGAATTATCCAAGTTCGAATTAACGAGACTCCACTGTATAATAATTAATGAATTCATTATTGTAGCGCGAAATATTCTGGCTTTGACATAAACTTCGAACTCTTGCTACATTCTTACTATAAGTATCTTAATGAAAGTGGAATGATTAAAGCACAATTGAAGGTAAGTACTAACAATGTTTAAAGATTCATGTTAATCCGTTCAATTGATTGGCCGTGATGCGATCATAAACAAGATAAATTCATTTTTATTAATGTAAATGAATATAAAATGGGGTATATCATGGGATATACTTTGGTATAGCATGTTTATGCCAGTTAAATAATTATAGTAAAAAGTTTAGTTTAAAAATCAATATAATAGATTAGCAATTAAAAGTTTTCTTCAAAAATTCTTTTATTTCAGTTATGTTTGACACATAACATATACTTACAAGCAGTAGGAGCAATTATTATTATATTGCAAAGATGGTTACAGGCCAAGGAAATCCCAAAAACTGCTTTCAAGTGGGAACCACCAACTACTTGGACAAACAAGACAGAAGCGGAATGTACAGCTTTTGAGGATTTTTTGAGAAACAAATGGGGTGACCGGCTTTTCTCCATTCTCCATCTTAAAAGAAGTAACGTAAATTGGTGGAGAATGAAAGTGGTAAGTTCAGCAGAGTAACTTTTTTTTAGAGGGGAAGGGAGGAGGAGGCGAAAGATGTTGGTAATAAATTTATGGGCTAATGCAGTCCTAATGTAGCTTGTAGAGCTATTGAGGATGAGTATTTCCTACGTTCGTACGCTACGCAATAAGTATAGCATAAGTGTCTTCATTTCCTGTACTCTGTTAAATGAAAGACCGTGGAATTTCTTACATATTTGTACAATATCCTTAATTTCTTCGGATGAATGATTTCATTTATCAAGTTTTATGGTTTGGAATAAAGCTTTTCTTTTCTTCTTTAATATTGTATCTGTCTTTTCGCTAAACAACAATCTTTTGTTCCAAAAATGTTTCTTAGTTATTTGCTTCATTCCAGTTTATTTGCATATTTGCAGATAATCAAGATTATGTCTTTTAAAATGTTAAAATTATCATAAATTTTATAAAAAGAGGAAACGCCATTTTTAATCATTGTCATTACCGGAAATATTTTTTCTTTAATCATTCTTTGAACCAAACGTTTGTATATTTTTTCAATGTCAATACGAAATGTTCAAAGTTTTTAAAACAAGATTCTTCAGAGAAGCTGTATAAAAATAAATAAATAAATAAAAATAAAAAAAATAAAATTTTAAAAAATATTGTAACTGGATTCAGCTTTTTTTGAGAGAGGCACAAAAATGTTCTGGAGATTGGAGGGTGTGCTCCCATGGGGACACCCCTGCTTGCTCTCTTCTTCAAGAATACTATCAAAGATTGGATTTCCTTATTTAGAAATTCGCAGTGAAATGAAAAAGAAAAAATGAGGTCAGAATTTGCGATTCAAATTACAAAATAACGTTAATAATTTGTTTCTAGTATACTGTGGAAATAACGAAATTTTATGATGCGCAAATGTTGTTTTAATGGTGTTGACTGTAGAAAAAAAATCGTAAACGGGATATCCTTCCTGTTCCTGTTTTGCTGTTCTGTGCTTTCTTTTTCGCCAAAATTCTTGAGTTTTGGAAATAGGGAAACATACAGGCTTTTCCTTGATGATATATATATATATTTTATATGTTACATTGAATGAAGGAAACTGATCCAAGGGATCGATCATGTTATGTGGGTTATGTACGTTTGAGGTATTTTCCGTTCGTTTGAGCATCGCCGGCTACGACCTCTTAGCGCCTTCCCAAATAGCACAGACGAGCGAACAGGGCCTAGTTCCTTTAGGAGCCGCTGTGGCGCTAGTTACGTGCACGTATATTATTTCTGTGTAGCAGGCAAATGAAATAGCTACTATAACAGGAAAAGAATTCTTAAGTCCTCCTCCTCCCTAGTATCACAAAAACTAAACTGTTTTTAAAATTGAATACAATTAGTATCGATTAATTAAGAATAAAATATAATACAAACACAACGGCAAGAAATCTTTTACAAATTACAAACGAGGCACTTTCCCAGATAATGGCTTGGCATTTAGAAATTTTGCATGTTCAAAACATCCTTTTCCAACATCTGCTATGTTCTTCAGCAACACTGAAACTATTACATTGTAAATTTTTACATTTAATTTGAATGAATGATTGTCCGAAAAGAGGCACTGCAAATATTAAACGTGTTGCAGAAAGGAAACAATAGGCTATAGGTGGAAAGAGTTTCCGAAATTCGGGTGTTCACAAACCGATGGGCCTTTTCAACAACGTGAATCACCCATACTAGTTTTTTTTTTTTTTTTTTTTTTTTTTTTTAAGGATAGCACATTACGTTTCTACTGTCTTGTTTACATATCAAGTTCATAAGCGTGGAATTGCATTTGTCCTGACTGATAAGTTTGTGACATGAGGCACAGTCTATACTTTGAATAATTTTCCGATCTACAAAACTTCCTAAGAAAGCAATAGAAGCTAATTTCACTATTCCTGATAAAATGTCTGAAAAGAAAACTATAAATGGGAACATTAAAGTATTATACAAATTGTGACAATGGTAGTGAACAATAGGCTAAAATGTTATGAATTGACTAATTTCTTAAAAATCTTATGTATGAGTTGACTAATTTCTTATTGTGCATAGTGTGTACAGTCTGAATCGTTAATGATTGGATTTCATTTGCGTTATGATTTAACTGAATTTCACTTTTAGTTTACACTTTAGTGAATGTATCTATTTTTCTCCTAGTGCAAAATGGTTATAGACTATTTTTTTTTCCCTGGCACTATCGTATTAGTAGGTTTCATATGGTAGATTGTCAGAAATTCATAAATATCTTTCTAAAACATGGGATCTTTGTATATTATTATTATCTGCTTTAGTAAGATGTAAATAGGAGTCTACTAATATTATTATGATATTTCACAAAAGTATATAAAATCATTTTATCTAGATAAATATTAGGGAAATTTGGAGTTACCACTGGCACACCAAATACTGAGATAGTATCTGAAATAAAGGTTTTGGGTTCTTCTTCAATCCCATTAGCAAGGGCATCAATCTTGGGAAGCTTTGGAGGCCGGCCCCCCCGAAGTTGAAATTGGGTCCCCTAATGGGAGGTGGGGCGGGCAAAATGCTAAGTTGAAGTAGGTTCTCCAATTTCTACAGTACATGGTAATTCGTTTTCCTGTTCTACTAAAGCGTATCTGCCATAGGGCTCCCCCAAAGTTACACAGAAATCGGCACTCTTGTCCATAAACTAAAGATTTAGGTCTATTTTTTCTTTAGAAAAGAACCAACCTACGCATAGATCCCATTACTACTCAGGAACATAAATAAATAAAATTAATTACACAAGCAAAAAACAACACTTACTAGGATCAGTATGAAGACCAGTCAACAATTCTGTAACTGTATATGGTATGGGGATATACAGGGTGTCCGAGAAGTCCTTCCCTGAATACAGAAATTGATAACTCAGGCTAGAAATAAGATAGAAATATGAAACTGGTGTTGAATTGTTTACAAACTATAAAAGTTTTTGTCTGTGTTAGGTTTGTTCTGTTATACCAAGTCTGAATTTTGTTTGTTTTAGGTTTGTAGTACGTAAGTAAGAAGCCCAAGAAGCCATGCCAACCAACCAGGAGAAGGCACAGTGTGTCCTGTGGTACCATGAGACACGATCACCAACCACGGTGCAGAGACAGTTCCAGACAACATTTAGGACTCCACCTGATGTCAAGAGCATTAAAGCCTGGTATTGTATGAAACCCTGCAGCAATGAATAACCACAGTCGTTGCATCGATCCCTCCAGTGATGTTGGCTAATGTGTGGATGGAAATTGAATATCGCCTAGATGTGCTATGTGCTACCAAGGGTGCTCATGTGGAAGTGTACTGATGTGACCAAAACTTTTATAGTTTGTAAAAATTCAACACCAGTTTCATATTTCTATCTTATTTCTAGCCTGAGTTATCCATTTCTGTAATTAGGGAAGGACTTCTCGGACACCCTGTATGCTTCAGAATTAGGAAAGTGATAGGGAATATTTTCCTTTAAAATAGTAGTAGAATTTGGAGTGAAATGCAGCGACAGTAATCTAGTTTTCAAAATTCGATTCATTGTATATACAATGGCTCTGCTAACCAACACATCATTGCACTCAGACAAAATGATACACAACAGTATACCATAGTTAAAACAAAAGAACAATTTTTGTGCTGTTAATTTTACCAGATAAAGATACTGCAAGTATTATGCAACTATAGTGCCTACACACGCCACGTGACTTCTTTTTTTTTAGCAAGGAGAAAAATCATGTAAACACCACACTCAGGGTTCCCAAATGTTCCAGATTTTAAGGGACAGTCCCTTATTTTATGATTTTGTCCCGCGTCCCGGAGAGCTTTGATACGGGACAGCAAAAGTCCCGTATTTTGCCCAAATGACAAATTTACCTCAAACAACGACTTTAAAGCCCGCAATTTTTAATGAGTCGTCATGACTGTGGCCAGTAAATGGCAAATGCTATTTCAGAAAAGCTCCGAGTTGCCAGATTTATTTAAAGTTGTCTCCTTTTGCCTAAGGATCCCACCGTTAAATTCATTTGTGGAAGGAGTTTTCACACATATGAATTTGGAATGGACTGACACAGAAATATGTGTTTCTGCCCAGTTGATGACAGGTGAGTTTTTCGACAGCTTAAAGAAAAATCCAAACTTGAAAAAGATAATAAGTACAGTTAAGTCAAGCGTGAAGTAGGATTTTTGAATTAGTTTAGATTACGTAAATCCAATGTTTTAAAAGTAAGATTTACCTATTTTTTCTTAGATCTATATTAACTCTTCGTATTAATTCATACTTTTCTATTTATTTCAGTCTAAAATGATTACTTTTTATGTGATGTCTGGCTTATTTTCTACCACTAGGTCATGTTTATTAAAACCCTTCCCGTTAATACTCATTGAAACTCGTCAACCCATCCCTTATTTAGACTATTTTTATTTGGCAATCCTGAGCACACTACACGTGTCTAAATCCACAGACTTACGTGACAGACAACCTGTCCTTCTGTTTAGTCCACGTTAGTGGCGCCACAACGGCCGAAAGGTCAACTATCCCCTGTACGCTAAATCTCATGTTACGAGAGGAATATGGTAAGGCGCTAAGGGATCGTAGCCGGCGATGGTTTGAGAGAACCATTTTCATTGTAATTATAATGAAAAAAGGTTTCTGAATATATGGACACTGGATTGTCCAATCACAACAGTTAGGTTGTGGTACAAGCCATGTGGTCTGATTGGAGAGCACCAACTTAAGGAGTGAGAGTGTGTGTGGCCGTTCTGGGAAACGGACTGCGTAGCGTAATGGGTAACGCATCAACATGGTATGCCGTAGATCACGGGTTCGAGTTCCGGTCCAGTCTCTCTTTGTATATTTACTTTTTCTCTCTTTGTATATTTCAAAGAAGGTATTTAATTTCTTGCTTTGTGTAGAAATGTTTCTTAGGAGATTAGGAGAGTGTTTTGTAATTCATGTCTGTATGACTAATTATATATCAGAAAAATTAAAAAAAAAAAAGTTCTGAAAAAGCAGTAAAAATCAGGGAATTCTTTCCCGTAATTTTTGTTGCCATCCTGACTCAGTACAATAGGATTATTATTATTATTATTATTATTATTATTATTATTATTATTATTATTATTATTATTATTATTATTATTATTATTATTATTATTCAAGAGCCTTTAAGGCTAAATTAAATGAAGACAAGCGAATTTACTATTAGAAAATTGAAAATTATTTAAGAAACACTCCTGACAAATTCTGGAAATAAATAAATGGAGTTAATAGCAATGTAACATCTGGTGTTATTAAAGATAATGTTTTAATAACGGCTTGTAAATTGTTGACTGATCCTTTTACTGAATATTTTGCTTCAGTTTTACAAAAATTTCCTAATAAAGATGTAGAAGTACTAAGGTCATCTAATTATTTTTCATCAAGGAAACCATCTGTAATTACTATTGAACATGTGTTAGACGCTATTAAATCTTTAAAGGTTAAATCTGCCTGTGGCATTGGTGGTATTTTTGCTTTTATAATCAAAGGAATAGCTGAGGTCATTGCTCCTGTCTTAGCTTCTTTATTTAATTGGAGCCTTAATGTTAATATATATATATATATATATATATATATATATATATATATATATATATATATATATATATATATATATATATATTAGTGTGTGTGTGTGTGTGTGTGTATGTGTGTATATATATATACTGATATTCGGAAGATTGTTGCTGTAATACCAATTCCAAGAACAAGTGAAGATTGGATTAGTAATTTGAGACCTATTTCCGTAATTGATGTTATACCTAAATTTTTTGTAAAATAATATATATATATATAAAATTTAGTACATTCCAAGGTTTGATATTAACCAACACGGTTTTCTGAATGGTAGATCTGTAGTTACTAATTTATCAAGTCTTATGCATAATGTGCTTCCTGTGGTTCATAATGGTGATTAACTCGTAAATACTCGCGCCCTTTTTGTGACACTAGTACACGCGCGGGGGTCCAGTAGACCCCCAAATTGATATTTGTTTTATTACAATAAAAATATATTTTTTAAATAATTAAGACAATGTAGCGTAACTCAAGACATGTTTTTAAAAGTATTTGCTGCAATCAGATTTTTTGAACTCGTTTTGAGACATTTTTTAATATTTTTTCATCAGGACTTCTGGCTAGCAACACAAAAGTTACCTGGTTGGGGGTCTGTGAACACTCCGCGCGAGTACTTAAGGGTTAAGTGGATGTGATTTATCTGGATTTTGCAAAGGCATTTGACAACCTGCTTCATCATATATTATTAAGTAAATTAATGGAATTTGATCTACCATGTTGTGTAATTAACTGGCTTGTTTCATACTTACCTAACAGAATTTTTTTTTGGTAAGATATAAAGAAAATACTTCTTCGATTTGTAATATTACTTCTGGAGTTCCTCAGGGATCAAATTTGGCGCCCTTACTTTTTTGTTGATTATTAATGATATATTTGAGAATATTACTTGCAAATGCAAACGATATCAAAATTTTTCATCTTATCTTAACAATTAAAGATCATGTAATTTTACAAAACAATATTAATACTATTCTACATTGGTCAGAAATAAATTCTCTACCTTTAAACTTCTCTTAAACTCAAGGGATATTTTACTCCAGAAAAACAAATCCTTCTATATAGAGATATAATATTAGTAATCATTATACTCAATTTGTAAATTGTGTTAATGATTTAGGAATTACTTTGGACACCAAACTATTGTTTCATAAACATCTTTAGGTTAACATCCAAAGCGAAGAGAAATCTAGCACTCATTAAATGGTTGTGTAGAAATTTTGACTCAATTTATACATGCAAGGTTCTTTAAATATGCCACTGTTATTTCGAATTGTGAGCCTAAATATATTGCCAGCTCTATTGAATCTGTTCAGAATAATTTTCTTGCTTGGTTAAAATGGAAATTTAAGCAATATAATACTATGAGCTTAAGTTCTATATTTGAGGATTTGGGCTTATTAACCCTTAGTGATAGACGTAGTCTTTTTGACTTAAAATTCCTAGATAATTTATTACATGGAGGTTTTTTTAAAGACGTTTTCATTTCTTTAAGAGTTTCTTATGGTAGAATCAGGAAATTTACTCCTTTCATTTGCACTAGGCTATTTTCCAAATCTTCTATTTATAGCTGTATTGAGACGGCCAATAAATTTCATACTAATTTAGATCTATTCCAGTCTAAATTTCTAACTGTTCGTCATGAAATCTTTAAGCTTTTTTAAAAGTCGCTAGTTTTGTTCGGATGCGTGCCTCTGATATGCGTATATATTTCTTTTATTTTTATTAGTGCTTGTTATATATATATATAGTGGCGGATCCGGATATGATCAAGTGAGGGCCTAACCATAGTTTGCAGCTTTATTCAGTGTAAAGCAGGATTGAAGCTCATTTTATTCCGTGTATACCTGAGCGTAAAAGGGAGGCTATAGCCCCCCTTGGATCCGCGCCTGTATATATATATATATATATATATATATATATATATATATAGTGCCGGATTTAGGGGGAGTGCAAAGGTGCACGTGCACCACCACCTCTTCGTTGTAAAAATACACTATCTAAAATGAGAAACTAACAGTGAAAATAGCAACACTTTCCGAAAGTTTCTGCCATCATGTTTCAGTTTGCGACTTAAAAGAAATCAGAGCTTTGCAAAAGCAATAGTTTAAGTATATTTTCGAAAGGTTGAAGGAAAAGGATTCATCAAGCAAAACAATATAGCATTTGTCAGGTAGGGAAGAAAACAAGCCAGGAGGAGAGAAGAACATTTTTTCCTGCGTAACACTTGCGACCCTCTGTAAAATACTTTCCTCAATTCTATGCATCAGTGTGTCAGGGGTAAAGAACATTATCACATGTCACTTTGAAGTGTTTCAGTGTGATTGGTTATTGGTGCACCCTCTCCTCAGTCAATCCTGGATCCGGCCCTATATATTTAATATATGTGTGTGGGTGAGTTGGGTCTAAAAGGGTCAATGTCACTTTTGGGCAAAAATGAGACACTCTTCAATTTTAACATCTATAAATGGATGTTTTCTTGTACAAGAAGAGCAAATGTCAACATGAAATAGTTTGGAATATATACCATTCATATTACCATTTGCTTCACTTGCGCAAGAAGATATCCATTAATAAGCGTTAAAATTTGACGAACATCTCATTTTTGCCAAAAAGTGACACTGGTTCTTTTAGACCCAAGTCACAGAGCATAAACATATATATATATAAGTCAAGGATATACTTATATTTTTATGACTTATATGTTTATGCATGTAATTTTACTATGTATGCATGTATTCTTTTTTGTTGTTTACAGATACTACATTTTGGTTTTTATTGTTATATTGATTTATCATGATGTATTTAATATGTTTCTTTTATTACTATGATTTTATGTTATAAACTTTTTATTTTGTAATTATGATGTATGATATTCTCTCGTTTTGTATTATTATTGGCGCATTTATGGCTGTGAAGCTGTTGTTGTTACCAATAACTTATTATTACTATTATTATTATTATTATTATTATTATTATTATTATTATTATTATTATTATTATTATTATTATTATTATTATTATTATTATTAAAGTAACGCTACTCTTAGTATTAAAGAAGAGTATAGTAATCAGCAAATTGTCTTAATTTCCTTTTATTATCAAGATAAGTATTTACGCTACAATGTAAATGTAAAAACTGGTAGTTGCTTAACTCAATACCATATAACAAATTCACAGACAAATCTCCTAGATTCATCGTAACATCTTTAGTACCTGCCTCCTAACTTTTATGATACTAACCTAAGTCTGAACTCTCAGTTCTTACAATTATCTATTAATTTATGAAGTAAAGAATAAAGTGTTAATATTATGATTTTGTCTTCATAATGTTTTGAAAAATGTGAAAATATAATATTTTAGTTTGTGGAATTTTTTAAATGTTAAGAGTGAAAATCAAATTAAAAATCTTTGAAAGAATGCAGTAGTGAAAATACTAAACACTATTCAGTTGTCCTATAAGTTGGCAACAGTAACATACTCATTATTTGGAGAATAGTTGGCAAATAGCAGTACATTAAAGGAATGGAACGCGACAACACCACTGCAACGTGAAAATGGGGCACATTTGGAAACCACCAATGAGAAGCAGCATTTGCTACTTCGTTATTTGTGTATAAAAAGGAATGAAATTCATCCAAAATTCGTCGAAGATATATCACTATGGTAATACATGTGCCAATTACTGCGGTAACTTCTACAGTAACCCACGGTCGCCATTCCGTGTTTAACCTGAATGGGAAGTCACTTTGTAGAACTATTTAATCAATTCGTGCACTTGTTGAGGGGGGGGGGGGGGCGTGCAGCACGGTACTGAACTTCTTGCCAATGAATTTTGATGGTTTCCTCTTCTACTTCTAAAAAAATAAAAAAGTAGCTTCACATTCAACAGATCGCCTTCGGTGCGAGCGTTCCCGGCAGGGACACTCAGTAAAAAAGTGTTAAAAGGTTTTTCAGGCTACCCATCGTGAATGAGGTTTTCCTCATTCATACCAGGTAAATGCCGGGGTGGTACCGAACAAATAGGTCCCAGGTCACTTCCTTCCTTCCCCAATCCTTTCTTCCTTTCTTTTCCCGGGATAGTAGGCTCGCTGAGGGACGTCATCTCTCAAAACGTGACGGGTTAACATGGCCAGAGATGCCGAAAGCCCAGAAATCTAAATCCTAAATCCTAATCCTAATATTCAACAGATATGCACTTGATACTAAAGATGACGGATGATTAATGAAAGTGAATGAGTGTGAAATAAATGGTAAAATGAGAATATGGAATGAAACGGAAGAACTCCGAGAAAATTCACGGACACATATTATCCATCACAAACTCATGGCTTGGAATTGAACCTGGAACCCCTCCTATCAGATACGAGCCTCTGTTACTGAGCCATCGTGTCCTCTTCTATTTCTAAAGAGGATGAATAATAAAATATTATTTCTCTTTACTTTATGTTGCATGTACACTCATATCCAAAATGATTGTCGCATATCTATTACTGTCTTCTTGTAAGAATATAATTTGATAATGATTTTGCAGGATACTTTTAATACTGATACTATGTGTATAATCGGGAAATGTATATTTGTGGTAAATTTCATAGGAAAAGAATTATAAATACCAACATTAGAATGAGTAAAACAAAATGTTGCCAAATGAACAAGAAAGTTTTGAGAATTCGTTATCAAATTATATTCCTACAGCAACATAATTATAGACATGCGACAATAATTTTGGACATGAGTGTACATACTCCGCCGTATGGTATGAAACATACTTCTCGGCTACTCTCAAGATTTCAAGTATTACTGATGCCAACCTAAAGGAGATTAAAGTATGATTTCGTATATTCATTGCACTCTTCAAGCTTTTGATTTAACTTGCACTTACATTAAAGTAATTCGGTAGGTTTGTTATTCTGTTTGTGTTTTGATTTTTATTCAGCTTAGATTTAATCGAATGTCTTCTTTTAATAATAATAATAATAATAATAAATATACACGAATAATTAGTCATTTATCTTTTGTTATTATTATTTACAGGCTGAAAGAGCACAAACTTTCCGTATGGAGTTTGAAAATCGTGTGTTTCCGCCATATTCTTTAGTTTTGCCAAGCTTGTTCCATATCTCGAAAGATGAAAATATTGTACGTAATAAATTCTTCATGCATAGTGAAGCCTGGCTTAGTGGATATATGGGTTGGAATTTATCTTCTTCTTTCCCGGATGTGCTTGTTGAAGAGTTTACCCAAGTACAAGTACGTAAAGCTCTTCTTGTACATATGTTGGATTTCATAAGCATTGATGTGAGTACTTTGTTCCATCCATTGGCACAACTACCAATGTTTTTTTGCGAAAAAGCACATGGAGGATCTTTCTTGTCACTGGTGGAAAATCTTCTTGAAGAGCACTTAACTATAAAGGGTAAGAGTCTTGTTACTCAGCAAATTATTGTTATTGTTGTAATATTGCTTTTGTTCTTATGTATAATGGAAAAACATATAAGCAGGAGAGACAAATCATGGTTCCTAGCAGTTGTTGCAGGTTCTTTTGTGGGTTAATACAGAACCGCTCGGATAGTACGTTTGTGGTGTATTCTCAGGTTTAATAGTAAAAGCAAAGATGAAATTTTCAGCTAAACGAATATAACAAATTTTATTATAATAATTCAAAAATAGAAAACAACTTTTGAATAAATAATTTCTCTTGGAAGTAATTAGGGGAACATAATATCGTTTCAAATTTAACGTCAAACAATATAGACTATCCGCGATAGAAAAATAATAATGGGTATTTTGAATGTCTATGTAGCATGTTATCATTTTGAAGTACTTTATACCCAACATAAATTGTCCATATTCTTCTGCATGTCAATAATAAAGAAAAGAATACATAACAAAAATCCAGGTAACTTAGCATCTACTCTGTCCAACTCTAACGTGCATCTAGTAGGTCAAACTGGTATATCCAAATTATTTCCATTCAAAATTTTGCCTTTTGACACAATGCTAGACGTAGAGAGGCAGAAAAGGAAAGGAAATACAATAATCTCCTGATAAATTTATATTTTCTCCAATAGCCATCGAGACCAGTGGAGCATGGGATTCTAGAAGCCTTGATTTTATCAGAGAGGTAGGCAGACGCATATCTATCGTTTCGTTCAGCATCCTTCTTATTCCAACGTATATCCATTGCGGTCCAACGTGGCAACGTTTCGTCAGTTCTTGGTACGTTGCCGCCTGAAAGGGAACTCGAGGAGGTGTTTCTTCTCTAGTACAACAGAAACAAGCGAACAATAGAATAATAGAAAATCTATTTGTAATTATTATTATTATATCAAACAAATATTGCTAGCCTAAAATGCTTTCTTACATTCTCACATTCTGTACTAGAACCTATTATTATGGGTAATTCCACTGATGCGAAAGATATCTTCAATATACTGGTAAAAGTTGGCAAAAGAAAAGTATACGATGTATTAAAGGAATACTACGTCATGTTGTATCAAGGAACGCTTGTACAAGATTTCCTGTTATTTTTATTTTTCACAATCATGCATGTGATCTTAATGTCAGAACTAATGTACATAATTACAATACAAGAGCAAAGAAAAGAAAAAAAAGCTTATTCCTCATTTTTCATTTCTTGGTTTCAACACACTATACACACTAGATTTGTTTTGAAGCACAAAACTATAATAATAATTTAAAGATAACATGCTTTCCAATTTAGACTACGAGAATAATAAAGGTAGTCCTTTTCATACATACCTTGACTTGATAACTGAAGAGGGAAGGTTTGCTGCACAACCACGAAAGCTCATAAATGGAAGCACCACCCACTGATCAGTCAGTAAGCAAGGTACCCAGCTCGTAAACACCAAGGACAGAGACCTGTCCAAGAGGCATACGTCATCTGAAAATTATACTTTTTTTTTTTTCCTGAACAAATAAATTTTGTCTCGCAACACAATATTACCACTAACTGTCGTTTGCCCATTAATCTTCAAATTTTTTTTCGCTCTTTCTGTTGCTAGATTTCCATGTGTGAAAAAAGCTGGAAGTCATTGTGTAAGGAAGCGGTATATCACCATGGCATGTATGGCGTGCTTTTTAGTCGACAAAAATCGTTGTATCACTCTGAGATAGTGGTTTATATCTGTTACAGGAACTTAAAAAGTTCTTCTAACAAGGCAATAGTACTAAAATAATACATGGGTTGGAAATTTAATATTGGCAGCAAAGTAAAACGGAACTAGTTGTTTTCATATCTAGCAGGCATTAATCCATTTACCTACCTCATAGCAAATTTTACTCCCCTTTTGACGTAATTCAAAGGTGCTGTAACGATAAGATAGTATTGTGTGAGATGGCGACATAACTGTTGTGTATTGTGTATTGTGTGTTCTTTAGAGGTATCCCGCGAAACAGGATTATCGTATACGACTGTATCTGACACATCGATGTGTCTTTTAATAGCACGTTAACAGTCTGCACTTGCTCTTCACTGACAGTAGAACGACCTGACCGAGCCGTGTATGCTGGGCTTTCAAAACTCTCGTTAAAATACTTGACCTACCTCGTTACTGTTCGTATGATGATGCCTTTACCAGGGCTCATAGCGAGTCACTTTTTTAACTAAAAGTTACTTTTTTCTAAGTTGGTCACTAAAAGTTACTTTTTTTCAAATTTGTCACTAAAAGTTACTTTCTTGGGAGGTAAAGTGACTTTTTCGTGTGATTTATGTTTTGCATTGGCAGTTTTGTAAGAAAAATATAAAAATAAATGGAAAAAGGCAGAAACTTGTTACTCATTACTTTTCTGAAAGCTTCAGTACTTGCTGCCACGTGTGAAACAGTCAGCTTTATTCTCACTTCAGCTTACATGTATATTCTTTCTAAAGCACAGTGGATGGTTGGTGGATGCTTAAGCTCTCAAGGTGGAGTTGAGAACCCTTCTGGGTCTATTCTTTCTTCTATCATAATAGTCTTTTAGTTTTCTCTCATAATAGTTAACGCTCCGCTCAACGTTGTGTGCGTGTGTTTGTGTGGTTCGTCATATTCGTCTTGTGTTATGCATCTTGTATGTTCTTCTCAAGAGTAGGTGATGAATTTGAATATTTCATGGCTCTTTGAGAACTCTCAATACTAAGTTAAATATAATGTCTGGGATGAAGAAATTCGGAAATAGGCCAGAACTGGTTCCACTTACTGAGAAGCTTTTTACATCTGCTAAGTCTGCCTTCCGTAATTACAAAGCATACTTAGAAAACCTATGAAAGGAGGACACACAAAAAGAAGAAGTAAAGAAGAAAAGATGAAAGGAGAAATTGACAAAGGAAAAAAGGGACATAATGAGATTTTGGTAACTTTTTGGTCACTTTTTCGTGTGCTTTTGGTCACTTTTTGGTCACTCTTTCGTGTGCTTTTGGTCACTTTTCAACTATTTACAGGAGACCAGACCACTATGAGCCCTGTTATACACACATTCTCACAATGACTCATGACATAGCGTTGCTGTGCGGGTGTGTGCGCATTCAGTTTTTATTTTATTTTATTTATTTATTTTATCAAGTTCGCTGGTCCTGTTTTGTGAACATTGTGAATTCATACACAACTGTGTAGACGCCATTTCACCACTACTATATTCTCGTTACAGCACCTTTACATTACGTCGAAAGAGCAAGTCCATTTATTATCAGATAGGTAAGGCACCCACAAAGATGTAAATCAGCCATTAATCTGATGATGTGCTTCCTGATCATCAAACATGTGCTAGATGTAAAAGTAACTAGTTCCGTTTTATTTTGTATTTTTTATTTATTTTTACAGCAGTGTTGCCACTATTAAATCTTCAACCCACGTGATAATGCTTCCTACATTGTAGAGAGTAACAAGAAGAATAAGTTGTCATACTTTCGTGAAAGGAGAAGATAAAATTCGCCTCCCTACAGTGAATAAATTTCATTTAAAATTTTCATACAATAATTTGTCCAGATTAATGTTTCTGGGTATATAAGACATTTATAATTTTTAGAATGTCCAAGGATATCAAAGAGGCCTGTCAGGCTCTCAACCTTTGATATATCACAATTGTCAATGTAATTTTCAAACATAATACTTTTTTACCCGCGATGTCTGACACCAAACTTAATTCGGGGCCGCGGTGGCTCAGTGGTAGAGCGTTCACCTCTGGTGTTTGGGGTCCCGGATTCGATCCCAGCCCCGCCAAGTGAATTTTGTGGTGGACAAACACCGTGTGCGTGGGTTTTCTCGGGGTTCTCCCGTTTTCTTCCACTTTCTTCATTCCACCATTTCATTCATTTCTCATTATCACCGTCTCCTTTAGTCTCGTCAGCATAATCGTGGGACGTAAAACTCAAAGATTTCATTTCATTTTCACCAAACTTAATTCAACAATAACAAACTTATACTTGTGCGTTTAGGAACAGCAACCTTCTAACGGTTATGAGAAGTAAGCCAAGGAACAATAAAAGCAGTACCACCACTTCTTGTATTCTTCGAGAACTTACATTTAACGGGAATGTTCCTTCTTTTTTTCCCTTGAGTGTATTGACCTTCCGAAACAGAAAACAGTAAAAAGTGTTCTGAAAGGGTTTCTAAAAGATGAGAGTCATGCAGGTGTCACACAGACGAAGTGAATTTAACACTAACAGTATAGCAAAAACGTTGTTGTCTTAGTGTGGCTAAGTTCAACGGTAAGTCCCACAAGAGATAGGTTGCCAACATAGTATTATGCAATACATGTCTTATGGGAAAACGTAGATTCCATATAAATGTGGGTGTGTGATTTTATATATATATGTGTATGTTTATTGTAAAAACTTACAGAACCTAATTCTTTTTGCAGAGTTCTTTATCGAAGATTTGAAGAAAGTTGTTTTTTGGCGCAGGGAGGTGATGCTGCCTGGAATACTAATGTTGAAAATAGGTATCATTGTAGTTAATGACATCCTAATAGTTTTCTGAGTTTTTCTTTTTTTTAAGTGAAAAGTAAGGAACAGAAAGCTAGCATAAGAAAGCACGTTACTAAAATCATTTAAAGCACTATAATACAACACAATTAGAAAAGTAAACAACAGTCTTTCGCTTACTGCTTTATTAGATAAGGTGGGGACAAAGCAGGAAGAAGCAATACGGAAAAGAGCGAAAACTGAAAAATGTATGGATTGCTGTCATAATGGCAACCAGAGTCTTATTCGTTCTTTCCTATAATAATTTATTTGTACTTTTTTCACACTACTTGATAACGCATTACGCGCAGATTTACAATTAATTGTCGTTCAATTGTGTTAGTGTTTTGACTATTTTATATTTGTATGTCTAAAACTTGAATCGTCTAATTGTAAAGACTACCATCGTCATGTAATTAGCTACAGGCGTGAGTGTCATAGATAATTTCTCACATCAAACTAAGAGAAAAAGTTCATAGTATCAGAGCGAGGTCCATTCTAAGAAATATATCAAATTTTACCACTTTTTCATATCTTTCTAATGGTTTGAGATATCAAATTGCTGTAAGCGACATTGGGATCTTTATGTCTGTTGGAAATCATGAAAGTAATTCAATATGATACTTATCTAAAAACTTTTTCGAATTAAAGTTCTTTGCTGAAAACAGATTTTTAGTTTCTTTTAACTTTGTTTCTACGTGTTCGAAGTATGTCATGTGATGACTGTATTCGACATTATGGTATTCAGGATGTGTTTTCGCCATCCGTGCGTTATTACTGTTTTAGAACCCTCCAAAATTTTGTTGTTTTTCGAAGTATCGATCCTATAGCGTCCGTTCGTAGATTGCAACACTGCATCATAAGTATGATATTGTATGTTTTTATTTCACATGTAGATTTGAGATATTTAATAATCAAATGTAGTGCCATTTGAAAAAATAAAACTTATTCTATCCTTGGTGTTCCTTTTCCTGGTTTTGCTTCTGCCTTTCCCCCTCTATGAACACGGTGATCCAATGGGAGTGCCAAACAAGATGGCCAAGCATTTGTTTCTTCCTTTTCCCATTATTGTCGTGATCTGTCGACCTTCATTAGCTTTCTTTAACAAAAGAAACACTAACCAAAGCTTCAAAACCACTGCATTTTAAACTATAATATGTAACGGTTTCGGATATCTAACATATCCTTCCTCAGACACTATAGAACATATTCATTTAAAATACAGTGCTTTTGAAGCTTTGGTTAATGTTTCTTTTGTTAAAATAATCAATCCGAAGCAATGGATAGTCTAGCTTTCTTTACCTACGTCTTCATTCCTTTTTCTTAAGGTTCATGATATGCGCAGCATTCTGCGGCAACGCCACATTTCAAATTATTCAAGCTTGAATAGTTCAGCTTTTCTCAATGTCCACATCTCTGATACGTAAGGCACCACGCTCCATACCAGGGTCTTCATAAATCGTTTTCGAACGTCCAAGGACACATTTCTTGATGTTAGTAGTTCTCTTTTCCTATTGAATGCTTGTTTAGCCTGCGCTGTTCGGGAACTTATGTATTTTTCACTTCTTCTGTCCGAGGATATGAGACTTCCTAAATAGGGGAACGTCTTAACGTCTTCGATTTTCTCTCCATCTAGCCATATATTTGCCTGCTTCCTGTAAGTCGTTTTCATTCTCCGCTGTCAGTGCTATGCCATCAGCAAACCTCTCTATCAAAGAATTCTTTCATAGCCTCTTCTATATAGACGTTGAACAGCAGAGGTGAAAATCCATCCTTAACTTACTCTATTATTTATTCTTGCTTCCTTCCTTCTGATCTCTTTCTATAACGGCTGTCTGGTTCCTGTAAACTTGGTATCTTATTCTTCTGTCTGTAATCCACTTTCAGATTCTTCAACCTCTGAACATGATATTCCAATCTACGTTGTCAAAAGTTTTTTCTATATCTACAAATCCTGTCACAGTTGGTTTCTTTATTCTGATGTGCTGTTCCATGGTCAACATAAACTTGGTACTGCTTCTCTTGTTCTTCTTTTCCTCCTGAATCCAAACTGGTCCTCCGATAGCCGGATAAATATGTCTTATTTATTCCATGAAATAAAACAATAGAAATTACATGACTTGAGATAGTTTGGTGTAGCAATTTACCGTGTAAAATTTAATCAAGGATACCGTAATCTCATGCATTCCACTGAAAATTAATAAATTAATGTGATGCAACTTGAATAAAGAAATCTTGCAGCCTACTACTTACACTAGTTACTTTCAATACGGAAGATCCAAACTAGGTATTTGAATGACAATGTAAGTCTGTAGAGAAGGTGAAAAACGAAAGAATTTATATATATCTTGGTGTCAAAAATCATCTTCCAAACGTTGTCGCTGTTGTTTTGAAACACCCTGTGTATATACAGTACGTGTCAAAAGTTTAAACTCACTCTTGGATTTGTTGGAAATGAATAAATAACAGAAGTGTTATGTTGGAAATAGCATTAAAACAGCTTATATTGATAAAGAAAACTACACTTTCAGATGTAACAGATGTAACATGCACAGATTATGCGTTTTTATTGCCAATTTTTGATTCTTCGAAATATTCCCCTTTTGCCTGGATCACAGGAGAACATATTCTTGGCATTCTCTCTATTAAGTTCTTTAAAGTTCTGTGTGCAATGTTAGTCCAGCAAATTTGTAAAGCTTCTCATAGTTGATCCGTGTTAGTGCACCGTAGTTTTCGAACACTTCGGTTCAATTCATTCCATAACATTTAGATAAGTTTGAGGTCATGAGATTGTGGGGTCCAGTCCATGTATTCCAATAGGTTTTGCCTTTCTTTTGTCACAATGTTGTTTCTACACAATTTCGATGCATGTTTTGGTCCTGGAAAACAAGTCCAGGACCCACAATCCACTGCTCACATGGAATAGCATGACGCTCCAAAATGATGTGATAACGTTTTTTATCCATCACTCCCTCAATTCGTACGAGATCTCCAGCTGTATCGCCGGCAAAACAACTCCAAACCATAACGGGGATTCCGCCATTACTTCACAGTGGGTATAACGCATTGCGGTGCCATGTGTTCACCAATCGAACGACGAACATTCCCTCACAATTGAAATTTTGATTTCGTCACTGAACAACACTTTGGACCATTGTTCCAGAGACCAGTTTTTGTGTTTTTTCACCCATTGAAATCATTTCTTCTGTGTTTTGTTTCGTTACCAAGGCTTTTTTAGCAGCTGCTCGACCTTTTAACCCAGATTCACGAAGTCGGCGTTGCAAAGTACTCACAGACACAGGCTCCTGACTAAAAGCATTTAGTTCCTCGTAAATTTCTGGAGCTGTGCGAGTCCTCTGGCACTTACTTTGAACACAGATGAACTTGTCCTCACTTTTGGACATTACTCTAGGTCTTCCAAATCGTTGGCTGCTTTTATTTTGCCCAGTATCTCTCTCTCATTTCAAAGTTGTTACAACAGCCGTATGAGATATCTTAGTTTTAGACGTGATTTGGAGAGTCGAATAGCCTTCCTTATGTAGAGCAACAATAACAGCATGTCTTTCTACACTCAGCTCTGATTTGTGGCCCCATTTATATAATAAAACAAAAACAATTGTTAATATTTCTTGATACTCATACTTAACGACACTTCCTGCAATCTAACGCATTTTTATAAATTCTGCAAATTTGTTACGTACTTAAACATCACACAAAATAAACCTGGCAAGCACCAAAAACAGTAAATTTTACATACAATTTACTTTCAGTTCAAATTAATGCAAGTTCGTTATTATGTTACACCTGTCTGCAAAATAGCATTGACAGGCACTTTCGTTCGTTAAATCATCAGTCGCAAAATAAAAAGATAATGAAGTACTAGCAAATACCTTTACTTTGAGGAAATATTGTACAACATTTGTTGCTATTAATCTTTCGTGTATTCTACTCTGTAGTCAGAATTATTTGCTTAAACATTGCGAATTTGAATTCTACAAGTGAGTTGAAACTTTTTACCGGTACTATATATATATATATATATATATATATATATATATATATATATATATATATATATATACAGGGTGATAGATAACTCCACCAAAAGACTTTGGGAGGCGATTCCTTATACGAGATGAAAGAAAAAAGTTCTAATAAACATGGATCGAAAAACGTCTCCTTTCAGAGTTATGAACTACCGAAAATGCGAAATATCACGTTTCAAAACGCCCTGGCTTAGAAACTGTAGGGCCTATCCCAAGCGGCTTAAGGAATTACACAGAAACTGGTATACGCTCTATCTAAATATGCATGTTTCGGAATTCACCGGTACCAGCGAAACGAACGCACCATTATGTTTTAAAGGAGTATCCCTATACTTCAACTTCCTTTTTACAGTTCCTTTCACCGATAACGGAAGATGGTAAAACACGGATATTTAGATAGAACACATACTAGTTCCTGTGTAATTCCTTAAACCGCTTGGGATAGGTCCTATAGTTTCTAAGTTAGGGAGTTTTGAAAAGTGATTTTTCGAATTTTCAATGGATCATAACTGAAAGGAGACGTTTTTCGGTCCATGTTTATTAGAACTTTTTTCTTTCATTTCGTATAAGGAATCGCCTCCCAAAGTTTTTTGGTGGATTTACCTACCACCCTGTATATATATATATATAATTTGATATATGTTCTTTGCTGATCCTTATAAATTGTTTAAGGATTTAAACAGAATAGTTACATAGTTTTGAAAGTTAAATTTTTGGTAGAAAAGTACTTAATCTAGTTAGCATATTATAGCAATACGCTAATTTGATATCTAGCAAAATGCGTTTGTTTAATTCATTCTTAAACAGTTTTCATCCTTTATGTTTGTTTTGTTTCTTATGGGGAAAAAGTCAAAATAATACAATAGAATTTGCAATAAAATTCAACATTGGAATGTCCGCAATGTGTAGTTTAGATTTTGGTTAATTTATCTTGATGATGTGAGGGCTGTAACTCATGAAAATGGATAAGCATTTTTAAAAAATTAATAGTAATTGAGCTTAATTTTTACAAAACATACAAATCTGAATTTAATTAAGAAATGAAACATTGAATATTTGATTAACTAACATTTCAATTGAATAGTAATTAAATATCACAGTCAATCGTAGAGTTAAGCTCGATGATGTTTTCGTTACAAACTTATTTCGATTGTTAATGTTTTCACTCTACTGTATCTATTGGTCTTGTCTTCTCGTTTCGTTGAGTTCTCTTCTTCCGTCTTATAACTTTTATTTCGTATTTTTTACGGAAAGAGCGTTATTTCTCCGATTCGGCATTGTCTACGTACCATAGCTTGTTTTCAGTTAAAGAATGTCTTCAATGAAGAAATTTATGTGTATGTTTATTTCCTTCTAGTGTGATTAATCTACAGCATCAGCGAAAAACAGCAATTTATTATAAAATTCAAAATGAAGTGATTTTACAGCTCATTTAAGTACAAAATATGAATAAATATTAATTCTTGATTGATTTTTCAGCATGTTACAATATTATTTTATTTTCATATTTATTAGCATATTAAAAGTTATTATACTAAATGAAAATTGACCTGTTAATTTATGTATTAAACTTGTGTAATTTTAGGGACCAAAATGAATCTGTCTTTTCATGATGGAGAATGGGTAGAATCTGCTATGAGTTTGAGTTCACCCGTTGTACTTACTCAGCTGATGTGTAACAGTACACTGTTGTCAATGTGGTTGAACAGACTCTTGAATTCAATATACGAGGTACGCAGATTTCTAAATGTGGTTTATTCATTTTTTTAATATATATAATTGGTAATAAGCGAGCACTGTCAACTTAATATGAAATGAAAATTTCCAATTAATAATCATTGAATTTCAAGCTAAACGTACAGAACCGTGTGTGTGGATAAATTAAATAGGAATCACTGTTTCACTGTTCGTATCAGTCGATAATTTTGAAAAATTGTTACCTTATAACCTGAGAAAGATCTTGAAAAGTCAGAAGTTCTGGAATTTTCGAAAAAGTCGTGAAAATCATGAAGAACCAATGTAGAGCGGGTGCCATGAAAATGTTTATTCATGAAATTGATACCCACTGCAATAAATACATGCAACACATAGAATGTACTCAGATCTATGTTGAGAAATAATTGTTACTATATATATATATATATATATATATATATATATAGATAGATAGATAGATAGATAGATAGATATAGATATATAGATATATAGATAGATAGCAAATAGATAGATAGATCGGTCAAGAAGGCATTTTTGATTTGATTTGATTTGATTTTTAGTTTAGTGTCCCTTTCAGCAGCGAGGCTATATGAGACGTGGACCTACAGATTAACATGGAATCCGAACTACATGAGTTCCCGCCGGGAAGAAGGCATTTTTTGTAAAGATCACATTCTGTATCGGGTGTATCGAAAGTCTGGGGCCTATGGCTAATTTTCTTATGGGTAAAGATGTGAAAAAAAATGGAAAGAGAAAAGAGTTGTTGGAAACGAGTGGTTTTTAATCTAAAATGGTGGAATTTTTCGAATTGCAGAAGGCGTTCGGGCTCCACTCTTTGAAAGCGCCCTATGTTACAGGAAAAAAAAAAAACAATGTGTCCAGTTCACCGCTGTTAGAACTGAACGTAAGAACACTCAAACATCAAACAGAGAACGTGTACGTTGTTATGTGAGGGAACCTAGAATTCCTCAAATCTGTTTCCCAACAATGTTGTGTTGTAGGTAAGGTGATTGCCCAAGGGAACAATGTGCTGAAGTGGCAAGGTTGCTTTTTTCATTTATCATAGGGGTCCGTACCAATGTGAAGTTGAAATGGGTGATGCGATTAGCAAAATTCCACCATTTTAGGTTGAAAACCACCTATTTACAACAACTATTTTCTCTCTCCATTTTTCGTATCTTTATTATAACAGAGTTGGCCAATGGTCCCGAACTTTTGATACACCCGGTATATACAGGGTGTTTCAAAACAACACTGACAACGTTGCGGAGGTGATTCCTAACACCAAGATAAGACGAAAAGTATAAACCAACCTGGTTGCACAAATACTTCCTTTCGGAGATATAGGCTGCCGAAAACATGAAAAAATAAACTTTAAAGGTCCATAGCTACAATACTATGGGACATACCGTAGTCAGGTCAAGATTTTATTCAGAAACCAGTATTTACTCTATCCAAATTTCCATGTTTCAGAATCCTGCGGTACTTCCGCAACAATTTTTATAAAGGTAGTTTTTGAGTACTTCAAATTATATGCCTGTAGCCAAACGCCTCCATAAAAATTGTTGCGTGAGTACCTTAGGATTCTAAAACATGTATTTTTGGATAGAGCACATATTAGCTCCTAAATGAAGTCTTGACCCGACTACGGTAGGTTCCATAGTTTTGGAGCTATGGACCTCTAAACTTCATTTTTTTTTATGTTTTCGGCAGCCTATAATTCCGAAAGGAAGCATTTGTGCACCGAGGTTGGTCTATAGTTTATGTCTTATCTTGGTGTCAGGAATCACCTCCCAGACGTTGTCGGTGTTATTTTGAAACACCCTGTATATATAAAATACACTGATAAGCCTAACTAGGATAATATTCATTGAAGCCTGTGGATAGTAGATATTAGTATCATTTCATGTTAATTTGAAAGGCTTTTTTAAAAATAAATTCTTTTGTTTGTAATTAGACCGTGAGATATTTTCCTGAAAATAAAACAATTCTGATAATGCACTTTTAGTGATTAAGACACTACTTTCAGTGATAAAGACCTTCGAGTTGCTTACGGTTCATAGTTTGGCAAATCAATATTCTCTGGTATAGTTCGATCTAGTTTAAATCATTTTTGTGATATCTGATTTGATTTAAAATATTCCATCTTACATGTAGTTTTTTAAAATAATGGAAATTCCTGGTATTTATTCCCATAATTTGTAGAAAATATTTCACTATTGTAACGTCAAATTAATTTTCTATGTTTGTGTGTCTGTAAATATTTCAGATTTACAGCATCCATCCTCTTCGTTCGAAGGTTTTTTTTTTTTTTTTTTTTTTTTTTGTACTGGCGCAGCTGTTTTTAGCTGGTTCGCCATTGACGCTATTTCCCCTTCCATTTTTTTATATGTGTATTAATCCTATTAAATTTTATAAAAAAATAACAATTTTATGAATTTTCATTGGTAGTAATTATGGTCAGTTCGTCTACTATTAGTTACCATGATTCGTTTATATTTTCTATCATAATTTATTTATACTTCTCTCTAAAAAAATAAAAAAATAATAACATGAATAAATAAAAACTAGACTAGTGAATCCATACAGATACATGCACACAATAATTCGTTGTCAAAAATGCTAAATATTAAAAATCATGCGTGTGAAAAACATTATTATTCCGGATCACTTCAACATTCACATCTAATTATGCGCCCTATACACCAACACACAGACTACTTTCTTTTCTCGCATAGTATTCACCAAACTGTCAAGTTGAAACTACTCATCACAGACTTTTCACTACAACAATTATTATGTAGTAAGGAGAATGTTTGGCACATTATTTTTAACTTAATAATGAAACTGTTCTTATTATCCTGTGAAATAATTCAGGAACTCTTTTGTTCCCTTCATCAGATCACAATGTGCGGAGAAAAACCCACATATTTAATAGCTACAGTTAAATGCATAGAAATTGTAACTTCTACATACCAAAAGAGAACATACAAGGGGTAATCTAAAGTAGTGATGATCAGAGATTTGGAGTACACATGAAAATCAAAATAAAATAATTTTGTTTCTCTATACGCGCAATAGTTCTCTGTAATATATATATATAGGTCATCATTTCTGGCACGGTATTCATTTGAATACGAACAGTCGAGGTGATAACAGGAAAACGGAGAAAAACGAAGTGAGAATTGTCATCAAATATCATCCGAGAAGCAGGCTTCGAACACTCGCGCTATTTTTCATAGCCCCTAGTGACTTTTACCTCTTTCCTCGGCTAAAAGAAGATCTCAAGGACAAAAATTTGAAGATGATAGTGAGGTGATGACCGCTGTGGAAATATTTTGGGAGAGTCAAGACAAAGATATTTTTCTATGGGTATTGAGGGCGTAGAAAAAAAGATGGATTAAATGAATCGATTTGTAGGATAGGAGACTATGTAGAAAAATAAATATAATTTTAAACCATAAGTGTTTTACTACTTACTCGTTATCATTACTTTTGGATCACCCCGTATAATCACTGTCCAGAAAGCACTTATTTAAATAATTTAAAATAGAGATAACACACAGCCTCTGAACAAAGCATAATGTTTTTATTCAAATATCGATGTGTAATAGTTTCGCCAATTAACTAAACCTTTGGCTTCATAAGTCATGACAATGCAAGAGAGAAAGTTCTATATTATATCATCACATATCATATTAAGGTATATAATAATATGAAAGTCTCTCTTTATCAGAAACTCTCATGTCTCTGATGAAGCTAAAGGTTTAGTTTGTTGGGAAAACTGTTTACACATCGACATAAAAAAATGTTTAGAAGCTGTGTACTATTTCTATTTTGAATTACTGAAACAAAGCTAATGTAAACCAGATAATTATGAATGATTCATCAAAAACTGGAACATGAAATTCTAATAACTGAAAAACGAACAACAATGATCATTTACTGACCAATACACTTCAGAGAATACAAACGAGGAACAATTATGCTTTCCTATTTCCTCATGACTAGTTGTTCTTTTGAGAGAGAATACCTTTTGGGCATTTACTTTCTCAATAAAGGAATGTGTCATGCACTTTACGGAAACATACTTTTTTTTTTTTTTTTGTAACTGTTTATTATACTATCCTAAGTCTTATCCAGATTTCCATACATCGTCCTTGATGAAGGTAACAGAAAGGTTTTCCAAAACTTTTTACAGGATAAATATACAGCCATAATAATATTAGCTTTATTGTACACTGTCCAGCCAGAACATTATGCCCACCTACAGTGTGCGAATTGAAAAATTTTCCCAGGGGGGATGAATTTCACCCATATGCGCACCCAGTCCTCCCCCATATATATATATATATATATATATATATATACTATCAAGTACAAAACAGTTGAGATGTGAGATCTTTCATAAATTTTCACTCAAGTAATATTTAGGTTAGCTACACAAAGTAGACCTACTTATCTTTATGTCCACTTAAAAATACACCAGAGGGGGAAAAAGTTATCCCTGCCAGGGATAAAATTTTCCTCCTCCAGGGTGGGAAAGATTTTTGTCAGGGGGGGAAATCCCTGGCATCCCCCCCGCCAATTCGCACCCTGCCCACCTATCTAATGTATGGCATCTCCACGTTTGGATAGTAGGACAGTGACAATGCAGTTTGACATGAAAGCAATGAGACTTAGGTAGGTAGCTGGAGGCATGGCGTAATACATCTGCACATACACGGGGTCAAAGGTGTTCAGTTGGATGAAGATTGGGTGAGTTTGGGGACATTGCAGCATTTGAAATTCATCACTATGCTCCTGGAATGACTATAGCAAACCGTCAGCTTTGTGACAAGGAACGTTTTCCTGCTGAAAGATACCATTTCCAGCTGGAAATATGGTCGACATGAATTATATGGATTCATTATCAGCAATGACCTCCTGATGGCCGATGGCTGGGAGCCGTTAAATGCTCTCTACACGCACTACCAGGCTCATGAATAACCATGTGAAGGTTCCCTAAATCATAGTGGAGCCATCACCGACTTGTCTCATCGCCCTACTGTGCACATTTCCAGCAGCTGTTCCTCTGGAAGACGACGGATTCTGATCTAGCTATCGATGAAAAAGACAGTATCGTGATCCATTGGACACTGCAACGTTGTAGTATTGCTCTGTAGTTCAGTGACAATTGGCACATGTCCAAAGCGGTTGCAACCGATGATACTGTGTGGTTAATATTGGTACATATGTGAGACATCAGCTGCGGACACTTATTAACAGTATATGGTAAACTGTGTGCTCAGACACACTTATTAACAGTATATGGTGAACTGTGCGCTCAGACACACTTATGCTTTTCCCATTGTTAAAATGTAATGTTAATTGTACCACAGTTTGCACTCTATCTTTTGTCCCAACTTCAACAGTACGACATCCGACATATTTAATGAGGTGCGGCCTTTTCATGTCTTGTGGTTTGATGCTGGTTTTTCCGTCCTCTTCCCATCTTTCGTTCCCAGGTTTCTGACCGTTACAATCTAACTCCTCTCAAACTCTCATATATCGCATCCTTCTTCATTCTAACACAGCCATCACATTGATTGATCGAGTGGGATTCTTGTCACCGTCTGGCGAGAGTTTCTAGTGTCTTCGTGCCTCTTACATCAGTCCAACGACTTCGTTCATAATGCGTTGGCTGGTCAGTGTATATTATTATTGTTGATTCATAATCTTTAAAAAAACTATACATATAAACTCAAAATCAAATATTCTTCAGAAGGAATTCAGTGCGCACGTTTCGCGTGTGAACATACATGCCTCAGTATGTAGTGGGCAATTGCTTGAAGAGCAGTCTTATCATTTTCGAGCAATGTGATCTATTTGATAATCCTATTGTTACCAGCTGTATACTTGTAAGTTTCCGTGAGTGGTTTAAAATGTCGGACTGAGTGTTTTGAAAGATCACATGTATGATTCCTTGACGATATGAGCAGCAGCCCCCTAAGCGGAATATATTTCTTACGCAGTTCAGATAGTCTGTATTATCAGAAGCAGTGTTGCATTCACTTTTAATGCTTTGCTAGTTTTATAATCCAAAAGCCAGGAATTTTCATTCGTTTTAAACAAATCACAAAAAGTTTTCAGGATACGTAATTTTAACACATCATTAGTGCTCCCCCATGAGAAAAATTTAATAGATTACTAAAGTTGTTTCACTAATATGTTTGAGTCTGTAGTTATCTATTAAATCTCATTATATTTGCCATGTCACTTATATACACATGACAAAAACTAACACACTTACACTAGACTTAGATAACATATTTGAGGTGCTAAATACGCCGCCCTTTCAAAATATCTGAAAGACAATAAGCATAACATCGATAAGTGTAATTCATAACATAATCTTTATCATTCATAGAAAGACCGGCATACGAGAATTTGAACGCGTATATTCGAACAAGAAGATCAAAATAAATTTGGATGTACTTTGGAAAAATATTTGCAATAACATCACTGACATCTTCACCGTTCTCATCAAGCATTAAAGAAGAGGGAAAAAAATAACATGTATATTTTGTTGAGCAGCTAGATGTTTTATTTGTGAGTGTAAACATTTAATTTTCATACACGCTATTTCTTCCTAATATCGTTCCTTATCTAGATGAGAATTCGACGTGTAATATATGTTTTTTTAAACAATCTAGAATAATTTAGGGGAGCAGAATTGAGTACATTTTTGAGTTTATTGTAATGCATCTAGTTTGACATATCTGAATGGGCATTAAATGTATATAAAATACTCTTATATTCTCATTAATTGTACATTTTTAAGTAAGAATGGTCTTGTATAGATAGCAGTGCTTCTGAGATAGTTGAATTACAAGAAACCATCAGAAGAAGTGGTAGTCTGATGTGATTTTTATTATTATTTCAGTTTGAAATTGTGTTCACTCCTATTTGCCTGTATGACCTGAAGCAGAAAATCCGTCCACTAGTTCAGAAGCTGTATTATCTTCTTAAGGATGCGAAGATGCTGACACAGTCGGCTATTACCATTTGCAGTTCATTGCAGGTCCATGAAAGTAAAAAAAGCGGAAGGTACTGGCAGAGTTAATCACATTTTTTAAAGTTTTTATTCCAAAGTTCAAATGTTCTTATTACTTATTGTCAGGGCCGGATTTAGCATTTTGGCGCCCCTAGGCCCAATAATTTTTTCCGCCTCCTAGTCTGGTTAAAGTTACTTTCTTAAAAACCTTCATTAAAAAATTATATCAGGCCTATATGTTAATTGCTTAAACACTACTCCACGATGCAATTTTATCTTTACCAACAATTATTTGTTCCAATGAACTTCAAAATCAGAATGCTTTATTAGCCTGATTTTTTTAATCAATTCAAAAATATGTTAAGTTATGGCTATTTATTTTTATTTCTAGATATTTTTATATTTTTTTCTCTCGGCCGTGCGCCCCCTGGGAGCTTGCGCCCATAGGCCCGGGCCTACCGGGCCTATTGGGAAATCCGGCCCTGCTTATTGTTTTGTAAAAGATATTTCCTCTTGATATTGACAGTAACCTATTATCATCAACAACCTCCTTGATTTTCAACAACATGGGAAAATATGAATCTTAATAATAATAATAATAATAGTATATATATAGGTGAACTTAAATTTGGTAAAAATTAATTTTAAATGTTGTAAGCACTAGACGAGATTTCTCAGAAGTGCTATATATTTTTAAAACTCCAACCAAGACGGCATTAGCAGTTAATTGCAGCAAGAGGTCATGCATAGAATGAATAACAACCATTTTGGTTTCATTGACATGAAATTAAAAAAAAAAAAAAAAATCGTCCTATGATACACGAGAACCCAAGCGATAAATTTTTTGATAAATGAGTCTCATTTCAGTCTATGATATAATGGATTTCAAAGTTTTCAGTACATGTATATCATACTCTTAGAGCATTGTTTCGCGTACTCCTTGTAATAACGTACCTGTAGCAATGAAAATGGTTATTATAATGGTATATGGAAAGGGACTGTTCATTGTTTATGTATGATAATACAATGAAATAAACACCGGCTAAACAGTACCTAATATCTACTTCTACAATCTGATGATGATAGAGTAGACACAATAGTACTAGTACAATCGTAAATATTCCGAACACAGTAGAATTTTCATATTCTAAGTCAGCTTTGGCTAGTGAACTTATTACCTATACAATTTAAATTTTCCAGCATTCCAATATGAGCTTACAGCATTTTGGGAGGCAAAACTGTCTTGTAGTAGTGAATGTTATCTATTTACATATATAGAAACGACTGAAAGATATTCTGTAACAGGTATGTGGTACTGTTTAGAGTACTATCATTGAAGAAAGGTCTTGCAATACGTGCACACCATTACTTTGTCTGGCTCATTGCTTTGAACAGTTCAATTCAGCGTGTGTTAGTTTCAGACTAATATCAGAAATAATGTGAATATATCGAACCTTCTTTTCTCGCTGCCAGAATATATAGTTGAACAATCTCAGCTAAATCTCGAACATCAGTACCTTTTAGTGTGTCACAAGGGCTGAACGAAGTGACGTTATCAGTTTTATTAAGGACAACCAGTTGGCATCTTTCCCTGACTAGTTTACTAATGGTACAATCAAGAGCATTTAAAGTAGACTTTCTCAAAAACTGGACAACATCCTTTAGTTGAACTTTCTTGCCTTTTATACATATGGAGGATTAATACGGAGGATTGAATTGATCGGTTACAACTGGAACAAGTTGATTACCCTTTTCAGAAATTCTGGCGTCGATTAGGCGTGCCTTATAATCTGACAGATTTTGGGTTTGATATTCAGACGGTTTGAAACGTGACATATGGTCTTCTGTATACTTAACGGCTGTAGCAATTTCCGTGACTTTAAGACTTCTAGCAGACAACATTTATCTCCTTGCAGTTACATTGCGAATACTGAAAGCAAGCTGCTCTCGGAGAGAATGCTGAAGACATGTGTCAAAATTGCAACAAAAAAGTTAGTTGCGTAATGCCAAAAACGAATTACACCACCGTCTGATTTTCTTGCTGTCTTAAGTTGTGAAACTTAAAACGTTCCACTAGCTCGTTTGTGTGCTGGTCATAATGAATTTTAAATTCTTCGATCGACTTCTACGAAGGTATCGTGGAGGAGCGTAAATCACGCATGTTTTCGTATGCTTGTGTCTGTATCACAGACAGAAAAATTAGAAATTTTCTTTCTTCTCCGATGGCCCTCGAGTTGTACAGCTTCTCGAAACTTTGTATCTCGTTTGAATAGCTTCTCGAAACTTTGTATCTTGTTTGAATAGCTTCTCGAAACTTTGTATCTCGTTTGAATAGCTTCTCGAAACTTTGTATCTCGTTTGAATAGCTTCTCGAAACTTTGTGTCTCGTTTGAATAGCTTCTCGAAACTTTGTATCTCGTTTGAATAGCTTCTCGAAACTTTGTATCTCGTTTGAATAGCTTCTCGAAACTTTGTATCTCGTTTGAATAGCTTCTCGAAACTTTGTGTCTCGTTTGAATACGACTAAACAAAATGTCGAATACTTCAAAGGGTGAAATAGATGCCATATCTAATAGTCCTGGAGCATAGACAAAATCCTACTGACATCGCCAAAATTTATCAAGAATTCAATTCTATTATGTGGAGTTAAACTTGTGTTAGAATTTGCAGTCTCTCAAATTGCTTGAACTTACTTAGATTTGTATATATATATCATTCCTAAGCACGTTCAAGCAAATTGAGATGTGCCAAATACCAACACAGGTATATGTTTAAATTTGAGTAGAATCGTGAATTCGTGTAACATTGTTTTATGCTGTGGATTTGAACGTAATGAATACAAAGAATCACAAGAACTTTGTGATTCAGTTCAGTAAATGTCATTACCTTATTATTTAGTTCTTAAGGAATACAAGTAATTCTCTAGTTAACACTACTAAAACCAGAAATGATCATGCCTTATCTAGATTATACGTCTATTTATTCAGCTTATTTTACAGGAGCCTCTTGCTCCCAGTTGTGTTAATAATGAAACATTTATACAATAAACTACATTACTTCCAAATAGAAGTTATATTCCAGCTAGAAACGTACATACTATGTAACAACTTCTAAACTACATACGAATAACATAAATCTACCGACAACACTTTTGTCAGATATTTCTTATTTCATTACTATTCCAGGAGTTCGTAAATGTCTTTGCTTTCCCGTTTCAATCTTACTTTGGCCTTGTATTATTTCAGCCTATCATCTAGTGTATTCTTCGTCTCTGCAAAATGCACTATATTGCAGTTGACTTTCTAAAACACTTAATTTCTTGTGATTTTTTTCTTTTTCTGTCTTTCTGGCTATTTCGAACACACTCTTTCTCTTTTTCTGTAGGTCTCTATTTCTTCTCTTTTAAAACAGAATCTTGATCTTCCCAGAAGCTTACTCTTAAGCTCTCTATGCCGTACGACTTTTCTCCCTTCTTGTTATGTTCTCCCTTCCTCTGTTATTTTCAGATTTTTCCCTTTTTCTTTCTGTCTTGTACAAATTTTCTGAAACATTCTGAAACATGAATATTTGGATAAGGCAACATACTAGTTCCTAAGTGAAGTCTTGATCCGACCACGGTATGTCCTGTAGTTTTGGAGCTATGGACCTTTAAATTTTACTTTTTCATGTTTTCGACAACCTATAACGCCGAAAGGAAACATTTGTGCGCCAAGGTTGGTATATGCTTTGTGTCTTATCTCGGTGTTAGGAATCACCTCTCAAACGTTGTCGGTGTTGTTTCGAAACACCATGTATATAAAAATATTACATGTCTCGGTACTCTCCCCTCCCCCTCGGCATACAATAGTAGACGAATTTGAAAGTCATCGCTAATGGAAGTGTCACCATTAATCTCAGCGACCGCGAAAACTATGGATTTGACACTAATATCGATCAGTTTGGATTATTTTTACATGTCTCGGTATCCCCTCTTCCGGTGACCTCCGGCCCGCAGCCGAATGGGGTGAATTTGGAAGTTAATGCGATCGGCGTTTTACTATTGATCTCAGCGACCGCGAAAACTATGAATTTGACAGTAATATCGGTCATTGTCTATTACTTTTACATGTCACGGTAAACCCCTCTGAACCTCCCTTGTTCGAATTTTGAAAAAAAAAGAAAAGAAAAAAAGAAAACGTTTCGTCTTGGTCTGGGGTCTTTGACCTTATATATATATATATATATATATATATATATATATATATATATATATATATATATATATATATATAAGAAAAAAGGGGGAGAGCGAGGGAGGCTAAAGAAGAAAAAGGAAGGTAATCCTCTCCCTTTCTTTTCCCTCCTTCTTTAGAAGGAGGGAAAAAGGGAGAGGATTATATATATACTATACTATTAAGACGGTGTACATTTTTCACAAGTAGTATCAGTGTAATACAGCAGTTTTGAATCATGAAAATGTACATACTTTTGTATTAATATTTTGACACAATATTTATTCGTTGAAATTTTAATTGAGGATTGTTACTGCGGGTGTTTTCCTTTTCTCAGGGTTGTAATAGGGTCGGTAAAATACTTACGATTAAATTAATCAGTTAACAAAGTTTGTTAAGTTATATTTTTTAAATGGCATTATGTCAGATTATTACAATTTCAAACCTACAACTAAACTAACACCTGTAATACCATATTTATTATTTAGTGTTCAAACTAGGGGCAAATGAGATGAACATGTCAGTGTACATCGGTAGTACCTTAATATCGAATACTATGACCATGGTATAACATATTTCTAACAAATAGCAACAAAGTTAAAAGAGATTGAAAATTTTGCTTTCTTCAAAAAGTTTTATTTCAACAAAGTGCTTAGATAAGTACTATTCCAATCACATAGATAGTTTTCAATAATGTAGAGAGCATAATGTCTTTTGCAGTTAATAATGTGATATCAACCACTTCCGGAGATACGGAAGATATTAATTGGCGATAATTTTTAATTGAATGATATTGAGGAGTATGTCAAACAATGCTCTGTTGTCGACATTTGCATGTTACAAAATTTTTTCAACTTTTATCAGTTAATTTAAAAGTTACAAGGTTGTTTCAAGAGAAATGGTCCAATCTATCTATCTATATCTATCCATTCCCGCATACATGATAGTCACGTGCTCTTACTATGAAGGCATGGTTTTGCGCTGATAAACAATAGTAAGTATCTCAAAAGAACACATCTCCAGGGAAGACATGAAGGGGGATTCGGAGAAACCCACGAAGAAGACCGACTGCCCCTACGTAGAGTCCCTTTCAAGAAGAGGCCTATAAAAGAAAACCTGAAGAGGAGATATGTGTCAGTTGACAGCTAATTACTCCTGGGTCTGCCATGAACTAGGAAAATTCCTTTAACCCTCTCGGGATTTTGGGTTTTTGGGGTATTTTTTAGACTTTCAGTCAAGCAGCTACTGCATCGTCACTATTTATCCTAGGATCATGGTTCATACCTCATTCTCTTCAGAATGAAGCAGGCTTTCAAATGGTACCACTTGCATGCCCATACCATATACCAGGAGAGGGAAAAGTGATGTCAAAGGGAAAATTTAGGGTAACATTTTTTTTTCACACTTTGGGCCCCTCTGAAACGGCCCTGTATGAACGTAGAGATCTCAAAAAATCTGATAAATAGTACTTGGTAGTCTGAATGTGTATGCCAAATTTCAAGTTTCTATCTTGAATAGTAAGGGCGGGGGAAATTTTATCATGAATCCCCACAATGCCCCAAATGACCGCAAAAGACCATAATCTCAGGTAAAAATTTCCTGAGACATCTCTATTTACCCTAGGACCATAATCCACTAATCATTCTCTCCAGAATAGTGGTAACATTCACATGTCTCCATCATGTATCTAAGGCGGGAAAATGCCGAAGAAAGGAATTTTTTGGTCAAAATATCTTTTTTTTTCAACTTTTTGCCCCTCTGGACCTCCCCCTGTTTTAATGCAGAGATCTGAAAAAAATCTGATAAATACTGCTAGGTGGTCTGAATGTTTATGCACAATTTCAATTTTCTAGGTGCAAAAGTAAGCCCTCCAAAAATATATATATACCGACAATGTCCCATATTCCCGTATACAAAAGGATATTTTTTAAAAATTCCCTGAGACATCCCTAATTATCCTAGGACTATAATCCGCCAATCATTCTCTTCAGAATAGAACTGCCTTTCAGGAGGTACCATTCACAAATCTCCATCATGTATCTAAAGCGGGAAAATCCCGAAGAAAGAAATGTTTTGGTAAAAATATCCCTTTTTTCAACTTTTTGACCCTGTAGACCTCCCTGTTTTAACGTAGAAATCTGAAAAAATGTAGTAAATACGACTCGGTGGACTGAATGTTTGTGCAAAATTTCAATCTTCTACGTGCAAAAATAAACCCGCCAAAAAATAATGAACATAGGCTTAATAAAAGAAAATATATATTTTAAAATTATAACGTCACTACCTCCTATGTCTCGACGCAGGAAGGTGTGAAACCATACGTAAGGTCTTCTACAATGTCTCTGGATTTGAAAAAAAAAAAAAATAAAATAAAATAAATAAATAAAAAAAACGGACGAAAAAGCTCAAATAGGAGAGGTATAAGGCAATGTACACCTTGTCTCAAAAAGGTTGAGCGCATTCTTTACTGGTGTTTTGAGGCAATAATTTTCTAAGTCCAGCTTCGGGTATCTTCGGGAAAAAGTAAGCCAGGTTCGAACCTCCAAGCCAGCCTTTGCAATCGGGAAAAAGTTTGCAGATGTGTTTTTCTTCTTTTAAATATAATAAGACTTGTTACCAAGTGTTTAAAAAAGCAACATTGATTGAAATACTTAATGATACAATATTTCGAAACCTTTTTTTTTTAATGTTAGCACATGCTTGTTTGTCATTTAGCTCTCCATACGTAATGGAACATTTAAATACGTTAAGGAATCTTTCCATATGTAAAAGAATGCTCAAAGTTAAGAAATAGAACATAATTATCGCCTGAGTACTAAAATAAAAGTCAAAGTAGAACAGAAACAGCGTTTGTAATGGATATGAATGTCATAATTATCTTGAGATCCGTTACACCTTGCTAGAAGGTTGTGTTAGCTCATTGGTAAGCTGTCGGATTTCAAATCATAAGGTTGAGGGTTCGAATCCCGTCTAGGCTAATCCTTTTTTTTAAATTATATTTTCCGCAATGCATGAAAAATTATATAAAATAATTACATTAGAATACATAAGTTGTGTATATATAACATAATCATTGCAGAACATAGTAATTATTATGTTTAAAATATAACATCTGAGATAATTTTCACAGTAGGTCGGTATTATATATGAGGATGTAAATACAAGTTAAGAAACTCGTTCAATAGCAATAAATAAATCATGTAGTGTATTTATTTGCAGCTATTTGTCATATAGAGGGTAATCCTCAACATTCATAATACAGAATGTCATTTATGTTCTTGAAAAGTTATTCGATGCATAAACAGAAGGTATAAACAGAGAATCCAAAGTCGGAACGCTCGCAAAAAAATTCATGAACCCCAAAGGTCACGTGAGCAGACTGGAATTGTCCTTATGAAGCATGCCACAGCAGAAAGTCTTTACATAGATTTTCAATTCAATTCCTGATATATGCTTTTGCAATGTGGAGGTGGTGATGCCTTGAGTCGGCCTCTCTCGCTCGCTCGCTCGCTCGCTCACTCTCTATTTATACAGAATATAAAAGTGGATTTATGTGTGTATTTCAACATAATTCTGATATATCTAGAGCAATTTTAACTATATTTCTTACAGTCTGGAAAAAGAGTACTGTCGGGATACATATCAAAAATGCTAGAAACGGGTCGATATTAGTATCGAATCTATAGTTTCGTGGTCGCTTAGGTGAATAGTTCTACTTTCAATTCAAGTCCAATTAAGCTTCCATTAGCACCCAGGGTGGTTACGTAGCGACATAAAGATATCGAAATCATTCGATATTAGAATCGAATCGTAAGTTTTCAGCGCCGCTAACAGTGCAGCATTTCCCATTAGTCCACATTAGTCCACATTTCACATTAGTCCCATTGCCTAGAGGGCAACATATTTGCAGAGTGCAAAGTTTAAAACTTGAATAATATTTTAATTTTTTCCGTATGAAAAAGTTATAAATCAAGAGCAAATATACTATTTCACGAACAATCCTCTTTTACTATTCTAATATGTTTAATAATAGCGTAAGAAATCTAATAGTAATTCAGAACATGTTTCACAGTTGTTATTTTTTGTTACATAGTTGTAGCTGTAGCATGTAGTGAGTGGAATTTAACTGTAATAAATTCACTAATTAACCATATTCGAATTAAGTTTTATTTTTAAGTTCGGGATGAAGGGGTGGAGAAATATGTAGTTATTGGGGGCACCGAGCTTTTCTACATTTTACTTTCAAGATCTCCATTTTTCTTTTGTCATTTGTTCCTAATAAAAAAAGTTCAGTCACTTTTGGATTGTCATAGGATAGTAGGAGTTGGATTTTGGGATGCAGCCTGTGAGATTCTAGAGGAGCTAACTGCTTAAAAAAATTTTTTTGAATCATCTGTAACATATGAAATAAGGATATGTATCATAAAAAATTGAAAGTAACTATGTCTGCGTAATCATCACCGGTCAAATTGCAAAGTCAAATGAATTGACGTTTGGTATATAATCAGGCTCCATTCCCAACTGGGAAGTTACTATACGCGTGTCACTTTCATTATAATACATATCCTTAGGGGGAGTAGAAGTCCGAATTTTTGCGAAAAATTTAGTATCTTACAAGCCGTTCAACTGAGAGCTGAAATTCAACATATAACTCTTTATTAAAAATAAAGAAAATATGTCCTGGCATTTTTTAAAATTATCTTTTATGGGCGGGGGGACGTGGGTGCATTTTCTATATATTGGAAATTGGTAGTGGGTTGATTTGTAAAAATAATCGAAAACGATTGATATTAGTTGAGAAACAAATTGAGTAATGCATACTAAAGTTCTTTTTGAATTTTATACCCACTGCTTTCTATTTATAATTGCTGAAGCTGGTGTTTAATGTATGGAGCGTTCCGAGCATAAGGCAATCAAGCCATAAAGTTAGAGAAAAATGGCCACAAAATTTGTAACATGGGCATTTTCAATTAGTACGGCATGCTTAATTATATAGAAAATTAGTTTCTCTCTCTCTCTCTCTCTTTTTTTTTTTTTTTTTTTTTTTACGTTGGTCTACTTTTCCTTGATTTGAAACTTTCAAATTTCACCCTATTTTCTACTGAAATGTGTCTGTAAGGCAACAAAGAAATAATTATATATGATAAATTTAAATTCATTTTAATTTGGAAGATGAGAAACACTTTGCCATTATATATCGTAAAGGTCAGACCCACCAGTATTGTAACAGAGAGGTGCTTGAGCCATTGACGGTAGAAATTCAAACTCCGATAAGTGATAATTTCACAGTCTTGTTTTATTACAAGTGTAACCTCTTTAGTCAATGAAGAGGAGGACGTGGGCCATCGGTCAGAGTTGATGTCGATGGGTTTTGGTGGGTCGGAGTTGGTCGCAATGGTTCAGAGTGGTTCATAGTTGGTGGTGGGTCAGAGTGGATCACGATGGTTGATGGGTCAGAGTGGGCCAATGGGGCATTTGGGTGGTGGGTGATAGTGGGTCATGGTGGGTCGTGGATCAAATTTTCATTGACCCTCACCATCTCTGGTTAAAATTGTACTAAAGATAAGAGGCACCGAAGATGCATGTCGGCTATTATGCTCAAATTTTGCTCATGGATAGTACTCCACCAGGAAGCAATAAATCTGAAACGGTTCACGGTATCACCTTCTAGAACTCGAAATGTAGGGGTTTGTCTGATTGGCTAAATTAAGACGTCAATGATTTATCCTTCAACAACCAAGCCTTTTATGATCGTTTCCGTGGGGAAGTCAGGAGAACACGTGCCTAGTAATCGTAATATTGATAGTTTGCGTCCACCCCGGGTATTTGTTTTGTGTTTTTTTGATTCACCTAAATATAAACAAATCACACATATAGGCATTTTGACATATTTTGGGAGAGTAATTTTGTGGTTCGTTGGCGTTTCATCGCGTCTCTGCTGCTGGTGGTAAAGTTTTCAAAATGGAACTTGGGCCACCACGGATCGTCGCTGCGGGGCCACCAATTTCTGGCGAGAGGTCAATAGTTGACCATCTGTAGTCCACCGACGCTTACAGCTTAGAGTAATGAACGATATCTTTGCCTTGTAGAGTTCATGACTACCGACGTCGGCAGTCAACTAGCTTTTAGTATTCCTTTACTAACCATCTATTGTTCATGTTTGTACACGGTGTTGTCATAATAATAATAATAATAATAATAATAATAATAATAATAATAATAATAATAATAATAATAATAATAATAATAATTATTATTATTATTATTATTATTATTATTATTATTATTATTATTATTATTATTATTTGTAGTAACAGTAGTATAATTGATGATAGAATAAATATTGTCTATGTATTGTCTAGGTAGGACTACACACAGGATTTGGCTCGTTTTGGTTCGACTTGACTCTAATCCGAGTCGAGTTGGAAGATATTTTTCGCGCCGAGTCCAAGAGTAGACCTCAAAGATGTCTGTTTCGAGTCGAGTCGAGTTTCAAAGAAAAGTCGTTCGTGCCCATCCCTACTAATGAGAGCTTAATCGGAGTTAAGCGAAATTGAAAGTCTCACTATTTATCTAAGCGACCCCGAAAACTATTAATCTAATATCGATCATTTTCTAGCAATCTTTTATATGTATCCCCCTCCCATTCACCATAGGTAACCCGACAGCAATCTTTTTGAAACTATAAGAAATGTGGTTAAAATTACTCTAGACCAGTGGTTCTCAATCTAATTCCTATCACGATCCCCTTTTATCACACGCTCTTGCCAGCGACCCTTTTATAATTTGTTTTATAATAAGCTTGTGTGAGATTTTTAACATACCTATTTCTATAATAGTAGAATCCATTTTTTTGTTTATAGTGAACAGTGCCATGGAAAATCAGTGCCCGGGGCGAGAGTATAGTACGATGTCACCGTATATATGAGTGACGTCGACAGACTAGCTACGAAGCACCACCATGGTTGGCACGAAGCTCAATAACATTTTCAAAATAAGCCCTACCTTTCCTTAATTTTGAGCACATTTTATTACGTTTTTCCTTCTATTTTACACATGTGCACATGTACTTTCCTAACATGAGTAACACACTTCCTCCGAAATGTGTGGCCCCTTTTTTCGGCGCCCCGCACTGACAGTGGATACAGTAACTGTAATATCTATATTCCCAATGACGAAGGTGCTGGTTCAAGATGGATGTTAAACTCCTTCATTGAAGAGGCCATTAACGTATCCGATCTAAGCCCACAACTTCTTGACCAAATAATAGAATGATCATGCTACAAGTCTTTGCAACTGGTTTTTTGTAACGAAGACTTGGACAAGTTCTGCCTGATGAGGAGAGAAGAATATCCTGGTCTGGAGATTGCTGCTTTAAAAGTAATAATTCCATTTGCTATATCGTACTTGTGCGAAAGTGTGTTTTTTTTATGGTAAACATAAAAACAAAGATAAGAAATCGCTTATCAGTTGAAAATGGTTTGATAATGTTCGTCATGAAGATTGAACCTGGACATTGCTGCACTAGTGAAATTACACCATGCTTAGGTATCTCATTAGGTTTTAACTTTAATTGTATTTCAATGTGCAGGTTTTGTTGCATGTGTATTTTTCTAGTATTTCTATATACAGTTCTCATTAGTTTTATATCATACCTCTTTGATTTAAATTCATTTTTAAACAACTCTACTAACTAACTAACTCTATGGCCTATGGAACCCGGAGGTTCAATGCCGCGTTCACAAAAGCTCTACACTGACTTCTATCCTTAGCCAATTGGATCCAGCTTCTACTTTGTATTCTTATCTCAGCGAGATCCATCTTAATATTGTCCTCCCATCTGCGCCTAGGTCTTCCTAATGGTCGTTTTCCGATTGGTCTTCCAGTCAAGATTTTGAAAGCGTTTCTACTTTCTTCCATTCTAGCTACATGACCTGCCCACCTAAGCCTTCTAGACTTGGCGACCCTAACAATGTTGGGTAAACCGTATAAATTATGTAGTTCCTCGTTATGAAGTTTCCGCCATTCCCCATTCCCGTTCCTCTTGGGTCCGAATATTCGTCTAAGGATCTTGTTCTCAAATACTTTCAGTCTATGTTCTTCCCTCAGAGTAAGCGACCATGTTTCGCAACCATACAGAACAACAGGCATGATTATCGTTTTGTATATTTTAAGCTTCAAATTTCTCGACAGAATTCGCGACGACAAGAGACTTTGAACCGAATAGTAACACGAATTCTACACCCTTTGAAAATGTTCAGTAGACTTATTTTTTATTGTTCTTTACAGTGTGTATAAAAAATAAAAGTATGCTTATCAGAACAAAATTAAAAATAATATTTAAAAATAATTTCTGGTATTAGATTCTAACTATATTTATCTCTTCCGCCTATCTTCGCGATCCCCTAGGGGCCGCGACTCCCAGGTTGAGAAACCCTGCTCTAGGCATGCATGAGTTATGTTGGAACATACATACATACACTTTTATGTGTATAAATGCAGATAAGAGAGAGTTGAGAGAGAGCGATTAAGGAATTGCCGCTCTCAATCTCTTCACTTTACTTTTGCGATTCGCGAATTTCTTGCGTGACAGTTTGGGGCTAGCTAGTTTTTTGTCTTGGACCACGATCCGATTTTCGATATGCTCTACCTAAATGCTGTAATGCGAATATTGAGAAGTTATCTGCGATGAAAGTAGCTGCAAATAAATACATTACATAACTTATTTATTGCTATTACACGATTTTTTAAATTTGTATTCAATATTCACACATAACACACCGACGTTCTGTCAATACCTCAGATGTTATATTTTAAAGATAAGAATTACTTATGTCGTGAAATGATATGAATATATATATTCAACTGATATATACAACTGATGATATGAATATATATATTCAACTGATATATACAACTGATGAATTGTAATGTAACTATTTTACATAATTTTCATGCATTGAGGAAAGTAAAATATCATAAAAGAATTTCACCTGAACGGGTATCGAACTCACGATTTAAGCGCTCGGTGGTGTACCACTGAGCTAATATGACCGCTTTTCGGAAGCTGCTTCTGAAATATAACTGAGCTCATACGTAGATGCTCTTTTCCGTATGGAAATCACAATGACGAAACGAGAGTGTGAATACATAGTCTCGAAATATTGTATCATTAAGTATTTCAATGTTACTTTTTTCTACACTTAATACCATTTGAACATGTCTTATTATATTTAACAGAAGGAAAAACATATCTGTACATCGTTTCCCGATTACTAAGGTTGGCTTTGGAGGTTCGAACCAGCAGCTTTAGTTTACTGTTTTCCGAAGATACCCGAAGTTGGACTTCGAAAGTGTTTGTCTCAAAACAGCTATCATCATATCGCTCAATCTGTTTGGTATATGGTATATGTTTTCATACGTGTAAAGTCAGTATAACAATTCATTCTTTAAACAGCTTTTCGTATGTATTAATATTCCTTTATAAAAACTGTTTTTAATATTATTATTACGGCGCACCATTTTCAGATTTCTTTCGCGAGTCGTTGACCAAGTCGTTCCCCACCAGCGTTGCCAGACTCACAGCTCGGAATTATTCCAAAACCTGATCGAACTTATGCAAGATTCGGTCAAATTATGCTAGATCCTCATAATTACTAATTCAGGAGTTTAAAAAAACGAAGTTGAGATACGATAACGTAACTTAAAATACACAGAGAGCAAGAATGCATGGATAGAACTCAATACTTCACGCACCAAAATTTTAACTCAACTAAATTAATGCAGTCGTTGCCAGATTCAATGGCGTATATGTCGTATAAATGAATGCAAAGTTTTTGTTTACATATTTTGAAAGAAAATTACTTCGCAGCATAAGCGGAGTTGGGAATCGTCTGCTGGGGGAGGGGGGGAAAGATTTTTGGTCGGTCTCGGAGCTGTCATTTCAGGAATAAATATGATCATGAAGTCAGAAATAAAGATGGTGAAGTTGTCAAAAAGTTGGGGGCAGAATGGCCCCCATAGCTCCGCCCATGCGTCGGAGTTAAAGGATTAGAAAACCCTGGGTGGAGCCACAAAAAAAGCCCAAAGACGTTTCGAACTTACTTCGAAAAATAAGACTGCCTGTATGGTTTACCGACTGTATGAATCAATGGAAGAGGATACATTTCTGCCGTTCTTTTTCTTCCCACGACCAACTTCTTTCTCATCTCCAGGTTTTACGGCTTTTTGATAAACTTGCTGAAATTGTGCTAGATTTGGGCAGGATGCTAAAAGCAAGATGCTAGATGCTAGAGACATGCAAATTATGCTAGATCTAGCATCATTATGCTAGATCTGGCAACGCTGTTCCCCACAATAGGCGTGTCGTGCAAGTAACCAATCACACGTCAGGTACTAGCTTTTACCTATTGCTTCCTTCTCACAGCTCAGAACATTGGTAACTATGGATAGACGTACAGCAGTAATTACTTTATGGGAGTTGGAAGGTTATTCTGCAACTGCAGCTAGCAGGCGAGTAGGTGTCCCGGCCTCTACAGGAAGGCGATGGATTCGGAAATATGGTGCTACAGGTCAGACTGATAATTTACGATCTCCTGGTCGTCCGCATGTGTCAACCGAAGCCCAAGATGCGAGATTAGTAAACGAAGCCCGGTTAGACCCACTAAGGACGTCTAGACAGCTAAGGGAAGTTTCTCTCTTTCCTGGTAATAAGTATACAGCTCTGCGAAGGCTTCGTCATGCTGGGTTACGTGGCCGTGTTGCTGCCGTGAAGGAAAAACTCTCAGGCGACCACAAAATTTACCGTCTCGCGTTTGCACAGGCGAATGTGGGTCTCAATTGGGAAAACGTAGTTTTCTCAGATGAATCCATATTCACAACATCAAAGGAGGGACGCCGTTTTGTGTATCGTCCGAGAGGCACCCGATATGACCATGGATATGTGGCTGCTTGCAATCGCAGTGGCCATGTATCTATTTTATGTTGGGGTTGGATTTCCAGTCGCGGAGCAGGACAGCTTCATAGAATTGAAGGACATCTGGACAATGCTCAGTACTTAGACATTATCAGTAATATCATGGTGCTATCTGTACGAGTATTTCAGCCTGGTGATGTAATTCAGTTCCAGCAATACCAGTCGCCAATACATACTTCCCGTGTGATTCAGGAATGGTTCGCAGGGCATCCTGAGATTGATTTAATCGACTGGCCGCTCGTGGAGCAGACCTCAATCTCATGGAAAATATGTGGGCAGAAGTGAAGCGTACTCTAAGGGAAAGTTGACCTGAGGCAGATCCACCAAGAACTCAGGATGACCTGTGGCATCTTGTTTCCGAAGCATGGCTGGAGGTAGGGGAAGGAGATAGATTTGTCACCCATGTAATAGATTCCATGCCCAGAAGAATGGAGCGTGTAATAAATTCAGAAGGGTCTTGGACACAATATTAATGTCCCAGCCTTAACTCCCGAAAACAGCCCTTTTCAGGGCTACCTAAACGCTTCTGAAAATATTTCTAGAAGTAAACCACTCCTTGTATCCGATTTCTGTGCAATCCTACCAACAAAAGAATGATAATTAGCTGTAGGCTTTGAACTCAAGACCTCTTTATTGGCAAGTCCGTACTCTACCAGTGAGCTAACATGAACACGCAAACCCAATCTGAAGAAACACGATTTTCAATTTCTGGTATTCGATGACAATGATCCTCATATACTTGGCAAATGTTGTATTCAACTTGGGATATTCCGCAACACACATACACACACACATAAACAAAGCGAAAGAGAGAGAGAGAGATGAATATACAAAAGCATATTCAACGTATTCGAATGAGACTCTAAGTAACGACATTCCGTTCTAAAGAGAATTTGTGTTTCTTCCCGTGACGTTAAGGGGATCGGGAAAAGTTATGTATCTTGAAGCAGGATACGACTTTGGATACTCTGTTTATACACTTTCTATATCCGTAGGAATATATTGTATTTCACGAATGTAAATGACATGCTGTAATGAGAATATTGAGAAGTTACATCTGTATGACAAATAGATGCAAATAAATACACTACATAACTTATTTATTGCTATTAAATGATTTTCCTAACTTGTATTTACATCCTCATATATAATACCGACCTACTGTGAAAATTATCTCAGATGTTATATTTTAAACATAATAATTACTATGTTCTGCAATGATTATGTTATATATACACAACTTATGTATTGTAATGTAATTATTTTATATAATTTTTCATGCATTGCGGAAAATATAATTTTAAAAAAAGGATTAGCCTAGACGGGATTAGAACCCTCAACCTTATGATTTAAAATCCGACAGCTTACCAATGAGCTAACACAACCTTCTAGCGAGGTGTAACGGATCTCAAGATAATTATGACATTCATATCCATTACAAACGCTGTTTCTGTTCTACTTTGACTTTTATTTTAGTACTCAGGCGATAATTATGTTCTATTTCTTAACTTTGAGCATTCTTTTACATATGGAAAGATTCCTTAACGTATTTAAATGTTCCATTACGTATGGAGAGCTAAATGACAAACAAGCATGTGCTAACATTAAAAAAAAAAAAAAGGTTTCGAAATATTGTATCATTAAGTATTTCAATCAATGTTGCTTTTTTAAACACTTGGTAACAAGTCTTATTATATTTAAAAGAAGAAAAACACATCTGCAAACTTTTTCCCGATTGCAAAGGCTGGCTTGGAGGTTCGAACCTGGCTTACTTTTTCCCGAAGATACCCGAAGCTGGACTTAGAAAATTTTTGCCTCAAAATACCAATAAAGAATGCGCTCAACCTTTTTGAGACAAGGTGTACCATGAAACACCCGTATGGTACAAATTGTACCATAAAATCCCGAAAGGGTTAAAGCCATCACCTGAGGTTGCTGTGAGCAAAGGAGATACCCTCCAATCACCTTTCTCCTGGGACTGCTATGACCTACGGAGAACTCCTTCAACTGTTTCCCAAGGCTGCTATAAGCAAAGGAGACATTCTTTAATCATCTATTCCTAAGGCTACATTGAGCGAAGTAGTAATCCTCATTACATAACTGAGACTATTCTGAGCTAAAGACAATTGAACCTTTATTCCGAAGTCACTTGTGTGTGCTAAGGACTTTATTGAACTATGAAAACATTAAAGAGACTTTACAAGAAATTTGTAAAACTATTATAAAATTTTATTTTTATAATAAAAGGTGAAGGGTGTAAATAACGGATTTGTTATTTAACGATCTACCAAACAAAACATTGCAACATATATAGAATTTCCCGTAAAAGTATATAACTAACAGATATACAAAAAGGCAAATAATAAAATATATAAATTTCATTGATAATAGTTCGTATTTCAATTTTATGACACTAATTTTTGTTTATTGTTATTAAAACAATTATCAGTTTTGAATGAAATTTTCCATTCTATTAAATTATATGTTAACTTTCATAGATCAAGACAATTTTCATTGTTTAGCAATAGAAATAGTCATTTTCAGTTTTAATTGATTAATTTGTTATTTTAACTTTAACCGTTACTTTTATCTGTCATTATTTCTTAATTTAACCAGTAATTTTTTCATAGCCTTAATTATTTTTATTTATTTATTTACTTTTTTTGTTATCCGTTAATTTTTTGTTAATATTTCCAACTATACCTTTTTTAATATATATTATTGTAGTACAATGAATAAATGTGTACTTTTATTTTTGTTCATGTTTAGATGCTATGAACTGAGATGCAGTATTGCAGATTTATTACCACGATTGAGTTGTTTCATGGAATTTCTATCGGGAGATGCATATCAAGTCCTTAGCGGTGAGTTGATTTAAACATGTATAAATCACTTAAAACTTGTAAATTGCGTGGGGTGCGGTGGCTCAGTGGTAGAGCGTTCACTTCCAGTGCTTGGGATCCCTGGTTCGATTCCATCTCGCGCTGTGTGGACTTTGTGGTGGACAAATACTGTGCTCATGGGTTTTTTCGGGGTTCTCCCACTTCCTTCATTCCACCATTTCATTCATTTCTCATCATCACCGTCTCCTTTAGCCTAACCGACCTAACCATGGGACGTAAAACTAAAGATTTTATTTCATTTTGTAAATTGCGTTTAGTATTAAATTCTTCATTTACATCAGCCATATTAGTGCTGAAGAGAGAGAGAGAGAAAATAATGAATATCCGACTAATTACTTTATTGATTATGTACTATAGATAAATACCTTCTGTGTTGGTAAGAACTTCGGGATCTGCAGAGACGAATAGGTAATAAATAGTGCATTTCTCAATATTGCAAGCTCTACTGTAAGCAGCTCTTAAAGTGGAATAAGAATGTCTGGAATATCCTTATTAACTTAGTAAATACTGTTAATCTATGTTTGTATATTTAACTCGTGAAAAGTCATGGAGAAATGTAAAGCACAACACTTACTGAGAGTTCTTACTGGTAAACAGGCCCCAGGTCTTTTTTATTCTGCCATTTTTTTTAGCTGATTTTATTTATTTGTCATGAAGAAGAAATCGATCAGTAGTGCTTCAGTATCAGTGATAAAAATGTTTTGTGCTTTCCTGGCGTATTAATTTGTGATTGTCGTATGTTTTAGTGTATTCGGACAAGATTAGAAATTCCTTAAGAAAGAGATTAGGTTACATTTTCCCAAAGAAAAATGGTACTACTTTTCCAGTAGTAATAATGCTTACTATCTAATTAACATCCAGTAATATAATCGAGATTTTAGCATTAGTTTCTTTTCCATTGATAATTCAGCACAAGGAAGCTATATACAAATTGAACGTTTTTATTTAGCAAATAGAGGGGGAATTTAGAGGTAAATGCAGAGAAAACTAAATACATGGAAGTGCGTCGGGACCGGAATACGGCAAATTGTGGAGGCGTTAAAATATTAAATAATGCTTTTGATAAAGTGGATACTTTCAAATATTTAGGATCAATATTAACAGACGAAAATCATATTCACGAAGAAATTAAATGTCGACTAAAAGCAGGGCATTCGTGTTACTATTCGGTTCAAAATCTCTTATCGTCGCGAATTCTGTCGAGGAATTTGAAGCTTAAAATATATAAAACGATAATCATGCCTGTTGTTCTGTATGGTTGTGAAACATGGTCGCTTACTCTGAGGGAAGAACATAGACTGAAAGTATTTGAGAACAGGATCCTGAGAAGAATATTCGGACCCAAGAGGAACGAGAATGGGGAATGGCGGAAGCTTCATAACGAGGAACTACATAGTTTATACGGTTTACCCAACATTGTGAGGGTCGTCAAGTCTAGGAGGCTTAGGTGGGCAGGTCATGTAGCTAGAATGGAAGAAAGTAGAAACGCTTTCAAAGTCTTGACTGGTAGACCCATAGGAAAACGACCATTAGGAAGACCTAGGCGCAGATGGGAGGACAATATTAAGATGGATCTCGCAGAGATAGGAATACAAAGTAGAAACTGGATGCAATTAGCTAATGATAGAAGTCAGTGGAGAGCTTTTGTGAACGCGGCACTGAACCTCCGGGTTCCATAGGCCATAGAGTGAGTGTGTGTGAGTGAGTGAATAGAGGGGGAATAGGGAATAGTGCATCCTCCCTTTTTGCCAACTGAGTTCAGATAATTTCCATTTTAACATAGAGAAAAAACTGGCTTTTTAATACATTGGAAAATAGGGCTGGCTGTCACTGAGCATCTCCAACATCATAATAATATTTTCCAGGTAATTTTAATACATTAAGTTGCTTATTGTTGTCTAATGATGATAAATGAACTGAGGAGCACAAAACTCCTATATAATATAAATTTTTTAGCTACTACAAATCTGATTGCAGTAAAAAAAAACTATTCTTATTGTTCATTTTATATTTTTCCGATAGTAGTTCAGAAGATTTAGTCTTGCATGAATTATCTTCTTTTTCTACAGTGATATTGGAGAATGGATGGGATGCACTGGAACAAATTGAAGGTCAGTCTCTTGACTTCCTTCCTAATTCTAAGCAGATGCCCATTAGTCTACGAACAAAGGCGATTGTTTGGCAGATGAACTCAAGTTTCTCCAAAAACTATAGGTAATGTTGCAAAATAGCTATATGTAATAGTTTTCTTTTCATCTAGAATCGTATCACTTCATGCGATACAAGAAAAAGAAACAGTATTTCCAAGAATTATATATTATATTACTGTCGTGATGTGTTATTGTTATTATTATTATTCCTCAGGTGGATAGAGACTATTACCTGCTTATAACTACTGGGGATTTTTCGAGAATATAAGCACAACAGCGGGTAATTTATTGCCTTATTATTGTTATTATTATTGAAGCGAGCGTAACGAAGCATCTCCTATTTAACTCAATTGGTGATGTGATTTATAGTTTAGCGTCCCTTTCAGCAGCGAGGCTATATGAGACGTGGACCTACTGATTAACGTAGAATCCGAACCACATGAGCTCCCACCGGGAACCGAACTCGACTTAATCGGCATGTGTGTGTCTGCCCCACGAGAACTCCCGTGAAGCTTATCTGATGTTAATGAATTTTAGTAGTATATGCGTTCTCTCAACTTGTAGAAATAACCTTATTGTTTGGGGTTGTAACTTCATTAAGAACAAGGGGCCGCGGTAGCTCAGTGGTAGAGCGTTCACCTCTGGTGCATGGGGTCCCGGGTTCAAACCCTGCTCCTGCCAAGTGAACTTTGTGGTGGACAAACACCATGTGCGTGGGTTTCCTCGGGGTTCTCCCGTTTTCTCCTACTTTCTTCATTCCACCATTTCATTCCTCTCTCATCATCACCGTCTCCTTTAGCCTAATCGGCATAACCGTGGTACGTAAAATTCAAAGATTTCATTTTTTTTTCATTAAGAACAAGGAGGTGAAAATGGGGTAAAATCTACCTCTATGTGCAAGTTTTAACGTATACGAGCGTAAAAATTTTCCAATATAAACTACGTAAAAAATCATTCTGCTACAACAAAACGTAATGTAGTTAATTTAGAGCGTTGTGATATCCCCACAGCTTGGAGTTAACATGTGCCAAGAATGAAAGGGCAAATTTACTCCTACACTATTTAAAAGATATATTCCGTATTTAAAAGATATAAAAGGTATATATATTTAACAATCACCAGATACAGCTCCGAGGCCATTTTACACTGGATATCCAACAACAACAGTAACAATGGAAAGGATTTGGGAAGGTATCGGCCAGGGCCTGTTTAGTAGGTACCACCCCGGCATTTGCCTGGTAGGACTGAGGGAAACCCTGAAAAACCTCAGTCAGGATGGTCGGCAGCGGGATTCGAACCACGACCTCCCGAATGCGAAGCCAACGCTCTACCACTTGAGCTACTTCGCTCGGCTTATTAATGTGCTCGATATTGATGTAATATGTGGTACATTTTCTTCGAGGCCACGCAGTCATCCCTTCTGCAAATCAGTAACGGATAAAATAGTGGATTTGTCCTTTTTTTTTAAGTTCCTCGATAACTTTCGTAAGACTCATTTACTTTTAATAAAATATATATATATATATATATATATATATATATATATATATATATATATATATATATATATATATATATATATATATATATATATATATATATTACTTTAACACTTTTGCGTAGTCCCCCAGTATTTGAGATTAAAATCAGTGGAGAACGAAGGTTGAATTTAGGACTCTAAAGTAGGATAGATTACTTCCCCCCTTCCCGATTAAAAATATGTTGCATGATATCTTTAGTAAACGTACTAGATTTTTATGCAATATAGTACATATTTTTGATTTTTCACAATCATTCTCACTACTTGCATTTAAAATCAATCCAGAACGAGAAAGTCGCTTAATCTTCTTCCCCATCCGGATGTACAAAATATTAGATTTTGACTAGTTAACAAGGAACCTAGACAACATAATGTCATCAATTACCGTTGAGTTCATTTTTCTAGTCGCTGCCTTAACCTAGATTTTTGGGTAATCCATGTTCTGGCCACACTGTAATTTCTATGGATAGTAGCACTGAAAATTCTTTTGATTCATATTTTCGGGTGTAGAATAACATTATTTATTGTTGTGGTAAGTTACATTTAATTATCTCTTTTCACTTACGAAAAATGGGCAAAAGAAAAAGGGTTAGCTTTTGTGTCATTTTTAGTAGTCTGCCCCCTTAACTCTTCCTCCATGTTTTTTTTTTTAATCTATAACTTTCGTAAACATATATATTGTATATTTCCATCGAATGTAGCATAACTCTTCCTGAGAATATCCAATCGTCCCAGTTGCTTGGAGTTGAAATGGACCAAAATTGAGGAAGTGTATTTTTTCTGATTTTGTGTAACATATTTTCAGTAAAAAATAATTAAAGCTAGTGTAGTGAGCTTTGACCATTCGAGTCGATTGATATTTGTCCATGTGTCCGTCTGTCTGTATTTCATGACAACCTCTCGAAGTAAGTCTATTGTTAGTGGTTGCAATCCATGAAGAATAAGGTCGTAAATGGGGATCAAATCCACCGTATATTTCAAATTTGAACATATTCGTACAAAACAATTTTGCAGGATAAACTTAGTAAAAATCATTCAGTTTTGACAAAACTTAACGTATAGTTTATATCTTTACGATGATCACATTAGTTTGGGGTTAAAGTGTGCCAAGAAGGAAAGGGTGGATTTATTCCCGACTTCACCCCCCCAAAAAAGATCTTCGATAATTTCCGTGAAAGTAGTTTCATTTTAATGCAATATAGTTTCGTTGAGGTTTTCGGATCATGCATGTACATCGAGTAAAAATCACTGAAGAATAAAGGGGTGGATGAAAATCACCCCTCCCCCCTTTTGTAAAACAAAACTCACGGTAACTTTAAAAAAATTGATTTTGATAGAATATTATGTATTTTATCTTTGAGGTTTTCCTACAGTAGAGTGTGCTTGGGGTTAAAAATATGAAGGATAAACGGCAAATTTAGACTCCTAATGTAAAGTGAATATCTGCACTCTTCCCCCCGCCATGACTTTTTTTAAAATATATGTTCCGCGATAAGTTTTTTAAATTTATTTTAGGTTTTGATGCAGTATGGCGCAGATTGTTTGAGACTTTACAATCTACATCACTTACTGGATTTAAAGCAATGAAGTACGAGTGTGTGAGCTTATCTCTCCCTCCCCCTCCGCACTGCTTGCTTCCTATTTAAAGTTTATTCCGCAATACTTTCCTAAAAGATATCCCATTTTACACAATAATATGTGTATGTTTATTGAGGCTTTCACGCACTCTCCAATGTCAGTAAAAAAAATGAGGAGTCACTATACTCTCCGTTCGCCCTATGATTGAAAAAAGTCCACGATAGTTTTCGAAAACGTCGTTGGATTTTGGTGTAATATGGTGTGAATATTTCTGAGGGTTCCCAATCGTCTCTATTGCTTGATTAGGTTAGGGCTAGCAATTAGATTTCTGGGCTTTCGGTATCTGTGGCTTTGTTATCCCGTCACGTATGAAGGATGAAGTCTCTTGGTGATCACACTGCACGGGGAATCGGAAAGGAAGGAAACTGCCTGGGACCATTAGGTGAGGTACCGTCCCAGCATTTGCCTGATGTGAATGAGGAAAATCCAGGAAAACCTCATTCAGGATGGGCGATGTGAAAAAAAGTTTTTACACTTTTTCGACCGAGTATCTGCACCAGGAATCGAACCCGGGCGCCGCTTACACCAAAGACAAGAGCATTAGGGACTACCCTGCATAGGGACACTTTACTGCTTGATGTTGAAGTAAGTAAGTAGTGAAGGACATGCAAGTAATGTATTTCGTAAAATACTCCGGTTCTTATTAGACATAGTGTATCTTTGTTTGGGTTTAGAGACTTTTTCGTAGAGTTTGGGGCTGAAATTAGCAAGAGGGAAATGGGAGGATCACTTGCTTCTACAATGCACACCATTACTAGTTATTATTATTATTATTATTATTATTATTATTATTATTATTATTATTATTATTATTATTATTCAAAAGTACAAGACACGTATTAGCAGGGTAAAAATAGCCGAAAATTTCTCACAACCCAGAACTAAATACTATTGAAATGATCTTTCGCTCTAACGTTAATGGGTATTGGTACTCTTCATAGGTGAAATGCTAAAGCATGGCACTTTGCGAAAATTCTTCTATGAGTGCTTGAATTTTGGACCACAGTTTTCAACAAATTTTGCTGTTTGGATTTATGTAACACATTTGACATAACCATAATTATTGTTTATGTATATATTTTATATATTTATTTTGTGTCTAATAATGTTTTAAATTATTAAATAGAAAATAGTAATTATATTGTTGTATTTTCCTTATACAGGGCGATTCAAATGTCTGGCACCCTAGGACAAATAGATAAAATATAGAACATCCGTACAAAGTTAAAATTATTTTGTATGTTTATTTTATATACTTATTTTACTTCTGTATAAAATATTTCCTGCTGAGGCATGCATGCTACCTATATTTGCTGCGACAGGATACAATATGTACGCTAAGTGTGAACGAATGATGCAGCAGTTACAATTTACACATCCGTGTCTATACGATCAGTTTCAAAACCATGAAAATCATGGCATCCGTCGAACATCAGAAAACTGAAAAGGAATTCCTCGGGACTTGCAATTGAACAGGGTACGATACCTGTTATCAATAGTTGAAGTTTAACCCCCGGTCGTGGAATGACACAAAATACGTGGAACACATGGATTCAATGTGTACATATATTTGGAGATCTTTAACTGGAACTGAACACCAACAGAGTGCACAATATTGTGAGCTATTGTCATCACGTATGAAAAAGGATCGGAGTAATCTAAGACTTATAATACAATGGCTGAATAAACATCAACCTTTTTCAGTGTACGACTCATCGTTGCGTAATGTAGTCACGGGCGTTATGGCAGAAGTTGGTGACAAATTGAACTATGACGTTGTAGAAGTTGTTGGTAATGGAATACAACAGACATTGGATGACAAACCTTGGAATGCCGTTAGATTGAAGACTGACCAAGCAAAAGCATCACAGCATGTAGGAAAAGGATATAGATAGAGTAGGGGGTTAATGGGGACGTCAGCAACGAGGCTATATGTCCCCGTCACGATTAATTATGTTGCTCAGGAGTAGGAAAAGGAGTTCACATTGGTAATAGTATTCACTATTTCGACAAGTCAACTCTTGTGACGACTTGCTAGACTCGTTGAGCTCGAGCACACACCATTCCAGTATTTCGCATATGAACTCACTCCCACACCACCAAACACTGCACTAATTCATTCACTTCTAAAAGGATTTGAAAGCCTTATACCACAGGCGTCTGAGGAACCTGAGCTATCGGAGTCATTCGTTATTGATGGTGGATGTTGCTTCGTCACGTAGTATGATCTAAACTCCATTTATGGATGGATGTGCTTCAGTCATATTGCAAAATTTTTCTGTTAGCATTTTCGTGTTTCATGCATAGTATTATTTGACTGTTGCCCTCCATCAAAGACCATGAGCATCAATGAGCATCAACGCCGAAGGATTCATCCTGCAGCACCCAATGTAAAAATTTCAATGAGCGCACCAGCATACGATAACAAACATGCGTTCCTCTTAAATGAAAAGAACATTAATCATCTAATAGATCTGTTGTCTACAGAGTTGAGATCAAATGACCCCATCATCTACAGAGCACAGAATGATGATGACACGTTAATTATTTACAGTGCAATTAGCATGGCTCGTAGGAAGAACAAGTTACAGATGTGGCTTATGACACAGATGTACTGGCGATGGTTCTGTATCATGCTAATGATTCAGTGGTAAAATTTTCATGAAATCACTTGCAAAGGGAAAGAGACATGAGCAGAAACCACTCTATGATGTCAGAAGTAACCAGCGTCACATTGGACCACAAGTTTGCAGGCATCTCCTGTTCATTCATGCAGTTAGCGGGCCTAACAATGCCAGCACCAAGGAAAGGCAAAAGTTCTGAAGACAATTCAAAAGAACGTAACCTCTCAAGAATGTAGAGAAGTACAGTATTTCTTTCAGATAATTCGTCACTGGATTCAGTCTTAAAAGCAGGCAAGCAATTTCTCGTCATTTTTTATGGCGGTACACAAACTGACGATATCCCTCTATCCCTACATGCGAATGACAGCAATAGCGTCGGGACAGTTTCCGAGTAGCTCCCACCGAAAGCCGTGCATTTTCACTCGTTAAGAAATTACATGCAAGTACAGCAATGAAAAACTTTATCAACGACAGAAATAGATCCTCTTGAATGGGGTACGGTACTCAAAGATCATCAGCTTTATACGGAAACTACTGATGGGGGTTTTGAACCTCCAGCACCTGATTCCATCTTAAAAATTGTACGTTGTCTGTGCAAAACATTAGGAAGAAAATTATGTAGTAGCACGACCTGCTCCTGCGGAAAACATAGATTAAAGTTTATGTCTGCATGTCTATACTGCTACGGCGATGGCTGCACTTATGGTCGTGAAAGCATAAAAATTTCCGTAGACGATTCATATTGCGAAGTAAACTTCTAATTAGAAAAAAAAAAACTTAAATTCATAATTAAACATTGTGCTAATGTGCGTCGGTATACCGGAGCACTGAAGTGTGCGTACCGTAAACTCTGAATTCGTGAACGAATCTAAAAGGATCGCAGGGGGTTGTGTGTGAATGCGTATATACCTAGGTAATGCAAAGAAGTATGTGGTGTAACAACAAGAATTCATAAAAAGTAGTGCTTATATTAAAGTAAATACACAAACTTAGAAGCCTCTAGGAAGAAAAGTGATCAAAATTTGTTTTATTAGTGAAACAAATACAAAACGCGTCATTACGACTTGCATGTACAGAGGTTAAGGAGAAATAAATATTGGCAAGGAATGCAATCAAGACAGCATATAGAAAACAACTTCACAAACAAAACAAATAATAACTGATCATTGGGTTGCAGTTACTTGCATACAAGGCTCAGAAACAAGAAATTAAACATTGAAATTAAGCAAACATAAAGTTATAAGATAATTCAAAGAAGTATTTTGTGTTTAAATAAAATAATAAAGAATTCATGCAGCGTAGAAAATGGCTATTTAATATAAATTACACTGAAACGAAAATTCATACAGATATATTTTAATTATTTTTATAATAAGGAGTCAGAAAACAACAATTTGAATTTTTAAAGTTGAGTCAGGGGCAATATGTTGAAAGCGTTGTGGAGACTTTCTTTTCACAAAATTGCAAACTACGTTTGAAAATATTCAACTTTTATTCTCATCCATGTTTGCCTCGCGCCTCAGATGCAAATTTTACTCATTTGTCTTATCGTGCCGGACTTTTGAGTCACCCTGTGTATAACCATCTGTACCAATATTGAAATTTCAACACATTTTTATTATAAATTGCCACTGTCTTATTACGAACGAAATATATATTGCACTGCATGCATACAACAACTTTTGTGTGTACTAACTGATATTACTTCAATAGCAGCATTTGTTTCAAAACGCAATTTTGAGTTACAACTTCAACCTGAAATTTCTCGAATTTCGCAAACTTCCAGATTTTAGCATTCACTGGTTAATTCACTCATAGCTACCTGATCTCATATCCCAAAGATTATTTCAATAGTATTTAGTTCCGGGTCAATTTCTAATTTTACCCTACTATATATTGATATAAGAGTTTTAATCAATCAGCAATAGTGGCATTGAACTTCCAGAATTAAGATTTTTCAGAAACCAAGACTGGCATCATATCTAGTGAGTATCGCCTATGTAATACAAGAGTATCAATTTATGATATTAGAAATTCATCGATAATTGTTGCATTGAAATCTAAACCTGAAATTTTAAGAAAGTTAACCTTATCTTTTAACTTCAACGATCTGTACGGTTAATAATGGATAACAGGCAATCAACTACCAAAACATAACACAATTAGTGATATTTTCCATAAGTAGTAGCTTTGCTTTGTTATAATTAAATATAAACTAATTATTTGCTGAGCAAAACTATATATTTTGATTAAAATTTTGTGTAATTAGCAACAATAGAATACATCTATATAGAAATTTTCAAATAAGTATAATTGAAAGGGATTTGCTGCTGCCAGTAGCCAATCAGAAGAAAGATATATTATTTGTTGTATGTATATACGATTTTACAGTTATCCTGTATCACATAGTGTCTGATGAAGCCAAAGAGTTAGTAGGCGAAACTGTAGCACGTGTTGAATTTGAATGAAAATATATAGTTTTGCTCAGCAAATTATTAGTTTATATTTAACACGACTAGGTTTGAGATTATAGAATATTGTGAAATAATATGACAAGAATATGGTCCAATGATCTCTAATATTAAAACACACCTATACAAATACATATACGTGAACCTACCTTTATAACCATATATGTAACGGACCTTTTACCCTTATACTGACTATGAAAGAGGTATAAACATATTAGTATTATTGCTATTAGCAATATGATATAGCCAAGGCTGTAGCAAGCTAGTTGAAATATCATCAAATTTGTTTTAAGTTACCCAGTGGAATAAAACATCGCAAAAGACGTTTGCGAAAATAATATTAGTACCGATCTGACTAACAGTCAAGTACTAATTGAATGTACCATCTGATAACTAACTGATTCATACTAGCTTTGCTATATTGAAAAACTTACACTAAAATACAAATTACTGAGCAAAGAAACGTTTATTACAAAATAATAAATGTGACAGTTTCGTCAATTAACTGAACATATTGGCTTCATCAGATACTGACAGTTTCGCCAATTAACTGAACATATTGGCTTCATCAGATACTGACAGTTTCGCCAATTAACTGAACATATTGGCTTCATCAGATACTGACAGTTTCGCCAATTAACTGAACATATTGGCTTCATGAGACACTGTCAGTATCTGATGAAGCCAATATGTTCAGTTAGTTGGCGAAACTGTCACACATTTATTATTTTATAATAAGCGTTGCTTTGCTCAGCAATTTGTATTTTAGTTTAACGTACCTTCTGCTATGTTCAAAGAGCAGAAAAGGGGAGTTAGTTATATATTTGTAACTTTGGACGAAATTAATGTGTGAAGTTTCATTTAGAAGGATCGTTCTTATTACCATTTGAGTCAAATATAACTATGTGGCAAGCCACATCTCTTACAAAAGAAGATATTTCTTGTCAATTCAGAGTAATCCAGCTCTAATTCGTACTTACAGTGTTACAGCACTACTGGTAAACCGTCATGTTACAAAACAAGAATGAAAACAACGTGAATAATTTCCTTCAGAGATCATACGAAAGAATTCTATTGTTGTATTGCCTACGGCTTTACAAATATAGGCAGAAATTGAGATGTGGAATTTTTCTGTCAGTGTAAATCAACAAGTTTTCACGTGCTTATCGAAGGGCTTCGATCCATGAACAACAAAATACTTTTTTCTCATAATTTTCTTCCGAAGTATGAATTTTCACAATATGTAGAAGATGAAAGTATCAGTTATGAAGGTATTCAATCCTTAACATCCCTGCCAAGCTACAACTTTGGGCGTACGGGTAGGAACATTTTCTTTTAGTCCATCTTCAAAAAGATATTTTTCTTGATTAGATCTATCATATTAGTAAGATCAGTTTCAGTGCCATAGTAATATATTAAACACAATGTTCGATATAAGGTCGAAAGCTCGACTATTAAGAAGGTGCTCATATATATAATGATCCTTAATTAGAAGTGGCAAGGTTTAGGGATAAGTGGAACCACGAATAATAATAATAATAATAATAATAATAATAATAATAATAATAATAATAATAATAATAATAATAATAATAATAATAATAATAATAATAATAAAGTTCGGTAGAAACTCTTCTTATAAATGCTAATGGCTTGGGAAAATTTGAATAACTTGAAACTTAAGACCTAATAAAGATAATCATATCTATACAATAAACTTAGGTCAAATATTCGGTGAATATAATATATGAAGTTTGTAAAGAGTGACGGGAACCCATAATCATATTAGAATACAGTCGTTTGGAAATCAGTTATACAGTATTCATGTATCAAATATGATTTCCTTTGTTGGTTTTTAACTACTCTTACTTCCTTTCAATTGGAAACAGTGTTATTGGGCGGTGGGATTTGAAAATTAAAAATACCTGAAAGCGGAATTTCCCTCAAAATGCGAACGACCACTTTCTCTTTGTTTTTTTTTAATCATTTTTGTCCCTTACTTAAACTCAATAGTCTTCTGGTAATACCTTTGCAATCTTTTCTGTTTTAAATTATATAAAGATACCGATATTAATTCTGCAAGAATGCATTTTTGTGGGTAACATAGTGAAAGATTCCAGTGAGCAAAATATCAAAAAATTAAAATGGTACAAATCAAGGCTGCACTAAAAAATTACATTTCATTTATGATATTATTAAGTATCTTATCATTGATCTTACGGGAGTTTTAAATCTTTATTGAAAATCTTCGTTTGATTTAAAGGAAATCTAGATTTGAAAAATTGACAGGATTCTTCGGAAAGCATGGGTATCCGAAGTTGTATATCACGTAATTTTCTACGTTTAACTTCTCAACGAAGCAAGCTTGTTTATTAAACTCTTGTTTTATTTTTGTTAAGATTTGCATTTACATAAAGAATCATTTTATTATTGTACAAGGAGTATAAAATAAGTTGCTAGTAGTAAGAAAGAATTTATAAGAAAAAGAATTACTGGCACGTAGTAGAATAAATACTTTCTATTTCAGGTCTCTGTATTACTGGTTGTGTACTGATCTGCTTCCTAAAGGCGGCCGAGAAGTTTTAGAAGACGCACTGAAAGTAAGATTAACAATTTAAAAATTGCGTTTAAATGTAACACCATGAAATCATGTATTATTTTACTAAATTTTTGGGAACTAGAGAGCTGACTTCTTTTTAAAGGAATTTCGTGTGTGTATTTTTTGGCAATAATTAGCTGTTTTTTTTTTCGATTAGCTATATTTCACTTTTTGTCTTGTTTTAAATTGAAATTACGTAATGATTTAGAGAACCACTGTGGTACTAGACTTTATTAAAATATTAATAATATGAGAAAATAATATTTAGAAGCTATTTTATTTGTAATTATAAGAATAGAATAGAAAATACGTTTACAGCATCTCGAGAAGTCCTTAAGGTTGCTATACTTCGCTCAATTATACAAGATACTTGACAATTAGGCTGCTTATTTTGTTATGCCATATAACAAATATAGTTTTAGTGACAATTGACAAACTGTTGTATGTGGATTTGCCAGGTATTTTGGGATCTGTATAGTCTGAATTTCTAGAAGCAAACGTTCGAGTCAGGCAGTACCGTGCCGTAGGGGAAGGGGGTGTCGAGCGGGGCACGGCCCCGGGCGCCGAAGTAAGAGGGGCTCAAAATTCGTGAGGAAAAAAAGATATATATATATATAGGGGAAACTATACAGTCGTGGGCACCTTAAGGCATATTTTTTAACTAATTAATTTATAACTTTTATACATTTGGCCATATGTATCTAATATTTGTCAAATAATATCGTTACAGTATGGGCTTTAAAATAAATATGATATCAGAATGAAATGTAATGTTAGGTACGTGTAATATATTTTTTTAAAAAAATACTATAACTTTTATAGTGATGGGCCCTACAGAGACTGAGTTGGGCACTTTTGATTACAGTTATGGGCACCTGTGCAGAAATTTCTAAAATTATTTAATAATGTCAAGATACATTACTTTGTTACATAAATGCATAATACAGCATCTCGTTTTGACTTTTTGTAATTTTATAGTAACACTTTTAATAAAAAAAATTAAGAACTTATGAAATTAGGCACTCTGTTTGCCTAATCGCTGTCACTCTCACTTAGGTCTAAGATCTGCAAACATTGGATACAGCAACATACATCATAATCGTAGGCTTCTCCACAGCAAGAAGGCAAGCTTTATGAAAAGCCTGTCCACAGCGTTTGCAGTTCATTCCTGGTAAACGAGATCCTACATTCTCGCCACACTGGTTACACAATCCAGAAAGTGAAAAAGGACGGTTTTCTAATTGTTCCGTACTGTTTTCCAACACCCTCACTTTCAATATGTTTGAATCTTCTTTGGATGCTGAACAAGAATGAACTCCCTCATTTTTGTTCTCTTGCAGTTCGCCAAAAGGCACTCGCTTAGCCGGAGGGCCAGAAGGTAATTTCTCCACATAAGCTCCAGTTATACCTGTACGTTCAGAAGAAAATAGATTAACACTATGAGTATATTCGTGTCTTTTTTCTACTTTCCCAGCTGGACCTGACTGATTAACTTCTCTTTTCCTCTTTCTCTCCAATTTCTCCCTCTCTTGGTTTTCTTCTGTAATTCTTTCCTCTTTGTGCAGTTCTTTCCATTTATCTGATGTTATTACAAATGAGAATCTTTGAATATTGCGACCTTTCCTCTTTGGCGTTTCTGGCCATACCAAACAGTCCTTAAAAATCGGCATATCTGATTTCTTGATTGGATACATTTTAGCCGGTCAGTAGTTCTGTTTTGCTCTTCTGGTGTCACCTCAACTTGTAGATAAGTGTTTGCTTCCTCAAGTTGTTCTGCTATAGCACTTTCAGTCTGTTGTAATCTTGGTAAGTTTGAGGCTTTATCTGACGGCAACTCATCATTTGTGTGGATTTTTATGAGCGTTTCATCTTTAGAAAATTCTTCAAGTATCTTACAAAGATAAAAATCTTCACATTTTCCTTCATTACCATTTGGAACTTTATCTGTAAACTGTTTTATTTGGTTACACTTCTCGGGCCGAAGTAAATCACAAAACTTTTCATAAGTCAAATCACGAAAACTTGATTGCATTTAAATTGTACTTACATAATCTTGGAAATAATTTAGTCCTCTCTCAGTGCCGCAAACTAACTCGGGCAGCTACCTGAGTGAAAACGCTGCGCTGTGATTAGTTTCTTAAGAGCCGGTATTAACAGCAGTGGCAAATGATGTGCTGAGTAATCACATCCGAGGCATCAATGCAAAAACCACCGATAGACACTGGCCATTACATCACAGAATTCAGCTTAAAAAGCAACTAGGCCTATTTCGTACTCCATAACTTCACGTGTAAGTACTGTACATGGCCACAACGTAACTCACTGGCGTTTCTCCTAGCGCGAGGACTGTAGGCCTTGTTATTAATTTTCAAGGAAAAAACTGTACACTTAACAATATGAAAAAAGAGGCTTCGGACTTCCAACGCACACTGACGTTTGTGCAGTGCTTTCCCTTCTTGTTCTATTTTGGGATCACGATCTAGGTCTAGCTGAGTCGAAGCGTCGAAACCTTCCTTTCATGTTGGTAATAGTGAAGATTTACACCTTTTCCCTAAAATTAAATGTAATCAGATACATGAGAAACTTAAATCTATTTAAGTAACCCGATTATAATGGGCCCTATACCGAGATCGTAGTTATACACTCCCTTGTATTTAATACATGTTTTGCAGAAAGGGTTCTCTATAAAATAAGCCTAGTTCTATTGTTATACTTAATCACGGCCGCCTTTATTGTTATACAGACCAGTCTTGAAATGGCAACTGCGCCTTTTTGCCTTCCACAGACTATCCACCCAGCACAGCCGGCTGCCCAAATTCTCTGCATTAATGTCTAGAGAAAGGGAGGATCCTCGCTAAAATGGTAGAGAAATAGTCTGTGAACTGCCAACTGTTGAAGGTGGATAGTCTGTGGCAGGCCGATTTGCGCAGTTGCCACATTCAAGGTTCTGGCTTGTATAACAAAGGAGGTCGTGGCTTAATCCAATATAAACATACAATGATGGGCATAGTGAGTTTACAGTAATGGGCACTGGGCCCATCACTGTTAAATAACCTTTAAATTTCATGAAATTTTCGAGCAATTAACACAACAGCTTGAAATGCACTTTAGGCTTAAAATAAAGACAAAAAAATTCATATAGTAAAATATAGTTATGGGCACTAGGTGCCCATCACTGTCATGTTCCATTAAATTAAAATACAGTGGTGAGCACCTCATGATTTGAGAGCAAAACTCATTTAGACTTACATCTCGTTAGCGTGAAGTGCTCTTATCATTTAATAATCACTTCAAACACAAAATTTTAATTTACAATTGATTTATAATGAAACGAAACCTTAATCAGTACACATATCTGATTAAAAGAATTCGTTAGAAATGAACAACAACCATCACAACGTTTCACATCGCGCACCTGTCTACACCCTGCCACACACACGAAAGAAAGAAGACAATTGACAAACTGTGAGCGTAAAGAAGAAAGGCATGCCAACATTTGAAAGTCGTCAATAGCTCGTTACAGGCGCTCAGACTCTTATTATTTGAAAATAGTTGGCATAGGTGCCCATCACTATCAGAGTGCCCACGACTGTATAGTTTCCCATATATATATATATATATATATATATATATATATATATATATATATATATATATATAATGTAAGGAAAACGTAATAAAAACTGCTCAAAATCAAGGAAAAGCAGGATTTATTTTTGAAAATTTTATTACGCTTTGTGACAACCATGGTGGCGCTTCGCGACTGGTCTGTCGACATCACTCATATGTACGGGAGGGGGGGGGGCATCGTATACTCTCGTCCCGGGTGCTGATTTTCCACGGCACGGCATTGGAGTCAGAAGGAACAGATACATTTACGTATCTCATTCGTATTAGGAAGTTCTGTTACATTATTTTCTTGAATTAAGGAAATAATATTGAATTTCTAGTTTTACTCCCGGTTATGCTCTTTAAGCTAAAGAAAACGAATGATTAATGTAAGTGAATGATTATAAAATAATAGGTTGAATGGGTATGTGGGAGGAAACAAAAGAAACCCGAGAAAACCCACGGACACGATGTTGTTCACCAGAAACTCGCATTACTAGGAATCGAACCATAGACATCTCGCACCAGAATGAGTGTCATAGTGGATCAGTGGCAAAGCGTTCGTCTCTGCTGCTTTGGGTCCTGGTTCGGTCCCAACTGGCGCCAAATCGGCTTTGTGGTGGATAAAAGTCCGTGTGTGGTGGTTTTATTCATTCTCATTATCACCGTCTCCTTTAGCCTACACTACATAACCATAGGACGTAAAACTAAAATAATTCATTTTTCCCTCGTACCAGAGGGGCACGCTCTAATACGAAGCGACCGTTTCGTCTTCGTTTCTTTCTTTTGACTTAATTTCAGTTCAAATCCTAACTTCAATTGCCTGTATTTTGGGAATCATAGGTTTGCACAGAAAAATATTTCACATTCACAGTGTACAAGCTTAGTTTGGTCAAAATCGGATGAATTCTGTAGACAGCTTATGATATATGTATTATCCTTTTGATTGATTTTTAAAAATGAAAGTAAAAGGAAAGGACGATGAAAATGCGGAGAAAAAAGACTATAGAAACTGATTTAATACACTATTAATGTTAATTACATTAGTTGAGAACGTGACAATGTGACTTTTATCTTTTCATTTTTACTTTAGGTTAGAAATGAATGGTGTAACGAGGAAGAGTGTGATTATATGGAAAATATCGACCTTCGACGAATTTTAGATGAGATTTCCATTAGTAAGTGATTTCATTTGTAATGACTATGGAATTAACGCTTGGGTTTTGCTATTTTGTTTCTTTTGACATTATTTTTGTAAACATGATACTTGTGAACATGATACATGATACTTGATACGTGAACATGATATACCATGTATATATATATATATATATATATATATATATATATATATATATATATATATATATATATATATATATATATTCATAGATACGACTTCACTTTGACAATGAGTGTTTTGCGACTTCTGTTTCCATTGTAACGGATTTTATGTTATAATACATTGCTGATATAGAACCAACAATGATATAGACTACAACAAGCACAAACAATTTTATATTTCATTTGGGTCTAGAATTTCTAACTGAGGTCCGATTTTCATGCGGTTTATGGCAAATGATCAAGTAAGGATGGGAGATTTATGGTACTACGTTTACTGGTTTAAATTTAAATCCATCCGATGTAATATCGGCCACGCCATAAGAAAAACAGCAAATATTCGCCAATGTACCTTGCACTTGGAATGAGGTTTTGGATTTTTGAAGCGAAATTGCAGAATACAAATTAAGTGTTGAGTGAGTATACAAATTAAGTGTTAGCGGTAACACCCAAAAATCCCATGTTGAATAGCTACAGCCGATTTCTTGCGACAAACAACGGAGAGATTTCTTGGGCGACCTAAGGTGTCGATAAATGACATTTTCAACAGAGCAGCCTACAGGGCCCGATGCTTCTCTGTCTCACTTAGAAGCGATCCTGTTTCTTCCAATTTATTCATTAGCGACCATAGGTATATTATGTTACTATCTGGAGCAGAACGTGAGGCAAATTTGTTTCTAAATGACCTTCGCGAAGCAACAACAGATTCCGTTTACCAAACACTTTTAACGATAAACTCATGTTGCTCCAAAAAAAGTACACTATTCTCACTGTGTCCTGATTATATTCACACAGTAGCACAGAATTGTACAACGCAATTCCCAATAAAACGGCCCAGTTTCCTATTTCTTATTCTTATTGACCTTGGCGAGGTTTCAATGTACGAAGAAAACTCAAATCTTCACTTCGCACCGCACTTGATTTCAATTGTAAGGTACACTGGCGAATATTTGCGGTTTTTCTTGAGGCGTGGTCAGTATTACCCCGGATGAATTTAAACCAGTAAACATGGTGCCACAAATCTCCCATCCTTCCTTGATCATTTGCCACAAACCGCATGAAAATCGGAGTTCTGTTAAGAAATTCTATACCCAAATTAATTCCGTGAGTTTTAAAAAATCACCCTTTATATATATATATATATATATATATATATATATATATATATATATATATATATATATATATATATATAGGGTGGATCATTGATATATCTTGATTTTTCTTGATACATCCTTGTAAACTAATAGACAGAAAACACTTGAATTTTGTACTATGCAAGCATCCTCAGGGGAACATTCTTTGACATATGATACCATAAGGTTAACAGTGTTGTCAACCCAACATAAAATTATACTTTTTTCAAGTGGCACTACGTCAGGTTATTACACATTTCGAATCTAACGTTAAACGAAAACTTTTTAAATATAATTTTTTTATTCAGTGTTGCAAACTAAGGACGCCACATATCACAAGCATCCAAATTTTGGTGGCCTCTACAGCAGTAACAACGCAAGTAATACAGAAGGAGCAGTGCACATTCAAAATACTTTAGTGTCTAATACTATAATGATTAAAAATTTGACCTTTTTCTAAAGCCTTTATTTCGAAAAATTGCTTATAAAAGTACCTAATCTAATTGCATAGGCGACTTTCAATAGATGTGAAAATGGTGTTTCAGTTTTTAGCACTTTGATATCTCAAACTGTTCTGGAGTATGGTAAACATTGGTGAAGTGTGCAAAACTGCTTAAAATTATGTAATCGTGAGAACTTGTGTAATTACACCTACCAAATACTGTTGTTGTAATTTCATAGAAGCAAAGTATGTCCTAGAAAGTTCCCACAAATACACCATTTTAAGTAGTATATCAAATTTTTTTTCATATCTCCGAAATAATTTAAGGTACAAAATTGCTGTAAACGGAATTATTATCTTTATGTCTATCGAAAAACCATGTAAGTAACTGGATGTAATACTTATTTAACATTTTTCGAAGTAAAGTCCTTTGAAAGAAGTAAGATTTTCAATTCCTTGTTACTTTTTGCTACTCGTTCGAAATACTCTGACCGTAGTTTTCGACATTAAGGTGCTTTCGATGTGCGTTGCCCTGTCCTTGTCACTTTCGTAATTACTGTTGCATAACTCTCCGAAATTTGGTTGACCTTTAATGTTTGCGATACTGTAACGTCCATAGCACATCGCAACACTGCGTAATAAGTGTGGAATTGTAAGTTTCCGTTTTACATGATGTAATAACCTGACGTAGTACTTAAAAAAAAAGCTCACCCATTGAATTTGCTCATTTGTTTGTCTTCTATGTGGAAATTTCTAAATTCATACTGAATGAAATGTGTCTATTTTGTTCCTTAGAAAATTTCCATATACCCTCACCTTGTTTCGAAAGCTTTTAAGTGTTGAACAGGGTAACGGTATTCTCTTTTCTTTCAAGATTAGACCCGGAATTTTTATTTTCCGGATCTCAGAAGAATCAGAAAAAATTTGGATTTCGGAAAAATCCGAAGCTCGGAAAATTTCCAAAATTCGGAAAGGAGTTTATACAAATACCTGAATCAAGCGACCAAATAGTAGTATTGAGCGATAGGCTTTATAGGTTGAGATACCCGTAAGAGGAAGCAATTGCCATAGTATTCACTCATAGTGATATATGTCCTGTAAAAATAACCTAAGTTTTTTTTAAAAAAAAATAGTAAAAGTGATCTGTAATTTACATACGACGATTTCTATTACACAAAACTAATTTAGCATCTTTGTTAATAGAAACATATTTAAGTGGTACTATGAAATGCATCGTAATAATTTTTCTGTAACTTTTTTATACGACTATGTGGGGAGAAACAAAATTCCTCAGGTATAGTATTAGGTTGCCATCGCGGTGGCTCAATGGAAGAGCGTTTACCTCTGGTGCTTGGGGTCCCGGGTTCGATCCCAGCCCCCTCCAAATGAACTTTGTGGTGGACAAACACCGTGTGCGTGGGTTTTTCGGGGTTTTCCCGTTTCCTCCCACTTTCTTCATTCCACTATTTCATTCATTACTCATCATCACCGTCTCCTTTATCCTAACCGGCATAACCGTGGGACGTAAAACTAAAAGATTTCATTTCATTTTTTCTTCCAAATATTGATAAGATAATCTGAAGAACCAGTTTACAGAATTAGAAAACACGTGTTTCTTTCCTCCCGTTATCATTTTGTTCTCGCGAGTTGTCTACTTATTCACCGGGGCTACAGAAGTATAATGCAAAACCCTCACTTTTTTCTAAAGCACTCCTTTATTACCCTCTGTTGTCACATATCAGACTTTTCCATTGTACATTTTCAGCACACGTAGCTCCAACAGTGTGGAACGCTGTACAACTACACTTCACTGTTATGTTTAGTGATAATAGTGCATTTTAAATCTATGCACACTTATCTATGGTGCTACTTCAAACAAAATATTTTATACTGAGTTGGCAACACTGCTTCACCTATGGCAAAGAGAAGGAAGGAAAATACCTTGAACCTTGAACCTTGAACCTGAACAGTGGTTGTGCTTTTCGATTGGGCATTTTCTTCTCATTATATTGTGCAACTTTTGTTTTGATTGTTTTAATGGTTTTCAAGATATTTACTTTAAACGTACATAATTCCATGATATAATTTTTTTTATATATTCAAATTTTGAAGCCCTGTAGCTCCTATCCTTCTGGTCCATAGCACCTTAAATTTTCCTCATTTTCATTTCTCATGATGCTCTATCAAATGTGCTATGTGGCAATCAGATTTGAGCGACAACTTGTGGGACCTTCTCATTTCATTAGTAGAATCCTCATCTCTGGTACTTGGGTTCCTGTTTCCATCTTACCCCGCACCAAGTAAGATGTTGTGGTTGACAAACACTGTGTAGACGGCTTTTCTCCGAGTTCTCGTGTTTCCTTCCAATTTCTTCATCGTCAAGGGTTTTTTTCTTAGTTTCGGTGCATAAACTTGGGACGTTATACTCACATAATAATAATAATAATAATAATAATAATAATAATAATAATAATAATAATAATAATAATAATAATAATAATAATAATAATAATAATAATAATAATACACAAAAAATCCGCCCTCTGCACCGGATCCCAGAATATGGACTCGATGTATTTTGTGCCACAGAATCCAAATTTCAAAACTCCAGAACGATTGACCATGAATTCCTTTTTTTGTAGGCGAAAAATTTGAACAAATTTGGATAGGAAGCACGGGCGTCTGGCGGGGGGACGAGAGGGACGCTTTCCCCCAATATTTGAAGTACAAAATATTCAATATTTTATTCTAATTTAATTTAATGGTAAATGTTTAGCAGAAGGGATCCAGAAATATGTAAAACATGCAAAATTAACAGGAGAAATGGAAGATTCAAGTACTTACCTAACCAAACCTAACCTAAACTAGCTTTATAATAATAGAAATAAGCGAAATTCTATCATTCTTTTTGGAAAATTATGCTGGATCTCTAGAAATAAGTGAAATTCTGTCATTTTTTAAAAAATTATGTGGAATTTCCACACTAACATAAACTAACCAAACATAATCTAATCTATCTTAACCTAACCTAAACTAAATTAAGTTAACCTAATGTGAACTGAAACTCCCACTGCTAAACATTACCCAATTACTAACGACAGAATAACATACAAATAATGACATTTATTTGGAATATAATATCAGGTAGTAAAATGATTATAATATACGTCAGGGGGTCCGTGGAGGTAAGCAGGAAGGTAACAAATGGAATCCAAGATAATAAACAGGTTGGGTTAGGTAGTAACATTTAAATCACTTTCTTTGATGTTCCCCCCAAATTTTACATGCCAGAGACGCCAGTGATAGGGGGACACACGTTTTTCGCCCATAAAAGAAAATTAACACGATCAATCGTCCTAGGGTTTCGAAATTTTAATTCTGTGTAACAAAATATATCGATTCTATACTCTAGGGTCCGATGGACAGAACTTTTATTTTGTGTGAGTGGGAAGGCTGTATTATTATTATTATTATTATTATTATTATTATTATTATTATTATTATTATTATTATTATTATTATTATTATTATTATTATTATTATTTTGTATATTGACGAAAGCAAAATAACAAAACTTACAAATTACTATGCAAATATAAATTTGTTTTGTAGTTTGCTACGCAGAAACATATGTTGTGTAAATAACAGAATAATTCAATTAATTTTGATTTAGGTGTCATTTCTCTTGTTTGGACAGTTTTCAAATATTGGTAATGGCGTACTTCGTAACATTTTTCTCTTTTCCTTTAAAATTAAACAATAATAATAATAATAATAATAATAATAATAATAATAATAATAATAATAATAATAATAATAATAATAATAATAACTTATAGACATCACTACTTCATGTTTGTAAATAATGAATTGTCAAATTTCGAAATTTGCGCCATGGTTATGTGTCTACGAATAATGGCGGATAATAATGTATTTTTTACTTGTAAAGATAAATATTCCGATTAAAGTTCATGATTTTCTTTCTTGCTTAATATTTATGTTGATTGTAGTAAGTAAGTTGCTTCTTATTGTTTGTTATTCATTTCTTTGTTAAAGATATCGGATGTAAGTGTTTCGCAAAATCTGGAAATCCTGTTGTCATGAATCGAGTTGGATTCATTAGGGGTGTACTTAAATTGTTGGAAGATGAAGGTTACATACCAGGTGGTTCCAGAGAAGTATTCAACTCTTGGTTAGAGAGAAATTCCCCTTCTGTGGGTGACTTTGGACTGATACCGGCTTTGGAAGGTAATATTTATTATTTTCTGAATTTCTGTGCATTTATTTTTCGTAATTTATTATCAGATATTGTCTAGAGTATTAATAGCTGTAACTAGCTGAAATGCTTACTCTTCGCCTGCAGATAGATTAGATTAATGAAGATTAATTGAAACAAATAGTCTTATGGCCTCTATCCAGGCCGATAGCCAGCCCAAAAATGAAAGGGGGTGAGGCTGAAGTTAGGGGGCCCGATCCAACCTACATAGTTCATAGTTATAGTTCATTTGCAAGCCTACCGTGAAAATTTTAGGGGGGGCAGCAAAAATTTAGCCCTCCCCAAGACCCCCTGGACACGGGCCTGCCCTGTCTCGGGGAACTAGTTGGTGTAAGTTCGAATCCAGTGGACTTGCGCCGCTTCCCTTAACTGAGCGTAAATAATTTTTACCAAAGCCGAGAAGTACATACATCGCTCGGTAGTTTCATACCAGTTTGTGAAAATCATTAGGGGAAATCGTTACGTGTCCCACACGCAATGAATTTTCTGTAACTTGCTTCAAAATTACCTTTTTAAAACTCATATATTTTCTGTCGTATCTTATATTACTAAGACGTTGTACTTTAATCAAACAATCCCAGTGTATGTTGATATCTATACGTAGACAAAACGGCAATAAGTCATGAAAACTGCTGGCAGTCCATTAAAGGCTATTAAGAAATTATTCAAGGCACCTTCAAAAGATCTAGCAGAAGTACAACAAATTAAAATCAGTAGTAAGCCTTTAATCTGTGGATCGCATTTCGTGCAAGAAGCATTGTGTTCATTACAGCTAGGAGAAGTGAGGTTATTTAATTTTCTCATAGATTGGCAAGAAGGCAGGAACCTTCATTTATGGCTCAAGTGTAGCAACTTTCAGAAATCAAATCGATAAAGGTATGAATGCACTGAAAGTGATTGGTGAAAACACAATTACTTAGTGATACAAAGTAAAATTGTTCATATTAGAGCTGTTCATGAGGTATCCCATAAAATCTACCATTTCAAGGTTGAGAACTAGCTAAATCGATTTATCCAATCCAAAGGCGGTAAATTCATCACATTTCACGGAAAACGTTAGGTAGTGATAAGAGATAATCGAGAGCAAAAATTGTTAAGTTTTCTGACACTTTGGCCAACCTTTTATAGTATTGGTTAACTTCTTACATTGTAAAGATGATAGGATAGGTAGCCTATAAGTAGAGGTCTGTGCGTGTATAATATATCGCACCCACATCCTCAACATTTCTATTCTTTTTCTTCGAGAGTGAGATATTTTATACGCCTTGTTTGTTCCACAACAATTATGATTTTAAAAATATCTTCTAACATAATAGTAGTAAATATATCCTTTGTAGCTTGGTAAATAACATGAAATACATTTCATTAATTGTGAACCAATTACGTTAATATAATGAAGGAAAAATAGGGACATAAATTATCAAATTAACGAAAAAGTACCTAATTTCTTAAGGTCCTCTCAAGTTCAGATTTCTAAAAATAAAAGTGCATAATTGGTAATACCGTAGCTGTCAAATGATCTCAGAGCACATTGCTTTTGCATATGCGTGTGTTTGATCTTTTTACTCGTAAGAAAAGAGCACATTTCTTCAGAATACAAAAGTGAAATGGTTGTAATAGATCTTCGAAAAAGAATAACAAACCGCCCGAAACATAAAATCAATTAGCATTTCATATTGTAAAAGTCCGTCCCTTTGAAGAGGTAGGTAGAGCTAGGAGTCGACTCCAACTAGAGCCTGTCTATTCCACCTGTGCCCTCGGAAATTATGCGAACTATACTTTGGCCCCACCCCCGCCACCCTCTGGCGGATGAAACCCTTCCTTTGGTTAGGGAAAAGAAGTGAATGACGTCAGCTGTGTTGCCAATTTGTCATTCAGTCGTTTGGTCTTGACGAGTGAAGATCGGAGGTTACTTAAGAGTGGCTAATAAGGCAGAGCACACCGAAGTCCGTGAAATAATTCACTGTGGCAACGCTTCCGCATTCAACAACAGAAAGATCTCGAAAGGTCTCTAGGAATCACATATCGACAGCACATCAGAAGGGGCACAGTTGAAAGGCTCTACTGGCTTTGTTATAAAAATTCTCTAATATAGCAACAGTATTTATAGAAATACTACAGTACAACTTTCTCTAATGCGAGGTAAAAGAAAGGCAGCCCAGCACCTTGCAGCCTTGAGACAGGATTCTACAGAGCTCTGGGCAAGTTAGGTAGAGTGTTGTAGGAAACCTCAATGCTCTAAAGCAACCAATGATGGGGTTAAGAATCACAAAGTCCAGAAGCAGGCTAAGCAATTGAGGTTGGGTTCCGACAGAGCTCCGAGCAAACTAAGTCGGGTGGAAGGGAAGCTTAAGAGTTCCGCAGCAGACTAGAGGCTTTGAGGTTTGGTTTCTCCTAGAGCTGGAGGCAAGCTAGAAGAGCGGAGAACAATCGCAGACTGATGACTGTCCGTTGAATCATCTTCATTATATAGACGCTCGGGGTTGCGGTGGCGCTGCTGCTCCCATGTTGTCATGTGACTTGTAGGTGGTGCTAGTGGTCGTTGTCTGCTTCTTGTAGTAATCCAATGTGCGGTGTAGTCAAGGATCTTATAAAATAGAGGACCTGCCCTTACAACAAAATCTTGAAGCCATACGTCACAGTTTCGCCACCCCTACTCTTCCCACTCCGCCCAATAAGATCGCAATGTTTTGAGCCAACAATCATGCCGGAAACGAAAGTAGCCAATCAGACGACAGACGATGGCAGATACGAGAGTAGCCAATCAGACGTGCCGATGCTTGGTTGTCTTTTGGCTTCACCGATTTATAGGATGAAGATACATATGGGCAGATCCTCTATTTATAACATCCTTGGGTGTAGTACTCCGTTGTAAATACATGTGGTTGTTGTTTGCAGGCAGGAGCAGGTGTGATGTTTATAAACACAAGTGGTACGTTACAATATTTATTTTATAAGGATTTTAAAAGAAAATAGTAAGTCGAACAAAATAATAAAAAAAAAGCTATAACTTATTTGTCCTGGAAGAATATTCATAGTTCAATACAAGACGTCACTAATTGATCGAAGAATGATCACGAAAATTCTCGTCTATACATAGCATTTGTAATTTTTAGCTACCATCTGCAAAAGAAAATTTCACAATATCATTAGCGTTTAATGAATATAAGTCCAAAGATAATACATATGTCAGTCGATAGCTGAACAAAATGATACACTTGGAAGTCAATTCAGATGCGTAGTTTTCGAAAAAAGACAGAATTTTTAGTGCACTAAAGACTGTATTTTTCGGTACCAATCTAATGCAGTTGATAGCTATTATAGTGCTAGAAAATACTATTTATTTATTCTTTCATTTATTGTATATGAAAAATATACACTGTTAAATATCACATTACATTTATTGTTCTTATTGTTCTCTGATTTCCAGTATCAGTGACGCCTACTACTTGTAAAAATATATCAGAATCTGCGCAATTTTTTACGCATAACCATTCTGAGATTTTAGTGAAGATATTGGTAAATCTATCATTGAAATCTGTGCAGTATATTTTGATTTATTGTGGCATTGCTAATTCCACTTGTGAAAATAATATAAGGAAATGAGGTATGGATGGTTGGAGGACCTTTTGTCTTCACAATAGAGTGGTTGAATGGAGACTTTTCCGTGTTTCGTCCTTTTCTGCTTATCGTCTAAAGATAATTACTCCAAACAATATACAGTTAGTGCAAAAAATATTCATACATCTACAAAATGGAACCAAAAAAACAAAACAAACAAAAAAAAAAAAAAAAGAAAGAAAATTCAAGACGAGCAGAACAAAGAGAAACGGAAGATGGCAAATAAGCTTATTCAGGCACTGAAGAAATTGAAAGTGTAACCGATACTTTTACGGTTTTATATATATTTCCTTAGATGTACTAAGTTCTTTGTGCAGTTGTGTATTTAGATACTTAACCAACCAAATCTTTGTATCATGTGTTTTGTGATTTTTTTAATGAATTTTGTATTGATTTTTAGAACTTTTGACTTTTACAACTCCTTTTTACACTTTCCTTACGACGTTGCTTAGTACTAGTGAGCTACGTACAAAAACACAAAGAAACTCGTATAAAATTTTGCAGTGAGATAATTACCCATTTAGTTACAACGTTATTTAGAGTAGAACATATGTTCATATAACAATTGATGTATTTTCCATGTGATTTTTTTATTTCTACCTATTGGATAATTGAACTGTTCCTTTTTGACAGCTTCACGAAACGTCCTATATTTTTTCGTCGTGATTTCCTATGTATATATATTTTTCCATTAGTATTGGAAAATCTGCACTTGGCGCATTCCACTTTTATGAGATTTACTAGCAGCGTTCACCCCGCTTCGCTGGGGTCACCCCGGAACGCAATAAACTTTGTTACTTAGATAATTTTTACTTTTTCGCTTTCAAGTGATATGATAAAAACCATAGAAGATTGGAGTAAATGTTAACATTATATCGCCTGTCATTTATGTTAACCCGCCGAGTGACACGGTCATGTGGGTTGCATATAAATACGGTTAGATTTAGCTATGATGAGCTAACAAAGGATTTGTACGTTATGGACACTTGAATGGTCAATTATCTCAAGACACTGGTAATTGAAAATTAAAGTGATATGATAAAAACCATCTAGGGTCCAAATCTTAATAACCCCCCAAAAATGAAAGAAATTGGTTCAGCCGTATTAGCGTGATGAGCTAACAAAGGATTTGTACGTTCTCTTTTATATATATAGATAACATCATTATGTGTATGCACCCTTTTCTTTTTATGAAGGAAACACTCACTCACCACATGTTCTATGGCTACATTCGTATACCTGCACTTACGACACAAAAGTTATTTTTTTTCTTTCTTCTTGCCCTATTGTAATGCAGTCACATTCTATCTAAACATCAGCAGATTAATAAAACTATTGTCACTCATTAATGTATTATCAAAGTTATTGAAGACTACAGTACCTCTAAAATAATCGATTCCTTAACCTTGTAATCCTTGATTTAACCGTTCCATATACTCTTATCTTTTTTCAAGTCCTTAAATTTGACTAGTTTTCGATTGTCACTGGTCCTTTAATCCCTAATAGACTCTTCTAATCTAAACTCATGCGCAAACATTTCAACCACCTCATCTTTATTCTTCAATAGTTTAATCCAATTTCGTAAAATCCCTCTTCTTACCATATTCGGAATGGCCAAACTAGTCTCTTTTCTTTACATAAAATTAGACCATTAGAAATTAGAAAAAGGATTAGTGTGTCTCTAGGATACAAGTTCAAAATACCTACAATTTCATTCGGGAAATTTCCATTTCCTTCCTTTGCCACTAGCAAACCCAGTAATCACATTTTCAAAATCCAACTTCACAGTGAGATCATTTTCTATTGATAGTACAGTCAGACGATTCAAGAGCTCTTGAGTTTGAGAAAATTTGTCATCCCTGGAGATCCTGTGGTCCGCCGTAAAAGCAGGCCTTTATATGAATCTTAAAATAGAACGCAGGAGTTCTGTTTTCTATGTTTACTGTTATTATTAAGTATTCTGCCTTTCGGCAGGTCCTGGGACTAATGAGATTTTTTTTTTCAATCAGCTTCCTCTTTTAACTCCCAATATTTTCTCCTATCTTTAAAATCATCGATCAGCTGTGTTCTTCTTCCTATTCCTCACTCCCTTCCATCTTTCCTTCTATGGCGGTGTGAAGAAGATTTCGCAAGATGTGTCCAATCCAATTGGCCTTTCTACGAAGGATGGTGGCTGGAAGTGTCCTCTTTTCTTCTATCCATTTTAAAACATCTTCGTTTGTTGCTCTCTCTGTCCATTTTATCTTCTCCATCTTCCTCCAACACCACATTTCGAAGCTCTCCAGTTAGTACTACGAATTTTTTATATTGTAGTAATAGACAAATGAAACAACAGAAAAGGAAAAATAAATCCTTGCTTGCGAAACGAAGACTATTCGTTTTATCAAGCCCTACTAAACCATATAAACTGTATTGAGTTACGTTTACAATTAATGATTAGTATAATATGTACCTTTTTATTCTGAAGAAGAAAAATCAATATTGTAATGCTTACTCTTCATTCAGGAAAATCTGTAGTATTTTACATTTTAGGGTATTATTAAAACAATTGTAAAACTTTTCGTAAATAAAAAAAAGACCAGAGAAGCAAAATATATTAAAGTAAACATATGTAAAAAAAAAAAAAAAATGACAATCACGATTACACATTTGTAATTACTTAACTAGGTAAGCAAGATGGATATCCCGTTTTATTTTAGATAATAGTTGAAACTTATAGTTTTATTCTAAGTGCCCATTTTCTTTGTAATATATATAATTCAGTTTGAAAGCGAGATAATTCTGTACAATATGATCTTACACTATGGTCTGTGCACTCGCCAACGTATTAGGATAAATTATGGCTTAATTCTGGGCTCAGGCAAATAGTTAAGTAGTTGGTTCTGCTCTTCGCAACCTCTGTGTTTGTGTAAGGATATAACCTGAAATGAGTCAATCAATCAATCAATTGCCTGTATAATTGACGGTTTTGCAATTAATTGACTCCCGATATTCAAATACTCCATATATACAGTCATCATCATCATCATCATAGGTATTTTGAAATTATTGGTAGGTCACTTGCTGCAACTGAGAAGCTTTCATGCTCCACGGTCTTCCGCTAATCTCTTCGCCTTCACGTACGATTTTTTCTGTTTTGATATCATCCATTAATTGTAGTCTCCTTCACCCTCCCTCTCTTTCCTGCTACCAAACCCTCTAGCACGCCCCTTATACAGTTCCTTCTTAGCCAATGTCCCAACTAGTTTCTCTTCCTCTTCTTAGTAATATTTAAAATTGTTCTCTTTTCCCCCACCAATTCTAGCACCCTCTCATTCGTTTTCCGCTCAAATCAGCTAATTCTCTCTATTTTTCTTCACACCCACATTTCGAAAACTTCCAGTTGTTTTTCATCATTTTTGCGTAATGTCCATGTTTCTGACCCACACGGTACAATACTTCACACGAAGTATTTTACGAGTATTTTTCTCAACTCTTTATTCAAGGTCGCAGAAAATAGTATTTTCTTTCTCCTAAAGACTTCTTTCGCCATTCCTATCCTTGCTTTTATTTCACGTTCACATTTCATATCATTACTAATAATACTACCCAGGTATTTGAAAACTAGTCACCTGTTCTATTTTTTTCCTTCTACTTCTGTTTGACACCGACTCCTTCATTCCAATCATCATGGCTTTTGAATTTTTGACATTTATATACACAGCAGAGTAGGTGAGAAATCTCCGAAGTTTCTCTATTGAAAAGCGAACTGAATTTAAACTGTTATCTAGGAAAGAAAAGTTAACAAGCTTTTAAAATTTAACAAGACGATTTTTTTTTTAAATCAACATTTATCATGACATCTTCATTCTTGTTGATAACTGAATAACAGAAACAAATGTTTTATTTTATTAAATTTAATTCCTGATGCTAATTTTCTCGTTTCAGAGTCAGCAAAACTGAAATTTGCATATCTGGATTCGTGTCTGAATATGGCCTTCGTTTTAAGACTTCTATTTACAGACATGTTTCGGAATGATGATCGCAATGAGGTAAGCTATTTTAGACAGTGTTCGAAGTGGAAAAAAAAAAAAAAACAGAGGTGGTACGGTATGTTTTATTACAATTTTGATTCAACATACCGGCTACCTAATGTTGAAATGCAGTGAGAGTATGTTGTCTAAAATATTACATTTCTGTTTACATAATGACTGAAAACCATTGGAGAGCATATCTGTAGTAACGGTGGTTGGGGGTCGGGGCATGGAGAAACTTCAATCCCCTACAACTTTCAGAAAAAAATATTCCTTTATGTTGGATTATAGAGAATTATACATGAAAATGTTCAAAAACCGAATGAGGATATTAATAATTTCCTGCGGGAAAACTCCCAGTTCCTCACTCAACCGTGGGGTATTCCAAACACCCGGAAGGTCCGCTCCCACAACAGACAACCCGTAAACCCGCCCATGCTTAAAATACGTCATTTATATGTATTAAGTTAAGAAGATATACACATACACAACAAAGAAACAATTCAATATGGCACATCAAAATATAAACTAGGTGAACTTCTTTGCTGATACCTTATTTAATATACAAAAGATACGAAAAAGATAAGAAAAATGTCGGTGTTGCCAACTTAGAAATTATTTCTACATAAGAAATAAAACCTTTTACGTGATTATTTCTACATAAGAAATAAAACCTTTTACATGCAAAGCTGTTCGTCAATTACTGCGTATAAAAATGAATTTATCAAAAGTATTTAGCATCTACTTTCCAGGGACGGTATGTTTTAATAATTGAAAAAAACAGAGACGGTATGCCTTCATCACTGAAAAATTAGAGGCGGTATGGCATACCACCGCATACCGTCTCACTTCGACCACTGGTTTTAGACTTTCTTAAAGTGTATAAGAACGATATCTGATGCGTCTCTAAGTTTAAAAAGACGTACATTACACCAGTGCGTTAGGAAAGGGGGGTTCAGGTTTTAACTCTTTCCCCTTGATTTACCATATTAAGATATGTATACAACCATCTGAAGTGATATGAACTTGGGAACCTGACCCCCTACTGGTGAAATTCTGCGTAAGCTACTACATAACATGTAAAACTCATATTTCGTCGTTGTTCTGCCAGAAGTCACTAACCTCAAAAACATAGGAATGGAGTTAGGTGCTTCTTCCAGTACGATAATGATATAGAAGGTGAAATACACGACGTTCTAACATTGTCAGGCTAGAGGTAGCAGGTGAAATTGTGATGCTAAGCGTGGTTATCCTTAGCATAACAATGCCATCTGCTACATCTAGCCTCATACTACATATCAGAATCTATATTTCACGTTGTATATCGTCCTCGTACTGGAAGAAGTGCCAAGCTCCATCCGTATGTTTTTGCAGTTAATAACTTCTGTCAGAACTCCGACGATTATTGAACATAGATTAATAAACTTTATCATGCTTTTAAAAAAACACGTTTTTTTAAAAAAAATATCATTTTTGTTGATATTTTTGAAAACGGAAAAGAGTTTAAATAATATTCCCTTTTTTAAACTTGAACGAGGTGATTTCAAGTTTCTTTTATTATGTGATGTTAGAATATAAACGAAATCGGGGGTTTTAAGATATTTGTGTTATATTTTATCCAAGGTGTTTCTCCCACGCGACAGTTGCTCAGTAGCAGTACATTAGTGCTCTCCCAACATATAAAAGTGGGCGGTCACAGTAGCCTTTAGAATTCACAGCACAGTAATTGAACGAAAGTAAAATAAGTAGATAATCTTAGTACGCACTTTTTTCTAAGTATCTTAATCAGTAAAGAACCAAAGTAAAATACACGTGTGTAGAATATACTTTGATTTTGCAAACTGCAGTTCTACATTGCGTTTCACAGCGAGTATATATATATATATAGATATAGATATATAGATAGATAGATAGATAGATAGATATAGATATAGATATATATATATATATAGATAGATAGATTTAGTCTGAAAGTTTCCTCTTATAAATAGAATGTAATTTTTTATACTCCCGTCCCGGATTCGATCCCCTGTGGAGACACTCGATCGAAAAAGTGTGAAAGCTTTTTCAAGACAGCCATCCTTAGTAAAGTTTCCTCATTCACACCAGGCAAATGCTGGGCTAGTACCTAATATATAGGTCCCATGCTACTTTCTTTCTTCCTTCCCCTATTCTCCGGATAGTGGGATCACCGAGGTACGTTATCGCTCATTCGTGACAGGCTAACATGGCCATAGATGCCGAAAGCCAAGAAATCTAATTCCGAATTCTTTTTTTTCCTCATTTCTCATAATATCAGTATCTTTTGCGTTAATATAATAAAATTATTCAAAGTGAATTTACATATCAACGTGAATTATGCATGAATATAGATATTTGATTTCCAGTTATGTCCACACACACTATGACAAAATTTACACCATAATATTTAAGATCTTTTAGTATTGAGGTGTTTCTAAATAAGAGTTGTTCTTCCTTCTCAATTATATTTTTCGTTTTTCTTCCTATTTACAGTTTAACAACCAGCTGAACTTTCTTAGCACGGGAAGAATAGGTTTTTATGGTAAATATATGAAAAGTAGATTTCAACTCTGTTTTGCACCCCTTAGGTTTCATATTTGAACCCAAATGAAAAATTAGAAACGCAACTCTACCCAAGTGCTAAATATCTTTTAAAAAATCAGTTCGATTGTTTGCGAAAAATCTACCCCCTTCTTTCATTAGAATACATTTAAATCCAAGTGTAGAGCTAATGATAAATATCCAGGTCAACCAAAGATATGTCTAAAACTTCAATTTAAACTGTTCAGCCATGTTCTCACTTCCACCAATTTATGAATATAAAGTAGAAATTTAAAATATTACATAAATGTTCCTCCTTCAGAGGCAAGCATTTTCGAAAACCCTGGGAAACATCTCAACTTATTTTCCATAAAGATTTTATATACTGAGTTCCATCTCGCTAACTTGAAGGCCTAGTGGTATACATATTTTTGTCAAAAATTTTGTATCTCTCCTCCTTAGTATATGCATTTTGTGGAAAGTGACAAGATGAAAACCCGGATCGAGTCGAGTGATTACTATGCTCGAAAACTAATTGCAAATGGTTTACAGTTTTTCCGTGATGATGAAACAAACAACGTCGATGTATCACAATATTGTGAGCGGTGATTATATTTAATGAGAAAAAGCGGAAAGGCTATTACTCACCACAAAAAAATATGTAGCAGAATCTGTTTCTGCTACATATTTTTTTGTGGTGAGTAATAGCCTTTCCGCTTTTTCTCAACGTCGATGTAATTCTTATACAGGGTGTAACTTAATTAATGTAATGAATGTCGGGAAATAATTCCAGACACGGAGATACACACAAAAAAGGTCCTATGAACGTATATCATATTGGGTATATTGGCGGAGTTAGCGAGGGTCGAAAGTGTGAGAACTGTAAGTTGTAAGCGGTAGATATCGAACGGAAAACCAATGTGGCAGATGTTAATTTTCATCTTAAGGCGGCAGGCTACTAAATATTTTTGAAAAACTAATATTTTTTCTTTTGCTCGTTTTTCGTAAGTGGAAAGAGGTAATAAAATGTAACTTACCACAATAATAGATAATGTTACTCTACACCAGATAATATGAATCGGAAAAATTTTCAGTGTTGCCATCAATATAAATTACAGTGTGACCAGAATTTGAATTACTCAAAAATCTAGGTTAAGGCAGCGACTAGAAAAATAAACTCAACGGTAATTGATGACTTATCACGCTGTCTTTGTTCCATGTTTACTACTTTTTAAATAATATTTCTATTTATGTTACAAAACTTAGACAAATTATTACAAAATAAATAAGTTATTACCAAATAAATACAAATATTATTTAAAAAGTAGTAAACAAGGAACATAGACAGCATGATAAGTCATCAATTACCGTTGAGTTCATTTTTCTAGTCGCTGCCTTTACCTAGATTTTTGAGTAATTCAAATTCTGGTTACACTGTAATTTATATGGATGGCAACACTGAAAATTCTTGAGATTCTCATTTTCTGGTGTAGAATAACATTATCTATTATTGTGGTAAGTTACATTTTATTACCTCTTTCCACTTACGAAAAACGGGCAAAAGAATAATTATTAGTTTTTCAAAAATATTTAGTAGTCTGCCCCCTTAATTCAGTATGATAGAACTGAACAATTTTAACTTTGTACAAAGATTGTGATACTTTAAAACTATTATGAACAATATAAAATGAATGATCATCAGCACTGCCGCCATTATGTGCAGTTTACTGATAAAGTAACCTCGGTCTAAAGACAGCCACTTGCTCACAAAGAGAAGCTACTGTTTAAGAGAAAGAAGGTAAGAAAAAGGATCATTGACAAAGATTTGGTAATAGTTTGGGTTCAGTTTATTGCCTGTCAATTAGTTTTCATGGAAGAGGAAAACCAAACAGGATAGTATGAAAAGAAACCACACACGTGATAAAGATGACTGGGTGATATTCTTCCTATCCTTTTTACTACCTAATACAGGGTGCGGCACGTAAAACCGGCCCGTAAAGTGAACACATAAAATGACTTCAGTCCCCTTAAAGCACGTCTGCAACTTCTCTTACTCGCATGAACCTGTTGACTCAATCTCCTGGCTGACTTTCGAGGACTTCTTGTCATTAACTCCTCCACCTGCATCTTTAATTCAGGTGTGCAGACAGATGGTCGTCTGTTCCTGGGAGCATTCTGAACCGATCCTGTACGCCGCCGTTTTTCAATCAATTCCTGAATGGTGCTTTTTGCTGGCACAGAACGTCCTGGAAATTTCTCCCGAAACAAATTCTTTGTTTTCACAAAAGATCCATTGAGAATGAACCCTTCAACAATGGCAACACGCTCGGGTATCGAATACGGCATTATCACACACTGACACTCACCCGGTTTAACACAACGAGCCCTTTTTCTCAACTGGTTTCGACAAGTTTCACTGGCTGCGGCTGCACGTGACTGCTGCAGGTCACGTAAGTCGACCCGACCTGGACACGCCATCTCTTGGTAGGAAGGTAGATTATTTAAATGTTGCCAAAAACACAATATACCAGAATATTACGACGGGCCGGTTTTACGTGCCGCACCCTGTATAAGGGTAATAAAGAAAGAAAGAGGAAGATTAGAAGTAGTTTGGTGTCTAGTTGTTACGGTTTGGCATTTGAATATAACATTTACATTTTTATGAGATTACGTTATTACGGTTATAAAAGGAGTTGGTACATACCCTTCATGCGAAATTAAGTAACAAGTGTATCAAATTATGAAATGATTTTAAGAAAGAAATGTGATATATGTAGCATGGTAATGTAAATAAATGTGATATTGTGTGTGTCCGTAGTGATTTTTTTTTCTGATAGCATTTAGTAACACCCACACTGACGGAAGCTACTCTAAATATCACAGCGATTAGATAACCCCTTGTATTTTCCTACGTTTATGTGTCGATGTAGACTGCTATCACCACACCATGTAGTATTTCTGGTGCCTTTAGAGAGAGGGAGAAAAAAAGCCTATAAAATGCTTTTATTTTTTGTGTGCTTTTTATTTATTTATTTCACAAATTCAAGGATTAGAATTAGAATTTACATTTCTGGGCTGTCGGCATCCATGGCCGTGTTAGCCGTCATGTATGAGGGATGATGTCACTTGATGATCACACTATCCAGGGATTGGGGAGGAATCGCCCTGGAACTATTATATTAAATACCATCCCGCCATTTGCCTGGTGTGAATAAGGAAAACCTTACTTAGGATAGCTAACCTGAAAAAGCTGCTACAGTTTTTCGAACGAAACGCAAGAGCGGGGGTTTTCGAGTCCCCGCTGAAAATCGAACTCGAAACAGCTCGCACTAAACGCAAGAACTTTAGAACCTGCACTACGCGGGGCTACTTTTACAAACTCAAGTTATAACTGGTACTATTATATTAAATACCGTCCCGTCATTTGCCTGATGTGAATAAGGAAAACCTTACGATAGCTAACCCGAAAAAGCTGTTACAGTTTTTCGAGCGAGTGTCCCCGCTCAAAATCGAACTCGAAACAGCTCGCACTAAAGGCAAGAACTTCAGGACCTGCGCTACGCGGGGCTACTTTTATAAATTCAAGTTAGAACTGGTACTATTGACTTCTGATTTGGTATATGTGGAAAGCTATAAATAAGGGAAACATGATCAGAAAGATACATTTTGGAAGGAGAGAGGTCACCGAAGGCCCGCAGAACTTCTTGCGTACTGTAAGTACGAGCCATCTTCTGGGAATTAAAGAAAAAAATAATCAAAAAAATAATTTTCTACAGGTAATTATTTTGTTAATCATTTGTTTCAAATAACATTCGGTACTACTTCGTCGTTTTGAATAATATTAAAAGTGGTTTCGAATTTCGTTAAAATTAATTTTATTGATCTTTTGTTTTATAAAGAACCGCTTCCTTTAATTCGAGTCGTACCATAAATCTGTTAGTGTATATTAATGGACACCGCACATTTCATGTTACACACACACACACACGAACCATGCACATTTTAGAACTAAGTAAATAATATAAATACATTTATCTCCAGTGGTGCTATTCTAATTTTTTAACAACCAGTTATATATATATATATATATATATATATATATATATATATATATATAGAGAGAGAGAGAGAGAGAGAGAGAGTAGATAAATAGGTAAATAGATACATATAAATAATTCTCTTAGGAAACAAACCATGCAAGGTAGACAAAAGCAAATCTTCTTTTATTAGATACCACAAGTGACAAATAGAGAGATCTACACAGGATCCTAATATAAAGTGTTTAACGAAATTAGGTAACACTGCGAATATCTTGAAAACGAATTATCCAAGATTTGATGGTTGTCAAAAAGTATAGAAAAGACCTTAATCTATCAACGGATCGACAGTTGTTGATAATGGTATGTATGCGTTTCAAATATAAATAACCCTCACTATTACGCTCATGTGAACTCAGTTCTCATTCCTGATATCTAAGCATTTGAGATTAAGAAATAAACGCTTATGTCTCGTTCTGAGATCATATGTTTTCTTTCAGAACTAAACTTTACCGTTCCTGGGTATAATTGGATAAAATTTATTGTCTGGGCATAACAAACGGTTCTGCGAACTCGAAATATTTTAAAAACCAGTTCTGGCAACCGGCTGAATAGCACCACTGCTTATCTCACGAAAGAAGTATAAATTTTCCATTCCTTGTTTCCACTAGATTTAGACTGTTACTTGCGAAAATAAGTGATGTAATGAAGACCTCATATGAGAAAAGGGATGTTTTTCATAGCGTATTCAATTTAGAATGTGACTGAATTGAATGTCAGTAATTTGTAAATACATAGATTGATAGGTAGGTAGATTCTATATACGTACAAATATATATATATATATATTCCATCTTTAAATTCCCGTAGTGAACCTGCAGACGACTTCTAGATACATTAAAGTGATTTAAATATACAAGTATAAAGTTTTAGGTCGTTTTTTTTTTTCTTTTTCAGTGTTCTATATTAATCAACCTGCTTATACAATACGTGTTTATTTGTTTCAGGTTACATTGCTAACACTACTACTAAACGAAGGACGTGCTTTACTGTCAGAAATAACATCAAAAATAAACATTACTTTACAAAAAATGGATAATGTTAGAACTTCGTGTCCACCATCAAGTTATTTCCAAGAAGCTAAACGCACAATAGAAGATACTCTGGAAGACAAACCAAGAGGAAATTGGAACTTAGACGGTGCAATGAAGGTTTTGGAAGCAGTAAAAGATGAATTCAAAAATAAAACAAAACTTTATCCTGAAGTAGAAGACCTACCGAATTTTGAGCCTGTGGTAGTTCCTAAAATTGAAGAAGAGAACTACGAAGATAGTGTAATTAACTGGTTGGAAGAATTAGAAAATCGTCGGCGTAATTTGGTAAAGACGATCGTTGCTTTACAGCTCAAGTTAGGCCAAGTGTCAGATGAAGATGTTCTTCTACCGCATAAGGAGATTATAGAACACCGATTCATTGAAGAGATGGCTTCACTTCGGAAGTGTTTAGTAGTATCTGATAGAAAGAAAGAATACGTCGTTCGCCTCATGAAGCTGCTTTGTTTGAGAATCAACTGGCTTCAAGACACATACAAGAACATAATAGATGGTAGGTTTGCTTTTAGCAACTTTAAATTGGTAAGAATGTAAATATTCCTCCTACCATAACATTTTAAATTTGTTTGAGAAATTCTAAACGTAAAAATTCACATATATTTCTCACAAGTAAAAATAAAATCTCACCAAACTTATCTCTCATAATTACCAATCTCTTATAGTTTCTTCAATATCTCATTATCTTTATTAGGCATGTTACAATAGAAACAATAGAACAATAGAAAGAAATGCAGATGACTTATTAAACGCTTGCAGGACATGGGTTTAGAAGTAAATGCAGAGGAAACTTTCGTCGTAATAATGTAATTGTGATGGATGCATTAAAATATCAAATAATACTTTCGATAGTTTCAAATATCTAGAATCAGTATTAACAGACCAAAAGCACATTCACGAAGAAATTAAATGTAGAATAAAAGCAGAAAATTCATGTTATTATTTAGTTCAAAATCTTTTGTCCTCGCGAATCCTGTCGAGGAATTTGAAGCTTAAAATATATAAAACGACAATCGTTCCAACGGGAATGGCGGAAATTTCATAACAATGAACTGCACAATTTATACCGTTCATCAAACATTATTAGAGTCATCTTCTAGGAAGATCAGGTGGGCAGGTCATGTAGCCAGAACGGAAGAAAGTAGAAACGCTTTCAAAGTTTTAACTGGAAATTCAGTCGAAAAATGACCATTAGGAAGACCAAGGTGCATATGGGAGGAGAACATTAAGATGGATTTCGCAGAAATAGGAGCACAAAGCAGAAATTGGATCCAGTTGGCTAAGAACAGAAATCGATGGAGAGCTTTTGTGAACGCGGCGTTGAACCTCCGAGTTTCATAGACCATTGAGTTAGTTAGTTAGTTAGTTTAGGCATGCTATATCTGAACAATACATTCTTCAATTATTCTGTATTGTTCTGTGAATTACTATGTATTTTGCTATATTAGTATATGTATTTTCACAATTATTGACAAGTTTATACCTGTTAACACATATTGATGTTAAAAAGACTTAGACAGACAGACAGACAGATGCTAATAATTATAATCTTAATTCCTAGTTCGATTCCACGCCATTGAGCGTCTGGTGGACTACATCGTGTCCTTCTCCAATTTACTTTAATATTCTTATCGCACCAATTATTTCAAAATAATTCGCCTTTAGCCTAAAGGTCGTATGTAACAGTAGTTAAAAATTTCATTTCATTTTCATTTATGCTTTAAAGGTTTGCTTGTGTAATTTATAAAACAGGCACCAATTATTTCAATATAATTCGCCTTTAGCCTAAAGGTCGTATGTAACAGTAGTTAAAAATTTCATTTCATTTTCATTTATGCTTTAAAGGTTTGCTTGTGTAATTTATAAAACAGGCACCAAATTTTATTCTGACACCTTTCAATGTGAACTTGCAGATTGTATGGTCTCTGTCATAGTTGACCGCTAGCACTCCTGCCTTTGAAACCAGATACACTGATTTGTACCTTTACACGAGTCACATTTTCGTCGTCTGAAGAGGTTGATTGGCGTCCAGCGCGAGCTTCGTCGTCAATCTCTTCATGGCCTTCCAAAAACGCCTTGTGCCTTTATAATAAACACTGATCCCTGATGACCTGTTGAACCATTGGAAGTTTCCGCTCAGAGTTGCCAAGTTTCACATAAAACTTGATTGCGTATCGTTGTTCCAGTTAGAGCTACATCACGACTTATACTAGAGACAAAACAGACGTTTACAAAATCGCCTATCCTTCAGCTCCGAGAGCCCAGAGACAACTGTGCAAGCACTCGCTCGATAGTTAACTTACATCACCATCGATCCCGGCAGATAAAGCGCACTGCAGCGTACAGTCTTTTCACAATAAAATATATGACACTACTTTCCGGATAGACTTTATATACCGGGTGAGGCATTTAAAACTGTTTTTTTTTTTTGAATATCTGGAAAACTACAAATCGGATTTTGAAAAAATTGTAATAAAAGTTGTTCGTCTCGAAGGGGGACATCCAATGATGCCACACTCGACCCCCTGCCCCCACCCCCCGGGGGCGGGAGGGGGGGCAACTTTGAAATCTTAAATAGGAACCCCCATTTTTTATTCCATATTCTGATTCTCCGTGAAAAAATACGTAACTTTTGTATTGAACATTTTTTTCGTTGCGTGATAGATGGCGCTGTAATCGACAAATATCAAAATGGCTCACAAACATTTGAAAAACATTTGAGGACAGTTTTAAATGCCTCATTTATCAAATGTTTGTGAGCCATTTTGATTTTTGTCGATTACAGCGCCATCTATCACGCAACGAAAACAATGTTCAATACAAAAGTTACGTATTTTTTCACGGAGAATCAGAATATGGAATAAAAAATGGGGGTTCCTATTTAAGATTTCAAAGTTGCCCCCCCTCCCGCCCCCGGAGGGTGGGGGCAGGGGGTCGAGTGTGGTATCATTGGATGTCCCCCTTCGAGACGAACAACTTTTATTACAACTTTTTCAAAATCCGATTTGTAGTTTTCCAGATATTCAAAAAAACAGTTTTAAATGCCTCACCCGGTATATATATGATATACAGAAAATAAAATGTAAAAATGTTTTTTTTTTATAAAAAAAATACTTGCTATGCATAGCAGTGCTTCTATATTAATTTTTTAAGTATAAACGTAATTTTTTAAAACATACAAATCTTTTACCTGGTTGTAAACGATCATCTCATGAAATAATTATGGTTATAAGGCATGCATAACCTTAACATCCACTGTAAATTATAATTATCAACTTTCATACAAGTCGAATCAAAGAAACGCTTATCTCACAAATATTATATATATATGAAATATAGAATGGCCTAATTGGACCAATATACTACATGGGAAAGGTATAAAATGTAAATTGTTACAATGAGACTTCTTCCATCTCTTGAGAATAGCTTGTATTTAGTATGAATTATTCATAGTTTATTAATTACTATTACAGGAGGCAATAAGTTAACAAAGAGGGAGATAACTCCACCAAACCCATCTTTTTACTCTGTGGAAACAATGCTAATGGGAACCAGGCTAAGAATGCTAGCCGTGATAATAGATTTGAAAGCTCTCTTCGCAGCATATCTTTCACGCTTTGGTACGGCTCATCCAATTACAGATGTAAGTATAGTTTCATTATACACTTCAATTTAATTAATGTTAATGTGTTATCTTTTTATAACAATATTTTCCAATTTATTAGAGCGAGAAAAACAAATGTATTTTTCTTTTAATGTGTGTAGAATTTGATCGTTTACTGTGGAACCATATGAAGTGCAAATATAATATGTAATTAAATCTAAAAGCGATATATTTCTCTTTCATTGAAACCTAATTTGAGCTCCGTGCGCCCAGCCATTTGCATATAACAATCATTCCAGTTATAACTTGCGTTTCTCCAGCGATTAAGGCATTAAATCGCCTAGAAATCCATGACACAGACAGGGGAGAATTCGGGACTTTTGACAGGGGAGAATTCGGGACGTCAAATAAAGCAGATGTATCAATTTTCAGCTTTACATTATTTTTTTGCAAGGTTGAAACCTAAAGTCACTGAGCTAGTGTATTCATTCGTTTTTGAACAGTAAAAATAACAAAAATATATATAATACAAGATCATCTTAGTCTGTAAGTAAGCCAATTCCTCATTGTTAGCAGTCACCGCTGCACTACGTTCGCTACCTGCCTTAATTTGAAAATTGATATTGATGATGCCGAACATTTACTGTTTATTATTAAGATAGGAGTCGTATTGAATGTAAATAAGGTTGTAATTATTTTTACAAAAGCCACAAATACTTATTCCATGTCAAATATAACATATTTTATTAACTAAGCAACATGAACATAGTATATGAACTACAAACAGTTGTTACAGTTTATCTTTAGGACAGTGCAAGATTTACCAAGCTTTAGCGCCAACTCACATGAAATATATCACCATTAACAGGCCGTAAGTATATTTAGATTTGAAGATTAATATTTGTGTAACCGCAGCTAGTTGGGCAGACTTACAAACAATTAAATATAAACAATTTGAAGTTTTAATTAATGGTTTTAGCCTATAGGATACAGCGAGCCGAAAGCTTGGGAAGGGGGACTAACTACTTTTACCCATTGAGAAAGCTATCTATGAAAACACAAATTAAACATAACTTTCTTACAAGACTGTCTAATTCTTTATTATAAATTAACGAGAAATGTTACAGTTTCGGAAGTATATCACTTCCTTCCTCAGACTACTATTCCCACTGAAATCATAGATAACATAACATAATTTGTTATCTCGACCAATCAAGAATCATTTCTTTTTTCAATTCAAAATATATGCCCATTGTTGTGACAATTTTAAACCCTTAACAGAAATAATACATTGTTAATTAATCTTTATATTTCTTTTAACATATATTAACTAAAATAAATACTAATTAACTATCTAAACATTGAAATTTTCTACCTAATATTGAATACTAAATTTTCTACCTGAATATTGATTACTAATTAACAACGTGAATATAAAACTATCTATGAAAATAAAAGACAACGTACGATCCTTGTGTTTTTTATTTATTTAATTTGATTGAGAGAAGTAATAGTCACATATTGTATTTTATCTATTTATTTTTTCTCAGTGCTCAAAAGAGACGTTAAACTCACATTTCATGTTTTTATTTCTTCTTTATTCTAAAAAGAGACGTCAAACTTCTGGTGTTCCTTAAATCTTTAATTGAGAGCAGTAATGTTATATTATGTATTTCCTGTATTTAATCTCAAATGCTGAAAAGAGACGTTAAACTCTTGGTGTTTCTTTAATTGAGAGCGGTAGTGTTTGTATGTCATGTGTTTATTCTCGGTGCTGAAAAGAGACGTTAAACTTCCGGTATTTCTCAATTCTTTAATTGAGAGCGGTACTCTTATATTACGTATTTCATGTGTTTATTCTCATTGCTGAAAAGAGACGTTAAACTTCTGGTATTTCGTAATTCTTTAATTGAGAGCGGTACTGTTATATTATGTATTGCATATGTTTATTCTCGTTGCTGAAAAGAGACATTAAACTTCTGGTGTTTCTTAATTCTTTAATTGAGAGCGGTTGTGTTATATTGTGTATTTCATATATTTATTCTCGATGCTGAAAAGAGATATTAAACTTCTGGTGTTTCTTAATTCTTTAATTGAGAGCGGTTGTGTTATATTGTGTATTTCATATATTTATTTTCGATGCTGAAAAGAGATATTAAACTTCTGGTGTTTCTTAATTCTTTAATTGAGAGCGGTTGTGTTATATTGTGTATTTCATATATTTATTCTCGATGCTGAAAAGAGATATTAAACTTGTGGTGTTTCTTAATTCTTTAATTGAGAGCGGTTGTGTTATATTGTGTATTTCATATATTTATTCTCGATGCTGAAAAGAGATATTAAACTTGTGGTGTTTCTTAATTCTTTAATTGAGAGCGGTTGTGTTATATTGTGTATTTCATATATTTATTCTCGATGCTGAAAAGAGATATTAAACTTGTGGTGTTTCTTAATTCTTTAATTGAGAGCGGTTGTGTTATATTGTGTATTTCATATATTTATTCTCGATGCTGAAAAGAGATATTAAACTTCTGGTGTTTCTTAATTCTTTAATTGAGAGCGGTTGTGTTATATTGTGTATTTCATATATTTATTCTCGATGCTGAAAAGAGATATTAAACTTCTGGTGTTTCTTAATTCTTTAATTGAGAGCGGTTGTGTTATATTGTGTATTTCATATATTTATTCTCGATGCTGAAAAGAGATATTAAACTTCTGGTGTTTCTTAATTCTTTAATTGAGAGCGGTTGTGTTATATTGTGTATTTCATATATTTATTCTCGATGCTGAAAAGAGATATTAAACTTGTGGTGTTTCTTAATTCTTTAATTGAGAGCGGTTGTGTTATATTGTGTATTTCATATATTTATTCTCGATGCTGAAAAGAGATATTAAACTTCTGGTGTTTCTTAATTCTTTAATTGAGAGCGGTTGTGTTATATTGTGTATTTCATATATTTATTCTCGATGCTGAAAAGAGATATTAAACTTGTGGTGTTTCTTAATTCTTTAATTGAGAGCGGTTGTGTTATATTGTGTATTTCATATATTTATTCTCGATGCTGAAAAGAGATATTAAACTTCTGGTGTTTCTTAATTCTTTAATTGAGAGCGGTTGTGTTATATTGTGTATTTCATATATTTATTCTCGATGCTGAAAAGAGATATTAAACTTCTGGTGTTTCTTAATTCTTTAATTGAGAGCGGTTGTGTTATATTGTGTATTTCATATATTTATTCTCGATGCTGAAAAGAGACATTAAACTTCTGGTGTTTCTTAATTCTTTAATTGAGAGTGGTAGAGTTATGTATTTCATGTGTTTATTCTCGGTGCTGAAAAGAGACATTAAACTGCAAACAATAATTTTTTGTGCTCATTTTTATTGTATATAATATGTAAGTTAATACAAAGAAGTTTACATTTCAGATTTCTTTCGAAACTCTTGAGATGTGGTTCAATATGGGGATGGAGTACACATTCTTCGGCTCGAATTGGGAACAAGCATACAGAAAATATCAATATAATTTGATCGTGAATATTAGAAAACTTGGACCAGAATACGCAGAAAAATTACGTGATCATTGCTGTGAAGGTAAGTTTAGTGAACCTTTCACCGTGTTTACCCGCGTGTTTAATAATCGCCCTCGCATAATAGCCTAATCTTAAGTTTGAAGTTATAACATTCACCAAAAAAATTTCCCGTTATAAAAGTCGCATTCTATGGAATTCTTGTCTTTGCGAATGCTACTTTCTTCTAAATTGCTTATCTTGCACGAGTCCGAGCAAAAAACTTTTATGCAAGTGGATAGTACAAAGTCTGTCTTCGATAGCATCTGACACGGTGTCGAAAAGCTTCAAAAAGACCATCATATCCAACGCTTTGGACGGAAGTGGTGATGATGCTCTGTGATAATTAACGAAAAATTAGTTTATAGCTACAGAACTGTCTGAAGTTTAATACAGTATGTACAGTTCTTTTTAATACAGTACTAAAACTAAAAAATTCCATTGTATGAGCTTGTGCCATTTTCAAATCCCCAAAGATATTTGTTTCTTCGTTAAGTAGCAGCGGCGCAAATCTGTCTTTAACATTGGGGGGACGTTTAAGACTTTTTTTTTTTACGATGTCCAAAATATTTATGAAGTTGAAAAAGAATGTTGTGGAGGATCAGAGGAACAGAGTTGTCTTCAACGTTGGGAGATGGGCAGATTTGAGGATTATTCTGGGGGGGGGGACATCAATTTCATTTCACGTTCCTGTGTGGTAATCGGACAAAAATCATCAAATTTCTTCCCAAAACACGTTTCAAATCGGATTATTGGGGGGACAATACCCCTCAGTTCCAAGATTGGAGGGGACATGTGCCCCTCATCCCCCCATGATTTGGGCCAGTGTTAAGTAGAATGTTCGGCTCTAATTTTATTCACTTTGTTTATTTCAGCATGGGAGGTGCCACCATTCTCCAGTGATCCGTTCATCTACACTTCTTGCAGCAGCATTGAACATGCACAGCAGCTGATCACCACTTTTTCTAGCTTCTTCCTACTAGCTGTATATGTTGAACATTCAGAAGCTGCTCTTATTTTACCAGGATTTTTAAATGGACTTGGTTCTGGTTCTAGTTTACCTTCTATGCGTCCCAATGAGTATCCAAGAAACTTGGCTGGAAGAACACTGGAAGAGCACAGAGACCAAATAGATATCATTGTGAGTAGAACATTTAAATTATTTTCTATCATTCGATATCACATTCATTCATTTGTATACATATAAATGATTATCAAAATACCGAAATACCTGAAGAAAATTCAATTTACCTGTTTAATACGCTGTGGAATCAGAACAGTTCTGATTGCTTGTAGAATAGAGAATAAATTCATTCATTCATTTGTATACATATAAATGATTGTCAAAATATCGAAATACCTGAAGAAAATTCAATTTACCTGTTTAATACGCTGTGGAATCAGAACAGTTCTGATTGCTTGTAGAATAGAGAATAAAAAAAATCCCAGTATAAAAGTCGCATTCTATGGAATTCTTGTCTTTGTGAATGCACCTTGTAAGGTTCGCAGCATACATTGAAATATCTCCATGACGGACACCGATGGGATATGATTATAAAGAAAGGTGTCCGTTACAAACAGGTTACACAGTCGTATATTACTCAGATCTCAGGCAGCAATTGTATGTAGTATCTAGTAAATACAGGATATTGATTATAAATGTAAATATAGGCTAATTTCAAAATACTCAATTGTATTTAAATTACTAGAGGGAAAATACTCTTCTATAAAGAAACAAAAGTATCGCTGGAGAATTATATACCTCTATAATCGGAAACACACTTAATTGTTTGCATACGTCCACAAAACATACAAACACCAAATTTTGCATACTTGTTCGTCATGGGATGTGAGTAATGGGAAAATTCCGATATCACGAAAAAGGCGACATTTTCCATGTAAATGAAGTGTCGAAATTTTTCGTCGTTTCGAAATGCTGGTTTTTAGAGTAGTTCCGCACACCATAGAAACGTCATATTTTGTCAGGCAGTGAAGCTAGGAACATAGTTTATGATAGAAAAAAGAGCATTAAAATTCGTTTTCGTTTCGCGGCGCAAATCGAAAAAATGTGAAATTTGTAATGGCTGTATGTAGGACGTTGAAATTTCGAGGTGATGTTTATTCTGATGCGTAGTTTGCGAATTCGCCCTTAAACTTGAAAAAATAGTCATGTTCGGTGTAAGAAAGTGCTAGGAATGTTATAAGGGGGCGTCTAATTCTACACAACTTGTAGATATGGTGGAATCACGAAATTGCGTTCAAGTGTGTAGATTACAGGGCATGTGAGGGGAAAAATCCGACATGTTGGAAAAGTCGCCATCTTCGATTCAAAATGGCGGCTCAAAAATTTGTAACCATGAAAATTGTAAGTTGTGCTCTTGGTAGGTAAGCCAGGTTTCGCTATGTTATTAAGGACGTAGTTCAGTTTAAGTGAAGAAACAAATCATTGGAGAAGTCGCCATCTTGAATGCAAAATTGCCATATTTTTGAATTGCCTTCATTTGGACTCTTATGTGGTATATTGAGGAGAATAAAACAAACAGACTTTAACGTAGTAAGTTAGCTCCGCGGTAAAGTGTCTGCTTTCTGAGTATCAGGTCTGGGTTCGATTCCCCGTCAAACCCTCTTTTTTTCTTACGTTTTTTTTTCTTATCACGTTGCTTCGTTTTATCAAAATAGTTTCTGTTGGCATTGCGTGAACAAAATATTTTCGTTATTACAGACACAGACGAAAAGAATATATTTATACGCTAACTGTTGAGATGGTCTCGAAACTAGCAGTATGTTCGTGTAAAGTTTCGAGACGATACTGAAGTATTTAAAATCAAACATATGTAGCTTTGGAAATAGACCATCACCGGTATCTCTATCGGAAGCAATGTTCGCGGGGTGGGTGGAGTGTTACCCCGAGGGCACTGCTGATAACATTCTATTTGTTATTGTATTAAAAACGTATTATTTTGATCTTGCCACGGGCGCTCTGATGAGGCAGTGTCCCCCAAAAAGAGTCTGAAAGAAACATTGGGCATCATTTTCACGATATAGTGTCCATACAAGACAACAATACATTTTGTCTCGCAACAACAGTGTCTGCTTCAAACCGGAAACGATTACAAAATATCTCTCTCCCCTTTTATGGTCCTAGTTAAGATACATGCGTATGCCATATTTGAAGTGAATACCACAAATGGAAAATATAAAATATTAATTTTAAGGAAATACACACCCACACAGGGACGTACGCCGGGGGTGGGTCCTGGGGGTCCGGACCACCTCCGAAATTCCAACTTTTGAGTAAATTTAGCCTAATTTTTGGGACAAGTTTAGCAATTTCAATATAAAATACACTGATATTGTGTTTAGCCCCTTCCGAAATGAAATTCCTGCGTATGCTACTGCACGCTCATACACACACACGCTCATACACACATACAAATAGGCACCTTTTGAAAATTGTCTCGTCGGCAGCGTACATAATTTTAATATATAAGATACGTGGAAAAGTGCCCTTTCGATTTAATAGTTTTAGTTGCGGGTCCGGTTGGAATGAAATGCCGTATATAATAAAGTCAAGCTTATTTTCAATCACCTATGCTATAAAAATAAACTTTCAAAGACAGAAAAAGTGAGAGAAAAACTTGCTGGGAATCGAACCCAGGCCTTTTCCACAGTAGGCTCATGTCGTTCCCCTACACTACTCAATTCCTTAGATTTTGGACTTCCTACGTAGTGCTCACATAGTACTGGTACGTAGCGGGCTCGCGTCTGTGGAATTATATACCTCTATAATCGGAAACACACTTAATTGTTTGCATACTTCCACAAAACATACAAACACCACATTTTGCATACTTGTTCGTCATGGGATGTGAGTAATGGGAAAATTCCGATATCACGAAAAAGGCGACATTTTCCATGTAAATGAAGTGTCGAAATTTTTCGTCGTTTCGAAATGCTGGTTTTTAGAGTAGTTCCGCACACCATAGAAACGTCATATTTTGTCAGGCAGTGAAGCTAGGAACATAGTTTATGATAGAAAAAAGAGCATTAAAATTCGTTTTCGTTTCGCGGCGCAAATCGAAAAAATGTGAAATTTGTAATGGCTGTATGTAGGACGTTGAAATTTCGAGGTGATGTTTATTCTGATGCGTAGTTTGCGAATCCGCCCTTAAACTTGAAAAAATAGTCATGTTCGGTGTAAGAAAGTGCAAGGAATGTTATAAGGGGGCGTCTAATTCTACACAACTTGTAGATATGGTGGAATCACGAAATTGCGTTCAAGTGTGTAGATTACAGGGCATGTGAGGGGAAAAATCCGACATGTTGGAAAAGTCGCCATCTTCGATTCAAAATGGCGGCTCAAAAATTTGTAACCATGAAAATTGTAAGTTGTGCTCTTGGTAGGTAAGCCAGGTTTCGCTATGTTATTAAGGACGTAGTTCAGTTTAAGTGAAGAAACAAATCATTGGAGAAGTCGCCATCTTGAATGCAAAATTGCCATATTTTTGAATTGCCTTCATTTGGACTCTTATGTGGTATATTGAGGAGAATAAAACAAACAGACTTTAACGTAGTAAGTTAGCTCCGCGGTAAAGTGTCTGCTTTCTGAGTATCAGGTCTGGGTTCGATTCCCCGTTAAACCCTCTTTTTTTCTTACGTTTTTTTTCTTATCACGTTGCTTCGTTTTATCAAAATAGTTTCTGTTGGCATTGCGTGAACAAAATATTTTCGTTATTACAGACACAGACGAAAAGAATATATTTATACGCTAACTGTTGAGATGGTCTCGAAACTAGCAGTATGTTCGTGTAAAGTTTCGAGACGATACTGAAGTATTTAAAATCAAACAAATGTAGCTTTGGAAATAGATCATCACCGGTATCTCTATCGGAAGCAATGTTCGCGGGGTGGGGGGAGTGTTACCCCGAGGGCACTGCTGATAACATTCTATTTGTTATTGTATTAAAAACGTATTATTTTGATCTTGCCACGGGCGCTCTGATGAGGCAGTGTCCCCCAAAAAGAGTCTGAAAGAAACATTGGGCATCATTTTCACGATATAGTGTCCATACAAGACAACAATACATTTTGTCTCGCAACAACAGTGTCTGCTTCAAACCGGAAACGATTACAAAATATCTCTCTCCCCTTTTATGGTCCTAGTTAAGATACATGCGTATGCCATATTTGAAGTGAATACCACAAATGGAAAATATAAAATATTAATTTTAAGGAAATACACACCCACACAGGGACGTACGCCGGGGGTGGGTCCTGGGGGTCCGGACCACCCCCGAAATTCCAACTTTTGAGTAAATTTAGCCTAATTTTTGGGACAAGTTTAGCAATTTCAATATAAAATACACTGATATTGTGTTTAGCCCCTTCCGAAATGAAATTCCTGCGTATGCTACTGCACGCTCATACACACACACGCTCATACACACATACAAATAGGCACCTTTTGAAAATTGTCTCGTCGGCAGCGTACATAATTTTAATATATAAGATACGTGGAAAAGTGCCCTTTCGATTTAATAGTTTTAGTTGCGGGTCCGGTTGGAATGAAATGCCGTATATAATAAAGTCAAGCTTATTTTCAATCACCTATGCTATAAAAATAAACTTTCAAAGACAGAAAAAGTGAGAGAAAAACTTGCTGGGAATCGAACCCAGGCCTTTTCCACAGTAGGCTCATGTCGTTCCCCTACACTACTCAATTCCTTAGATTTTGGACTTCCTACGTAGTGCTCACATAGTACTGGTACGTAGCGGACCCGCGTCTGTGGAATTATATACCTCTATAATCGGAAACACACTTAATTGTTTGCATACTTCCACAAAACATACAAACACCACATTTTGCATACTTGTTCGTCATGGGATGTGAGTAATGGGAAAATTCCGATATCACGAAAAAGGCGACATTTTCCATGTAAATGAAGTGTCGAAATTTTTCGTCGTTTCGAAATGCTGCTTTTTAGAGTAGTTCCGCACACCATAGAAACGTCATATTTTGTCAGGCAGTGAAGCTAGGAACATAGTTTATGATAGAAAAAAGAGCATTAAAATTCGTTTTCGTTTCGCGGCGCAAATCGAAAAAATGTGAAATTTGTAATGGCTGTATGTAGGACGTTGAAATTTCGAGGTGATGTTTATTCTGATGCGTAGTTTGCGAATCCGCCCTTAAACTTGAAAAAATAGTCATGTTCGGTGTAAGAAAGTGCAAGGAATGTTATAAGGGGGCGTCTAATTCTACACAACTTGTAGATATGGTGGAATCACGAAATTGCGTTCAAGTGTGTAGATTACAGGGCATGTGAGGGGAAAAATCCGACATGTTGGAAAAGTCGCCATCTTCGATTCAAAATGGCGGCTCAAAAATTTGTAACCATGAAAATTGTAAGTTGTGCTCTTGGTAGGTAAGCCAGGTTTCGCTATGTTATTAAGGACGTAGTTCAGTTTAAGTGAAGAAACAAATCATTGGAGAAGTCGCCATCTTGAATGCAAAATTGCCATATTTTTGAATTGCCTTCATTTGGACTCTTATGTGGTATATTGAGGAGAATAAAACAAACAGACTTTAACGTAGTAAGTTAGCTCCGCGGTAAAGTGTCTGCTTTCTGAGTATCAGGTCTGGGTTCGATTCCCCGTTAAACCCTCTTTTTTTCTTACGTTTTTTTTCTTATCACGTTGCTTCGTTTTATCAAAATAGTTTCTGTTGGCATTGCGTGAACAAAATATTTTCGTTATTACAGACACAGACGAAAAGAATATATTTATACGCTAACTGTTGAGATGGTCTCGAAACTAGCAGTATGTTCGTGTAAAGTTTCGAGACGATACTGAAGTATTTAAAATCAAACAAATGTAGCTTTGGAAATAGATCATCACCGGTATCTCTATCGGAAGCAATGTTCGCGGGGTGGGGGGAGTGTTACCCCGAGGGCACTGCTGATAACATTCTATTTGTTATTGTATTAAAAACGTATTATTTTGATCTTGCCACGGGCGCTCTGATGAGGCAGTGTCCCCCAAAAAGAGTCTGAAAGAAACATTGGGCATCATTTTCACGATATAGTGTCCATACAAGACAACAATACATTTTGTCTCGCAACAACAGTGTCTGCTTCAAACCGGAAACGATTACAAAATATCTCTCTCCCCTTTTATGGTCCTAGTTAAGATACATGCGTATGCCATATTTGAAGTGAATACCACAAATGGAAAATATAAAATATTAATTTTAAGGAAATACACACCCACACAGGGACGTACGCCGGGGGTGGGTCCTGGGGGTCCGGACCACCCCCGAAATTCCAACTTTTGAGTAAATTTAGCCTAATTTTTGGGACAAGTTTAGCAATTTCAATATAAAATACACTGATATTGTGTTTAGCCCCTTCCGAAATGAAATTCCTGCGTATGCTACTGCACGCTCATACACACACACGCTCATACACACATACAAATAGGCACCTTTTGAAAATTGTCTCGTCGGCAGCGTACATAATTTTAATATATAAGATACGTGGAAAAGTGCCCTTTCGATTTAATAGTTTTAGTTGCGGGTCCGGTTGGAATGAAATGCCGTATATAATAAAGTCAAGCTTATTTTCAATCACCTATGCTATAAAAATAAACTTTCAAAGAAAGAAAAAGTGAGAGAAAAACTTGCTGGGAATCGAACCCAGGCCTTTCCCACAGTAGGCTCACGTCGTTCCCCTACACTACTCAATTCCTTAGATTTTGGACTTCCTACGTAGTGCTCACATAGTACTGGTACGTAGCGGACCCGCGTCTGTGGAATTATATACCTCTATAATCGGAAACACACTTAATTGTTTGCATACTTCCACAAAACATACAAACACCACATTTTGCATACTTGTTCGTCATGGGATGTGAGTAATGGGAAAATTCCGATATCACGAAAAAGGCGACATTTTCCATGTAAATGAAGTGTCGAAATTTTTCGTCGTTTCGAAATGCTGGTTTTTAGAGTAGTTCCGCACACCATAGAAACGTCATATTTTGTCAGGCAGTGAAGCTAGGAACATAGTTTATGATAGAAAAAAAAACATTAAAATTCGTTTTCGTTTCGCGGCGCAAATCGAAAAAATGTGAAATTTGTAATGGCTGTATGTAGGACGTTGAAATTTCGAGGTGATGTTTATTCTGATGCGTAGTTTGCGAATCCGCCCTTAAACTTGAAAAAATAGTCATGTTCGGTGTAAGAAAGTGCTAGGAATGTTATAAGGGGGCGTCTAATTCTACACAACTTGTAGATATGGTGGAATCACGAAATTGCGTTCAAGTGTGTAGATTACAGGGCATGTGAGGGGAAAAATCCGATATGTTGGAAAAGTCGCCATCTTCGATTCAAAATGGCGGCTCAAAAATTTGTAACCATGAAAATTGTAAGTTGTGCTCTTGGTAGGTAAGCCAGGTTTCGCTATGTTATTAAGGACGTAGTTCAGTTTAAGTGAAGAAACAAATCATTGGAGAAGTCGCCATCTTGAATGCAAAATTGCCATATTTTTGAATTGCCTTCATTTGGACTCTTATGTGGTATATTGAGGAGAATAAAACAAACAGACTTTAACGTAGTAAGTTAGCTCCGCGGTAAAGTGTCTGCTTTCTGAGTATCAGGTCTGGGTTCGATTCCCCCATCAAACCCCCTTTTTTTTCTTACGTTTTTTTCTTATCACGTTGCTTCGTTTTATCAAAATAGTTTCTGTTGGCATTGCGTGAACAAAATATTTTCGTTATTACAGACACAGACGAAAAGAATATATTTATACGCTAACTGTTGAGATGGTCTCGAAACTAGCAGTATGTTCGTGTAAAGTTTCGAGACGATACTGAAGTATTTAAAATCAAACAAATGTAGCTTTGGAAATAGATCATCACCGGTATCTCTATCGGAAGCAATGTTCGCGGGGTGGGGGGAGTGTTACCCCGAGGGCACTGCTGATAACATTCTATTTGTTATTGTATTAAAAACGTATTATTTTGATCTTGCCACGGGCGCTCTGATGAGGCAGTGTCCCCCAAAAAGAGTCTGAAAGAAACATTGGGCATCATTTTCACGATATAGTGTCCATACAAGACAACAATACATTTTGTCTCGCAACAACAGTGTCTGCTTCAAACCGGAAACGATTACAAAATATCTCTCTCCCCTTTTATGGTCCTAGTTAAGATACATGCGTATGCCATATTTGAAGTGAATACCACAAATGGAAAATATAAAATATTAATTTTAAGGAAATACACACCCACACAGGGACGTACGCCGGGGGTGGGTCCTGGGGGTCCGGACCACCCCCGAAATTCCAACTTTTGAGTAAATTTAGCCTAATTTTTGGGACAAGTTTAGCAATTTCAATATAAAATACACTGATATTGTGTTTAGCCCCTTCCGAAATGAAATTCCTGCGTATGCTACTGCACGCTCATACACACACACGCTCATACACACATACAAATAGGCACCTTTTGAAAATTGTCTCGTCGGCAGCGTACATAATTTTAATATATAAGATACGTGGAAAAGTGCCCTTTCGATTTAATAGTTTTAGTTGCGGGTCCGGTTGGAATGAAATGCCGTATATAATAAAGTCAAGCTTATTTTCAATCACCTATGCTATAAAAATAAACTTTCAAAGAAAGAAAAAGTGAGAGAAAAACTTGCTGGGAATCGAACCCAGGCCTTTCCCACAGTAGGCTCACGTCGTTCCCCTACACTACTCAATTCCTTAGATTTTGGACTTCCTACGTAGTGCTCACATAGTACTAGCGGGCTCGCGTCTGTGGAATTACACCTCTAAAATCGGAATAATAATCGTCTTATATATGTGTTTTTTTAGGATGATTATGGAAATGATGTCTGGTTATTTGATTGTAATAGGAAATTAGAAAGACACGTTTCTAGTACAATGTTCTACAACAATGTAGAAAGTGGTGTTGTTTGAGTTGCTATAAACAAATTTTTTAAAAGCCTCCAATAATATTCATATTCTAAATTACCTAGTAAATAAACGTCTTCATTGAAAATATAAGAGTAAAGATACAGGAAGACTGTATGCAATTGTCCAGTATAAATAATCATTTCAACAAGTCCTGCTGCCCAATAATTACTTTTGTACCAAAGGACAGCATTGTAATACAGTGTACTACGTTACTGTGCAAAAGCTGGTGTTCAATCAAATGTTATGAACTAATGTTTAAAAAGCCTTAACAAAATTCATATTTGTAAATTCGAACAAATTTATTCTTCATAAAAATACAAGGCGAGAGATACAGGTAGACTGCAAAAAATTGTCCAGTAAATATGAAATATTTCAAAAAGTCTTGCTGCAGGTAATATGTACTACTATGCCGAAGGGTTCCATTATAAGGGACTTTTCTATATTACAGTGCAAAAGTAGTGTTCTCTCAAATGTTACCAACAAATGTTTAAAAAGCCTCCAACAATAATCATATTTGTAAATCACCTACAAATTGTAGTCTTCATTGAAAATACATGAATAAATATACAGGGAGACTGCAAGAATTTGTGCAGTATATATGAAACTTTTCAAGAAGTCTCGCTGTAGGTAATATGTACAACTATGCCCAAGGTTTCCATTATAATCCACTGTACTACATTATAGTACAAAGGTAGTGTTCACTCAAATGCTATGAAAAAAATTTAAACAATCTCCAACAATATTCATATTTGTAAATTATCTAGTAAATTGTAGTCTTCATTGTAAATACAAGAATGAATGTGCAGGAAGACTGAAATATATTCCCACCCTTATATCACAGATATGAATTACTTTCCCTGCAGGTAATATGTACAATTAACTACAAGGACACTATTATAATACCTTGTACTAAATTACACTGCAAAACATATTATTAAAAAATGCTACGAATAAATATTTGAAAGGTTGCAAAAATCATATTTGTAAACAGTGCGTGTTCTCGCAAAATGCAAGGTTTAATAGGTAGGCTATTGGAAGACAGTGTCCGCTGTTTATGTTTGAGAATATAAATTCTGTTATTGTCTCTAACATGTATAGGTGTGCGCAAAGTGTACATAATAAGCCATGCACATTATTGCCAGAGTAGAAGTAGTAATAGTGTTCTTTCTAATAAATTGTGTGTTTGCTTTTCAAAGTTACACGGAAGGAATAATACCGGTTGAATTGAAGTATGTGTTGGTAACAGGTGTCTGCTGTAAAGGGAAGTGAATTCCTGAAGGAATAGTTTTCTAGAACATGACACCTCATGGCAAAGGCCTGACCGGGGGCCTGGGGGCGGAGCCCCCAGCGAGCTTCAGCGAGTGTATTTATATGGTCGTATATTGCAAAATATAACATTTATGTGAAGGTTTTCCTTCTCAAGTACGAATCATATCTCTATAAAAGTCTCTTAAGGTCAGTGTAAAAGGACAAGTTTTGCCTACAGATATCACTACAGTCTTCCTATCTCTCTCATGTATTTTTTACCTTTCACAAAAATTTACAATTTCTTTTAAAAATTTCAACCTAGAGACTTCAAATTTTTAGAAAAGGAACTTCATAACCTATTAACGGGAACAATCCGTGCCGATTTTTTATTTAGAATTTTCTTCATTGTTGAAACAGTTTCATTGTTAAAGATTTGGATATCCATTTGAATAATCAAGCCATTTGAACAATGAGGAAAATTCTAAATGAAAAACCGGCACGGATTATTGCCTTCGATAGATTATGAAGTTCCTTTTCTAAAAATTTGAAGTCTGTAAGTTGAAATTTGTAAGAGAAATCGTGAATTTTCGTGAAAGATAAAAAAATACATGGGAGAGATACGAAGACTGTAGTGCCATCTATCGGCAAAACTTGTCCCTTTAAATCAACCTTAATGTGCTTATTGACTGTATTAAAAGTAAAAATAACCCAGTAAGAATATACAATATTATTATTAAATACTGAAAATGTAGACAGAATTAACTAATTAGAACTGTTTATGTATTTCTTGGGAGGAAAGTGTGCAGTAATTGTCTGCTGCATAATGCTACGGACTTTTAGTTTCTGATCAGAATTTGGTTGTAACTTCTGGCACAATTGAAGGTGATCGATTGAAGATTTATTTTGAAATTGCAGACAGTGTTTTCTATGCTAAATACAGGTGGGCTGAGAATAATTCGTGTTCGTTATGAAAATGTAACTAAAATGTTCGGGGTAAAAAAAAAAAAAAAAAGACTGTCTGTTTCCGTAAAAGGGAGAGTTTTCTCTCAAAATACATGCATAGTTGCCGGGCCAAAAAAGTTTGTCCGCATTATGGAGGTATCCGCTATGGAGGGGTATCCGTTAAAAGAGGTTTCACTGTATTATACCATTCTTCATACAGTGCATTATTCGTTATACCAGCGAGTGTGGAGGAGAATAACTGCTCCAGAGTCTGAACTCCAGAACTGATTGCATTTTATCAATAATTTATTTATTTATTTGTCATCAACACAACGGGCACAACCCTAATTATAGTGTTGGTGTATTACAAAATAAATTTACAATACTTTTCTTTAACATAGTTCATATTACAGATGTCAATTTCTTTGTGTTCGATACATATTTTGTAATAAGAAGAGCATATTTTCCAGATTGGTGATTTCAATAATACATTGGTTCATGGTTTTTTGCAATAGAATACCAGAGTTTTCGACATTGGTTCTTGGTTTTTTGCAATAGAACACCAGAGTTTTCGACATTGGTTCTTGCTTTTTTGCAATAAAACACCAGTTTTCGGCGTGAGTTTTAAGTGTCGGGCGGGACATGAAAATTTAATGTTGATATCAGATTCGTACAATTAAACTCGCTGTGTACTATTTTATGGGGAAGAATCAGATCTATCATGTTTCGCCTTTGTTCAAGTATAGGGATACAGAAGGTGTCTATTAATGTTAGATAGTTTTCATAAGATGGATAGATTCTAGTTCTCTTGTATGCCAAGTATTCGATAAATTTAGATTGGACTTTTTCCAGTTGGTATCGGTATTGCTGTTGCGATGGGTTCCAGATCACAGCAGCATATTCCAGTTTTGATCGGACATAGGAATAATACATTTTTGTTAGTGTGATAAATCCCTTTCCAGTTCTAATTATGAACCCTAACATCTTGAGAGATTCATTAACCATGTTCAGTATATAGTTATTGAATGTCAGTTTCGTATCAAATGTAACTCCAAGATCTTTGACTGAATTTAATCTATTTAATAAGATCTGATTAATTAAATAATTAAACTCTATTTGATTTCTGTTTCTAGTAACAATAAAATGTTACATTTGTTTATGTTTGCATTAAGTTTATTAAGAGAACACTAGTTAGCAATATTTTCCGTGCCTTGAAGTAGGAGACATTCATGGAGACCGTATATTTTGAGGTCGTCCGGAAAAAGCAATTTATCGCGTAATGAAATATGTATAATCAGGGAGATCGTTAATGAATAAAAGGAACAATAACGGACCTTGGTTGGAGTCCTGTGGAATTCCACAATATGCAATATAATCAATGACTACCATCATGTGACTAACGTTAGAAATTAAAGTTTGAGTTAAGATGTTTAATTTCTTGCTTTGTGCAGAATTTCTATTAGGATAAGTGTTCTGTAGTTTTATAATAAAATACGTTGTATTTGTTTTTATATTATTCATTGTTCTAGTTGATAAGGGGCGGAGGGGGATATGTTACTGTATGTTTCGCCGTTTTCACGTGTATTTTCTTAGTCCTGTTTTTCCATGAACGTGCTAAAGTCTGTGTTTTTCACTAAGATATCAGAGAAAATTTCAAAAGAAAAAAGAAAGAAAAAAAAGAAAAAATCTGGAAAACTAGGAAAAGTAATTGAATTGTTTCCGTAAATTTTATCACCACTCTAAGATATTAGAGAGGGCCTTAAACGAATTGCAAACATAAGTCTCGTCAATGGTTACAACCCTATCATTATCGAAATGTGGAAACAATGTGCCCTTAATATTTTTAGAAAATTGAATAATGGAAAAACAAACAAACAAACAAACAAACAAACAAACAAACAAACAAAAAGAAAACCGAACAGATAATGCTCCCTGTGATTTCCTTCCCACTCTTTCCAAATTTATCGTTTAAAATTTGCGAAAAATAGCAAAAAAGCATAACGTTCAAGTTAGCCTCAAACCCTTAGAATATGGAAAGGCCATTATGCCTTTATAAAAATTATTTTGTAGAGAAAATTACTTTAAGCAGTATTTTCGAGATATATATTTTGTACACGTGGTGCCACCTATATAGAAATGATGAAAAGAAGTATTGACAATAGGCTAAAAGAACACATACAAGAGTCCTGGAGGACAAATCATAGCATCTCCAAGTTACTAAATACTTGGTACAAGATTTGGAAGTTTTGCACTGTGCTACTTCAAATATTGAAAGATATATTTGATGCATATTTTATAAGCGCAAAAATTTCAATGCCAAACTCTGACAAAAGAAACTTGGTAATTATTGGGATGGCAATATTACCAACTATACCAACAAAACCATTATATATATATATATATAAAATCTTTAATATGTATTTATTGGTTTGACGCACCAAAAACCTTTTTATTTATATGAATTAAACTTTAAGGCTTACATATGGTTACAAAAATTAAAATAAATAGTTTGACCTAGCTGCATTATGTACATAGCACTTTAAGTTTGTTATCAGTTAAGTGTCATGTCTATTTCCTAATGAGAAGGAATCCATCAGAGAGGACACATAAAACAAATAAAAAAAATATATTAGAAATTTTGTTCGTACACTAGCGTTAGGGTTACATACTTCTATTGTTATATTTGAAAAAAATAAGAGTATTACTATTGCGAAAGATAAGCGACCATAAGTATCCATAAAATTTATGCAACATTCTTTAATTATCACTGTTGAGACACAAGAAGACAATGTGAAGATTATGTTGTATAAAAGGACTTAAGCCACTGTGCGCTCCTGAGGATGAATGGCCGAGTGTCGCATTCGAATTATTGGAAGATAAATTGAAAGTAACCTTGCTAGATGAATAATTTGATGTATTACAATGTGAAATGAAAATGAAATTAAATGTTTCAATTTTACGTCACACAATTATGCCCTACGGCCAAAGGAGACGGTGGTGATGAGATTGGATGATATGGAATAAAGTGGGAAGAAATGGGAGAAGTGTGAGAAAACCCACGCACACGATGTTTATTCACCACAAAGCCCACTTGGCAAACCTGGGATCGAACCAAGTGTTACAATGTGTTCTATATACTCTATAAGTAATTAATCTAAAAATATTTTATTTTGCTTTCCGAAAGAAGTTGGAATATAGGTTTTTATTGCGTTATTGTTCTTCAATAAACAATGTTGAAACCACAGATAGGTAAACCTCTTCTCTTGGGAAATACAGGATAAAGAGTTGACACTAGGACGATAGCAAAGGCCGAATTACGATTCTTCTTAGCTTAATTCGATGTTTTCAAGAATGATATATAGTTCATACTATAGTTAGAAAGGGCATTAATTTCGATGAAGTTCATAGTTCGTGCACTGTATATAGAAGCTACACTGCAATTTTGTGATAAAAGTGAAATTAACCCTTAAATGCATGATTTTTTATTTATTTATGTATTTATTTATTTATTTTATTTTTTAAATACCATGAGTAGAATTTTATGTTGTAAATTATAGGAAAACAAATTTAAAACCCTAGGACCAAATTGTAGGTTAATCAGCGGCGGCCGCTGGGGGGGAGCCAATGTGCCATGGCACTACCACAAATAATACAACAAAATAATATAAATAATATAATTTGCCTCTTACTAAATACATTTCTCAATTTTACGCACAGTACTTTACTTGCAACGTCATCATTGCTCACGAGATGCTGTTTGAGTTGCGCGGTGGCTCAGAGTTACTCGCGCGCTAGCAGTACGTATCTTTCTACTCTGTTCGTGCCAAATTCTACGTTGCTCTCCCGACTGTTCTAAAAATGGTTTGTGCGCATGCTCGTTAGTTGGAGAGCAGGAGAAAAGTACGGAGAAATAACTAGCGTTTTGTGCCACGATTGAAGGTGGCTCGAAGCGGGAGATTTGTTTCGTTAGGAAAGGGGGCATTGTTTCGGAGCTACAGTCGCCTGGAATTCCAACACGTAATTCCTAATTCACTTGTTTCTATTGCAGTGTTTCCAAACTAGCTACTTATTACATATCTATATGTACCATCTGGATTTGACCCTCCCAAAAAATCGATTTGGAGTTTTTTTCGTTATTGTGTTGTCAACGCAGGTATGCTTTTTCCCCCGGTAATAGAAAAAAAAACACATTGTGCGCCTGAGTGGGTGTTGAATGTGGTGTGTGTGTGTGTGTGTGTGTGTGTGTGTGTGTGTATAACTTGCGAATTATATATTTTTGGGAAGTTTTGGTGGTGTGTATTTAAGTGTAGTGTTGTTTTCTTCCTATTTATAAGTACTTTCCGTGAAACCAGGACAATACATTACGATGAATGCGGTAAGTAATTTACTGAAAATTCCGTTTTCATCCCTATCATATGACGACAAACTAAGTGTTAAAAATTTAGGAAGGCCAATGCCTAATTTAAAATTGTCTGTTAAGCAAGTGATCTGTAATAAGGAAAGATTGCGTCAATTTAACATGAACATATATTTGAAAAACAGTTGGATTTGTGGTTGTGATGTAGCCAATGCTTTATTCTGTTTTCCGTGTATGTTGTTTGGGGGGGACGCAAGCTGGACAAAATCTGGCGTCACAGACTTAGTGCATATTTGGGATAAGATTAAAAAAACATGAAAAGTCAGCAGTACATCTGAAAAATGTACTAAGTTTGTCTTTGTTAGGGAAGACAAATATCCAAGCTCGGCTGGATTCTCAATATCATCAATCCATAGTTAAGCATAATGAACAAGTAAATAAAAACAGATACATTTTGAATTTGATTATAAACTGAATTCGTTTCTGCGGAGCTTTAGAACTTCCATTAAGGGGGCATGATGAGTCTGAGGACTCTTCAAATAAAGGTGTCTTTCGAGAATTAATTGATTTCAGTGCAGAACTGGATAAAGATTTGAAAAGCCACCTAAGTCAGTCATCCGTGTTCAAAGGCACGTCAAAAACAATACAAAACGAACTGCTTTCCTGTATGTTACAAGTGTATCATGATGAAGTAGCTAAAGAAATAAGAAGTGTGGATTACGTTGCCATTATAGCTGATGAAACAACAGATATATCTACCCAGTTTCAGTTAGTTTTAGTACTGAGGTATATCGTTGGGGGAATCCCAGTAGAGAGATTCTGGAATTTTGTAAATCCCGATGGTCATGGTGCTCGTTCAATAGCAAATTGCATATTAAACCAACTGGATTCCTTGCTCAGCGAAAATCCAGAGAAACTAATAGCACAAAGTTTTGATGGTGCTTCGGTTATGAGTGGATGCACAAATGGGGTGCAAAAAATCATAAAAGATAAATATCCCAATGCAAATTACATCCACTGTTATGCGCATCAATTTAATCTCATAATGTCTCGTGCAGCATCCATAAACCGCCATGCTCGTATCTTCTTCGCACATTTGTCTGGTATATGCGCATTTTTTTCACAATCAACGGAAAGAACAAAAATCCTCGATGCTATTGTACAGAGAAGACTGCCTCGTACATCACAAACCAGATGGAACTTTCATTCGCGTGGAGTAAATGTAGTGTATGAGTACAGAAAAGAACTGATTGAGGTAATGGAAACAATTGAAAACAGTGAAGATATTAAATTGCACAGTACCATTGAACAAGCTGAAGCATATAAACTGAGGCTTCAAGATCGTACATTTGTATTCTGGCTAACATTTTTACATAGAATCATGCCTCACGTTGAGATAATTTTTTCACAGTTGCAGAAGAAAATCACAGATCCCGTCAAAGTCAGGGAACAAATTCACAATTTCGAAATGGGCATTCAGAAAGTAAGGGGGGAAATTGATCTTATAATTGAGGAAGTTCGGAATGAGTTGGAATTTGATAACATTCCATCAAAAAGGCCACGCACTGATAATAAAGAACTAGACACCATGAAAAGAGATGCGATGGAAGAGTCTGATACAATAGTAGTGGAAATTAAAAGTAGATTTGAATTTTCTGGTCATCTCATAGCTACTAACCTATTCCTAGTTGAAGAATTTGACAACTATCACGTAAGATTCCCTGACGAATACCTTAGTGAAATGGTAGACAAGTATCCCTTTTTAATAAAGAATAGATTGAAGAGTGAACTTGCAGTGCTGTATGAAAGGGAAGAGCTAAAAACTATTTCTGGAGCTGTTCCACTTTTGTCTCTACTCATCGAAGACGGTTTGAGTGAATCATTTAGTGAAACTGTAAAGCTGTTAAAATTGCTAGTCACAATGCCGATGTCTACATCTGAGGCTGAAAGATGTTTTTCTGCCTTGAAGAGGATAAAGACATTCCTCAGGAACAGTATGAAAGAGGAAAGACTCACTGCTTTAGGAATGTTATCGTGTGAGAAAAGTTTTGTGAATGATATAAGTGATTTCAATGGGAAGGTCATTGACCTATTTGCCAAACAGAAGAATCGTCGGATGGACTTTGTTTATCGCTCCCATTAGGCTTCTCCCATCTTCTTATATTTAACAGAAGTCACCACATGCTAGGTAAGTTAAAAACTATTCATTTTGCATTATGTTTATAGTAAGTTTAATGTAGGCAAAAACAGCTCCATTATATATAATGTTACAATGTAAGAAAATAATTCTAAAATGATGTTATTTGTGCCTTTGCATTACTTCTTCTTCTTCTTCTTCTTTTTACGGAAATACATTTTTATTATGTACGTTTTGGCACTACCATGTCATATACTCACGAGCCGCCACTGAGGTTAATAATTTTATTATTAATTGTTTGTAGCTATTTAGCTACAACTAATGCAAATTCAGCTTTTGAGAGGCCTAGAGACGTTTTTTGTAGCACTTGCAAAAACGGAATGTATACAAGCTGCGGCAAAATGCACTTAAGAAAAGAAAACTATTGTGAGATTTATACGCAAGAACTAAGTGTGCAGCTAATTAGCTACACGGTGCATTGAAGGGTTAAATTGTTCACTAAACTAGTAAGCATATTAAATAATAGTAAAATCCTTTAAGAAATGGTAAGTCTTTGGGTATAAATGAGCTAATAAGATCTCTATCTAAGAATTGAAATTTCGAAAGTATAGTTATTACAGGCTATCTATTCTACCTGGAATTAGGAAAATAATAGAGGAATTATGTATACTTTTCATCTTTATAAAATATCATGATATATTATCATAGTACAATATGGATTTCTGAAAAAAGGTCTACAGAAACAGCAATCTTGAACTTTATTGAAAAAGATAGATCTTATTTAGATAAAAGAAAAGATGTATAGGTATATTTCTAGACTTATCCAAGGCTTTCGATATGGTAAAAAGCCAAGGCTTTCCATACGACTTGATACTGAAAAAAACTTCAATGGTACGGTAAAAAAGGACAAGGCACATAGTGATTCAGATTATATCTCAAATCGTAAGCAAGTTGCTGAGATTTGCAATAATAATAATAATATAAAAGCATATTTTCATCCATCTGTATCAGGTGAAAGTGCATTGTTTATGGCGTTCCACAGGGTTCGGTGTGGGGACCCATTGCTGTTCCTTTCGTATATGAATGATCTAGAATTGAGAAACATTGCATCCAAAAAGACACTGTATGCAGAAACAGGAATCTTGTAGTAACTAGAGAAAATGAAAATTTGGTTACAGAAATAAATAATAAGCATTAGAAGAGGTATCGACGTATCGTATATTGTTCTAATATAAGATAATTATAATAATCCTATATTAATCGTCAGTACGTCATCTGCTATTGATTTTCAGCAGGAATAATATGGTTCATTCTTAGGATTAACGATTGACTGTATCTGACTTAGGAAAAATACATAATGACATTTGTAAATTAAGTCGCCTCTGCTATGCAGCAAGAGCTGTTAAGGAGGAAACAAATCTCACAATAGTTAAGGAGCCTTATATTAAGCGATCTGTCATGCGGTATTCAATATGACATCATATTTTGAGATAATAGTGCAAGAGTAACATTGGTTTTGTATTACAAAAAAGCAAGGGAAAAAATGATAGGATTTTAGTTCGGAAAAGTAGAACTTCCTGTCTGTGTGATAGCTGTTTAAAGAGTGTAGTATTTTACCATTGCAAAATCTATATTTACATCATATAACTGTATGCACAAAGCTGAACTATGAAGATTTTGCATTAAAAATGACATACGTGCGTATAATATGCGTAGTAGAGATGATTTTCAAATTGATCAACATAAAAGCGGCATGTATCAAAATGGTGTCATATATACGGATAAGAAATTATACAGCATGTTACCGCTATATAAGCAGAGAGGGGAAAAAATCTAATATGAAACAACAATTATAGACTATATTTTATTAAATGAAGAATTGGAAAAAAAATGTAACTGAAATCAGGTAATACAGAGTAATTGTGTTAATACTGCAACTTCGAATTTCATCCAAATGATAAAAAATTGTATAAGTAGTTCATATATTAATATTAAAATTAAAAAAGTAAGTAGTAAATATTGCAAAATAAAACATGAATAACAAAAGAATTAGTCAACTCTATAAGAGAAAGAGATAGGTTAAGTTGTTTAGTAATAAAAAACCAAAACGTTTGAGAATTTAAGGTATAGAAATAAATGAACTAAACACTAAAAGTGGTCTAGTAACGTGTGAACGTGATCCCATGTTAATGAGCATTTTTCCAGTGTTGGCAAAAAATAGTTACCATAGAGATTGATGATAAAATAAATATTAATTTGAATTCCCAAATAAAGTAGTAAACTCTATATTTTTTACTCCAATCCCTGAACAAGAAATTGAACGCTTCATAAATGAATTATCACCAAAAACAACATCTGTACATAACATGTAAAACCAGGATTATCAGCAAGTGTATTGAAACATACGAAATCAAATATATTAAAACCTTTGCAGTATATCTTTAACCTAAGCTTAGAAACAAGTATATTTCCTGATTTCAAGACTGCTGTAATAAAACCTATATATATATATATATATATATATATATATATATATATATATATATATATATATATAAAGGCTCAAAGGCTGATCCTAATAACTATAGATCCATATCAATCCTCAGTAACTGTGCTAAACTGTTAGAAAAATGTATAAAGAGAAGATTAGTTTATTTTCTTGAACAAAATAAATTCTTATCTTCAAATCAATATGGATTTTAAAAAGGTAAAAGTACATCAGATGCGGTATATAATTTGAAAGAGATTGTTTATAAAAATATTGATAAAGCTGAAAAAGTAATTACAGATTTCCTAGACCTACCTAAAGCATTCGACACAATATCACACAAAATTCTCTTAAATAAACTAGAAAGATGTGGAATAAAGGATATATCACTATCTTGGTTTAGCAGTTATTTGAAAGACAGAAAACAGACCGTCCAAATAGGAAATTTTCAATGTAATTATTCATATGTAAAACAAGGAGTCCCAGAAGGAACTGTATTAGGTCCAGTATTATTTTTAATTTATATAAATGATTTATGTAATTTAAAAATGGACGGGCATATACGATCATTTGCTGATAACATCTCACTTATATTTACTGGTAAAACATAGATAGATGTATTCAAGAAAACTGAAACAGAAATGAAGAAAGTAAAACAATGGATTGATAATCATCAATTAGCATTTAATACTTTAAAAAAAAAAGTATATAACTTTTTCACCAGCTTTAACAGGACAACCGGAAAACATGTCATTAAAATTGCATTATTGTCAAAATACTGAAGAATGCGACTGTAGTCCTCTTATTAGTGAAAATAAAGTAAGATATTTAGGTATATTTATTGATAAGAATCTAAAATGGTCTTCTTGCATTACACATATCGCCACAATGCTAAGAAAATTTTTATATAAATTTGTTCAATTACGAAACATTGCAAGTATAAAAATATTACGTACTATATATTATGTTCTTGTAAATAGTATACTTACATATGGTATATTAATTTGGGGTGCTGTTTACCCTACTCATTTAAAACCTTTGACGATTCAGCAAAATAATATTGTAAGAATATGTTTTAAAAAAGGACTTGACAGTAGACTAGATAGACTCTCTGACCAATTTTCAGTGTTACCACTTTCAAAATTATATTTGCAGAAGGTATTAATATATGTTAAAAAGAATAGAAAAAATGGGACGAAATAAAACATATGTACATAACTAGAAATGTGACAAGCAAAAATTTAGAAACTAAAGCAACGAGTAAATCTAACTCAATATCAAACATATTACAGAGTTCCGAAGATTTATAATGGACTCTCAATCCGAATCAAAGAGGAAAGTAATTTCAAAGTATATAAAAGGTTAATTTTACAGTGGTTAAAAGAATCAAAAAGTATTTAAAAAACTATTGTTAACTAAAAGTAAAAATTATAAACCTTATATGTTATGGTAAGAAAATAAATAAATAAAAGACGAGAATCAGGCTCGCACACAAGCTTTTGCGTATGTGAGCCATTATCTATCTTTTCTTTATTCTTTGCATAAGATATACAAAAATGTTCGCAATATAGAAATAAGTGCATTGAATTAATTTGCCCGACACCGAAAGATAGACATGACTTCTGGAAGTCCGAAGTTCTGTCATCTCTGAATATCGGGTACGTTAAACTCTTAATAAAAGGGAATCTAGGAAGTCCGATTTCCTTTGGAGAAGTAATAGCACTTACCAGTAGGAAATTTGACTTGTTTCTGTAGCAGTTAACTTTTCCTTATTCTCTTATTTTATTCCATTAATATTTTGTATATTGTTCTTTTATAATTTAGTATGTTTATGTATTTTTAGGTATATGCTTTAATATATTGGATACACCCAATATATTAAATTTTCTTCTTTCTTTAAATAAATAAATAAAAATATAAAACAGTAGTCTTAAATTCAAATAATTACTGAAAGAGTATCGTTTTAAGAATTATTTCTATTCTTTTGATGAGTTTCGTAGTTTTGCCAGTAGTAACATGTAACTGTGCTTACAACATATGTTTTAACGTAAAATTATATTTTGGATTACTTACAGGTAAAAGCTCACACAATGATTCGCAAATTGATGGCAGATGAATCGTCATTGGATTTATTGTGGCCAGAAGCGTATGTGGAGTTCAGAGATTATCTGATACAAATATGGAGTAAACTAGAAAAAATGATAAGTCGTTCCGTAGTGAATACAGAGGAAGAGGAAATTCGTCGAAGTTCACTAGCAAGTGACAAGATAGTTAATTTGTTTATGGACTCCCTATTGCATGGGAACGTTCGGCGCACTCTCAAGCTTTTAAGATACTACGGTACAGTATCTTAGCCTCTTATTATAATAATAATGATAATAATAATAATAATAATAATAATAATAATAAATGTGCAGAAAATTTATTTCTGATTACTATGACTAATAAAAGGTCCAAAGTATTTGTATCGTGTTGCAAGAACTTTTTCATTTAATGGTAATTCGTGTTCTGCTTCTGCTGGTTTTAACTATTGTTGTATTAAGCAATTCTCCTAATATGATAAACCAAATGTAGGGTTACATAATGCGTGTTGATGTATTATGATGTACATTTGTAACTGTACATTTTATTTTTTCATATTTAGAATGAAGAAACAAGGTGGCCTTTGGCGCCAACATGGATCGTGAAGCATATTTGTTCGTGGAAAATATCCCATTGCCTGATCACTGATCAACGCTGCTTGGATATATATATATATATATATATATATATATATATATATATATAGGGTGTTAATGAACTATAATGATAAAGAGGTGATACCTCACATCAAAATAAGAGAAAAAGTTCATATGGACCTATGGCGAAAAGTGCATAGTTTCAGAGCTAGGGCTGGCCAAAATCGCGAAAAAGCTAAATATGAGCTTTTTCTCTTATTTTGACGTAAGGAATCATCTCTTATAGTTTGTCGATATAGTTCCTTAACACCCTGTATATATATATATATATATATATTAGTTATGTATGTATATTATTCTTTAGTGTTACGTCCAACGGTAACTGATACGATGAAAAATAACCATAAAGAACAATACATAACACCCATGTTCTGGGTGAGATTCGAACCCGCAGCAGATCTTTAGATTGCCAACCTGATCCCTTAAACAGCTTGACTGTGCCGTGCCGTACTTATTCTTAAACTTTGAAGAATTATGTTTTGCAATTATAGAATAAATTCTTAGTTGTGTCATGGTTGTGATTAATGAACACGTGTATTTACTATTAATACGTTGGTTTTTAATACCTTTTTGAATTTGTAAACCCAGTTTAAATATACTATATATGTATGTAACATAGTTTAAATGTGCAATTAATGTAACGTACAATGTCTATTGGAATTTACACGTGTGATTTTTACTTATAGAATTCATCAACACGACTCCAGTTCCAAAGAGCGAAGATTCTCGAAACGCAGCCAGCGAAGTAAGATCTGGATACACAGATGTCAGTCGGCGAAGAGAAAGTAGAAGAGATTATCAAGACTTAGAAGAACGTAAGTACTTATTTTCTATTTGGAGCTTAAGACTTAGAAGAACGTAAGTACTTATTTTCTATTTGGAGCTTATTTTATTTATTTTTTTTTCTTTAGGTGATGTTTTCTTGAAAAATATTCCAGTAAAAGTAGCAGATGTTTCTCAGAGACTTATCCAATTTTGACCAAATTTGGTATGCAGATGTTGACCTCCGTAGTACAAAGAAATATGATGAGATAAATCCACTCTGATTAACTTAACAAATTCAGTTGCGGATTACGTTTTCGACGAGGACTTATTAACTTATTGGTTCGTATAATGAAATAAAAATAAAATTTTTATTACCTTTTGTTGCGTAGATTCTTTAATTCCTGCGATATTTCGTTCCAAAAGTTTCCTGCGGATATCGTCAGGGATTCAATTTATTTATGCAGATGTTTTTTATTTTTTTTAAAGATCTTTTTAATTTCCATCTTCTTTTAAATATAAACCTAAAATTTATACCATTAATTTATTGTGAAAACACTGGAAATTATTCATGATTGCTACTACAAGAAGAATGTACTTGTTATTTTATCTGTTATGTCCGCTCTTGTCAGGTATCCTATTTGCCAGGTATCATAAAATGACAGTTATATTCTTTTTGTAGTGGCAGGTATCAATAATTTCCAGGTTTTCTCAACAAATGTATCGTATAAAGTTCATATTTAAAAGAAGTTGAAAATTAAAATGATAATATAGAATTGCTTTTAATTGCTTTTAATTAATTTTTACAGATAGCTATTATTGATCTAAATTCTATATTATTGATCTAAAATCTGTACTTATTTGATATCACCTTAACCTTATACTCTTTTCTCGCTTTTGGATATCCTTATTAATGTACTAAAAGTGAAAAATATATCTGCTTGATCAATCTCTAACAAGTTCTATATCATTTTGTTTAAGTGTCCATGTAATATGGTCTTCAGAATTACTAATAAATCTGACCAAACTGAACGTATTTTTGTTGTAGAATTCGCAGAGATTAGTATGGAGAGTAAAATAACATCTGGAAACTTATGTAAAAAGCCTCAAGAAAGAAGTGTAGATCTACTCAAGGATTTTACAGAAAGCAAGGAAACAACTCAGAATCAGAACCTAGAAAACAGTAAGTCCTTATGGTACAGTATTGTACAGTCCTATTTTGGCCAGCTACGGTTCCACTTAAAAGTGGCCAGCTTAGACAAATGGCAATCTTACAGAAAATAAATGTATTTAGAACTAAAACCTCTATTATAGACCGGATGACCACCCTTTTCGTCCAAACAGCATTTGGTCCAGAGACATTTGGTCCAAAGAACAATTCGTCCAAAGAACATTTCGTCCAAAGGATAATTGGTCCAAAGGACATTTCGTCCAAAAGACATTTGGTTCAAAGGACATTTCGACCAAAAGACAATTGTCCAAAGGACATTTCGTCCTAAAGACAATTGGTCCAAGGGACATTTCGTCCAGGGATGTTTAATTCAAAGCACTTTTCGTCCAAATGACATTTGATCCGGTAACGCTTAGGGGTCCGGGGTTTGTTTCTATTAGAAGAGTAAAAAAGTGATGCCTATAACATTATGACTCAGTAGCTTCTTATTTCTAAAGGAAATTTTAAATAGAGATTTATTCCGCAATTTTTATTTCGATAGAACAAATATATGCTGAGATATTCAGGAAAACGTAAACGCCTGAAAACAAAATGGCCGAACAACAGGAATAGAGAAAGGTTGGAGTGTGAAATATATTGCTGCAATAACTGCTAACATGATATCTAAAATTTTAATGTTGTGAATGAAAAAGTTTTAAAATAAGTACCGGTAACTAAAATTAATGGAGTTTAAATTTGAGTAAGTTAAATATTAGGTATTCAAACCCTTGTGTTAGAAAAGTGAAAAATAATGCGTGTCAAGTTTCTTTGAAGAAATACTGGGAATAGAAAAATACACATGTGTGAAATATATTCTTTTTACCTTTAATAATGCTCTTAAACAGCCGCATTCTTGGCTGCAACATTGTGATAAGTGATTGACAAATATAAGATGAAAGTTGGAACATTTCGTGTAGAATATAGGTATCTTTTCAGGTTAACCACAAGTCTGGTTTCTATTCATAGACTGTTGATAGTGTGTAACTTCGGCAGATATTTCTATATAATTAGTGAGTTGTATGACAAACCAGAATTGTTCACTTCTCTGGTATTTTTATTTCAGTGTTACTTCTCATGCAAATACAGTATATACTAGAGATGCAAGGGCTCGGAAAAAAACCGGCTTTTTTGGAAAAAAACTCGGTTTTTTCTGCTTTGCTTTTTTGCTTGGGAAATTTTGGGCTTTTTTCAAAATTCTGCTTTAAATCGATAAAGCAGACTTTGTTTCGCTTCTCTATAACACAGAAAGTCATTTAATTAGTGGTTGATGCCGATAATAATATAAAACCTCGAAAATAAACCATGAATTTCGAAAAGATATTTTAAACAATTTTACTTCAACATTTTTACATTATGAATTCCAAAGGATTAACCAATGTATATAATAAACACATTTTAACCTCCTATATACAAAAGTAAGCAGAGCTGGCAAGAACCATGGTTGTTTCTGAAAATGCCAAAAACCCGTTTTGGGGTGGCAGTTTAAACCAGGCTTTTTTGGGGTTTAAACCAGGTTTTTTGATTTAGATATTTTGCTTTATGTATTTATATTACATATTCACAGAAATAAGTTTGTTTCGCCTTGGTGTTATTATTCAACAACGGGGTTATGCTGGAAGAGGTCCCATAAGCTTAAAGAAGTCCGGTCAGTAAATTTCTTAAATTGAGAAACTCCCGCCCTAGCCATCGGGAAAATCCCGTCATTTTTTTAAATGTAAAACAATAACGGGAAAATCCTGTAAAATTTAATTTGCATGTAAAATTTAAAGGTCAACGTATTATAATCAGTACGCTAAAACTGAGTGACACACAATCATAGTCAACGTCTTACGAATAAAATCAAAAAATAAACACACTGCTGAACAAGACTGCACTTATTTAATATAAAAACACATTTACACGTGACGTTTCGATCTTCTATCCAAGATCCTCATCAGATGTGAGTGTACGTCTGATGAGGATCTTGGATAGAAGATCGAAACGTCACGTGTAAATGTGTTTTTATATTAAATAAGTGCAGTCTTGTTCAGCAGTGTGTTTATTTTTCTAAAACTGAGGTATTAAATTACAAATTTAGTATGTAGGTATCATTGAAAGTCCAATCCAAGCTAATGTTGGAAGCTAAGTAGGCAATCGATAAATTTTACCAATTTTAATCAATATATTTAAGCAACCTTCGCTTCTTTATAAAACAACAGGCATGCAGAAATATATAATTTGGTTTCGTTTTGTATGTTTAGACTTAACATCCTTACGTAATACCGAGGTTATCAAGGAGAAGACTTTCGCTTAAACTGACATCCGAAAGAGTACTTGGTTTACCCATGAAAGAAGGGTTGTGGTTCGACCGAGAATTGAACATGGGACACCTTGATTAAAAGGTGAAAAGGAAATAAGACTAATGCAGATGGTTTGACATGTGAAACGTCACCATGAAGTTCACACGATTCGCATTTTTGTTCTTTTAATTTTTTTAGTTTAAACCAGTTATTTAAAAAAAACAGCTGGTGTAAACGAGCCAACCCTAAGAGTAAAAACTTCTTTCAAAAAATACACAAATAACTTGCAGAATTGTATGTAGTATTTTTACTTCAAAATATTCCATACCCTCTTTTTGAAACAAAATAAAATTAAAATAAAACATAAGAGAAACACTTAGATTTGTATGATACAATTAAAGGCTGCACATGGTTCTGTATATTCTTGAAATTCTACAGTCAAGTTTTTTATAACCACCATCAAGGGCGCCCATCAGGGGAGTTAAGGGGGCGCTTGTCCCCCCTAGAGGAAAATGTACTTCAGAATATTGAAAATCCAATAGGATTTTTACATTAGTTACAGCAAAATTTGAAACTATTTTTGAAACGTCGCTTATACTTGCCCCTCCTTGGAAACCACAACATGGGCGCCCTTGACCACCATCACGGTTTACCCAGTCCTCAAGTTTTCTGAATTTTTAACAAGAGGGATTCAACATATCATTACGGAAAAAAAAAAGACTACGGAATATATTTAAGTTAAGCTAAATACAACTGCACAACAAACGTGACTGAGTGGTTGGCTTTTGCGCTTCTATCGGGAAGTCCGGGATTCAACCCAGCATTCGACCATTCTGACAAAGCCTTCCTTCATTCCATCTGAGAATGTAGAAATAGTGCATGTACTGGCCGACTAGGAGTGTAGGAGTTGGCCGACTTCCTTTCTTATTGTTTTTAAATCGTTATTATTACTAATTACCAGCAGTGACGGTTTTGCGAAGGTTAGAGGATCGGTCTTTCGGACTGAAGCCTGTTCTCCAAAGTTGTGGAATGTCTAAAACGAACGAAATATCTATTAGTTATGCCTTTACTCATAAACTTTAAGCTCCCGTCAAATAAAAATTACGAATGTTTAGAAAAACTAAACATTAGTAGTAAGAAAACCCCTCCCAAAACACTTTTTTAAATTCGCCACTGATTCTCAGTATAAAATGATCTTCAAGGTTGTTTCCGGAAGATTATTGCTAAACATATAAACGAAACGAAATATTAGTTATGTCTGTACTCATAAACTTCAAGCTGCTCCCAAATAAAATTAGGACTTTTTAGAAAACGAAACAATCAGAGAAACCCCTCCTAAAGTACTTTTCTAAATCCGCTATTGATTATTTGTATAAATTGGTATTCAAGGTTGTATCTGGAAAATTATTGCTAAATCATTGCACAACTACAGTATAACAGAAATGTGGAAACACGGTTTGACGGACATATTGAAAAACGTATGCTTTGACGGATATATAGAAAAGCGTAAGTTTAACTTTCGTGCTAGAAGCTGGAGTACTAAGCTCTTAGAAATGAAACACGGATGACAAACTAAAATGATCTAGAGAAGGAAAAAAAATGTCGATAACTCAAAAGTTAAAATAAAGTTAAATAACCTGTAAAATTGCCCTCAAATACTACATTCTTCATGTTAGCTTTAATTCGTAAAATATGTGCTCCATCCATCTTGATGGTGAATTACAGAGCTAAATATGGCATTCAGGTCGTGGAAATCTTATCTAACTATAGAATATACTATAAGAAAGCTATTTGGATAGAAAAATCATGAAAATGAAAAAAGCCAAAATTTCCAAAATTCTCGGTTTTTTCCCAAAAAAGCCGGCTTTTTATGTGAAAAAAACTATCGATTCAAAAAAGCCGGCTTTTTTGCATCTCTAGTATATACACTTTGGCTTTCATATTAATTTTCTCGGTACAGTACAGTACATTTAAGATATCCATTGCAAAGTCTCAAACCAAATAGAAGATTCACATGACCATGCGAAGGCAATGTTGTCCTCAGATGAAGAGGGAGTTTGCTCTTCAAAGGGTTGTTTATCATTTCGGGAGGAGGTGAATTCCTTAACCAACGAAGCTGCAACGAAGCTGTATTTCTGCGAAGCTAAAACTGTATTTTTGTAAAATTATTAATGAAAGCAAAGAAAGGTGGCCATTTTGTTTTCATGCGTTTACGTTTTTCTGAATATCTCAGCGTATATTTGTTCTATCGAAATGAAAATTGCGGAATAAATCTGTATTTCAAATTTCCCTTATAAATAAGAAGCTACTGAGTCATAATGTTATAGACATCACTTTTACTCTTCTAATAGAAACAAACCCCGGACCCCCAAGCGTTACCGGACCAAATGTCATTTGGATGAAATGTGCTTTGAACTAAATATCCCTGGACTAAATGTTTCTTGGACCAATTATCTTTTGAACGAAATGTCCTTTGGACCAAATATCTTTTGGACGAAATGTCCCTTGGACCAATTGTCTTTTGGACGAAATGTCCTTTGGACTAATTGTCTTTTAGACGAAATGTCCCTGGATCAAATGTGTTTGAACTAAATGTCTCTGGACGAAATATCCTTTGGACGAAACGACCCTCAACCATAGACCGCAATATGTAAGTACTTTTTGTAAGTAATGTATATAGAATTTCTGCAGTATAGCAACATTATATGTATAACTATTTCTGTTTTCTCTTCTTCTTATATGGCGATAGATGCAGGTTAGATCGTCAGTTGCAGGAAATACTGAAAGCATCCATACTCGGTCTTCCCTCTAAGAAGCGAAAACAGCCCAGTTGTAGTAAGGTATTGACGAGCAAGCAACGGAACTGAAAGAAAGACTTGTCCTGTTATCTTATTTTTCTTTCTTTGTAGCTCTTTGCAACCTAAATCCGACCATATTTATTCTAAATTCCTTGCAAGCTTCCCTGAAAAACTATTCAAAGAAGTGGACTTAAAAGAAATACATTTAAATCAGTCTGGACTGAGCTATCAAATGGCTTGGAATAGAATGTAAATGGGAAGTCTTAATGGTGCCAATTCATTGATACTTTATACACCCGTCAACAATAGGCGTAAAACCAACAGACCATAAGTACCACTGCCTCCTGTACTTTTGAAAGTTACTTTCAAAAGGCAGCTTTCCTTTTCTCCCGTGGGTTTATTGACTTTCTGAAACATGTTATAGTAGTAGTAATAATAATAATAATAATAATAATAATAATAATAATAATAATAATAATAATAATAATAATAATAATAATAATAATAATAATAATCTGAAAAGGTGTTCACAACATGAAGATCACATAAGTCTTCAATACAGATGTATTGAACATAAAGAGCACAAGAATAATGTTGCTAAAATTCGACCAAGTTCCAAGATATATACAGGTGGCCAGCTTACAAAATAATACATGTCTTCTGGGCAAATGCAGGTTTACAAAACTGAGGAACCAAGTTAATTGCAGGTTCACCGAGGTTTGAGTCGGACGGATGTCGAACTTCAGTTCCGCCAAAAAACGCTACCGAATCGAATATTTGTTCACTGGATACATCTTAAATGTTAAGTTGCGTTCTACTTTAATTTAAAACCAACCTTTTTCAATGGATCCTAGGATGTTAGAGAAAAGAAAGCCTTGAAATTGATTTTTTTAAAAAAAAATGTTACCTGTACCGTGCCGTGTGTGTGTGTGCGGAGTGAGCAGAGCGACGTCCCCGGGCGCCGAAAAAAAGGGGTCACAAAATTCAGGAATGTTACAAACGCCAAAGAAAATGTTTTGGTCCAGAACTTCTTTCACATGCGTCATGGCTGAAAAATAATCAGAATGAGTTATGGAGAAAGAAAGAAAGAAAGTGACAAAAAACATAAAATACAAAACCTTTAACTTACGAAGATCACTCTGATTACACACTTTCGATCCAGAAGAGAAGAAAATGTTTTTCTAGTTTCGTATCATGAATTGAAATAGATTATATATATTGTTAACCTGGCCTACTCTAGTTCTAAATGAGTATGGAGATTGTAGCTAAAGAGAGAAGACCAGACCAAACTTAAAGAAATATCTGAAATTTCTCTTATGAACATGCCCCTAAAAGTTAGGCAAAAATGTATACAATGAAAACTAAATCTAATTCGAACAATAACTAATGAGGTTGATGTTTGATTTAGAAAGATGCTTTACGATCATGTCAACTTAATTTATTGGACATAGTTTTGTGTGTTTTTAGATTGGACGTGTTTAAATATCTGAAAGATTGTGTAGGATAAAAAAAAAGGAAATTTGACCTAATAGAATGTCATACCTTGAGCGCTGTGCTGCATCCATGTTGTCAAAGTCCTTCTCTGAAGTTCAGTTTTCGATTATTGTAAAACGTCCTTGGAAGTATCAAACTTGGAAACCAGAATACATGATGATAAGAATCGTCCATGAAACTTTAAAACAGTTTTCGAACTTAAGCGAAAGTTATCCTGACTCTTCACTTTGAAGATAATACTATATCGAAAACATGATATGTTCGTCTATGTGATTAACTTAGGTGCGATCTTTAGAGTTTTACTTAAGTAGCTCAAATCGATTGCCCGGTTCGCGACTTTCCTTCGTTACTGATACGTCGCGTTTTTCCTTTACACTACTGACTCCCTTACTCTATTTACTTCCTGCTAATCTCCAAGGAAACAATTTTATATGAACGAAAACATGAGATTGCAGATTTCAGAGAAACTTAGAAACAACAATGGTCTCAGCCAGCACGTGGAAACTCTTTGAGAAAACTCAGTTGAGAGAGAACATTCTGCTGACCAAAAATCCTTAAAATTTCAAGACACAATTTTCCGGATAATTTAAATTTTGTCAATCTAAGACATTTCTGGAAAAGATGAATACAAAGACTCTTACAACAAACATTTGCTAATACAATTCTGAAATTAAAATGCTGATTTAATAACAGTTATATAATAGTCTTATTATGTAAATTCTCTTAATGTAATATTACTAGCTTACAGTATCTGGTTTCATAACAAAGACTATAATTCGTGAACAATGTAAATAATTCTCATGACACAATTTTTTTCCAAACTTTGTCGAGTAATAGGATTTAATAAACGCAAGTGATAATGTAAATAAAATTAAGATAAATTACTTTAAAAATATAATGTATCGTAGCGTTACCAAGAACTAAACCCAAGTACCATAACAATATATATATAAACGATTCAACAGCCTTTAGTAACAGCAAAATGTTATTACGAAAATTTAATTTTAAAATAGTAAATTATGAAAACAACTTTAACGTTTAAAAAAATTGAAATTTAATAATAAAATTTAGGTTGATAAAATTGATATCACAATGACGCACTGAAAAGGAATGAAAGGAAATATTGAACCGCTTTTAGTACTGGAAAAGGGATTAATGTAGTAATAATTAATTTTGTTTTTAAAAATTGTTTGGGATGAAAGGATTTAATGATACTAAATATTAAAAACTAATTCAAATGCACTTCCTTCTTTCTATGCATTAATAATTATTATTTAGAACAAATTTCTGAGAAACCACAAATAGTTTATGATATTCAATTAAATAATGGGGAATATATAAAGCTTATAATCTTGTTTGTAATTTTATAATAACTTTTGTTATCTATAATTTCTTATTCATATGACTCCTTTAGCCTAGCCGGCATAACCGTCGGACGTAAAACTCAAACTCAAAACTTATTCATATGACTGGTAGAAATTTAATATCTTGCACCTTTCTGTTAATTTGCTAATTTAGTCACAATCTCTTTTTAAAAAAATACAAATTACTCTTGGATATAGAGTAGTTGACTATCTCAGTATGTTAAATAGTGATATAAATAACAAACTAATTTATGAAAGTGAATATTATTAGTTTGTCTTAGCCTCGACTACCAATGAAAACGTACCTAAGGGCAGTAAGACGTATGAAGAATAAGAATCCCCTTTGATTTTGTGATGACTAGTTATGTGAAAGAAGAGATTTGAGTTACGAATTCCTGTCTGTTTCACTAAACACAAACACGTGTAGGTTTCAGGTAACAACGCTAAATATTATACCGCCTAATTATTTTATTCCGTTATCAATATACACACAGTAAATAAGATATCTAGAAAGTACATATATAGAGATAAAATGAATAATTACAAATACAAGTATATAATTAGTAAATGATTGAATGAAACATAACAATATTATTCAAAAGTTTGATGTAGACAATAAAGTTTTGCTTTTGCACTTAAAAAAATAAAATTGTATAATCTTCTGAAAATTAATATTCATTGTGAATTCCTTTCCAAAATAAATGTGTTTGGAGTAAAAAGTTCCGTCGCTATCTCGCCAACTAAGGATCTGTTACTGTGTGCCGCAAGAAAGTAATTGAATAATAAGAATAACTCTGACCATAAAACGGTGACGTCCATCGTATGTCTAATATTCTTAATAATACAATAAAATGGAAATATCCTACGTTAAGAGTGTGTGATATTCCTCAAACTACCGTAATTTTTGGATAATCTCTACATTTCACATCACTTACATACTTTCGATATTCCATTATAAGTTTAAAAATGTCTTTTCTCCTTTCAGTTGTAAAGATTTATCTGCCCAAGTTTGTAATTTACTGGAAAATAATAAATAAATAAATAATAATAATAATATTCATTAAATTTCACTGTGATTAAGTACGTTATCTATACTTCGTTTTATTTTATAACACAAATAAATATAATTAAAAGTTGATATTACATGTAGTTTCGTGTGACGTTCTCTTTGTAGATTCGTCTGCTGTCTTTTTTTCAAAAATTTCTGCTTCTCTTTTTCCTGTTAATTTTTCAAACTTTTTTTTGTATATATATATATATATATATATATATATATATATATATATATATATATATATATATAGTGAGAGAGAGAGAGAGAGAGAGTTAGAATGACTTGGGTTTCATCGTCACCCAAAGTTCCTGCTAAGTAGTCAGTAAAAGAATTGCTTTAATTCTTTAATTTCAACACTTCTTTCTCTATCCAATCGTTAAAAAAAAAAAAAAGTAACAACACACACCACCACACCCCATACAAGAAATACACACAAGATAAAACCAAAAAATATAATACTCATACATATAATAATCTGTATTACTCAGTTGTAAAAGGTAACAACTGTCATAAATTATGGCCAGCCTTTTTAAATTTGAGGGCTATTTTTCGTTTTAGAAATTACTTGCGTTCTACTTTCCTGTTCACTAGCCCGCTAAAGAGAATTATAAAGCAATAACAGTAATCGATACAGACAGTATCACACTGACCACTGCAGGTCACCTCTCACTAGTAGATCACGGGCAATGTGTTAGCTATCCCTTCTGGATAGTATTTACGGTAATTACACACCTAACAATAATAATGTTATTAACACAAAATGCTTACAATTGGAAGTTACTTATGGACAATTCTTTCAATATAATTTTAAAAGAGATCTCACGAATTTTCTTCCAAGTAAAATAAAAAATATTAAGACTCTCGTTGCCTCGTCATGTTCGTAGAATTCTTTCTTCTTACTTATTTTTCCAGACTTCAAATTTCCTGTAGGGAGTAAAGAACTATTTCGTAATAATATTGACTGAAATAATACAAGAAAGTTATTATACAGGGTGTCTATCGGTCATGAAAGTCAAGAAAAAGTCATGAAATCAGAAAACGGTCATGAAACCAGGAAAAGCCACGAGGTTTTGGTTCTTTCTTTTTAATCTGTACAAAAATAAGTACAGACTGGAAAATTTTGTTCTCTAAAACGTCAAAATTCACCACCAAAAGGTCTATGGTCGGGTTTAGATTGCTGCCAAATCGCAAGCAAAGCACGCTTCTATCGCATGCATGAAAATTCGGCCTAATTTGCACCCAAATTCGCCCTTATGAGAATATTACAAAATTTTGTGGTTTGATAAAGAAAAGGCCATGAAAAAGTGACGAAATTTCATTTTGAAATTTTAGTAGACACCCTGTTACAATAGAGTATCATACATGTGTTGCTGGAAGAATAAACACCTCATTATAATATATTAGGCGTATTTTTACTTAATATATATGATGTTACAATAAGTTATTAAGTAGATCTTGTTAGTAGTAATTAACTAACGGGTTGATTTTCTTCGAAAAAGTTTAAATTTAAGCGTTGTCTCTGCTATTAATTTCTGTTGTGAAGCCGTTAAGGATTTGTTTTATTTATTTTCCGAGTAAATAGACATTCGTTTATTTGCATTTGAGACTAGGCTTATAGCTTTTGAGGTTTTTATTCTAATTAAACCTTTACTTGCGAAACGTACATTTATATACAAAGTGTTTCAGAAAGGAAAGATAATACTTGGGAAATTGTAGTATGAGTGATTCTAAGCAAAAAAGTTTATATGAACATTGGTCCTCTTCTTAGCGGTTTGAGAGCTACAGGTTGTGAACCATTTTTGACGGTACGTTGGTATGCAGTATGTGGCAATGGTGTCTTAAAACCAGAAGTTGTTGAGGAAAATTTGGAAAAGTTAAAATTATTGTAAAATTATTTAATCAAATTGGATAACAACACTAATTTCCAAATTTGCCTCAATAACTTTCCTTCCAAGGACACTATTGACACATGTTGTATGTTGTTGGAAAGGTCATTCCATTGCCTTTCGAATGCGCAATGTCTTATCTCTGTAGAATAAGCACAGGGTGAGTAATAAGCAATCTAATGTCAAAAATGGTTTGCAACCTGTAACTCTCAAACCGTTGAGAATAGGACCCATATATATAAACTTATTTGCTTAGGATCACCCGTAGTACCATTTCCCAAAGTATTGCCTTTCTCCTTGAAACACCATATATATATATATATATTGTTAGAGTAAGGAATATCGAAGTTGCAATGGAGAATGAATTACTTAACCAGAAATCATTGAGAATATAGTGAATCACTAACATACCAAAATTTTAAGCGCTTTCGCTAACAGAGATATCTGAGTAGATAGATACAATATTCAATGAATAAATAAATAAATAAAATAAAGAGTGAGATCTGGAATAAGTTGGTATGAAAAGTTACCAGATAACATTCTTAGCGTGGTTTATTCTAAATTGGTAATACCACCTACAATTAAACAAAGGTATAAATAAATAAAATAAAAGTTACCTTTAGACCGACTCAAAAGAAGTAGGGAGTAGTTAAAGATATAGGACAAAGATAATGGAAAGATAAAACTCTTTACAATGGGTTGAATTTGTTACTGACAGACTTTCTTTTATTACTCTTAAGGGACGGTGGTGTGATATTATTATTTTAAATGTACATGCTCCAACTGAAGATAAGGGTGACGATATAAAAGATAGTTTTTACGAAGAAGTGGAACGGATATTTGACCAACTCCCGCGATACCATATGAAAATTCTATTAGGGGATTTCAATGCGAAGCTAGGACGAGAGGATATTTTCAAACCGATTATAGGGAACGAAAGTTTGCATAAGGAAAGTAATGACAAGGGTGTTAGACTCGTGAACTTTGCAACATCCAAAAACCTAATTGTGAAGAGTACAAAATTCCCACATCGCGACGTTCATAAATACACTTGGACATCACCAGACGGAAAAACACATAATCAAATTGATCACGTTTTAGTAGATAGAAGAAGACAGTCTAGCATAATTCACGTCCGGTCGTTTAGAGGGGCTGATTGTGACACTGATCACTACCTGGTAGCAGCGATAATACGGGAGAGATTATCGTTGAATAAAGGTAATACTCAATGTCCGAAAACGGAGAGATTTAATTTAAAGAAATTAGGAGAGAGCCAGGTAAGAGAGGAATACCAGATTGAAGTTTCGAATAGATTCTCGGTCTTAGAAAATTCGGAGTGCACTAGTGTTGAGAATACTTGGATTGAAATTAGAGATAGCATTAAAATTTCAGCAATAGAAAAATTGGGACACGCGGAAATACGTAGGAACAAACCATGGTTCGACCAGGAATACATTAAACTGGCAGAGAAGAGAAAAAAGGCAAAATTACGGTGGCTACAAAATCCGAATGAAATGACTACACAAAATTTCGCAGATATCAGCCGGGAAACTTCCAAAACCTTTAGAACAAAGAAACGCGATTTTCTGAAAGCTAAAATTAAGGAACTTGAAGAGAATAGTAAAAATAAAAACATCCGGGACACGTATAAGAGAATCAACGAATTTAAGAAAGGCTATCAACCTCGTGCTTATATATTAAAGAAATCTGACGGGACAGTTCTCACTGATACGGATAGCCTCTTAAATAGATGGAAAGATTTCTTTGACGATTTGCTGAACACGCAGCCAAAAACTAGTGTTCGTGGAGAAAAGGAGATACACACCGCAGAACCGTATATTCCAGAACCCAATCGAATAGAAGTGGAAGCTGCTATAAAGAAATTAAAGAAACACAAATCTCCGGGTGTAGATGAAATTCCGGCTGAGTTAATTTTAGCTGGAGGCGAAAAATTGTGGAACAAGATACGCAAACTCATTCTCCTTATCTGGAACAAGGAAGAATTGCCACAAGAGTGGAAAGAGTCAATCATTGTTCCAATTCACAAGAAAGGCGACAAAACTGACTGTAATAATTATCGAGACATTTCTCTTCTGTCAACATCCTATAAAATCCTTTCAAATATTCTGTTAGCAAGATTGACCCCATATGCAGATGAAATTATTGGAGATTATCAATGCGGATTTAGACGAAATCGATCAACTATCGACCAAATATTTACCATTCGCCAAATACTCGAAAAGAAGTGGGAATACAATACCCCGGTACATCAACTATTTATTGATTTTAGGAAGGCTTACGACTCGGTTAGGAGAGAAACATTATACAACGTTCTTACAGAACTTGGAATACCGAGAAAGCTAATTAGATTAATTAAGATATGTTTAAGTGAATCCCAAAGTAAAGTCCGGGTAGGAAAATTTTTGTCCACGAGCTTCCACGTCGAAAATGGCCTGAAACAAGGAGATGCGTGTCTAATTATTATTTAACTTTGTGCTGGAATACGCCATAAGGAAAATCAAAGATAGCAACCAGGGCCTAGAGTTGAATGGCATTCACCAGGTTATGGCATATGCTGATGATGTAAATTTAATAGGGGATGATAGGGGAACAGTAGAAATAAATGCAGAGATCTTGTTAAACGCTTGCAGGGACATGGGTTTAGAAGTAAATGCAGAGAAAACTAAATACATGGAAGTGCGTCGGGACCGTAATACTGCAAATTGTGGAGGCGTTAAAATATTAAATAATACTTTTGATAAAGTGGATACTTTCAAATATTTAGGATCAATATTAACAGACGAGAATCATATTCACGAAGAAATTAAATGTCGACTAAAAGCAGGGAATTCGTGTTACTATTCGGTTCAAAATCTCTTGTCGTTGCGAATTCTGTCGAGGAATTTGAAGCTTAAAATATATAAAACGATAATCATGCCTGTTGTTTTGTATGGTTGCGAAACATGGTCGCTTACTCTGAGGGAAGAACATAGACTGAAAGTATTTGAGAACAAGATCCTGAGACGAATATTCGGACCCAAGAGGAACGAGAATGGGGAATGGCGGAAGTTTCATAACGAGGAACTACATAGTTTATACGGTTTACCCAACATTGTTAGGGTCGTCAAGTCTAGGAGGCTTAGGTGGGCAGGTCATGTAGCTAGAATGGAAGAAAGTAGAAACGCTTTCAAAGTCTTGACTGGTAGACCCATAGGAAAACGACCATTAGGAAGACCTAGGCGCAGATGGGAGGATAATATTAAGATGGATCTCGCAGAGATAGGAATACAAAGTAGAAACTGGATGCAATTAGCTAAGGATAGAAGTCAGTGGAGAGCTTTTGTGAACGCGGTACTGAACCTCCGGGTTCCATAGGCCATAGAGTTAGTTAGTTAGTTAAAACTCTTTACTCAAATATCCACTTGCTAAGTTCTTTTTCACAAAGTGTCATTGGTTTAGCTCTCTGTGACTCCTTTTGCTCGCATTACGTATTAGTGTATATTAGCCAAACGTTAACCAAAAAGATATTGTAGACCATAACTCTCAGTTTAGTTCAGATAAATGAAAACAAAAATAATATGCTATATACTCGTATTTATTGCTTCTAATGATTAATGATCAATCTCGTCTCTCCCAACCTTTAGTTCCCATAAACATGTTGATGGATTACTTCGATAATTACTGATAAATAACAAATGAATGTTACGTGCATTTCGATTGTTTGCTCGCACAAAATTCTTAAGATTTCTGTATGTTCCTAAATAAGATTGATTTCACCCTATATTGTAATGATATTTCAGTTTACTTGAATGCCGGCCCAATGATAGGAATGATTTCCAAAATTCTAACATGATGCAATAGTTGCATATATGACTACGTGAAGTTTCAGCTTTCAGAATTAGGAAAATTGTAGACCATCCACTAATTTTACGAATATGGATAAAATCTTCATTACCTGAAAGTTTCAGATTTTTCTGTCTGAAGAAATAATTACTCTTTAATTTGATGAATAAAGGTACTTAGTTAACTATATAGACATGGAAGCATATATGAATACGTATACGATAATGCTCATTAATATCACAACAGATTATTCACCTGCACATTTTGATTAAAACTACTTCTAACTTCTCACCAAGTCCCAAGAACTAATAAATCACTACACTCTTGTGAGCGCGCTAAATTACAGTTTCTTCTGCAAAAACATGCAGCATCTTATTATACCTTCCAATCTTCAGCGTCGCCATTACAGAATGACGACGTCACACACATGTCCTGTACGTCTGACCAGTTGGGGCTCCTGATTGGCTGGTGTTATCTATGAATTTCTACGCGTCTTGTAGTCAAATTTTTAATAATTAAAACATAATGATATTGAAATAATCTAAATGATGATATTATAGCTTTAAATTTCACACTTATTGTTAAATATGTGCGGTATGATCCCTGTTACGTTTTCTCTCGCTGTACTGCTATTCTGTGAGAAGAAAGGAAAGCAGACGATCTCACAGTGACGTGTAGGCTGAGTTATACGAACTGTCGCAGCGCCAGGAATAGGTGAGTGTGTGTTCGTGTGTATGTGTGTGTGTACATGTTTTGCGAAGAATGCAAAACATACGAAAATTTTGGGGGATGGATAAAAGGTCACATTAATACCATTTTTACGCTATAGTGTTCAACGTTAAAAGTGGAAATGGTTGACTATGAATGAAGATGCTACCTATTCGCATCTAAAGATGATACCTAAAGATTCGCATGCTATCTAAAGATGATACCTACTTTTAAAAGTTTTGAAAACCAAACCTTTCAAAAGTAAAGCAAACACAGAATGAAGAGAGAGCACGAAATAAATCAGTGAAAAAGAGGATTCATACAGGCAGGCAGGAAGATTGGACAAAGTAGTAGATCTTACGGACTAGAGATTTGTTTCGCTTTCTGTCTTCATTATATCTAATTTCTGTTGTTAGTTTCCTTTTTGTTTGCTTATTTATTGTTGATATAGTTTCATTTATTGACTTGATGAATTATTTAGGAAAAGGACATAGTGTTCTTTTTTAGTGGATGATTATGTTTGCACTATATTATTCATTTTCCCGGATCGATATCAGAAAAAAAACAATTAAAAAAATGAAATACAAACTGTGCACGTTCATTCCCAAAATAAATTATATATATATATATATATATATATATATATATATATATATATATATATATATATATATATAATTCTTATTTTTTAAAAATATAAACCAAAGTTAAAATTTGTATTCAATTAGAATACTATGTATTTTCTATTTATTTCCTTGGAATAAAAATTATTTTATTTCCAACACAGCATTAGCTCTACCTTTTTATTAAACAAAAATGTTTTTAGAGATCTTTTTTATCTCGGTGTATAACTTTTTAAAATAATTTTCCTAATTGTCCGGGTTACGTCCAGAATTCATTAATCTAAGTAACCGGAATCTCACTGTATTTGTAACTTCATTTAATATATTGTAAGGCTTCATCATGTCTTAAGGCTATGTTTACTTTTCGTAGCTCCATATATGATAAAAATGATAAAATAGTTTAGACTTATTCATTCGTCTGGAAATTCATCTGTATGTTATATTCGTTATATTCGTATATCTGTCTTCGTTTTTTCTTTGTAATGCTAAAAGTTTCAAGACAGGCAACAATGCGCGATTCTACAAAAATATATTTTACGACAAATTAATAAGATTTGGCATATGCTGTACCAAAGAACTTCAAACCATAGATAACAGATGATACCAATTTTCATATAATACATGAAAAACGGCTTGTCTGGAGGAGTGGGATTAACCTTTTTTTTTTTTTTCAACCAAGCCCTTCAAATATTTCGCCTATTTGGTAAGTTTGTGTTAATATTCGTATATTAAAATTATGAAACAGGCTTACTTAAAATACGAAATAAAATTCCAATTGGCACATTCATTGCACAAGGGAATCAAGTTTTTATTTAAATTTATTTTTTATATTTCATCTTTAAGGTCACTATCTGAAGCTCCTTTCAGAGCATAAAAGGTTCATGTCCAAGTATTGTAAGTAGCTCGTATGATGGAAAAAAAAAAGTGTTAACTTTTCCATGTAGCTAAACGCACCATACAAATATTGTCTCAATTTTTCACAACTCCAGTAATTGAACTTGATTCCCTTGTGCTCTGAACGCCCCAATTATTTATAATAATGTATAAACAAAAACAAAATTTTATTTGAGCTTAGTAAAAGTAACGCAAAGTTGTTCATCAAATGATGGTACATGTTTGTTTATTATAGTTATTATTTCCTTGTAGGATGTATCCGTTGTGGCGCGCTGACCAGAAATGGTACTTTCAAGGTTTGTGAAAGATGTAATGATGAGTCTTCGAGGAACACAAGACATTACTGTAGTCTTAACTGTCGAGGTAGGCAAGTGTTTCGAATACTTATTTCTAGGTTTGTGTGCTTTCAAACTTTATACATATATATATATATATATTAGGGTGGGCCGAAAAAATTAATTTTTTTATTTCGAAGTTGTAATAGCGCGGAAAAGTTGCGAATTATATAGACAAAGAAAAATATAAAAAAATATCAAAGTCGGTTGACATCTTCCGGTCGCGCATAGGCCCTAAAGTTTGACAAAATATGAAAGAAAATCATTTTTGCGATTATTTTTTTTAAATTTTTGAATTAGATGTTTTCGTAATGTAATAGTTTTTAACGTCTTCAAATAGAGCCTAAAAATATTGTGTTTTAATTTGGTTTAGATCAGTTGATATCTTCCGGTCGCGCATTGTAACGCACCATCCTTCTGGATCTGGGAAGAAGAAGAATGGATGGTTACATGAAGGAAAATTGTACATTGAGCGATATATTGTCTATTAAGACTCCTATTGTTAATCAATTTCAGTATTTAAAAACGACTTTTTCACTTTGTAAAAAGTCTTCTTTTTAGGAAAATAGGAAAAAAAAGTATGTAAAAAAGTTTGATAGGAATAATGTAAGGAGGAATTGACTGAGAAACTATATGCTATGACAACTTGAGGGAAAAAAAGGTTTTGCGCGTGTTTGTTCGGTGGGCGTGGCTTGTCCCGTCAACTCTACCTGGCTCGGTGACTCAGGGACCCGTTATCTTGTTCCCTACGTTAGCCCAGAGAGGATGGAGTTGTTTTGTGGTTGCGTGTTCTTTGCTTGCTTGTATGTTAAGTAGGACATGTTTTTGAGTGAATATACGTGGGCAAATCTGAGTTCCGTGCCGGAAAAGTTTTTGCTACTATATTGTCTTTGCGAGTTAAGCGAAGTAAAATATCACGTTTTGAGGAATAAGTTCACAGTGTTAGTGAAAGAAGTTGGCAAAGAAGTAGCCTATTTTTGTGCTTGTTCAAGTTACAGAGTCAGAGAGGGAAAGTGTGCATGCAAAGTGAACCCTCAATTCGCTCTTTCAGTTCTAGTTAATAAGTTCATTTAATGTGCATTTTTGTCCTGATTCATTACTTCTTAATCTCTCTGAAATATTTCTTTTTTTTTTAAAAAAAAAAAAAGAAATTTATTAAGGAGAGAGAATTCTTGTAGAGTAGGACATTTCTTAGTAGAGTCCGTAGTGATTGCTAGTTTGGATACCTTTTTATTCTGGCAATCCTAGAGATTTGTCCTGGAATTTCTTCTCTGTAACAACGTGATAGCGTAATTTCTGGCACAGAACAAAGAATTGCGTACGCGACTAGTCAACAGTTAGTCAAAGAGGCCAAATACCAAACGGAAGGAAAGAAGAAAATAGGTAAACCATTGAGTTTTCTGATACTTGGTGAGTTAATACTTTTATATTTACCTATAGTAATTGTGTTTGTCAAAAGTGTGGATTGTGAGGTCGTTAGTAGTTTTTTTCCAAAGGGTTTAAAACTCGCGAACCTTTGCCTTCCAACAGTAGTTATTTTCCTCCCAGAAATTGTGGCGATTATTCTTTTTACTTTAACCTTAATCGTGAAAATAAGATTTAAACCACCTGCGGATCCGATATTTCGTTCAAATTAAGTATTTCTTTTTCAGCTGTTTGACCATATGCCAAAAGGAGAGCGAATTTTAGATATTATTTTCTAGTAAGAAAAATATAAATTTATTTTTTTCTCGAAAGTTGTCATAAGCTTGAAAGTAAGATTTTGATTCAGAAATAAATTTGACTGCTATTATTTGGATAAATTAACTAATTAAGAACTGAAACTATTGTTAGATTTATATTCAGAAATATTTTTCATGTTTGAAGAAATTTATCAATGAGTAGTTAATGGTCGTAAAAGTCGTCAGGAGATTCTTAACTATTAAAGTCAAGTTTTGATGAGAATTAGTAATTACTGATTGTAGATACTATTTGAAGTATAATTGAAATCGAATTTAAAGAAGATAAGAATCAACTAGTAAAGTTATAATTGAAATTTCTGAGATTTAATCAAATTAATCGATAGATAATTATTATTAGGATAGTTGTATATTGCACATTTCAAACGAGTGTATATGAGCTATTCAAACGTTTTAGTTCATATACACCTCCTTACATTGGCAATAAAGTTGTTATATTTAAAATTGAAACACAGTTGTACATGTTCATTAAGTTTGCGTTTAGTGTGTTTCCTTTTCCAAAATAGAAATATTGGATCTGCAATTCCAGCTAATACTAGCAAAGTTGATTACGCGAAACTGCTCGATTCTCCTCTCCCAAGCCCTCTCTGCCAGGTTTTGTGATCTGAGTTCATATTGACAGTTTGTTTAATTTTTTTTGTAAACTCTCCATGTGGATTCGATTAGGCGAGGCTAGGTGGAAGGGGGCGTTACAGCATAGGGCCTAAAATTTGTCAAAATATTGAAAATGTTACATTTTTACGAGTTTTTAAAAATATCTTTAATATACTGTTTTTAAACATAATACTTACAGTATTTTTATTTTTGAACATAAGAACATTGGGTTTTATTAAGATGCGAATAAATTAACAACTTCCCATTGCGCAATGATCCCAATGCTATAGAAAAACAGTACCTAAAAAAGATAGTCCTGTGACATGATGGGTGATAACAGTAACAACGTGCATGGTATTTTTTGACTAGCTCTATATTTAAAAAGCTTAAATATTTATTTAAGTTACAATGTAGTTTCTTACAATAAACTTAGTTTTATAAAAAAAAGAAAGAAACAGAGTTCTGAATAAATAGTCCATGTTAGTTGAACCTGTCCAGTGTCCATTAGTACTCTTCTCTATTTTGTAGCCGAAGGTACTTTGAAGACTGATTTGCTGGTGAATTTAGGCATAGATGATCTGGACAGCAGAATGGTTCTTATAAATGCATCTCGTGATTCAGCTCCACAAACTTTTCCTGAGGCTTCCGTGACGAGTTTTACACAGCGTTCAACGCCTGCGTGTGAACTGGGAATTGCTTGAAAGTAATATTCCAGTCAGGAATTGAGTCACTGCCGATGTGCGATTTGATCTTGTCGTCACTGATTTCTGCCAACAATGGGGGAGAAAATAATTCACAGTCCATCCAGTTGATAATTTCTGAGTATTCTTGCGCATTAAAGTTGATTTTTGGTGGCATGAATGTTCTTACTGTTCTCCTTCTTGCATCTCTCTGTCTTGCCTTCAGAATTCTTCGCAGTCCGAGCTCTCTTATGTATTTCCTGTCATCTTGAGCCATGGCTAACAGTAAGTGTTCTGGGTGGGCGAAAAAACCATTCCGTTCGATCACAGGGTCGACAACATCAAGCCAAGGTTTTGGCAAATACCTGGTAGACTGTACTGCTTGGTAAACAAGTTTTGGGCCGTCTGTAAAATGTTTACTTGTTTTGATAGTAAACCACATTGCAATGTATGATTTTAATATAAACAAAACTAGTTCTTGAAGTTCAGGTGAGGGGCTTTCTTCACTAATGTACAATCTGAGAGTTCTGTTTGATTTTGTCAACCACCTCAAATGTGATAAGTGCCCAGGATCTCGTACAGCCAAATCTTCATTACAGGTTCCTGATTTTATTGCCTTTGATAAATCAAGTAAGTATTGCTGATCTTTGCTAAGCATGTATCTGTCTATCTCTGGATCAATACTCTGGAAGTTAACCACCGGAAGTTTTTGGCAGCCCATAACTTTTCACCGATTGGCCCTTTAGAAGTACTAGTCCCTGTTGCCTTGCCATCCAGGTGCTCAAACATGTGGCGGAATGGTAACTCATTAAAATGAAGTAGGCAAATTGCCCATTGTACAGGTTTCCTCCAATAAAGTTCAACTCGGCGAACCAGACCAGTTTTCCAACCTGTATTCACAGCAGTACCATCACATCCGATGACAATTAGATTTTCAAGAGAAATACCGCGCTCAGACAGGTAAGAAATTACGGACTTGACAATACCTTCAGAGCTTCCAGAATTTGGAGTAACGTGGTCAACGTACAGTGAGCCGGGTTCTTGGACAGTTCTTTTTTTCTTCCTCATTATCAGTTCGTGTGAAAAAAGATTACGGCTATTCCATTAAAATGGGGTCTACTAATTATTTGTCAAATACTAAAAATTCGTAAAAAAAATGTAACTTTTTCATTATTTTGGAAAATTTCTGGGCTTATACGCGACCGGAAGATATCAACTGATCTAAACCAAATTAAAATACAATGTTTGTAGGCTCTATTTGAAGACGTTAAAAACTATTACATTACAAAAACATCTAATTCAAAAATTAAAAAAAATAATTGCAAAAATGATTTTTTTTCATATTTTGTCAAACGTTAGGGTCTATGCGCGACCGGAAGATGTCAACCGATTTTGATATTTTTAAATATTTTTCTTTGTCTATATAATTCGCAACTTTTCCGCGCTATTACAACTTCGAAATAAAAAAATGAGTTTTTTCGGCCCACCCTAATATATATATATATATATATATATATATATATATATATATATATATATATATATAAGAATATGGAAGCCACCAGAGCTGTATTGAAGTAGTTATTCATTTTGTGCAATAGACTAGTATTAATCAGAGAACTTGAAACTGAAAGGACCAGTGTATTCGAATTTAAAATTCTTAAAATTTGAAATTTTAACATTTTATTCAAGACTCGTTTCATTATTATCTTATCTATGCTTTTTTTTTTAAAAAAAATTTACATTCTTCTTTACTGAGATTCTTCTTTCTAAGATCTCCCTTCTCCAAGAGACAAAATCGTGAGTATCTCATTCGAAGCAAAAGAAAGAGAGGTGATGAGCGAGGTGCTTAACAGAGCAGTATACCAAGGATCACGTTGGAATATTACAAACCAAATACAAATTTATGTCCTTTCCAAACGATCAAATTCTGTCTCACATTGTTGTATTTTCCAGATTTATAAATGAAATGAATGATATTGTTGTAAAGATAAAAGGACAAGGATCAATTTCACACGTGATCGGAAAGATACAATATTGTAAACAAGGACAAAAATTAGGTGCCCTTTATCTCTGAACATACGTCTCTTTCAAGGAAAGTCGTAACATTTGAAACATGACGAGGATTTTATTGTCGTGAAACAAGGTTGTTCCATTAACTCACGATCAAGCAAGACAACATAAGTCATGATACAGTGAAACCTCTCCTAACGGAAACTTACATAATAAAACTTTTTTGTACTAGCAAAAATAGGCTGATTATGAATGCTTCATCTATTTTTATAGTGAAATATATCGAAAACTTTTAATACAATACGTTTATACTAATTATGAAACGGAATAACACATTTAAGAGTGTAATTTCTCATAATCATTATATTGACTCGTGGCAGCAGATGGCAGCACACGCCTAGTTTTCAAAATGATGTCTTTGTAGCACAAAGCATTCTGTGTTTTGGAATATGAGAAATGTATTTCCGTTGTTTCCGTACAACGAGCATTCTGTAGACAATTTGAATCTGCATCGCCAGGTCACCAAGGTATTCTGTGATGGTTTCTACAGTTTAAGGATATTGGCTGCCCGTTTAAAGATAAAAGCACAGAAGATGAAATAGTGGAGCGAAGTAGACTACTGCTAAGATATATATCGTGTTACGAAAGGAAGCCACATCGAACATTTATACAATATGTCTGAAACTTGACACTCTTTTGGATATTTTTATGTTTCATTCCTTATTGTACGTGTTATACATTTGTAGTACTGTTCTTCCAAACCCGATGAATCATTTGTAATCACTCTATATATGTATTATTATTGGACAGAACCCTCCCTTTTACGGAGACAAAATGTCTTATTATTCCTCAGTTTTTTTTTTTTAAGTAACCTCTTCGTAACGGACAGGAAATTATTCTTGGTTCATACATATGTAACACAGAATATACCCTCTACGATTTGCGAATAGATCTGCAGTATAGTAGACGAAAAATCACTTCACAAAAATATATCTTTTTGGGGTGTTCTTTTCCCATAAAAAGCCGGATTTTTTTAAAGAAAACAAATTTTTGTTTTTTTGATTGCTTAAGATTTTTTTTATTCAAGTATCATCTTTGTTTTCCTGTAGTGAATCCTACTGTTAAAAAATAAGTTTACAATGTTCGTTACTTATGAGTGCTATGTTAAGTTTGAGGCGGGCTATCTTTATTGGTTTTCGAACTGGCATTTCATTGGTGGTCAGCAAATGTGTTATGCAACCCAATATATCACAAAGGTCATGTTGGTTGCCTAACCACTTTAAAGATCCTGAAAGTTAAATATCTTGTCATGTGTGTTATACAAGTTGCCGAAATTCAAACTGGCAGGCAAGAAAAAGTATCATAAATCAAGAAACAAATACAAACCTTTATTTGTTTTGGTATATAATTTCGCTTACATCTCGTTCTCCGTTCGGGAAATACTTTATTGTAGTCTTCAGATGTTTGATGAAAACCTGATGTAAATTCAGTTTACAAAATTAACGTCATAAACGGTCACTTTGTTTATGATGTAAGTTTTAACTGTAATAAAAGTTCATTATTTACAGAAACTTTTGTCTTTCTTCGTATCATGTCAATGTATTCGAAATAAGAAATTTACGTTAGAGCGTTTTTAGCTTCCTCTCACTTTAATTTTAACGTCCTCAGTAAATGCAATATATATATATAGAGAGAGAGACAGACAGACAGACAGACAGACTTACTTATTTACTTATTTATTTATTTATTTATTTATTTATTTCTGTGTAACTTTCTACATACAAGATACTTTACCTCCAAAAAAACTGAAATTTTAGTTTATGAATAAACTATAAATGATATTTTTGTTCCATTTTCTCTACATTTTTAGAACAGTTGCAGCTAAGCTATTAAATTTTCATTAAAACATTTTTGTCGTAGAACATTTCTTCAATAGCTTTACAAACAATTCGTTCCAACTAGAAAGCTTATTGTATCCAGCAATTTGCCATTTTCTGTTTTCCTATCGAGTGATCGAATTATCCTTCATTACTGAACTTCTTATACTCTTTTTTTCTTCAGAATCCAGTAATTAAATGTTTTACTTTTTGTATTGTAATTGGAAAAGAAAAATGGAACGTACAATGTTATTTCTCCATTAAAGCTGAAATTTCAATAAAGCCCAAATTTCACAGTAAAAAGTGTAAAAATTTCGTTTTTTTTCTTTCTTTCGAAAAAGACGTTTATTACCGAACATTTGCATCTAAAAAAAATCAAAAGTCAATGGACCTGGTGAGCCACGACAGAGAACAGTTGTAAGGTGGATTATTCTTTCTCTGTCCACAATAAATTTCTCACTAGTGAGGATTCTTGTCAACCTTCAACGAGGAAAAATGAATTATTGAGAGTCAATCGTGTGGCCAAGAATTCTTTGTAGAACTTCTGTTTCCCGACAAATTCCTCCTCTTTCCCTATAAACCAAACATCTGTACTGATACTTTTGTTAGGGAGATTTGCCTCTTATCCCCCATTAATTAAACATACGACGTCTGATTGACCATGAAAACAAATGGAGAGATCATCATTATTTAAGCTGCTATGGACTATAGGGAGCGGAGAGAAAACTTTGAGTTGTCGGAATGAGAGAAAAACAGTAATGACGGTAAAACTGATATCTTGCAAAGAGTGAAAGTAAGTAAATCAAAATTAACCTATAACCATAAGAAGGATAGACAGTTCAATATAACCTGTATGCAACGGAAAGTTGTCCTAAACAAAAATAGTGTGTGGAACCGGAACAATGAGATTACGTGATAAAGGTTTTGTTGTATATAGTACATATGACTGGACTGGACTGGACTGGAAGAAAGAACCAGCATAGTTGGCGCGGAAATGTAAACAAAATCAGTTGACGTAAGTGCTACAGAATAGAAAGAGGCGGTGTGTAATGTACCATGTTTTGAACCATGGGGAGCGGAAGTAGAAAGTGCGCAGAGAGGAGCATGGGATGTAAAAACGAGAGACAGATTAAACGCTACTAGTTGTGGTGTTAGGGGCGAATGAGAGCAAATACAGGTATTTCTGTGTGAGCACTCGATTACCCAACTCAAATAGTGTCAATGGAAGCAGAGTGCAGTTAAGTACTTTGAAGGTTAATATGTACCCCGTGCATTATATGGGTACAAAATGCGATAAGCCGGTAGTGGATGTGTTCGATATGGCAGAAAATCCCAACACGGAAGGAACATCTCGTTGCAGAATTGATTAAAACGCAGCTGTGTGAGAAAAATGTTGTGGGCGAGTTTAACACACTAATGATAGACATCGAGGGCGCAGATCATGAGCATATTGAGAGTGATGAGCATATTGAAAGTGATTTCGACGATGAACCAGCAGTACCAAGATGAACGGCGCTGCTGTCAGAACGAAGAACACCAGTAATTGACTACCACGAATGTAGTTGTTTGTCACGTGCTTCGTCACCACCAAAGAAATCGTGCACAATATTCCCGGACAGTTACTTGGCCGATGCATACAAAATCTGGATCAAGCAGCCCAGAGACACGGAGTCTCCCTAGCTGTGTCCTTCTGGATGAGCAATTGAAATTTCACCGCATCTGAAAATCTCCTATTATGACGAAAAAAAAAAAAAAAAACGCAAATCTGTAATAAAACAGTCTTCCAAAAATTTGAAAAGAAAACGCAACGCCTTGCAGACGTAGGTATTCCTTATACGCATAACTTAATAATGCCGTATGTGAGCATTTCCTCGCAATGAGACAACATCATGCAATTACTCGCAACCGCGCAATACCCATCTGGGCGATGAATATTAAGAAACGACTTGATCCACACAACATCTTACCATTCACATCGTTCAAATCAAAGGTCAAATGCTTCAAACAAAGAAAATAGTTTGACAGAAGATTATACATGAAGTTAGTGACGAAAGCCAACAGTGATGCCATAATTGTTTAAACAGCCGCCACAGACTTTGTTAATGAAATCAAGTCCTTCATTACAGAGCACGAGTTGACTTCAGAGCAGATCATTAATACAGATCAGTCCAAAGTTACGTTCTGGCAGAACTATTGCTATCATCGGCAGGAGGACGATTTTTGGTGCTATGGGTTCAATCTCCACAACGACGCATTCATGTATGATTATGCCAGTTGTTGGAATGGATAGCACACTGCTTCCACACATTTATGTTTCGGAGTCTAGTGATCACTTTCCAGCGAGCGTGCTGCTGAATTCTCTAATGTAAAAGCATTATAGGCAATATATCTAAACACGATATGCAAATCTTGTTGCCCGTTTTGCAGGGTAAGGATCGTGCTGTTGATTGATTCTTGTGCAGTAAGCAAAGATGATGCGACAGTTTCTGACGATGATGCGACTTTACAACACTACAGTCACTGATGATGTTGAATTCTACAAAAAGCTGATTTCTGTGAAAAGTACAAGTCTTATACAACCTGCTGATGTGGTCTTCTTTAGTTCATTCAAAAAAATGGTTAAGTTCATCGTCGATACATTGGGTTAAAATATGGCAGCGCGAGACCTCTGTCTGCCTCCAGTTATTTGTTCATTGCCAGTTTTCCACAAGACAATTTTAAAATTCGATGCGCTTTGCGTTCTTCAAATGTGGTTATTCCAATGAATCCCGGGCTATTAAAACTCTTTCTAAATATTGTTTTGAAACAGGACTTACAGAGGAATACTGCTGTAATGGGTGTGACGAGCTTCCTTTCATACACTCGGTGCAAGAAATGTTTGTGAATTTGCAGGTACTTAGTACCGACCTTCACGTCAACTGCAGCAAAATTACGACAGGTGAGTACTGTTCTCTGTTCTTTTCCTCTATTTGTTTTCCCTGTCGTATGAGGTGTTCACACACTAATATCGTCCACATTTTTATGCATATGTAATCAAGTCTTTCCTGTTGTCTTTTGTTTTACTTATGCATTTTCCTGGTGTCCGAATGGCTATTTTATTGTGTCATTTCTGACATATAAATTTTCTGCTGAGTTTGCCTCACTGTGTTCCAGTTGGCAACCCTGTTTATGGTATTTCATAATTCTTGCTATCCTTCTTGGTAGGTAGATTTTGGTTTGCTTACTTTCACTCTTTGCAGGATATTTAGTTTCATTATTACCTTTCTCTCATTCCGGCAACATTCAAAGTTTTCTCTTCCCTAGTTTTTCTCCTTATAGTTAATAGCAACTTAAATTTTGGTGATCTCCATTTCTTTTCATGCTCAATCAGGTGCTGTATGTTTGCATCGGACCTGCGCGACGACCATATATAGACCTTTACTTGTGAGTAATATTTCGATATTGGCCTATGCAGTGTTTATATTTTTAGCTAATGTATTTACTGCATACTGTATGCAATTATCACGATGGCTGTGAGTAATTTATGTAATTTCTTTGTAATGGACAGTTCCCATTAACCGACGGATACGCATGTCCTATCGCTGTCTCGTTACTGAGAGGTTTTACTGTAGTATATATGTGAGTAAGTTAACCTAAAAATGATAGAATAATCCATCCACGAACAGAACCTGATGAGAGTTAGTCTTACCAGGGATTTGCTGACTAAGTTCACCTAAAAATGATAGAATAATTCATCCACGAATAGAACCTGATATAGTTAGTCTTATTGGGGATTTGGAACAATGAGAATAGAGTGACAACCCTTCTTTCCTTTCGAAAGACTAGGAAAGTTACTACGAAATTTTATCTCCAGTAAGAAGTAAAAATTCTCTCATTGATTGTTGTAATTGTTGTCTTTAAACTAAAATTCCAGTTCTGTAGTTATAATAATTATCTTGTGGAGATAGCCATTATTGCTTCAAATTTTGTAATTATTTGATAACTATCTTAACCTCACTCTTCTCCCGTTTAATGTATTAAACATTAAAAAATATATTTTTCATAAAACCCTATCTGAACTATAATATTTCTTGTAAGTGTACATGTAATATTCGCTGTTAATAAATCAACTCTAATCTGAGCTAACTGAACATATTTTTCTTAAATAATTAGATGAGGTTAGTATGACATGTGAAGCAAATGGAAAATCTGAAAGAGAAAGTGATGAACCATCGAGAAAATCAACAGAAGAGAAAGAAGCATCTGGGAATTACAACCTACAATATAGTAAGTCCTTTTATATTATTTTCGGTAATTACACACGTAACAATAATTATTTTATGCGCATCTTTGAAGTTACTTTCTTTGTCAAGTAAAATCAAAGATTTATTCGATCGCATCACAATCATTTTTGTAAAATTCCTCCTTAATTACTATTTATTCATATTTTTTAGGACTTCAAATTTCGTTGATAGAAGGGAAAGATAATTCTTGCTAATATTGACTTTAATAAATGTATATCTTCCAAGAAAGCTCTAAGAGAAACAAGGAGTTCTACATCTGTATCTAAAGGTTAAACCATTTAATAATAGGGAGCGCGGTGGCTGAGTGGTAGATCGTTCATCTCCGGTGCTTGGGGTCCCTGGTTCGATCCCAGCTCGCGCCGTGTGGACTTTGTGGTGGACACACAATGTGCTCGTAATTTTTTCGGGGTTCTCCCGTTTCCTCCCACTTTTTCATTCCACCATTTCATTCATTTCTCATCTTCACTGTCTCCTTTAGCCTAACCGGCATAACCGTGGGACGTAAAACTTAAAGATTTCATTTCCATTTAATAATGTTGTATTATGTATCTTTTTATATTAAAATCAAGAGTTTAAGTAGTGTAAGTTTTTTCTTATGCAGTAATTATTAACTGTCGTACTGATTGTCGTTAAAAAGGCTCTTATTAAAAAAGAAAATCATAATAATTAAGCTCTGTTTGTGTGATTAAATGAAGATATAAAGGTCTCTTTAAAAAAAAAATCAAGCGAATTTAGATATTTCAATTTTACGTCGTACGATTACGACCTGTAAACTAAAGGAGAGTTATAATTAATGAAAGAGAATACTTTGTGAAAGAATTGATTAATGGTGTACGAGAAAACGGGAGAGTCCCGAGAAAATCTACCACAAACATGTAGTCCACCACAAACTTACATGACCTGAGTTCTATTTTTGGTTTCGTTTGGTTTGGTTTGATTTAGTTTAACGTCCCACGATTATGCCTGCTAGGCTAAAGGAGACATGGAACTACTGATTATAGTGGAATTGGAACCACTTTGGTTGTTCAACTCTAACCCCACCAGGAATCGAACCCGGGACAACGTGAACCACGGCCTGAGTTCGAACCAGGGACCTTTGCACCAGAGGTGAGTGTTTTATTGCTGAGATACCCTGCCTTATAAATTTTCAAATAAATAGGTTTTCAATTATTGCGTTCGGGATTGCACTTACGTCGATAGATTTTTTTTTCTAATCAAAGATTGACCTCTAAAACGTGAGAAATCCCTAAGTGGGAATGGAAAATGAAGTTCCAGAAGATAGTGAAAACGTAGTCACACGTACTAAATAAGTACATTAATGCTCAATTCTAAACGCTTTTACGGATATTTCACCAGATAAACTAGCAAATAAAATAGCGAAAGTGTGTAATTGAAAATAGAAAACTAAACTTTAAAATGGCATATAATGGAGACAGAGTACGAAAAGAATCACCAAAAAAGAGGGTTAATACAGGAACACAAAGAACGGACAAAGCAGTGACTACTGATTTCTTTCTTTTTCTGTTTGCATTATATTATTTTTACTTTTAATCCCCTATGTTTTGTTGTATTTTAATTATTTTCATTGATTTATGTATTTGTTTATTTGACGGACCTTTCAACGAAACAACTTGCAATGTAGTTCTTCTTTAGTACATATAATTATGTTTACGCTATTCGTTTGTAAATAATTAATCGTATATGGTTGAAGAATTGTTCATATATAACTCCGAGGTATAAGAAGTTTATATTAATGAAATAATATATTTGTTTATATATTTGTAACTAACTTCAAATAATCATTTTAAGTCTCCATCATATCTTACTTTTTTTTATCGTAACTCTTATTGTGGGCAATTAAAATGTTAAAACTCTGTAGATTTATGTATACGGCTGCGAATTTATCTGATCATATATATATATATATATATATATATATATATATATATATATATATATATATATATATATATATTTAAATAATCTTTTATTCTTTCCTTGATAATATTTCATTGTAAACTGCCTGTGTAACTAAACACTAAATTTGATAGGTTTTAAGTTGCTGTATTTGAAACAGAGTTAAAGAATTAATTTTAAATTTTGTAAGCCCGTATCACTTATTAATGAAAATCAGTAAATAATTCAGTACCGAGTAAAAGTTCCTATCTGCTTTCGAGGTAATAAATAGTCAACGTAGTGAGTTTCAGGAACACACTGCATAAGGAGGAAGGTAGGATAAATTACTTAAAGTTATGAGACAAACTCGTGTAAAATGACAAATAAAATTCCAACTAATAAACTACAAGCAAAGCAAAGATTGTGTTTTAATTGAGGATTGTAACTAATTAAGTGTCTTCCATGTCATAATAAAACTAGAATGTCGTATAAGTGCTTATGGTATAACATCTTTAAAAAAAAACTAGTAGGATTTTATTTGCTTATTATGGGAATTTTTTCCTTGTAGGATGTGCCCGTTGTAATGCACTGACTAGAGATGATACTCCTAAGGTTTGTAAAAGATGTAGATACGAGTCTTGGAAGAACACAAGACATCACTGTAGTCGTAGCTGTCAAGGTACGCAGGTGTTTCGAATACTTATTTCAAAAAATGTGTGCTTTCGTGGTTTAGAAATTATTTGTTGTATAAAAACATGGTTCGTTTATGTAATATTTCCGGTATTCATATATACATCAGGATTATATTGAAGTAGTTGTGGATATGTAGATATCATTTGTGCAGTAAGCTCCTACCACTCATATCTTGTGAGGAAAATTTTAACCTATTGAACGAATTAAGAATTCAGGACTATATTGTCTTTGTAATACATTAGTAATATTATTGGGTAGATGAGAGTGAGCTTTATTTGTTGATTATTATCTCGTATTATATTGAACATAATTTAGTGAAATAAAAAACAATGTGCATCTTGATACCTAGGCTTCAGTTCTGGATTATCACTTCTGCACATAGTCACCCGGAGGCAAGGTAGTTCAGTGGTAGAGTGCTTCCTTTCGTGCTTATCTGGATCGACCGCAGCCAAGTAAGTTTGTGGTGGACAACATCGTGTCCGTGGGTTTTCTCGGGTATTCCCTTTTCCTCCGACATTTTCATTCCACCAATTTTTCCATCATCATTCGCTTGCCTTCTTCATCTGTCTCGCTTAGCCTAACGGGCATAATCATGAGATATCAAACTGAAATCTTTAATTTTATTTTCATTTTCCACATAGTTACCATGCATTTCCTGCAACGGCGCACTAGTCCTTGTATGGCGGCACGGTAGAACTCCCTTGTCTTTGGAGCGACTCATCTGATGAGTAGTGGATGCCCTTAAGGTGTTCCTTCAGTTTAGGAAAGAATCAAAAGTCACTGGGTGCAAAATTGCTCTATGGGTTGTGTGCGAGAACAATGTATCCAAGCTTCAATATTGCTTCGGTTGTCAGCCTGCTGGTGTGAGAAGAAGACGGGCTCCCTTGTCAGGGTCTGATGCAAGTCAGGCGAGTCTTTAGTTTTCTTTACCGCTCTGAGTTCACGGTAGTACCTTCGCAACAACGACATTCACATCGAAAAACAGTCAGCACGACTTTCCCCGCATATGAATTTTTGTTTTAGAGTGAAGAACCTTTGGGACGGTACTCCGTGGACTGCCTCATTGTACGAAACTTGCATCCGGTGAAAAATTTGCGCGAACGAAATTGCTTCAGCTGTCTAAGTATTCAATTACGCCTATCTGCTTTAATTGCACGTCCATACTAGTCGCCATCTTGGCCATAACTGCTGATCACGTGGCCAGACAACTGCTCCGTGACGTCGTAGGTAAGGAATGGAGGAACGCTCAGCAGAAGTACCGACATCTCTGCAAATAAAACTAAAGGGTATATTAACCAACAGGCAAAACTTTTCAGCCCGCTTTCGTGTAGATAAGATGGACCATTTATTTTGGTAACTTTTAAACTGTTAGATTCAAAACGCCGAAAGTTTGTACCATGCAAATATCAGCAGAAGGACATTGTTTGACATACTATTTCGATACCACTAGGTTAACAGTGTTGCCAACCCAACATAAAATATTATTTTAAATGGCGCTACGTCAGGCTATTACACATTTCGAATCAGCATCTTAAACGAAAACTTACAATATCATATTTGGTATTCAGTGTTGCAAACTAAGGACGCTACAGTATCACGAAAATCTAAATTTTGGTGGATCCTACAGCAGTAATAATGTAAATGAGACCGGCGGGTCAATACACACCTAAAGAACTTTAGTGTCTAATTGTGTTTTCATGATATGATTGATTTCGAATGAATAGGTACAAAGTTACAAGGAATTGAAAATTTAACCTTTTTTTAAAGCCTTTATTTCGAAGAAAAAAAACTACTTAGGTAAGTACTTCTTCTAATCACAGATATTTTTTCAATAGCTGTAAAGATCATAATGCCGTTTACAGCAATTTGATATCTCAAACCGTTCGAGAGATATGGTAACATTGGTAGGGTTTGCAACACTGTTGAAAATTATATAATTCCGAGAACTTGTTGTAATTACACCTGCCAAAAACTATTGTTGGGATATTATAGAAGTAAAGGAAGCAACAATCGTTTTAAAAAGTTCCCACAAATACGTTATTTTAAGCAATATAGCAATTTTAACCATATTTTTTTCGTATCTCCGGAACGGCTTGATATAGCAAATTGCTGTAAACGGCATTATGATCTTCATGTTTATTGAAAACAATGTACGAAATTGGATGTTATATCTATCTCAGGACTTTTTCGAAATAAAGTCCTTTGAAGGGAGTCAAATTTTCAATTCCTTGCAAACTTTGATTCTACGTGTTCGAAATACGTCATACGATGACTGTAGAGTTCGACACCAAGGTACTTTGGATATACGTTACCCCGTCTGACTTACTTCCATTGTTACTGTCGTAGAAGCTTCCAAAATTTGGCTGTCGTTCGATGTTTGCGATACTGTAGTGCTCTCAGTTTGCAATGCTGTGTAAAAAGTGTGTTATTGTAACTTTTCGTTTATGTGTAGATTCGAAGTATGTAATAACCTGACCTAGTGATTTGAAAAAAAAAAAAAAAAAAAAAAAACCACACAACGTTATATTGGACTGGCAACATCGTTAATCTGGTTGTATTGCAGTTTATTTTAAATTATGCCCCCTGTCGATATTAGCATGGTAGGAAATTTAAACATGTTCTATTAGTTTAAAAGTTACAAGGGCGTATCAAGATAAATGGTCCATGCTTGATTCAATATTGAATTGTAAGATTTTGTTTTGATAAGTTCATGTATTTTCACGTTAATTCTATAATTTTTGAAGTGTAAGAAATTTACTAACATCTTATATAAATACTTTATATAAACACCGAGTGCTCAGAGCACAAAAGTAGTGGTATAGTTCATGTGATTTCAGTGCTTGAGCACCGCTCTCAGGAATTGAGCTTTGTGACTGCTAAGGGAACGGGAAGCCGTTATGAGAAGCCGTTGATCCAGTTTTGATTCTCTGTTCAGTTGCGCTTTTTTCCCTCTTTGAATTTTCATCGAATCTGCAGCTATAGTGGATATGATGTAAAGAAATATCGGAAGATTCCTCGATTCCTCATTTAGTGTCTACTTCATCGGCTGCAGGCGTTCTTTAACAAAGACATCAGATTGACCGAGCACAAGAGAATTTGTTGTGTAGCTCATAATAGTCGGACATTCTACGCACCTACCTCAGGAATGGAGATATTGGACTGTTCGTTAAGTAGATTCTTAGTATTGTGGCACGGTAAATCCAATGTCTTGTCCCGATTTCTGTGCACTACAGAGAATGTATGTTCCGGACCAGTCATTCACTTTTTCGCTCTTTGTGTATTGTATTGTGTTGTATTTATTTTCATCCTTTATCATATATATTATTCACAGAGTGAATATGATATAAGCACCCCGGACAAACAATTAGTCACTCCCGCGCGAGAGCAAGGCTGCATCGGCAAACAGGTGCAGATGGCGTATTGGTCAAATTACATGGCCAAACGTGCCTACACTGCCTCGAGGCAATCAGTGGACATTACTGTGGAGTGACACAGAACCGATCGAAGCGGTGTGTGTGCGGCAAGATGGGGAAGAGCGCGGTCGTGACAGAGTGGCAAAAAGGGGCAATCGTGTTTGGCCGTGCCCATGGCCACACAGTGATGGAAGTTGCCCGATTTGTTGGTATTTCGCGGCGGACTGTTCAACATGTCTACAAGCAGTGGTGTGACACACGTGGCCATGAAACACGACGCCACAACTGTGGTCGAAAAAGATCCTCACAGATCGGGCTCGAAGACGGGTTGCCAGGCTTGTGAATCGAAATCGCTTCCAAACCCGCCAGAAATTAATGCAGTCCATGAATGCAGGCCCAGTCCAACCTGTGAGCGAGAGAACATTGCGACGGGAACTGCATGCAATGAACTTATCCTCCGTGAGTGGGTTCAATTGGATTTGACGGCCTAGGAGACCCTTGTGGACTCCCTTCCCGACCCCATCCAGACGGTTATCCAGGCCAGGGGCGGCGCTACACAGTATTAACGTAAGTACCAAGGGAGATGACTAATTTTTTATCTGGGGTGCTTATATATGCATATTGAATAGTGAATATTGAATCGTGCATTCAATATATGATACTTAGCTTGGATCGGAACTCAGTTTTCCATTATTATAATTTAGATATACAAATATAAGACATACATCTTGTTTATATTAACTTACAGACAATTACATGAACTGCATTTATTTTTATGACTTAATGTTGCTGTTGGTTATGTACTTAATAGATATTCTTCTATCGAATAGAAAAAGTGCTCAAGTAGATAGCACTTATGCCCTATGGAAACTTGATATTTCAATTTTTAAAGAGGCAGAAAGTCTGTTATAACATCTGAATTCAACTTGCAGTTCTTTGCACTTATCTGGATATCTTTTCTTATAAATTTAATGAGTTCATACATATATACACAGGCAGCGGCACAAATCGGTCTTCAACATTCGGGGAGGGGGGGGGTGGACAGGTAAGACTGTTCCCTTGTACCTAGGTATATTTAGCGATGTTCAAAATATTTATAAAGTTGAAAAACAATGTTATGGAGGATCTGGGCAGCAGAGTTGTCTTCAACATTGGGAGGTGGGCAGATTTGAGGCTTATTCTGGGGGAGATGAGACTCATGTTACTGTAGATGAATCTGATTTCTGAGGTGCATCTGTTGTATATCAGGCAATATAGATAAAGTGGCAGTCGGACACAAATCATCACATTTCTCCCCAAAAAAACACATTTCAAATTGGGTTATTGGGGGGACAATCCCCCGAGTTCCAAGATTGAGGGGGACTGTCCCACTCATCCCCACCGGGATTTGCGCCAGTGTGCACAGGGAACAGGTAAGATTCCAAGGTATTTAAATATATGTTTTCAAGAGGTTCGAGGTTCGATACGTATTTTCCGTCATAAACTTTAAAGCTTTCTTTTGTAAAACAAATATGGAGTTTAAAGTAGTGGAGTAGATCTACAAAAAATATTACCATACTTCAATTTCTAGTAAAAAAAAAAAAATAAAAAAAAAAAATAAAAAAAATAAACTGTGAGCAGAACATGCTGATTGATACTATTCCTTTAAAAACTTTAATATGTAATATGTTTTTGAGCTAGTTTACTGGATGATTTTTGAATGTGAATTTTTCAGTCTAATGTATCTGATACCCAAAGACTAAGAAACTTGATAACCGAAACATAATTTAGCGTTTTACCGTTAATTATGAATTAGAATTTTTTATTATTATTTTCTATTTTGCTACGTGGTGTGTAGTATTAATTTATATCTATCCACTCGGTCACTGACGGTAGACGTGGTGGAGTCTACTGCATTAAGTAGCTCATCGTAAATTTTTCCTTCACTAATATATTTGCATCATGAGGTTCGGTGGAGACTAAACATCGTGGTAAGTCTTTAATATAATAGTAAGAACAGAATAGGTCTAAGATAGAACCGTGAGGAACTCTAAATTATACCTTTTTGGTATCTAAATAATACATGATAGTTTGAATAGTTTGACTTCGGTTGAACATACAAGGTTTAAACCATTCAAAGGCATTTTTCTAATTCCATCTGTGATCAATCGTATCAAATGCTTCACTAAGATCAAGGAATATGCCTGCTACATGCTTATTATTTAGTGAGTTTAAAACGGGATAGAGAAATGAGCAGAGTATGAGACTTATTTATTCTAAAGCCATTGCAAGCAGTAGAAATTAAATAAAATTATTAAGGAAGCAAACTAGTCTTTTATACATTTATATTTATTTATTTATTTATTTATTTATTTTGCGTTTAAGAGACCACAGTGTTGTACATTTGTACATGCGGTATAGAACATGTCAATATTTCTATATGAATAACAAAGATACTTCATATACAATTTATTACTAGTACACCATACATCTTTTTTGAGGTGAAAGATGATTTGATACACAATACAAAAATTATAAGTATACACTTTTAACTTACATACTACTAATACATATTCTTACTTACATATCTACTTGCTGTATTATTTACAGTTGTCAGCTTCATTATAATAACTTGTTAGTTACTAGTTTTTCTTTTAATTGTGGCTTTACAAGTGTCTCACGTACGTTCAAAGTATTCAGAGAGAGAATAAAAACAATGTTTCAATAGATATCGTGTTAGTCTTTCTTTGAAAACTATCTGATTTGGAATCTCTTATATTGTTAGGTAATTTGTTGTAGATTATTGTAAATTAATATAAGTTCTTTAAAAAGTTTGAAGAAGTTAGACACAATATTGTTGTGTAGTTAGACACATGATCTTTCTTATAGGGGTTCTTAAACTGCTAACTTCAATGCTTCAGGGAAAACACCAGAACTAAACGAGTTCCAAAGCATAAGATATCTGCAATCTCGCAAGTGCATTGCTTTACAGTTTTATCTGTAAACTCATAATATTTTTACTTTTCTTGACTAGTTTCTGGGAACAGCTATTTGTCGAAAATATTAGGATTGCATTTTGCCAATGTACGTATTGCTTTGCTAGATACTTTTGTGTTCACGTTATTAGTGATCAGCTTTCCGACTTTATTCGTAAAGTAATGATTAAAAGCATTAGCAATTTCAGTCGGTTTCCTAACAATTTTATTTTGGTAAAATAAGTTAGTTACCGTAGACGAGAATTTTCGTTATCCATATTTGTTTCGAACTACTTGCCATATTTATTACGTAGGATTAGGTGAGGTTAGTATGACGTATGAAGCAGCACCTTCGGAAAACCTATCAAATGAAAAATCTGAGAAGGAAAGTGATGATCCATCGAAGAAACCGATAGAAGACAAGGAAGCAACGGGGCAAAACCTACAAATCAGTAAGTCTTTATGGAAATTATATTTCCGGTAATAACACACCTAGCAATAATTATTTTATTAATACAAAATGTTTACAATCTGAAGTTACGGATAATTTTTTTCAAAATATCACAGGAAATCTCAAGAGTTACTTCTTTTGCCAAATAAAACCGAATATTAAGACTGTTGCATTGCTATCATTTTTGTAAAAGTCCTTTCTTCTTAATTACTACTACTTCCTATTTTTTGAGCTTCAAATTCCTCAAGGAAGGAAAACACAATTCTTGCCAACATTGACTTGAATAGGTGTAAGCATTTCAAGAAAACGTTAAGGGACACATGCAACAATATATATATATATATACATATATATATATATATATATATATATATATATATATATATAGAAACAAATAACTAATAATATTGTATTATATGTATTTTTAAAAAATATCTTATATTAAAGTTTATTTATTTTTGTTATATAATAATTATTTTAACTGTCGAATTGGCTTCTGTGAAAAAATTCGAATTTTAAATAGTAATAATAATTAAACTCTGCCTGTGCGAGGGGTCCTTTTGAAAAAAATCAAGTGAATCGGCTTTCGATTATTTACGCTTGAGATTGAGCTTATAGATTTGAATATTTCATTGCTAATCAAAGATCGATTTTTAAAATATTTGAAATAAATAATTCCGAAGCCGGAATGAAAATGAATTTCTTACCAGAAGATAGTCACACACACTAAACAAATACACTATACGTGTTTTGGCAAACGTTTCTTAAGATAAATTAGTAAATAAAATATTGAAAATGGGTAAACAAAAATAGAAAGATAAAAATACAAATTATATGCAGTGGAGGAAAAACACTAAAGAAATCAATGATGAAGAGGAATAATAAAGAAGCACAAAGGAGAGACAAATTAATTGATTTTGCTGATCACTGATTACTCTTGTTTACTGTCTCCATTATATGTTATTTTTAAATTTTTTACAAGGCAAAAACTACGCTCAGGAATTCTGGCTACCATGCTACTTGAAGATTTCTGTAATTCCGTAATATTCTTTATACTTTCGACTCTCCAGTGGAGCCTTGGTCACGGAAGATAAAAACAGGAAAAAGAAAAACAAACTTCAAAAACATCATTTGAAGTTTACCGGTGTACTTGACAATGTGTTTTCCAGTACAGCCCTTCTCTTGGAAAGTCCGTTCCATTTTTATTTCTTAATGCTTTTATGTTTCATCTTCCTGTTTTTATCCTTTTTGTCTAAAATTCCAGGGGAAAGTCGAAAGATTGGAAGTATGAAGAATATTCAGGAATTGCAGAAATTCATTTTTTAAATTTATGTTCATTGATTTACGTATTTATTTATTTGATCAACCCCTCAATGAAATTATTTACGGTGTACATTTTTTTAGTGTGCTTGACTGTGTTTTCACGGTTCGTTGGTAAGTAATTAATTATGTACAGTATTTACGTGTATGCCTATATCTATATCTATCTATCTATCTATCTATCTATCTATCTATCTATCTATCTATCTATCTATCTATCTATCTATCTATCTATCTATCTATATATATATATATATATATATATTCTATCGTCTCTTCTCTCATTACAGTATATACAGAGTTTCTGTTACTCGAACTTGGATAATTGGTACAAAAGTTTATTCGCTTGAAACCTGTATTGAAAACAATGATAAAAATCGTAGATAGATCGAACTTTTGAACCTCTTGTTTGGACAAATCGAAGAAATTACAGTACGAGTATTTCTAGTATTGGACAAATTGCAGATAGAGGTACACTTTTGTTCCAATTGGTTGTCAGTTATCCAGAGACAGCTACAAGGAAGAGTGACAAAAAGAAACAAAACACAATCCATCTAATGATAGTAAAGAACATAAAGACGAGAAGGCGATAAAGTAAAGAAAGAGCGTGTACCAACCTCGTCTCGAAGTTTCGAAAGGGTTCAAAGTTCAAGATTTATTGAGTGTCAATCAAATGTTACTAATGACGTATTTAAAGCAATAAATTAAATTGAAGATTGTGTTGACCGTATTTAAAGAAAAATCAAATCGAAACAAAATTTGACAAGCTTCTTTAGTGAGAAGAGATTATAAGGTCGTCACTCGTGGTTTTGTATGTAAATACTGTGTACTTAAATATGTTTTTTGTGGTGCATATGGCTCAATTTATGTGCGAGCTGAGGTGTCTCGTGAGGGAAGTCATATCAGTAAAAATTAAAGTTTTTCCTCTTCAAACTGTACTAATTGTTTACAAGCATTAGTACGTTAGTTAAGTTTTCTTTCCTTAGTTTAAAGTGATAAGAATTCAAATTTTACGGATTTTACTTCCCTCACTAGCCGCCTCTGTGTACGAGTAAATGTCGTTTGTTTGTTGGAAGTATAGAGTTATTGAATATGTTGTGCTAAAGGTGGAGTCTGCTGTATGTAAATTTTCTTCCTTTTGTATGTAGTAGTTTTGTTTGTTCTTTTGCTTTTAGATATTAAAACATACATGATTTATTTATTTATTTATTTTAATTTTTTTTTTCGTGTTGGTTTTCCAAAAGTTACGGGTCCCTTCACTTAGTGTCAGGGAGTTTATATTAATGGAATAATATATTTATAACTTGATTTAATTCATTGTTGATCGTTCAGGCTTCATTGTATCTTACGGCTGTTTCTACCTTCCGTAATTTTATCATGGGTAATTAAAGTGAAAATATATTTTATACTTACGTGTTTCAGTGGTAACTCATGTGTACATTTTACTCTGAAATAACCTTTTATTTCTTCTTTTCTTGATAGTATTCCAATGTAAACTACCTTCATAACTATACACTAGATTAGATGGGTTCCATGTTTGGCTGTATTTTAAACCGTCGTTAAAGAACTAAATTAAAATTTTGCGTAGTCTATATCGCTACTTTAATGACAAATCAATAAGTAATTCAGTACAAAGTTAAAGTTCCATATTCGTTTTGAATGTAATAAATATTTGTTTAGTTGGTAAGCTTCAGAAACAAAAACGATAAGGAAGCCGCGGTTGCTCAGTGGTAGCGCGTTCACCTCTGGTGTATGGGTGGTCTATAGTTCGATCCAAACTCGTGCCAAGTGAACTTTGTGATGGACAAACATCGTGTTCGTGGCTTTTCTCGGGGTTTTCCAGTTTCCTCCCACTTTCTTCATTCCACCATTTCATTCAATTTTCATCACCGTCTCCTTTACCCTAGCCAGTATAACCGTGGGACGTAAAACTTAAAGATTTAATTTCATTTCAAAAAGGATAAGAAGGAAGGTAGGATAAAATATTTAAAATTATGAGACAAACTCACCTAAATTAAGAAATAAAATGTCAATTAGTAAACGAAAAGGAAAACAAAATTGTATTTAAGCTTCAGAATTTAGTAACTGAGCTCTTTTCTTGTCATAGTTAGTAAAACATGCAATTTCACTGAAGTACCAATGGTGCAACATTTAATAATAATAATAATAATAATAATAATAATAATAATAATAATAATAATAATAATAATAATAATAATAATAATAATAATAATATAATCTAAGGTTCTTTAATAAAGATGTGTGCTTGTCATGATAATTTTCTTCTTGTAGAATGTGACCGTTGTAAGTCCTTGCTAAAATATGGTCCGTTTAATGTTTGCCAGAGATGTATTGATGAGTGTTGGGACAACAAAAGACATTACTGTAGTCGTAACTGTCAAGGTGGGCAAGTGTTTGGATACCTATTGCTCGATTTGTGTGTTTTGGGGCTTTAGAAATAATTTGTTGTATTTATTTATTTTGTATTTCATTTATTTTTTAGTTCAATATTCATATTTACACTAGGGCTATATTAAGTAGATGTGGTGGACTTTTAGACTCCTTTTGTTCAGCTGCGTCTTATCAATGAGATATAGTGTGAGCAAATTTTGAAGATTTTAACATAATAAAGGAATTATGAATGCAAGATTTATGTCTTTGTATTGGATTAGTAATAATCGATGTTAAATCATTTGTTTTTATATATTAAATATACACCTGTATTTCGATATTAAATAATACGAAGAATAGAGGTTTCCGGATTTTGTCTTGGTGATTTGATTAATATTCGCGTTAGTTCTACCCTTTTTTGAAATATATGATATTCTATAACTTTATTTAGATATCGGGTTGTCCTCACACAACAGAAGTTTGGTATAGCCCATGTGGTCTGAGTGGTTGAACACCGACCTTGGGAATGAAGGTATGCGACTGGTTAGGGAGCAGGCTGATCATGTAATTTTAGCACACCTGTACGTTAATTAAAGAACCCTGGTTCAATTTCCTTCAAGTTCTAATTTTTTTGCTCTGAATTTTCGTGGAATTTGTAGCATAGGGAGTATGGTACAAGAAAAATCAGTTTATTTCTCTCTCGTTTAATATCACCAGTTTTAATTTCATAGTATCTGCCAATTAGTATAATAACTGAACAGTGAAAGTGATAACTAATAATTGTTTAACAAGTTTTTTTTTTTTTTTTTTAATTCATATTCTGACTCGCTTACGTATCAGACATTTCCATCTCACATTCCTATTTTGTGTGTGGAGTTAACCGTGCGTATTATTAAAATTATATCTCCCACTGAATAATCGACACATTCTTGTAGAATGTTCAGAATACTCAAACATCACAGAACATTTAGAATTGCCTAAAAAATCTTAGGTTTTGGGGGTTTATCCAGTCTTTATAGACCATGTTCTTACTTCTATTCGTAAGTTTTATTTTTAATTAACTTGCTCTAAGGTTGTTTTTATTTTTGCAAGAAGCGGCTCTATAATATACTTACAAAATCACGTGACTTTCTAATTAACACAAAATAAAATATTTAAATAAAGCAAAAACAATTATGGACATTTGTGCTTGTTTACGAACGAGGAAAAAGCGAACAAAAATTTTAATATTTTAATATGGAGTCTTCAACCCTCATTAATGTCCATGAGAGATATGGCAACAAAGCATAAATCATAATGTCTAATGTTACCCTCTGTTCAACTGTTCTGCTTCGCTCTTTGTAGCGTACGCTGCTGTCACAGATCACACCTGTAAACACCTGGCTTTAGACACAGTGTAATCACAAGTTTTTCGTGCCTGAAAATTTCTTTCCTACTTACTTGCAGTAGAGGAGGAGGGACGAAAATAGGGCAAAGTGCAAGCCGAAGCTCTATCGTTTGTTGCATGGAAGGAAAGGAGGTTCTCGAAGAAGGATTTCGATCTAGTTCTCGCGAGATAAAAAATGATCCATATTGTTTCAAGGGCAATAGGACTCCGCACTAGATTGTCGATGCAGGATTATGTTTGGTTTACGATGCTCATATGTAAACTATTATGAATAAAAAGTAAAATACTTTCTTAATGCATTTTAGGATTTTCAAATTCAATAACATTTGTTTTTCTTTTGACATGCACTTGAGGAATGAAGGAATATTCTTGAGGTATAATTTACATTGATTTAATCTGAAATGTTACTGTGAAAGCATGCATGCAAAGCCACAGACAAATACGCAAGTGTTACACTTATAATTCAAATAAATAACTATAAAATACAAATGTACCAATAAGTGAAGAATAGCAAAATTTCGATAACTAAAATTTGAAGCCTCATAAAGAAATAGGATACACAAACATGACTTCTGTTGTTTTTATTAGTCTGAAGGTCAAAATTATCGTAGATTTGGCACAGTTGTCATCTAAGGTAGGTTTAAAGCGAGGAACACTTGTGGTGGCTCAGTAAATTTGGCTTCTGAGAGACTTACGGAACTTCAAGCGTATTTTGGCGTTCCGCGATTAGCAAGGTTAGCAAATGCGTCTTCAGCACGAGATACCGAGGTTCAGTTTTCGGTAGGAGGACGTGTGATTCAGGGGTTCAGTTTTCAGTAGGAGGACGTGCGATTCAGATTCTAAGTCAGAGAGTAGACCTACGTCTTAATGCTAAAAATGAATGGTCGAATGAATTTTGTTTCAGATACGATTGACTTGAATTAGGGTGATTTTCGCAATACAGTACTGTTTTTCAAAGAGTCGTCCTGCGTGTTGCAAAGACATCTAGAAAATTGAGAAATGACCCTTTTTTTAAAATGTCCTGATTTAACTTATTTGCAATACTTTGCAGTTTTTATTGACAACATTTCGAATCACAGGTACTCTTTTTGTGAATGATAAACCTCTGTGGTTTTGAGCACATCTCAAAAGATTATTGTTAGAAAAGGAAAACAATCAACAAACCATTTTTTTGTAATGCATTGTTTTAACTGAGAAGGCCTTGTTGAGATATAAGTAAGTCAGGGAAGATTTTTTATTTCACGTTGGGGCATTGATAACCAAATTAAGTAGAAGTTTCCTCATGCCGGTCTAAATTTTCCCCTCACTCCTAAAAATAATCCCACGTTCACGTTCCGAGAATCGATAAAAAAGAGTAAGTTTTTAGCCGTACGTGAAGTGTTACTGTACGGCTAAGAATAGAAAACAAGCGCAAATATTAATTACGTGTCTAGTTAATTATAATACAAATGAAATTATTTGATTATATTATTATTTGATTTTTTAAAATTTGATTTGCTCATTTGCTACTTGCAGTGCGGAGTATTTTTTTCTTTCTTTAGTAGCATTATTTGTCTAAGTATATTCGTAGGAACAGGGACGGCGAGGTACAGTTTGCGAGAATTATTTATAGTTTAATTATAACTTATTTTTTTCGATATGTCTCAAACACGAGTATGTATTTTGAATCCAGAATCACAATCTCTCTACCTTTTAATAAGAGGGAGAAGACAGTTATGTACACTGTGAAAGATATTGAGCTTACTTTTCCAACAGTGGAAAGTTTTAAGTAAGACGTCATTTAAAAAATAAATAAGTCAGCGATCAGTACAGTTACTTCCAGTGCAACGGATTCTACATCTTTTTGAAAGAAGGATTTTGGACATAAGCAACAAATCCTCGCGAAAGTAAATGCAAAGTTTGCATTTCTTATAGTGATACATAAGCAGTCATTTCGTTCAACAGACTGTGCTTCTAAGCTCATCAAGAAATGTCTTGAACCCCAGTAATCGTGTGCAGGAACAAAATCTGAAGTTATTGTAATGAATGTGGTTAGCCCTTCCCCGATTTCAAAAATGCAGAAAGACTTGGACGAAGTAATATATAGTACAGCACATATAGATTCTTGAAATCATAGATCTGCGAAACTGTTTCCATTGATGGTTCACTACTTTCGTCCTGCGAGTGGAGTGCAAGTTAAAGTTCTCAATTCTCAAGATCAGTGAAAGCCTTACATTGGTCCACTCTTCAAACATTCCAGGAGTACAAAATTGAAAAGAAAGTCATAGGTTTATGTGTTGATAGTACCAACTGCAACTTTGAAGGGGCAGCAAGGAATAGTAAGAAGAATGTTTACAGTATTCTTCAGAATTCGTTAAACAAACCGATTGTGAATATTGCTTGTGGTGCACACATGGTGAATAACTGTATACAAATTGCTCTAAACTGTTTTGTAGATAGTGTGATTCAGAATATACATTCTTACTTTTACATACGTGAAGCTACATTGAGTTAATTTTGTGACTTCATGGAAGTCAAGTACTCGAAACTCCTTTTCTTGAGTAAACTTAAGATTCTTGTTGCCAGCTGTAGAACATATGGTTAAACTTGATTCAGCCTTAAAATTTTATTTTCTATCACAGGATAAGTGTCCCACAATCACTGAAATGTTTTTCAGTGATCCTTTATCTGAAGTTGGCTCTATTCTATGCACAGCCAGGCATAAGTTTTTAGTGATTTTGTTCATTTTCTTGAAGGTCCAGTATGTTTCAGTGATTCAAGGTTCAGCATTGGTCACTGAATTCAAAGCAAAATCGGTTGACAACTGTTTCTTTTCCTCTTGTAATTCAGTCAAAACTAAAAAATCGTGAAGAAAATGGGTCAGTATGTGTATCGAATTTTAAGAAATATATGTGTTCGTTTTATGCCAATTGTATTGAGTATATTGATCAGTGGTCTACACCTTTCGCAGATAATAACATTGTGAATTGGAAAAGATTTAACTCAGTAATTGGATGGAATAACGTCCAGAGCAGGTTGAAGTACATTAATAAATTGTCACGGAAAGAAACAAAAAATTCCTATTTGTTTCAAGATGTTACAAATGTAAAGAAGTATGCTTCTTCTAAGAAAAAATTAAAGAATAGAAAGAAAACTGATCAAATTAGGGTAAATTTAAGATGCAGTGAATTATGCAAGCATTTTGAAGAAAATCCCATTCCATATTCCAAAGTTTGTGATATTGTGGAGCTTAGTATGTGCCTCTCTGCTACAAATGTTTCGACTGAGAGAGGATATTTTCTATAATGAATGATTTGTGAACTGACCAAGAATCTCAGTTGAAAACTGAAACTCTTAGACACATAATAATAACCAAATGTAACTATAAATGTACCTGTAGTGAATTCCATATCCCCGAGTTGGAATGAGTTTGGAAAACAGCAAGTTACTTCGCGCTGTACATTCAAACGAAAAATATGTCACCAAGCAGTGTACTGATGTTCAGTTGGTAAAAAATGTCACATAATAATGAAAATATTTGTTAACATTCTGGGAAAAAAGTTTCCAGTGTAATGGACATAAGACGAATTACATTTTTATGTTTCAGTAAATTTTTTTTTTCAACATGCTTAAGTTCTCTTTTCCATTGAAGTTACTCCTGTATGTTAGTTCATCAAATTGTTTTAAGTTGTTTCATCAATCTTCCATCTGTTATTCATAAAAGTACACTCATGTCCAAAATGATTGTCGCATATCTATAACTGTCTTCTTGTAATGATTTGGTAATGATTTTGCAGGGTACATTTAATAATGATACTATGGGTATAATCGGGAAATGTATATTTGTGGTAAATTTTATAGGATAGAAATTATAAATACGAAAATTACAATGAGTTAAACAAAATGTTGCTAAATGGACAAGAAAGTTTTATTTTCGTTTTATTGTTCTTATTTACTGCTCTTTTGACATGAAATTTGAAACATACATGTCTTTGCCGATTATACAGATACTGACATTATAAGAAATATCGGGCGAATTCGTCATCAAATTATATTCCTACAACAACATATTTATAGACATGCGACAATAATTTTGGACATGAGTGTACATATTTGGAGTTGAATTCCTTCAATATTGCTGTTGAGTACCTTTTACTTTTTTTTTTTTCTTTCTTTCAAACAAGTATGAATGATTAAGTTAAGGTTCACGTTAAGTGAAATAAGGGAACGCGTATTGCCGACTCAGTAAAATCTATATACTATTGTACTTGTGTCCTTTTCGTTTACCAGAATCTGATCACTCTACATTAGTTTCCCTCCTATTACTTCGAATGCGTTGTTGTCAAACTACCAGTTTTAAGGACTTAGAAAAATTTACTTATGCAATTATATTTTGGAAAAGTGCACAATGATTATTAATCAAACAATACAATTAAGAACAAACACCGTGTGCGTGGGTTTTCTCGGGGTTCTCCCATTTCCTCCCACTTTCTTCATTCCACCATTTCATTTATTTCTCATCATCACCGTCTCCTTTAGACTAGCCGGCATAACTGTGATAACTGTGGGGCGTAAAATTTAAAAATTTCATTTATAATTATGAACAATTACGTTTTTCACATACTCTCTAAGGGTTTAGCTGAATTTTACCTTGAGATATAACTATATTTTCTTGGATGTTTATTTATTCTCGTAATCTGTATAAAAATTACTAGTGGCGCTAGAGGAATACATATTACCAATAAAATTAATACTAATCTTTGTGTATTCCTAAGGAAATAACATCCAATGTTTCGGAACCTTCATCGAGTTTTCATTATCAAGGACGTAGAGGCTTATAACATTCAGCAAAGAGGTTTTCACATGCTTTCACATCGCTTGCTTCAGTGAATATCTTCAATTATTATTTAAAAGAATCTTATTTTTAACTTGGTAAATTGTTTAAAGAGCTCACTTTATTTTTGAGGAGCTGCCCTGTGTATCAGTAGCGCAGCCAGGATGTGTGTTTGGGGGGGGGGGGACAAATGCTGTTATAGGTACATATAGAAAAATTACAAACAAAAAATATATAAACATACAAATATATAAAAAATTACAAACATCAAAGTACCAAAGTACATTGTCGGACCTCTTTGGGGTGGCGGCCCCTCTGCACCCCCTTCCCTACGCCACTGCTATGTATACATGGCATTTTTCTTTGAATTAAGTTTAGTGAAAATTCACTTAGCAGTAAAAGATTGTACCTATTACATTTTTTTCATGTGCAAGTAAATGAAAGTACATTTATCCAGTTCTTGATAACTCTTCGATCTCCAATTTTAGAAACTATGGATTCCAAATAGTACAATGTTGTCAGATCCTGTATTCATGCTCGTTTATGATTATAGAACTGGACAAAAATATTTCCATTTACCTGTACAAGAGAAAAATTGTAATAGGTACAATGTTTTAGTGTTAAGTGTATTAATACTGAGCTTAATTCATTTAAAAAAAAAGGGGGGAATGTATACACAGGGTAGTCCTCCAAAAAATGATGTGAGCTATCTAAAGAAGTTACCAGGTTAAGAATAAGATACATTATCATTCTTTTTTTTAAAAAAAAGAAAGGAAGATATGCATTAAATACAAGCTTTAAGCATGTGACGACCTCTTTGTTGAATGTGTTATAAGCCTCTACGATCCTTGATAATGGAAATTCAATAAAGTTTCCAAAATATTAGATGTTATTTGCTTAGAAATAAAAAGAATAATACTAATTTTATTACATAAAAATAATTGATCTTTGCAACTAACATACAGCTTTCCATTGTGTGATTTCAGCAAAAGACTGGAAGTATCGCCATCGAAGGGAACATAAACGAAGAAAGTAGACCCAGGAAGAGGTAATAATATTTTATACAGTGCTCCCTATTCCTATTGACATTGTACAGTACTACATTGTACAGCGGGGGACACTTCTAAATGGTGCAGCCATATGGAGATTTACGGCTAAGGTGTACCATTTAGAAGTGTCCCCCGCTGTACAACTTCTTCTGAACAATTGGACATAAAGCCTCTAAATTTAATGTATGGTTGATATTTGATACAAATACTACATTTATTTGTTAAGGTTTTAGAAAATTACACTTCGGAGTGCCGGAGGAAAAAACTTGATTACATTTTTCTATAGAAGTTGCACATAAAGCCTCGAAAGTTGCTATATTAGGACTTTTTAATGTGTAGATTACGAATATTTTGGAATCTGTGTCCGAATTTGGTAATTCTACTACAACAGGGGGCAGAGAAGAATAAAAAATATCTTACATGTTTTGCTAAATCGTTGTACATAAAGAGGTGAAAAGTATGAGATATGTTTCTATAAAATATTTGGAAGGTATATATGTTTGTTTGTTTGTTTGTTTGTTTGTTTGAGAATTTCCACCAAATCCACCGTTTCGTGTTTTTACTAATGATCTAGTATCCGAAAAGTACACTTGAGTGTCTTGTATCTCTAAAACCTACTGAGGCACTTAATTTCTAGATGCAGTACAATGTCGAAGAATAGATGACCTCGTTGTTGACAATTTCAAAACAAGTCTTTACTTGTGTCCTAGATTACTAGTGGATTGCTTTGTGATATTGAGAACCTAAAAGGCGCTTAAGGAAAACGTTGTACAAGCTGACGTTTATATATAATCATATATATAATATACTTGCACGAACTTATGGAATTTCTCACTGTATAAATGGAATAGAGGTAATTTATTTACTAACCACGCTTTTTCTGAACTGGTGATGCAGATACTTACACGAATTTGGGGAGTTCTACCCTAAAGGCTGAAGGAACTGAACCATTTAACTGTTATTACTTTTTTTTTTTGTTTTGTTTTTTAACTGAATCACTTGACTTTTGAAATACGTGGTTTCTGTACATCTCATTCTCTTATGCAAATTGCATATGTCAGATGCGGAGAGTTCTTTTGAACCACTGGGTTTAGTGGCGACTTCAGGATTTGAATTCCAAAATCTGCATTGCATTCCCTGAACGAATTTTTCAAGCTGAAATTCGGAGAGTTTTATAAGTTTTAGGTATTTTCTAATTATCTTCTATCGGACAATGAAGGGAACTACAATTAGTTGATAAAGCTTATAACCTTTCTGTATTTCTAGGAAATAGTTTTTGGTCATATATTTACAACTGTTTCTGCATTCTTGCATCTGTTGTTTTGCATATTATAACAACATTTGTATTATAATTTCTACATATAGTAGATGTTAGTACTTACATGATAATTAGATCTTCTTCCAACTATGACTTTTAATTATTATTATTCATGATAATAATAATTATGGCAATAATAACAACAAACTAAACTGAAATGGAATGGAATGGCTTTTTAGTTTTAAGGTGCTGAAAAGCGATTGAGCTACAGCAATTTTCTGTTAATTCCCTCCTTACCGAACTAAAATTCTGCATTCATGTGCAAAGAAACGTGTGAATGATGGTACGTTTCCAGTCTGTCGATGTAACTAAAAATCATTCCTCAACTATAGTAGATCTTAACCTATTAATTGTAGAAATGCTAGTATCCTGTGGCTATTTTAATTGAGGAGTATGTTCTTCTCTGTTCTTAAAGGTACCACTTAACTATAAAAAGATATGGAATTTATATAGGGTTTCTCAAAAGTCCCTTGACACAGGGTAACTCGGTTATTATCAGAGTTACAACAAAATGTAAGAGGAAAAACCGTCTCCAAATATGATGTTTTCAATCTAAAGTGAAAGAATTTTTTAATGCAGATGAGCTGTTTGGGCTGTACACTCTTTTTGCGCCCAATGTTAAATGAAAATGCAACATTGCCATTTACCTGGACCCACAACATAAATTTATGAAGTTACTGTCTCTTACACTAACGTGTCGATGGCAAGCCCCCATTTCAAAGACTAACTTCATCCACTTATGTTATGGGTCCAGGTAAATGGCAATGTCGCATTTTCATTTAACATTGGGCACATAAAGAGTGTACAGCCCAAACAGCTCATCCGATTTAAAAAATTGTTTCACTTTAGATTGAAAACATCGTATTTGGAGACGGTTTTCCCTTTTACATTTTGTTGTAACTCTGATAATAACAGTTATCCTATGTAAGGGAACTTTTGAGACACCTTGCATAATATGTTTCGCTACTCTAAACTAATTATTCACTGTTGCCAAGTTTGTATAGTCAGGGGACTTTTGTCTTCGTTATTTCGTCTTCACAAGTGTGCTGCTTTATTTTATCTTCAGATATGACAAGTAGTATGTGCGTCACTAGTACGATTCATCTTGATCACTGCTAGGAGTATGCGTGTTACTGTTAGAAGAAATTAAACAATAATTGATACAACCTGCTACTTAAATATTTGTAGTTTTCATATATATTACATAAATAAATAATTCACGTATTACATCAGAATAAAAACTGCATCAGTCTGATAACTAACTGTCAGTCAAGTGCATCCAGCTAACTGTCAGTCAACTGAATCAGTCTGACAACTAAACGTCAGTCAACTGCATCAAATTAACAATTGTCAGTCAACTACATTAGATTGACAACTGTCAGTCAACTACATCAGACTGGCAACTGTCAGTCAAGTACATCAGACTGGCAACTGTCAGTCAACTGCATTGAACTGGCAATTCAGTCAACTGCATCGGACTGGTAACTTAGTCAACTGTTTTAAATTAGCAACGAATATCTTCTAAAGCCATAAAAAAAAATCGGTTTTTACTCGATTTTCTCGAGAATTGCGTATAATTTCTCTTCAGTCTTATCATTTTGTTCAGCTTGATGCAATCTATTGATTGATAAATGTGTTATCTTTGGAAAATATTATATTTAAACAAAAAATTTAAAAAAATAATCATAATTTTGGGAGATATCTCATCAACCATATTATGTATGTCGAGTTGCTAGTATAATACCAAAAAGCTTGATTAGTGTATGCTTCAGTATCAGTTTCATCTTAATAATTTTGGTGGAATCAGTCTGACAACTAACTTTTAGTCAAGTGAATCAGTCTAACAACTGTCAGTCAACTGCATCGGACTGGCAAATGTCAGTCAACTGCATCGGACTGGCAAATGTCAGTCAACTGCATCGGACTGGCAAATGTCAGTCAACTGCATCAGATTGGCAACTGTCAGTCAACTGCATCAGACTGCCAACTATTAGTCAACTGCATCAGACTGCCAACTATTAGTCAACTGCATCAGACTGGCAACTGTCAGTCAACTGCATCGGACTTCAAAGAAAACGATGTCCGTTGCCATAGAAACCGCCGTTTCCAGGGCAACAGATCCTGTCACGGTTAGCCAATATTGAAAGAAAAAAAAAACGACGATAAAAAGAGCTAATGTAGAGGAGAGGAGTCGCTACAAATTAGCTCTCTTTGAACGAGGACGATTTACGAAACATCATCTACTAATGGGAATCATGATTATTCTCCAATAAAGTAACTTCCAATAAACCTTTTGTTGTTATCGTTAATTACTCCATATCGGACTCCCGAAGAAAACTCATCGAAACAACTTATTGACCGTGCAAATAGCGACTACTCTGTCATGACTCCGTTTTCTTTCAGTCAGAAATAGGAAAGAAAGAAAAGAAGGTAGAAGGGTAAAAGAAGGAGGTAGGAAAAGAAGAAAGAAAAGAAATAGGGTATTTTAATGAGAAACAGATTACTGGATAATTCCGGAAATATAGTAAGAAGTCGAGAAAGTCCTTGAAAGATGAATCATTCTAAATGTTATTAACGACTAATCAATTTTGGAATGCTTCGGAATAGACACATGTTCCCTCATACCACCCAGACCTAGCTCCAGGCACCACGATCATGGGGTTGCCCAGACCTAGACCTGGGAATGAGAAAAGTGAAATTTAATTCTTTGTACTGTTATTCCAACCGGTAATTGATTGCCATCCAGCATCTGAACTTTGTTCTCTAGGATCGACCACACATATGAATTAGCCAAGAAAGAAAAAAAAAAAAATCAGACTTATAAACTCAATATAAATTTATGTATCGTATCAACGAGAATTTCAACTTCCTGGAAGAAAGATGTCGTATTTAGGCTCATCCTGCTATTTTTGTTTCACTCCTAGAGCCGATTTAAACCATTAGTAGCGGTCCTTCATGACCTAGGTTATTTACCTTAACACATATATTAAAACATGACACATATATTATAGATGTTAATACAACAAATGATATCACTAAAATTACTTATATTAAATCTATCATGCATTCACACGCTCACTCACTCAGGACAGTGTATATATATTTAAAGGAAACCAACTAACTACAAAGATACAAATAATTTATTACATCCATAGTGAAAAGAAAAGACAAACAAATAATTATGAAGAAAATATTAAAAGCACAACTTCTTGGTTATATATCAATAGAATACAAAGAGTTATATTTTAGTAAATTTTTTATATATTCAATCATATTGACAAATGAAAGAGAAAGAAAAAAAATAATTACATGTATTATATCTTAGGCATGCTGAAACAAATTATGATTTGCGACATACGCAAAAAAGACACTTATTTCACTTGAAAAAAATTGACAAAGAGGAAAGAAAAGAGAAAAAAAAAGAAAAGAACTTTTTGGTGTATCAGAAATTATATGAGTCTCTACCTCACATCAGGTAATAAAATATTAATGATTTTGAGCGTTCAAATCACAGATCACGCACTACTCATAGTGTCCAGAACATTTCGCTCCATTTGACTTAGTTTGTGGTCATTTATATATCTATATATATATATATATCTAACTATCGATTTACAAAACCATTTATCGTCTATATTTGGTTTATAACTCGTAACAGTTTATGTTTGCAATCGCACATTACGACGCTTTACCCATCCAGGTATTTTGAGAAAATAACTTTCACTAGAGGATGTTTCTCCTCTTAGACGATCCATTTCCAAACTTATTATTTGAATAGTTTTAAGTTATTTATGCAACACTGGGACACGTTATGAGACCTTTCTTCAGGATCACTTTCGTATATATTTGTATATGATTCGGATTTTAAAAAAACGATCTCCCGCAGGTGTACGAAGTATAAAGGTTCAAATTGAGGATAAAAAAAAAACTGGTCAAGTCACAGGATACATATGAAGGTGAGAAGGATTCAAGGTACACTTTCCACAATGGTTTTTGGGTTGGTAGTTCAAGGATAATATGCGTTATGAAGTGAGTTACGTTTAGACCTGCCGTTACTTTCCAATACATGCCATTACATAATTACATAAGGTATCACTTACATTTATTCAACAGAAAAGGAAAATTACTTGAGTGCACGGCGGTATTCTTAACAAAATCTACATTCTTACATTCGTCGGAGAACTTACTAGTAAACTATAGCAACCAATACACGTTTAGGGGGACAGACACAAGCGCTCTTACATATATTCATAATACATTTAATATCATACTTTTACTTTAAAATCATATTCACATACTAATTACATATACATCTCGACGTATTCATTTCTCTCTCTATATATATTTATATTCAATAAATGCGCACACATTTAAATTAATCACCCCAATAATAAAATTTTTTACAAGGTTGCAAACATTGTCCCAAAACAAATGACTTCCGACATTACATATGAAAAAGAAAATCGCTTTTCTACCTGATACCGCGCATCTATAAATTTTTTCACTTTTATATAATCAATTCGTGCTTAAATCATGAAAAAATAAACTTTGTGAGGCAGGCACGTAACACAGAGCATTTCTAAAGATATAACTAGATAAACCAAAGTACAATTTCTGGGCCCAGGTTAACTACAAAGTAATCGAAAACCAAAACAGAAAGGAAAGTGACCAACGGATTACAAAAAAAAAACTTAAGAGGAACGACGGTGAAAGAACGTAATCGAATTGTCGTCAAATACTAAGTCTTTGTTCATTTCAGCGATAGGTCAAAATGTGATGGAGGACCCAATCACTATCTACTTTATCCATGAATCGTGTCTTGCAACGTCTCAGCTGGTAATTTCAGATCAGAGTTGTACGTTAAATAAATCGTAAGTAACAAGTTCAAAATCTTGGGGGGGGGGGGGGGGGGAAGGTTGAAAAAATTAAAAAAAAAACTTGAAGAAATGAAGACAGAGAGAGAGATAGAGAAGAAGGAAGACGAAGAATAGGGGCGCCAAAGACTTAAGTGAGAAATAACTAACGCTACAAAGATAGAAGTCGAATTTCGCTCTCAACAAAATCCATAGCCAAAATATTCTTAACATGCCAAAAGGGGTTCGGCTTACCAAATAAATAGCCGATAAAACTGTCTGCGAAGATGAGACAAGTCTGTATCCACAATGGGATTTTCGGAAAGAAAAAGGCTTTAGGGAAATCCCACCACTCACCGTATCCGGTCAACACCTTTGCAGACCCCGAAATCCTCCGGAAGGTTAGAGACGGCGTTAATTTAGGATTTCAAAAGGGAGAAAAAAAATCATCCGACCTCTTGGAAACTAGAAGATTCCAGGATAGTAATGAAATTAGAGTAATAGTTAAGATATCCCTAATTAGTGATTTGCCAAAATAAAAAAAAAATTAAATAAACTGAATTTTGGATCGGTGATTTCTATGGCCAAACCTCACCGATAGCTACCCTGCGCAGACACGCCACAGTCTGGGATGTCGTTAATTTCCCTCGTCTAATTAAACTAAGAAAAGAAATGAAAATACTTAAAGGGACTAGGGGTCGACATCCGGGTACGCGATAATAAATTTCAATAATTAATTGTTTTGCTTCTGTACCCCTGTCCGAACTGTCGCCTCCATGAACATTGTAATCTAGCCCGAGTAGGTAACGTGGAAAAAAAAATCTCACGGAGTGGTACATTCTATTTTTAAAACCGACCAGAAGATATGATTCACTACAGCCCTGTTGTATAACTACTATTGTCTTTTCATAATTTATTATTCAATATGTCTAGTCAACGATTATATGATGCTACCCCTTCTATCAGATGGTATTACTATGGTTGATTATTATTATAACACATAAAACTACGAAGTATTACCGTAGTCCGACTATATATCGCCCTCCGGTCCGCGTGATATTATGGTGCAGGGGTCAGAACCTGAGATGTTTGTAGTTACACGTATCTATTCAATATCTATATATCAACACACGGCGAAGTATTCACTGGGCTACTATATTTAACTATATGGGTGTCCTATCTTCTATATTCATTTACTACAATTTTCATATACTTATTAATATTCATATAATATTCATATCATTATCTTTTCATTTACTACGTCGCTATATTTCACAAACACCCTGTTTCCTCTATCTACGCCCAGCCTATATACACATTTCATCATAACACTTTAAAATCTATAATCACTACAAACATTTCCCATTCCGATCACCGCACGACAACCTCACTCGAACTCAAGACTCTTTCATCCCAAACACACAATACTATGTAATACCTGGTAGCTTTATTTAGAACGAAAAAAAATCCTATGTATGTTCACTGAAAATAGAATTATCTGCGATAATATTTAATGTTTATAAAATTCTGCAGCAACAATGAGCTTCTGCAGCCACGAAGAAAAAAATGGACATTTAATATAATTTCAAAGCGAAGAACTAGCATCATATCGCCCGACTTCTGTTAAAAAATTACGTATTGTTTATTTATTTAAGTATTTCGATTTCTAGACTAGGCAGAGTGTTGAAATTTTCAGAATATATTAATTTTGGGGCACTTGACCTAACTGTACATTCATATGGGCTGTGAATTATACCTTCTAGGTTTTATTTCGGAAAGAAAGGTCAATTTCATGAAAACTAAATCACTAAGTATCTCGACAGAAGAATGGCGGTTAGTACTGACTTTTGACACTAGGGCTAGCGACGATATAATCAACCCTTGAACAACTGAATGTGACCTTGTACACGGAATTATTATACTATATTAAGTTCACTATTAAATATTGTGTATGAGTTCACTTAATGACGGAATAATAAAGAATTTATCGCATAGTAAATACTACACTGTCCATGTTTAATTATCCCACACACTCTTTCATCACTTAACTATCACTACCACTGATACTACATTACAAATATACACATACTACTTAAACTACAAGACACATCATGCCAATACACACCAATCATCACTATCATTAATACATGTTATACTAATAAATATACACAGAAAACATTCATATTTTACCATTTTAAATCGGCTCGAAAGGGAAAGGAAAGAAAGGAACAGGGCCAACTGGCCCTGTATTTACTAAATCACATTCTTAAGTGTTTAATCAATGCCCTGAGGGGACATATCGGAGTATTAGCTAACAATAGGACCCCTGCCCTGAAGGGGCAGGAACCCGTAACAAACTAAATGTTCAACTCATTCCGCTGGAAGCCGTACTCCCAATTTGGGAGTCAGATAGGAGCCCTTATTATAAATTTACACGTGCATTGTGATTACTATTCTAACTACCACAAAATTAAATACCGCCATGTATGTAATTAAAAAAATCACGTACTAACTACACAGACAGATTACTGAACGGACAGGTCTGACCGAACCTACACTGATTCAGGAGGGGCAAGAGGGAAATTTAACTATTCGATTCACTGAACTGCAAACTGGGTTTGGGAAAGGAGATTAAATGCACCCACTATCCTGAATTCTGTCCATCACGAACTATATCTGCACAACCTATTTCAGCTTTTTTTTTTAAACCAGTTTTACTATGGAATTTAAGAGTTCATGGCTCCTCAAGACTTCCAGAGGTTTTTAGACGTTAATAACATCACAATATTACCTTTATTTGTAGTTTCTCTCACTCCTTTCGACTTTTAAGTTAGACGAACAAAAACCAGTGTCTTCAGTAGCACTTTCCGGCGTGGAATGGAATAATTGCGCCCTAATATCATAGCGTGGGTTTATCATCCAATCAAAACTAAGCATTTTGGCGGTGGGGCTTTAAAACGAATAAAATTTGGTAAAATCTGGATCAAACTAGATTTTAGAAGGACCTAGGTATCTAAAAGAGAGGTGAAGGGTGGTCCTGAAAATTCTGTCGAATTTTAGATTGGTTATTTGATCTGGAAAGTTCCGTCCAATAGTGGATCTATATTTTCAGATAGCACTGACACCGTAAGAATTGTAATAATCCATTTACACATCCATATACAAGACTTATAACTAATTTAAAATATAAATAAAGATATTGATTCCCAAAACTATCATTCCCAATGAATTTTTTACAGTTTTTCCATGTTAATTTGAAATAGAATAACAAATAAAATTACGAATTATATGAACAGCCAGAAATTTTTTGTTAAACATCAAGTACAGTCGGTGCAAAAAATTTCGGGCACCCTCCTATCAAGAACATAACATCATTAGACTGTAATGGCATATTACAGTTCCCCGGCGTCGTTAAAAAATATTTTGTTTGAATAACAAAATTTTGTTGAATAGAATTAACATGTATTAATACTAATAAACTAACTACTCACTCATACTCTCATGCACTCAAATGAGACAGTGTAACATTCACTTCGGGTATTGAGATAGAAGTTCCCGTTTTTTGTCCTCGGTACAGTTAAAAAGCTTAAGATTTTGGAAATTCTGAGTTCACCTTTTAGGTAGCAGGAAAACACTAGGTAACCAGTTCGCAATATTCCCATCGAAAGTGGGAAAATGTTCAATATCCCGGAGGGACACTTTAGAGCTCATACTAACATAAGTAGGGGAATTGTTACTGGGAATTAACATATTATCCTGCACAATCGGAGTCGTCACCGGATTTACCACCGACGACGTCGTAGCGGTGTTATAACTACCCATGTAAGTGAAAGGGATTCTGTTGGTCGTATTGAATATGTTGGGCTCCATCCCCGGACCAATCGCACCCATGAACAACGACTCAGAATGGCACCCATCTCCTCTTCCCGGCAACACGCTATGCGATTGTATACCTCCATGTAAGGAGGGAGCACTCACGCTAGTGACCGTAGTCGTCACAACACTCGACTGATTCGGCACACTATTGGAATTGAACCACGACTTTGGTTCTGACTGATGCATGGGGTAGTGCGTCGCAATATCCCGTGCATCAACTGACGTTAAATTTTCTTTTCCTGCGCCACGGGTAGTTGTTATAGCGGGTAATATTTCTGAGGAATCGCTACCGGGGAAAGGATAGGTTACCTCTGATTTTTCGCGACTAGATTTTGTCATTTCTTTTCGAATATTTACTATCTCGTTTTGAATTTTCGAAATTTTCTGGTCAGTTACTTCCAGTTTGGTTTCCAATGATAAGTCTGACAAGGTTGACTTTAAACTATCAATTTCGGCCTGCTGTGTTTCTAATTTATTGTTGATTTTATGCAATTTAGTATCCATTTGTTCAATTTCAGAATTTACATGATCTAATTTACCCTCAGTCTCCTGCTGAAATTGCTTTAGGGGCTGTTGAGCCTCGCATCTGACCAAATCAATTTCAGTAGACGTTTGTTGCCTCAATGTAGTTATTGAGGAAGCAAAGTCCGAACATATGTTGTCAATTTTCTGGGTTAATACCTCGAATCGAGATTCGGTTTCTCGTTTCGAGGTGTCAAATTTTTCATTTATTTCACGTCTCATCTCCAGGCTATTATTATCTATTTTCTCATTTATTTCGCGTCTCATTTCCAGACTATTCTTATCTATTTTTTCATTTATTTCGCGTCTCATTTCCCGGTTATTTTCATTCATTTCTTGTAGCATTTGTTGCAATGAAAGGAGGAAAGCGTCATTATTAGATGACACAGACTTCCTTTGCTTTTCTTTGGGTTTATCACCAATTGGATCACCATCTTTTTCATCATCATCGAGGTCAGATATCTCCACTGGAGATATTTGGCCTCGGTTCTTAGGGGTACTATACCCTCGCTCACCGTCCGAATCGGGATGTTCATTTTCTTTTTCAGAGGATAAACTCATGGGTTCACGCGACTGGTGGAGCTTCCCCTCACATTCTTTGCAGTATTTAACTATTTCACCAGCCCGGACCTTTTCTGCATTTTCAGCAGTATCCTCTAAATTAATACAACTGAAATGGATCCATTTCAGCCCACATTCGTGACACCTCACTAGCCTACGAGAGACGCGAGCTCTTTTCTCACTACTTTCTAAAGTACATTGTGTACATGAGACTTCCGCGTTCTCGTGTGATACTACTTCCCTATTAGTTGCCATAGTTTCCATATAAAAAGACACAATATAAACACATGCAATTATATCCTTATAAACTAACAATACTTATTAATCAGGTACTATTCATAAATTAAGGGACTCCTATCTAATTCCCTCCTTGGGTCAACTTCCAGCATTTTCAAATTTTAGAAGTCACTTTAGCAAATTCCTTCATTTCCCCCTTTCTACAGAGAGAGACAAAGATAGCAGAACAGTCAACGACTATAATTATTTAATCTCATTGTAACTTTTTAATTATTCACCTTTTGTGGCCAAGTCAATATGTGCTCGATCCTAAACAGTGTTTAATAAATAATTTCAGATTCGTTACCAGGGAAAACAATTGTTTCCATGGTAACTGTCCGATGTCAACGGTCGCCAATATTCAAAGAAAACGATGTCCGTTGCCATAGAAACCGCCGTTTCCAGGGCAACAGATCCTGTCACGGTTAGCCAATATTGAAAGAAAAAAAAACGACGATAAAAAGAGCTAATGTAGAGGAGAGGAGTCGCTACAAATTAGCTCTCTTTGAACGAGGACGATTTACGAAACATCATCTACTAATGGGAATCATGATTATTCTCCAATAAACCTTTTGTTGTTATCGTTAATTACTCCATATCGGACTCCCGAAGAAAACTCATCGAAACAACTTATTGACCGTGCAAATAGCGACTACTCTGTCATGACTCCGTTTTCTTTCAGTCAGAAATAGGAAAGAAAGAAAAGAAGGTAGAAGGGTAAAAGAAGGAGGTAGGAAAAGAAGAAAGAAAAGAAATAGGGTATTTTAATGAGAAACAGATTACTGGATAATTCCGGAAATATAGTAAGAAGTCGAGAAAGTCCTTGAAAGATGAATCATTCTAAATGTTATTAACGACTAATCAATTTTGGAATGCTTCGGAATAGACACATGTTCCCTCATACCACCCAGACCTAGCTCCAGGCACCACGATCATGGGGTTGCCCAGACCTAGACCTAGGAATGAGAAAAGTGAAATTTAATTCTTTGTACTGTTATTCCAACCGGTAATTGATTACCATCCAGCATCTGAACTTTGTTCTCTAGGATTGACCACACATATGAATTAGCCAAGAAAGAAAAAAAAAATCAGACTTATAAACTCAATATAAATTTATGTATCGTATCAACGAGAATTTCAACTTCCTGGAAGAAAGATGTCGTATTTAGGCTCATCCTGCTATTTTTGTTTCACTCCTAGAGCCGATTTAAACCATTAGTAGCGGTCCTTCATGACCTAGGTTATTTACCTTAACACATATATTAAAACATGACACATATATTATAGATGTTAATACAACAAATGATATCACTAAAATTACTTATATTAAATCTATCATGCATTCACACGCTCACTCACTCAGGACAGTGTATATATATTTAAAGGAAACCAACTAACTACAAAGATACAAATAATTTATTACATCCATAGTGAAAAGAAAAGACAAACAAATAATTATGAAGAAAATATTAAAAGCACAACTTCTTGGTTATATATCAATAGAATACAAAGAGTTATATTTTAGTAAATTTTTATATATTCAATCATATTGACAAATGAAAGAGAAAGAAAAAAAATAATTACATGTATTATATCTTAGGCATGCTGAAACAAATTATGATTTGCGACATACGCAAAAAAGACACTTATTTCACTTGAAAAAAATTGACAAAGAGGAAAGAAAAGAGAAAAAAAAAGAAAAGAACTTTTTGGTGTATCAGAAATTATATGAGTCTCTACCTCACATCAGGTAATAAAATATTAATGATTTTGAGCGTTCAAATCACAGATCACGCACTACTCATAGTGTCCAGAACATTTCGCTCCATTTGACTTAGTTTGTGGTCATTTATATATCTATATATATATATATATCTAACTATCGATTTACAAAACCATTTATCGTCTATATTTGGTTTATAACTCGTAACAGTTTATGTTTGCAATCGCACATTACGACGCTTTACCCATCCAGGTATTTTGAGAAAATAACTTTCACTAGAGGATGTTTCTCCTCTTAGACGATCCATTTCCAAACTTATTATTTGAATAGTTTTAAGTTATTTATGCAACACTGGGACACGTTATGAGACCTTTCTTCAGGATCACTTTCGTATATATTTGTATATGATTCGGATTTTAAAAAAACGATCTCCCGCAGGTGTACGAAGTATAAAGGTTCAAATTGAGGATAAAAAAAAACTGGTCAAGTCACAGGATACATATGAAGGTGAGAAGGATTCAAGGTACACTTTCCACAATGGTTTTTGGGTTGGTAGTTCAAGGATAATATGCGTTATGAAGTGAGTTACGTTTAGACCTGCCGTTACTTTCCAATACATGCCATTACATAATTACATAAGGTATCACTTACATTTATTCAACAGAAAAGGAAAATTACTTGAGTGCACGGCGGTATTCTTAACAAAATCTACATTCTTACATTCGTCGGAGAACTTACTAGTAAACTATAGCAACCAATACACGTTTAGGGGGACAGACACAAGCGCTCTTACATATATTCATAATACATTTAATATCATACTTTTACTTTAAAATCATATTCACATACTAATTACATATACATCTCGACGTATTCATTTCTCTCTCTATATATATTTATATTCAATAAATGCGCACACATTTAAATTAATCACCCCAATAATAAAATTTTTTACAAGGTTGCAAACATTGTCCCAAAACAAATGACTTCCGACATTACATATGAAAAAGAAAATCGCTTTTCTACCTGATACCGCGCATCTATAAATTTTTTCACTTTTATATAATCAATTCGTGCTTAAATCATGAAAAAATAAACTTTGTGAGGCAGGCACGTAACACAGAGCATTTCTAAAGATATAACTAGATAAACCAAAGTACAATTTCTGGGCCCAGGTTAACTACAAAGTAATCGAAAACCAAAACAGAAAGGAAAGTGACCAACGGATTACAAAAAAAAAAACTTAAGAGGAACGACGGTGAAAGAACGTAATCGAATTGTCGTCAAATACTAAGTCTTTGTTCATTTCAGCGATAGGTCAAAATGTGATGGAGGACCCAATCACTATCTACTTTATCCATGAATCGTGTCTTGCAACGTCTCAGCTGGTAATTTCAGATCAGAGTTGTACGTTAAATAAATCGTAAGTAACAAGTTCAAAATCTTGGGGGGGGGGGAAGGTTGAAAAAATTTAAAAAAAACTTGAAGAAATGAAGACAGAGAGAGAGAGATAGAGAAGAAGGAAGACGAAGAATAGGGGCGCCAAAGACTTAAGTGAGAAATAACTAACGCTACAAAGATAGAAGTCGAATTTCGCTCTCAACAAAATCCATAGCCAAAATATTCTTAACATGCCAAAAGGGGTTCGGCTTACCAAATAAATAGCCGATAAAACTGTCTGCGAAGATGAGACAAGTCTGTGTCCACAATGGGATTTTCGGAAAGAAAAAGGCTTTAGGGAAATCCCACCACTCACCGTATCCGGTCAACACCTTTGCAGACCCCGAAATCCTCCGGAAGGTTAGAGACGGCGTTAATTTAGGATTTCAAAAGGGAGAAAAAAAAAATCATCCGACCTCTTGGAAACTAGAAGATTCCAGGATAGTAATGAAATTAGAGTAATAGTTAAGATATCCCTAATTAGTGATTTGCCAAAATAAAAAAAAAATTAAATAAACTGAATTTTGGATCGGTGATTTCTATGGCCAAACCTCACCGATAGCTACCCTGCGCAGACACGCCACAGTCTGGGATGTCGTTAATTTCCCTCGTCTAATTAAACTAAGAAAAGAAATGAAAATACTTAAAGGGACTAGGGGTCGACATCCGGGTACGCGATAATAAATTTCAATAATTAATTGTTTTGCTTCTGTACCCCTGTCCGAACTGTCGCCTCCATGAACATTGTAATCTAGCCCGAGTAGGTAACGTGGGAAAAAAAAATCTCACGGAGTGGTACATTCTATTTTTAAAACCGACCAGAAGATATGATTCACTACAGCCCTGTTGTATAACTACTATTGTCTTTTCATAATTTATTATTCAATATGTCTAGTCAACGATTATATGATGCTACCCCTTCTATCAGATGGTATTACTATGGTTAATTATTATTATAACACATAAAACTACGAAGTATTACCGTAGTCCGACTATATATCGCCCTCCGGTCCGCGTGATATTATGGTGCAGGGGTCAGAACCTGAGATGTTTGTAGTTACACGTATCTATTCAATATCTATATATCAACACACGGCGAAGTATTCACTGGGCTACTATATTTAACTATATGGGTGTCCTATCTTTTATATTCATTTACTACAATATTCATATACTTATTAATATTCATATAATATTCATATCATTATCTTTTCATTTACTACGTCGCTATATTTCACAAACACCCTGTTTCCTCTATCTACGCCCAGCCTATATACACATTTCATCATAACACTTTAAAATCTATAATCACTACAAACATTTCCCATTCCGATCACCGCACGACAACCTCACTCGAACTCAAGACTCTTTCATCCCAAACACACAATACTATGTAATACCTGGTAGCTTTACTTAGAACGAAAAAAAAAATCCTATGTATGTTCACTGAAAATAGAATTATCTGCGATAATATTTAATGTTTATAAAATTCTGCAGCAACAATGAGCTTCTGCAGCCACGAAGAAAAAAATGGACATTTAATATAATTTCAAAGCGAAGAACTAGCATCATATCGCCCGACTTCTGTTAAAAAATTACGTATTGTTTATTTATTTAAGTATTTCGATTTCTAGACTAGGCAGAGTGTTGAAATTTTCAGAATATATTAATTTTGGGGCACTTGACCTAACTGTACATTCATATGGGCTGTGAATTATACCTTCTAGGTTTTATTTCGGAAAGAAAGGTCAATTTCATGAAAACTAAATCACTAAGTATCTCGACAGAAGAATGGCGGTTAGTACTGACTTTTGACACTAGGGCTAGCGACGATATAATCAACCCTTGAACAACTGAATGTGACCTTGTACACGGAATTATTATACTATATTAAGTTCACTATTAAATATTGTGTATGAGTTCACTTAATGACGGAATAATAAAGAATTTATCGCATAGTAAATACTACACTGTCCATGTTTAATTATCTCACACACTCTTTCATCACTTAACTACCACTACCACTGATACTACATTACAAATATACACATACTACTTAAACTACAAGACACATCATGCCAATACACACCAATCATCACTATCATTAATACATGTTATACTAATAAATATACACAGAAAACATTCATATTTTACCATTTTAAATCGGCTCGAAAGGGAAAGGAAAGAAAGGAACAGGGCCAACTGGCCCTGTATTTACTAAATCACATTCTTAAGTGTTTAATCAATGCCCTGAGGGGACATATCGGAGTATTAGCTAACAATAGGACCCCTGCCCTGAAGGGGCAGGAACCCGTAACAAACTAAATGTTCAACTCATTCCGCTGGAAGCCGTACTCCCAATTTGGGAGTCAGATAGGAGCCCTTATTATAAATTTACACGTGCATTGTGATTACTATTCTAACTACCACAAAATTAAATACCGCCATGTATGTAATTAAAAAAAATCACGTACTAACTACACAGACAGATTACTGAACGGACAGGTCTGACCGAACCTACACTGATTCAGGAGGGGCAAGAGGGAAATTTAACTATTCGATTCACTGAACTGCAAACTGGGTTTGGGAAAGGAGATTAAATGCACCCACTATCCTGAATTCTGTCCATCACGAACTATATCTGCACAACCTATTTCAGCTTTTTTTTTAAACCAGTTTTACTATGGAATTTAAGAGTTCATGGCTCCTCAAGACTTCCAGAGGTTTTTAGACGTTAATAACATCACAATATTACCTTTATTTGTAGTTTCTCTCACTCCTTTCGACTTTTAAGTTAGACGAACAAAAACCAGTGTCTTCAGTAGCACTTTCCGGCGTGGAATGGAATAATTGCGCCCTAATATCATAGCGTGGGTTTATCATCCAATCAAAACTAAGCATTTTGGCGGTGGGGCTTTAAAACGAATAAAATTTGGTAAAATCTGGATCAAACTAGATTTTAGAAGGACCTAGGTATCTAAAAGAGAGGTGAAGGGTGGTCCTGAAAATTCTGTCGAATTTTAGATTGGTTATTTGATCTGGAAAGTTCCGTCCAATAGTGGATCTATATTTTCAGATAGCACTGACACCGTAAGAATTGTAATAATCCATTTACACATCCATATACAAGACTTATAACTAATTTAAAATATAAATAAAGATATTGATTCCCAAAACTATCATTCCCAATGAATTTTTTACAGTTTTTCCATGTTAATTTGAAATAGAATAACAAATAAAATTACGAATTATATGAACAGCCAGAAATTTTTTGTTAAACATCAAGTACAGTCGGTGCAAAAAATTTCGGGCACCCTCCTATCAAGAACATAACATCATTAGACTGTAATGGCATATTACAGACTGTCAACTAATAGTCAACTGCATCGAACTGGAAACTATTAGTCAACTGCATCGAACTGGCAACTTATCAGTCAACTGCATCGGACTGGCAACTGTCAGTCAACTGCATCGGACTGGCAACTATCAGTCAACTGCATCGGACTGGCAACTTACGGTCAACTTCATCGGACTTGCAACTGTCAGTCAACTGCATCGGACTGGCAACTGTCAGTCAACTGCATCAGATTGGCAACGAATATCTTCTGAAGCCATAAAAAAATAGTTTTTACTCGATTTTCTCGAGAATTGCATATAATTTATCTTCAATCTTATCATTTTGTTCAGCTTGATGCAGTCTATCGATTGATAAATGTGTTATCTTTGGAAAATATTATATTTAAACAAAAAATTAAAAAAAAATAATCATAATTTTGGAAGATATCTCATCAACCATATATACGTCGAGTTGCTGCTATAATACTGAAAAGCTTGATTAGTGTATGCTTTAGGATCAGTTTCATCTTAAAAGGTTTGGTTGTTATCGTATAGCATTAATTTGTAAGTTTACAAAAAAAAAAAAATAAAATAAATAAAAAAAAACTCGAAAACTACACATGAGGATTTACACTCACCAATATCGTTGTATACTTTATTCTCATGTTGCTTTAGTTTTTGCTAGTTTCTCTTATCTTTTACAATTTATTTGTGGTTTTATTCTAGTGTTATCTAAGTGTTAGTTTATAGGATAAATATAGTTTATTATTGTTTCTGACCTTGTAATATGTGTGTATATGCTTTAATCTTGTTGTTACTTATTTATGCTTCTAGGCTTCGTTACGTTAATCACGTTTACTTGGTAGTCGTTTTATGAGCAAAATTTAGGCCATGACTTGTGTCGTGATTAGGGCAGATAGGTTGGAACTTTCGTTTTCAGTACTAGTCAAAGAATAATTCACGTAATTCTGTAAATAATAATAATAAATTTTTAAAAAATTACAAGTTATTCGGAAGTACAAACCAAATTACGATGTTTAATAGACTCGCTTCCGTACTTTGTCACATTTCAAAACAGATTAAGATATGTGCCTTATCATAAGTGATGTCACAATTTGTCATAAATTACATACTAAACGAAAATATAAGAAAGACTTCATAGATAATGAACACTTTACAAGATCCATAGGAAACAGCATATATTGTTAGTAAATTAGTGATAAACAATGAGGTAATGCTTCAAGTGTCGGTTAGCCTGATAATAAGTTTTGTGCACTAGTTCTTTCATCGTAATCAGTCTTTATTTTACATTGCAATAAAACGTTATTTTTTCCTGAACTTATATTGTTAACGTCTTTCTAATTTTCAGGATTACTTGATCTTCATCGGTGATACAATTCGATAGCAGACAATAAACTGTGAAGAAATTACGCTTATTGGGTTCAGCTATAACAAATCGGTAACTTACTGTGATAAATGTCATTAAAAATTATTTTAGCTCAGAGGAAAGATACACATGATTTTCTAAAGAAAATATATTGTTTATTTTGAAAAGAAGTAATATACGTACTTGAAATTCTTGTTATATATTTGAAATAGTTATAAACTCAAGGCTGTAGATTAGAGGCACTGCCTTGAAAATTGATGCAGTCATTTTGTATCCGTACTTATTATTAATTGATGAATACAATAAAAACAGTTCCATAACATGAAGGAGTATGCTCTCTTTATATGTCAACTGCGTATGCGGTACTCATTATCAAGGATATGAGGACAAGAAAAAATTATAAGAAAAATTTTTACAGATTCATACCTTGTTTGCCATACTAAAATTAAGACTCATATAAGCTTGTATAGAATTGTTTAAATTTTGTATAATATTCCGTAGCTAATTATTAAAATGTAAGTATTATGATTTTACTAATTCCTTTAACATAATTAGTTAATATTCATTGGTATATATACATGAAGTAGTAGTGTCGAATTTCGGAACAGATTTTAGTAATAAGAAAATTAACTAACAAATTTATATATAAAAAAATCTTTTTCAGTAACATTTGTATATATTTATGATTACTTAGCAGATATCAAAACAAGACTGTAATCTTGACAAACCGGCTGATCTTTTGAATACTTATCTTGAGGAACGAAAGTTTTTACTGCTTCGTTTTTCTGGGTAGTCCATATTTGTAATCGCAACAAAATACAGTGATATCGTCACACACAAATTGAAGAGAAAATAATGGTTAAAGTTGGTAAAAGTGGTATCTGGGTTATGCACCCTTCTTGGTTAAAATATATCTGGTTTCCTTATTAGGCATCTGAATTTAAAAAGTTGCTTCTTTAAACAAACGATGGTACTCGCACCTCACAAGTGTAATTGATTCAAACTTTGCAGCCCACAGAATACACTAAAACCTTCGGACAGACACGGTTATTGACCTTGTACTGAAATGAATCCGCTTTTTACAATTTTTTTCACATATACTAAAAACGCGGGAACTGTCATTTTCAATTCCTTTCGTTAATTGTTGTGTATATGCATTAGAAGAGTGTAACTACTTTTAATCCACCATCACTTTGCGAACCCACTGTATATGAAATGATTAAAGAGTAAGCTAAGAAATAAGGGTAGAGGAATCAGGAAACTAAATCTGAAATTTTGTTACATCCGTTCAAAGGAAACTTTTCAAATAAATATATTTAAATTGCAAGACAGTGTGTGTATACAGTGTACATTTTAAGTTAAAAGGCATGCCTTGCAGGTGCTTAGCGTAAAATGAGGTTCTATACAGTATACTATCTCTTGATAAAGTATACAAAATTGAAAAAGAAATTCGTAATTAATGGTGCTTGAATTTACTATGATAGATTTTTCTGCCCAGTAAAATATATTAGTAATATATTTTTTAGTGCTATAAACAATTAAACAGAAGCTACTTAAAAGTTATTTTTTAAAAAATTAGGAAGTGTTGGTATTAATAAACAACAAAATCTTTTACTTTGTCTTACTAGATAATACGAAAGCTATATATAACACGTCAGTTCGGGAAAATTTTAAGTGATATCCCATTATACTTAGTTCTTTATTATAATTTTATTTATTTTTATGTGCTTATTAATAACGTTGTCTAAATATATGGTGCTGGTCTAAAATACTGGCATTAGGCTAAGGGGATCCAATGTAGTGACCATCATCATCACTAAGGCACGAGTGCCAAGGCTTGTTGCTATACATTGGGCTATATGATATAACGAAATACTTTGGATAGTTTAATAATTACCTGTACCTTGGGCAGAAAGTGCTCATACATGTGCACTATACTTAATAGAATGTTAATTTAATATTAACAAAAGAAGAATGTTTTTAATATCTGTAAGAGATATAGATAGTGTTATGTAATTAGTTGCTATGTAGTTGTTTTATGGATACCTAATCATCTTGTATGTGTGCATGACGTTTTGAATAAGAATACATAAAAGTGTATCAACTAATAAACCATTTGATACCGTTCACCAACTTTATAATTCTTATAGAAAAGGTGAGAATAGTAATATATATAATTATTAAAGATATTTTTACATGCAAACAATTGCTACCACTCGAAATTCATATATCAACGATCGAACCAGGTTGACGACTACCCTTGGTGAGTCGTTATAATGAGCTGTTGAGCCATTGAGTTTAGTTTATTTAATATGATTCTTCATTAAGTTACAAAATAAATCAAGCGAGCGCTTTTGAGTTCCTGTGGTAATGTGATAACTTCTACAAAGCTGTTATTTTACGAACACTAACGTGATTTATATGTACTGATTTTATACATTCTCTTTATCTTCTCGAGACTGTGTTAAATGATATGAAAAATTACTGCTAATATAAGAAAACAATTTTTAAAATTTGGTATGTTTTAATATTGTAAGTATTGAAGATTCTTAACAGTATTCTGGTATTCCATTTCCAAGTTCACTGTAATAAAAACTGTGTAATGTAGCTATAAACTTAAAAGATGTGGATCACAGGCACTACCTGCAAATTTAGCAAGTAATTCTGTGTCCGTACTTATTATGATATTATTGTTAGATAAAAGTATTTCTGTACATATGCATATTACAAAGTGTATATTAAGTCAATGTTTTTATTTTTGTAGAATATACTGTTATGTAAAATAAAGAAATAAGGACGCGCACCTCATCCTATTTGAGTTTAATTTAAGTGTTGATCATTTTAATGACCTACTGACATTTTCTTGTGGACGAGTAAATCTTTTCTTGAGCTACTGATAAATTTACTCCAACTGGAAACACTTTCCTAAACACTTCATAAATGTTGTTCATAATTACCAGTTACTAGTAGAAAATACCAAAGGCAATTTTGAATTAAATGAAAGTCACTATTTGAACTGTAACTATCCACTAAAAATGGTATGATTGCAACGTGGTATTTGAAAAAGAAAAGTAGATAGTTATAGTGCACATACTAGTTTTAATTTAACGCAAAATTTTGATAGTATTTTGTAATAGTGACTGATGATTATAAACAACATTTACGGAGTGTTTAAGAAAGTGTTTCCAATTAAAGACACCACAAGATCAGCATATAAATTTATTAGTAGCTCAAGAAAGTCAAAGTTTACTCATCCAAAGAAAATGTCAGTAGGACATTGAAATGATCGGCGCTAAAATTAAACTCAAATATGCTATGGTACGGATCTTTATTTCTTTATTAAAATGCATATTATTTTGTAGGACAGACATAACAAAGGCTTGAACATTCATCTTTTAAGTCCCATTCTCTTATCCGTAGGAAAAATGCAGCACACAACCGCTTATATATTTTGTTACTTTGCAGTCATTCTTCCAAACCTGTGTATTATAAAGCCATAATTTTATTCAAAAGACAGAGATCCTATAATAACGCTGATCATAAAGCAGTGAAACGAAAATGAGATGAATAATTTCACTCAATTAAAATGAACGTGTCGTATCTTCATAACCAACAGTATTGTGCAACATTATAAGTTTTAATCACCCATATTAGAATCTTGAAACCAGTCTTAAAAGTACAAGTAGCACATTTTGATTTTGCGATTTTATTCAGTCCTTAAATATTTGAATTTTGATGTAATTACGATACCATATAGAGCTGTTGAGTTTATCGTACGTATTAAACTAGTCCTAAAGTTCTTCAACCGTTAGTATTTAAATATCTTTGAGCCTTATTACAACTGAATAAACGCTATGACAATTTTTTTCTTTTTTTTTAAAAAAGTCGCTTAACTTTAAGGTTCAGTCACATCAGAATATCTTTGAGCTCATTAACTAATTTAAACTGTTAATTCTTAACAAAGTCTTGAATAGAGTTGATTCATGCAGTGTTTTGAGAAAGAAATTGGATCGATGAAAACAATGCAAAGAAATAAACAAAAAAACAAGAAGATAAGTTGAATAAAATTAAGTAGACAAATATTACTTCACAACAGGAACAAGTTGCTAGTTTACAAACGAGAAGTGCGTGTTAAGCTGTTTAAACATGACTCTACAGTATAATTAATATTTAAGTCAATGGCAATTTGTACATTTCTTTTTGTATCATTTCAACCCAATCCCCGTTTTGTTAGGGAAAACTAAATATTTTGTGGCAGGATAAACATGGACTAGGCTGGACCAAACCATTAAAAGTGACAGCAGATTTAAAGATCCACTTGAGATTCTTTCAGTTTTTCCTCTTGTTATTTTCCAAAAGCTGAATCGGATATGTGTTGGTCACTAATTTCACAATACTTTCATTTGTCAGTGTTCAGGGAGGAGTCCCAACTACAAATAGTTACATTCCAAAGTGTTGAATGCTCTTAACTTCGAATTGATGCATAAAAATATTCACCATGTAAAAAATGGTGAAGATGTGGAGCCTTAGACGTTGTTCAGAATTCTATCTTCAAGTAAATCACGACTCATATGAGAATTACATTGTATTCATAGTTAGAAAATTATGTAGTACTTTTTATATTATTTCATTTGAAGATTTTAGAAAGGGCTGAGGAGTATTTTGAAGAAAATAGTTATTTTTATAGACATGTGTAATTTTAAGGAATAGAAAGTATAGAAAGTGGTGCTGTGAGAGTATATTCTTTGCAATATTATTATATGTAGATCGTTGTATACAGAGTGCGAATATTGCCAGTGCATTGGAGATTGTCTTCGTATTACCGTACTATCGACACATGTGAAACGACACAAATTATCCTTAGCTAAATTAGTACTTATTGGTATTTACACAAATTTAAAACCTTACAGGGAGCATGGTTTATTTTGACATACCTCAAAACAAATGCGATTATATTGAAAGCACAGTGGTTTTTTTCAGCACCTTTTCATTCTGTTTTAAATTTACTCATAACAAATATTATAGTGTTCGCTTTCTTAGAAAGTTTCGTGGCATTTTGTGAGACCATTAATTCTCACGCTTATGAGTTCCTTGTGTTTCCAGTTATGGTGAAGTTCTTAAATATATATTTGAGCTTTCGTATAGTATGTGTATGTGTCATGTAACTAATCATAAATGTCAATTCAAGGATTATTTACACTTTTTCGTTCTTTGTAACACTGTGTGTGCTAACATTTTGTAAATAAATATAATTTAAAATCTCATTACTTATCAATTTATTTCGGGTCCTTCCTTTATTACCTCAAGGGGAAAAGTGAAAGGACAAAATATTTATTTAAAGATATGATTCGATGCATATCTATATAATTTACGAAAAATATAACAACTTACAGGACTTATATTTTAATCTAACAAACAAAATGTACCAATAAAATTTCATGACATTTTTAAGAGCTTCAAATTCAGTTTGCTAAGTAAGAAGTTAAAGCTACTAAAGTTTATTTCATCCATAGAAAAGCTTTCATGTCGATTAATCTTATAAAATTAAAAGATTATTTTTTGCAAGTTTGTGGGGATGTATTAGCAAATTTCCTAACAAAATAGGACATCAAACTTGAGTCAATATTAACAAGATTGAGTGCGAAATTTAAAGATTGGTTGAACAAAAACGAATGCTGGTATATTAAATCAGACAAAAGTTCAATTTTAAACAAACACTTGGACGAAGCAAGTAGGTTGTACAGGTTATATAAAAAGAAAGAAGTTTGAGGAAGTCATGCTGCCATAATTCAGAAATAAATAGCGTAGTAAAAATTCAAGAGCTTGCAATAAATACAGGAAATACTAAAAAGCAATAGATCAAACAGTTTCTGTTCCAAATGTATTCAGTTGATGAGTGATGTCAAAGACAGCTTATATATCATAAATGAAGGTGACAGTACTTGTGTATAAAAACTGATTATATTCACTACGTAAGTATTTTTATTATTACTCTCAACAACTTACTGACTATAGTAACATTGGTTTCACTATATGTGTCAACAATGCCTGTCGAGTGCGAAATACACAACAGAAATAGTAAAATCTGGCTTTGACTTCTCAGATCACCAAATCCAAACATTTACCCAAGCAACATTATAAAAGCAGAAATAAATGCATAGATAGTACACTGCAAATACTGTATAATATGTATAAACAATGTGGATGTGTGTGTGTGTCTGACATCAGCTTTTCGGATAGAAAGAAGCTACCAATTTGGTACACAGATAGATTTTCATCAAATCTAATCTTTCAGAAACTTAAAACACAAATTGGAATTCTCTTTTTCATTATAATATAAGGTCAATGGGAAATAATTATTGTGAGTTTCACATGCAGCTCACGACTTTAGAACCCAGCGAAAACAAGTGAACAACAAATACTGGCGGAAATACTGAAAATTTTCCCAAAAGTCAAGATGTCCCGGCTATCTCGGCACAGGTAGCAACCCTACTCCGTACCGTGAAAGATGGTGACGACTCTGTGATATGTGAGCCATAATTTTCTGTATTTTGTGAATGAAATGATTACACTCACAACATGAATTATTGACAATCATTATGCGAATATTTTAGGTGATCATATGCGTCCTACGCCCAGATGTTTCCGACCAGTAACGCTGTTTTCCAAGGTGACTATTCGCCAATTCACAATGCTAGAGCTGTTGAGGTGTGGTTTCATCAACATCGGAAAGAAATACAACAATTACTCTGCACCTTGCGCAACCCCAGACCCTGTAATTACTGAAAAGCTTTAGTCAGCTTTGGAGCTCAGAGTCCGGACAGATATCTTCCTTCATCGGCGCAGATGAAACTGAATGTTGCTCCGCATGAAGAATGGTACAGTATCTCTCCTCATGAAAACTATTCATGTTTTATTTACATCCACTACATGACGAATCATTGCTGTTCTACAGGCTATCGGTGGTACTACGCCGTAATAAACAGGCAAATTCCACTTTTTTTCAGGTATTTCCAATATTTCCATAACCATCTGTATATTTCACTTATTTCAATACAATATCGCATGATATCTTTGTACAGACCGCAGCAAAAAACCTGCAACATGAGCATGTAAGTTGATTGTGAAACTACGCCTAACAGCGCAGGGAATCAACATAACGTCTAAGTGGTGCGAATCAGTCAAGAGAAACCTCGGCGTCTCCCCTGCACACTTATTTTGGAGCAAAGGACTTTGTCGTTTCAAATAAACTTACATGCTCATGTTGCAGATTTTTTGCTGCGGACTGTACCATATATGTAGTATTGCACATAGTATGGAGCAGTAGTCTAGTAGTTAAAGCATTAGACTCATAACCGCGTGGTCTCGGGTTTGATTCCCGGCCGGTGCATCCGAATTTTTTACATCCACCCAGCATCATGAGGTAAATTGGGGAGTCACGTGAATAAAAATGTGACGGAGAGAAAGCTCCTGATACGCTTGTTAGAGGCAGGGCAACGCACAATGGCCAGTTTTCGTTGTCTAAAAAAAGCAAAATTATTTTATGTTTTGAAGGTGTTCATATCAACTCTGTAAATAGAGAAATATATCCCCAATTGCGACTTGTTTTTCTTCCCGCATTATTGAGTTTAGGATATCAGATAGATTGATTTGAATAATACACAAACAATAATGTATGTATTAGAACTAAGTAATAAAGTACACTAGTTTAAAGGTTTTACTTCCGGAGAAACGAATCGTTCGTTATACTGCTTGTAGACGATCCACGAAAGCTCAAGACTCTTGTTCAAGATCATTCAAGACTATTTGATGAAAAAGACGTCAGCACTGACGTCATTTTTGTCTTGAATTCAATAGTTTCGTTCAAGAAATTTCGTTTCGGTCCTGTTCTAAACAACCCAATTCAAGAGCATTCAATAGCCAATCAGCGCTCAAGTTGAGTGCAGGAAAATAAAAAAAAAAACAAGTATGATGGCGTCGCGAGACAGAGCTACTGTTGTTCAATAAATATCTTTTCGTTACTTTTTTCCATAATTATCTAATATTCCAAATAAACAAAAGCTAATATTTGCGCCGGAAGATATTGTTAGTATTTTTTGTTGGTAACATACACGATTTATATAATTATAATGCTTGCATGCCCATAACTTTTGTTAAATTTTGAGGCAAAGAGAAGTATAAGTTAATTTGAGAATTTAATATACAAGAATACCGGGTGTAGATTAAGAAAGAAGAGTCCATTAAATAAAAAATATATAACTGGCATATTAAAGTTTTTAATTCCATATATGCTTGAATGAACCATGGTTTGTACTAAGGAGTACTCCTTTTCTGTAGAATTAAATCAATTTGTTGTAATTTATTTATGATTGGAGAGTTGGATTTTCCTAAAGCGTTTAAGATATACTGATATGCAGGTTCCAAATAATTATCCTGATTGGATTACAACCAATTTCTGATAAAAGACCTCTTTTTGGACAAAATACTGGTTGTGAAAAATTAATATCTTGCTAGTGAATATAACATTTGTTCCAGTTTGATGATAGGAGAATGAATATGATACATGAATATAATGCCATAAACTACCTTTGATATAAATCCTTGTTTAAGAATAGTTACTAGGGATATAGGATAGATTCCCCATTTTTTTGGTGCTAGACAACTAAGTAAATTTTGATATTTTATAAATTCGTTCAAAAGAAATTGAATATGTTTCCTCCAGTTTAATTTCCTGTCAAGATGCATTCCTAGGTATTTCGTTACACATTCAGAGTAAATCTTATTGTTTTGCATTTGTATACTATATTGTTGATAATTCCTCTTCCTGTTAAAAATGATGAATTTGGTTTTTTTTTTACCAAATGAAGAGTTGAATTCTAAACCATTTTGAGTCATCCAATTATTTATTTTGTTTAGATTCCTTTCTAATGTACGAAGACTTCTTTTAATACTATCAGTTTGCATACTTATCAAGACATCATCTGCAAAGCCTGACCTGGATACCAGTTGTCATCTGACATGGATGCCAGTTGTTTTTCATTAGATCCGAGATGTATATATTGAAAAGAAGGGACTTAATTTGCTTCCTTGTAGAAGTCCCAATGAAGTTTCCCTAGGAGGAGAGTACGAATTGTTCCATTTGATAAAGATTTCCTGTTAATTAAGGAGTTGTGTATGATTCTTATCATTTTCCCTGGAATTTTTAATTCATGCATTTTTTTTGATAAGATTATCTAATATGACATTATCATATGCACCCTTAATGTCCAGAGACATAACTAGTAATGATCGCCTTAAGTAAAAAGATTTATAAATATCTGATATCAGCAATGTCAAAGCATCATATGTTGAAAAATTTTTCCTAAAGCCTGTTACATTGAAAAAAAAAAAAAAAGGATTTGGAAATGTTCTATAAACCACATAAGATGATTTAATAAAAGATTTTCGAATATTTTCATTGAACAATTTAGTAAAGCTATAGGTCGAAAGTTGTTTGAAATATCATTCTGATTATTAGTTTTTGGAATTGGAATCACTAAGATTTTTTCCCATATTGATGGTATAATACCAGAGTTCCAAATATTGTTGTAGTAATTTAGCAAATTTTGGAGACCATCAGGTAGAAGATGTTTATAATAATTAAATCCAATGCCATCAATGCCTGGAGATGAGTTTTTATGTAAGTTTTTGAGGACAATTTCCAGTTCTTTCATTGTGAAATCTTTATCCAATAGAGGATTGGGGTTGTTAAATAAATATGTGCTTAATAATATTCTATCGTTGTTGACTGAACAAGGTGTTAGTTTACAATGGAATGTTTCAATCCAACTGAAGTCACTTATTGGGAATGTGTTTACATTACTTGCATGATAGATTCTGAATTCTTCCAACAGTTCCATATTCTGTATGTTGAAGTACGATCTGACAAAGAATTGCAGAAATTTTTCCAATGTTGTCTTTTGGTATTATTGATAATGAATTTAGTTAAAGCTTTCTTTTGTTGGTAGTTAACAAAATTTGCAGGAGATTTTACTGTTATAAATAGTTTGAAAGCATATATGAATTTGTTAACGCTTTTTTGACATTCGGAATTCCACCATATTGGTTTATTACGTGGACGAAGATTTGAGTTTTTAATTCTGTTCCACTCTTGTTTTTGTCTCTCTGATAGACTGGAAGAGATTTTAATTATTTTAAACAGATCCTGTTCTTTAGTTAAGTTTGAGATATTTTCTTGAATCATATTACTGAATGCTGTCCAATTAAATTCCTTTGCGACGTGCTGAAGTTTTGATTTAAACAGTGCTTTGAAATTTTGAGAGTTAGCCGGTAACTGATTTATTATGTGAGATTTGAAAATGATAGAATAGTGATCACTGGTCCACGTTTGAAAGTATGTTGACCATTCTGCTTCAATATAATAATCTCTTTTGGCCAAAGTTAAGTCTGGAGCACTGAAGGAGTTATTTTGAACTCTAGTTGGAGACCCGTTATTAAGAAAGGTGAATGGGGAGTCTGTAAGAACTTTAAAAAATGTACGCCCCTCTGAATCTGTTATGTTTGATCCCCATATGGTATGCGATACATTGAAATCGCCACAGATGTAGTCAAATTCTTGTTGATTTAGTAATAAATATTTCCAAAAGGAAGTATTAATTTTTGTTTTGGGTGGAATGTAAAGGTTTATCAACTTTATATTATAGATTTGAATACCAATATATTGAATATGGTTATGGTGATTAGCTAATTGTACGTTAATTGATTGGTATTGTAAGTTGGATTTTATGCAAGTATCGATTCTTCCATGTGAGTCATGTCTCAACTGATTAATACAGTTGTAACCTTTAATTTTTAATGGAATTTCGGTATACACCATGTTTCTTGTAAGAAGACTATATCTTGTGAATATATATTAATCAATGATTTTAAATAATAGAGCTTTCCATATATGCTTTGTGCATTCCATTGTAAAATAATTAACTTTCTATTCATTGCATTATTCATTAATATTTAGTTTAATATAACGATAATTAATTTTTTTCCTGAACTTTGTGTTTTTTTTGGGGGGGGGGTTATAACTCTAAAATTGAATATAGTTCTTGTATGATTGTGTCCACTTTTAGTTATGATTCGATTTCATTAGAATCTGACTGTGATGGAGTCAGATATCGTTGAAGAATTTTTCTTAATTTAGTTTCATTTTGAGATTTCCTTGGTGAGTCCGTTTTGCTATCTATATCATGATTTGCTGCCGCCGTCTGTGTTTTTAGGTATAAAGGATGTTGAATGATAGGTTTTAGTTCTATTTGGAAAGTCTTTTTCTTCAGGAAGAAAATTGTTCGGAAAAGTAACTGTGTATGGGTGAAAGGGTATTTTTCTTTTAAAAGAAGAGACATCTCTCGATCGTTAGATGTAGTAGGTTGTTGATATTTAAGGTTAAGTTCTGAGTAAATGTTGAACATTTTTTTAAATTAGTGTCACTCATAGCTTTTGAAGGTTTATGTTCGACTATATTTTTCCACTTTTTGCCTGGGGGGGCTTTCGGTTACTTCTCCGCGCTGGGATTCGAATGAAGTAGTGGCTTTATTTGAAATAGCTTCCGAATAGGTGAAATGTTTGAGTATAGAAGAGAGTGGTAACATAGGAGTTTGTGCTGTTGTATCTCTGTAAGTTTCAAAATGAAACATTGAGTTGTCCAGAGCTGGGAGCCGTTTTATGATTGTGCTGGAAGATATTTTCATTGAAAGATATTTTCTCTTTGGCCATTAATTCCATAATTTTGGATTGACGGAGGCGTTCTACATATTGATTGTAGTCCGCTCTATGATTACCCCCGCAGTTTAAGCAATGAACTAGGTTATTGCAAGAGTCTGATTGATGACATTGTCCGCACTTGACACGTTTTTTTTTGACACGGCAACTATTTTTTCTGTGATCAAATTTGTAACATCCTGAAAGACATTGTTTAATGCTTGGAATATATACATGTACATCTCGTTTCATATAATATAATTTTACATCTGAGGGTAGAGTTTGTGCATCAAAGGTTAACTGTTGATGTTAGTTGAAGTTCTTTATTATTTCTACGAAAGCTTCTACAGGCTGAGGTGACTTGAGCGTCACTCTGTATGTCTGACAGTAGTTCGTCCATATGGATCCATATCATAAATGACACCAGTTGAGTATAAGAGATGGTTTGGGATAAAAGCTTCCTATTGATTGTTAGTTAAAATGGGATGAGCCATGAATTTGTTGGCTTCATCACCCGAACGAAATTTAATTTTTATCAAATTACGACCTATTTTATCAATGCACTCAATACCGGGTATGTCAGTGTAAAATAGGGTACGACTGATGTGTTTTTTGCCTATGTCTTCAGATCGTGATTTTAGAAAGATGAAATAAGGTGCTAGGTGATGTGATTGGTATTTGTTCTTAGCTGTTTGTGTTGCAATGGTTTTCAGATTAATAAACATATTATCTGTATTTCCTTTAATCAATGATTCCTTTTCCGCAATTGTTTTGGAGGTTTTGTTTTCTGAACTATTAGAAGTTGTCAAAACTTCCACTGTTTGTTCTGTTTCCATAGTGATGCAATCTGACTTTTCCATATCTACCAAAGAAGTATTGTCTTTAACTTCCATCATGCTCTAAGTTAAATTTGAAACACAAAATTAACATAACAAGAAAACTTATGTACCACCACAAAATGAAACAAATTAATAAAGGAATAGATGCAAAAATATTTCAAGATAAAGAAAGGAAGTGATTAAAATTGACCTCACCCGAACGTTCTAGAATCGCACTAATCACTCATGTTTAGTGGTAATACTGTTTGTGGATTCTGTAAATAACTTCAGGGTTAAAGTGATCACTAAACTGACAATGCACTTATTAGTGTCTTGAATTTCCGATAATACTTTGTAGATTAATTATTCACTCTATAAACATATTTGAGTTACAATGAGTTACAACTTAAGCATTTTCTTCACCACGCCAACAATTCATTGTATGCAAACCGCCATCTCCCCACACTCCGTTAACTCTCGCTATGTGAATTAAATATTAAACTTTGGTACAGAAAGGAACTAATCTAGCTAATAAACTATGTAGAGGGATCTGTGTTCTAGAAGTTTCCTCATTAAAAATCAATGTGGTCTTAATATTGCAGTCGCAGCACTTCGGTTAAATCGACTATTGCACTTTCTTCTTGTCCCAAAATTGAATAATTGTATTAAATATATTGTACTAAATATTCTTTAGTCACGGCACAAGTCGTAAAAAAATTGTGAGGACATAAGCCCAAATCCGCCTGCACTAAATAATAATTTGTACAAAATGAATAAATTGTGAATAATATATAACGCAAGGTATGTCTACACATTATAAAAATTGCATATGAAATAAGGTAAGTCCAAGATATAACTTGTAGTAAACAAAATATTTGTACGAAATAGAAGTTCGAGAAACTCCGTCGAGTTCTGGCCCATCTTGTCTCGAACTCCAAAACATGTACTCAGCAGGCAATAGAACTTCCCACAGATGTCTGGATTCATGATGACACAAAGATGAACACTGATTTGAACTTGTTTTCATCTGCTCTTAACCGGCTATTGGTTCCCGTAGCAGAGATTTCCCCCTTACACCGTACTAGAGACTTTGTAGTAGACCCTTACTGTGTGACTAACAGTGAACTTGGAGCGTCTCAGACCCGCGAAGGGCTGTACACCAGTGGTTATTGATAGTATGTGTGACTTATCAAACTGAAAGATCATCAGATTGTAGACCTGGTCCATTAATATATTATCCTCACCATTGTATATAGAGCATATACTCCTTAGCATGTATAACCATACATGATATAAAACTTTTAAAATATGGCATGTTTCTAACTGAACAACATCCTGCCAAAAGAAACCAAACCAGAACAACAGAAACCACATTCAGTAGTTCATAAACAAGTCTAATTACAAATCACTATTAAAGATATGACCTGTAATGTGTTTGGTTACATGTTTTTAATTACTGTTCGTGAGTTTATTAATTTTAACTGATTTTGTCGTAGCGTTGGTTTCTTTCTGCAGAAAATAGCAATTACTAATACGCCTCTGCTTCGTAATTACCACAGTATTTGCTATACGGGATGTATCAAAAGAAGTAAGACCTTTTGAAAAGAGAATATTTATTTAAAATGTCAATACAAGAAGTGGTAAGCCATTGTGCTTTAGTTTTAATTCAACACTTACGTAAATAAATACAAAAATACACTCGGAAAACTTAAATGTACAAAATGCTGTGTCACACCTGCAAACGTGGAATTCTGTAACGTAATAGACATAGGGAATCCCATATATCACTCAGTGGTCGCGCGGATCACTATTGTGATCCAGGGGTATATCTTTCGTTGCTAGTAGGAGTTGGTAGAACGCTTGACCTTGAGCAGCCATCTACCTTCTCCCCACATTTTGTGGAACAGGCCAGTGCTGCCACAGCTTTCCTTCAGTCAAAATTGCGTTTACCGGGTGCTCGTATTTGTAGTTGGATCACTATTGTGATCCACGCGATCAAACGCGGACTACATTTTTTAAAACTTGGCCCATTTTGGTTTTTGGTATAACTGTGTTTGCTTTATATATGTTGCGTATATTTAGTGTTTAAAATGTCGGAACGAGACGGTAAACAGATACGTAAGTGGTTAAATGAAACAGAGTGACTGCGAAAGCATTGTTGGCATAGAAGACCCAGACGAAGTAGAGGACCGCTTGATTGATAATGAGGTTTCTTACGAATTCGACAGTAATGGAGATCAACAAAACGAAGAAGCAGAGACTGCAGCAGAGCCCCACTACCTGCAGAAGTAGCAGAGGAAAATATTCCGGTAGAAGCAAGACCTACAGGAGAGTCTCAACTACCTAATCTTGATTTACGTGAGTTTTACATAGGGAAAACGGTAAGGAAAGAGATCCAACCCGCTGATATTTAAAGCCTCAATTGCTTAGTACTTCTGGAACTCCATGTATCAATACTATACCTGATAGAAACATTTTTCTTTGTTAATTAACAGTAATTGTAGTTGTTATAAGATTTTCCACAAATACAAGTTTTGTTAAAATTGCAAAAAGTCTTATAAATAAGTTTTTCTTTAAATAATAAAAAAAATATTATTAACATGTGCGATATACTTTGCTTTATATTCTCTACCCACCATATAATAACAGTACTATAATATAACTGTGAGAAAAAAAATAAGCTGTGGGTCACAATAGTGATCCGCGCAGCCAAACACGTAATCTGAAAAGTGCGACCATTGCAGTGATATTCAGGAAGTGAATGCGCAATTTCACTGCGCCAAGCGAAAAACTAATTAAAGGAATACTATTGACTTCATGCAAATTTGTGAAAGTATAACTTATACCACAGGAAAGTCTTATCTTTAAAAATTAGTTAATTTCTTTCCCATATAGGTACACTGTACACCAACGTTCCTCAAACTGTGGTTCGCGGACCATATGTGGTCATCGAGGTCTGTCCTGGTCCTCTTAGAATCAACATTAGTCCAAAGGAGACAAATTTTTCAAACCTTTCGATCGATTCAATTTTAGTTAAATTCTACCTACAGTTTTAGGTCCGATGAAAACAAAATTTCCATCAATTCAAATTTAGAAAATTTAGATTTTAATTGGTCAGGCTTTAATGATGTCAAAATTACTTTTTTGAGAATTCAATTGTCTCGTCAGATTCAGTATATATATATATATATATATATATATATATATCTGAATACTACTCATTCTCGCTTTGGAACTTCTTGTATAAAATAAAAGACAAATTCTGACCAAAGCATATACTATATAATAAATAATGTCGTTACAGTTTCGGCAAAGATGCTTTGGTCAGAATTTGATATATATATATATATATATATATATATATATATATATATATATATATATATATATATTAACACCAATACAAAATATTATTGATAGTTTGGTTTCAATAGTTTTTGTGCAGCTAAAGCATAAAATAAAGTATACGAAAAGAATTTCAAATGTTTCTTCAAACTTGCACCAAAAATGTTTAAAAAAAATGTTTTTTATGTTCTACAACATTCCTCATTGGTCGTAATATTGTTTTCTAAATTGTTTCCAGTGGTGCAACCAGCTATGAGCTTGGGAGGCCCAGGCCCCCTCCGAAACTAACCTGGACTATCTTATACAGCAGCGCTGCAGATAAATATTGGTGAAATTTTCAAAAAATCATTATTGCTTGTCATTTGTCCAGTATCTTTGAAAATGTGCAAACTCTCACACACGCACCTTACGTGAAGAGTGCTCTTAATCTGCATTGAGGCATGAGACATCATGTGCAAAATATCGTCTTGCGATAGTTTACTGCTGTCCTTTTCGAATAACTGGACTTGCAAAGAAGCCAAGTAGATTTCATATCAAGCTGTAAATATTTGAAACTTCTCAAATTGTGAGTTAATTGAAGAATATTGTACTGAATAACTTTAGTGATCATTTAATAGGACATATTTCATTGATTAACAAGAATGTGCTATGTATGAAATTTTAAATCTGTCGAGGTTTATGTGTCAAATGATAATATATATTTTTACCTTTCTAACATAATTTTCATAACAATAATTGAAATTGATAGCCTATATGTTGTGGTATTGTGATATATAAGCCTATATGTTGTTCATAACATTGTAGCATTTACTTCTATTTTCGTAGCTATTAAAGTATTTGATCTTGGAAAGCACCTGCATCCAGGGGTAAAAGTGGATCTGAAAAGGTAGGGGGGCGTATGAAGTGAAGACGTCCCCCGTGCCTATCTTTGCCCATTTTAATTTTTTAGAAAGCGAGGGACGCCACAGATATCTTCTGGAAGTGGCGGGACGACGTCCTCCCGCGTTTCCCCTCACTTTTACCCCTGCCTGCATCTATATCATAGGATTTGAAAATGTCGATTAGTTCACGACTACGTTTAAAAGTCCGTCGTTATAAATTGTAAAGTGAATTTTTTGTACATTTTATTCAGTAGTATTGCAAAGTTTGTAATCTATCAATGAACATAAAACATAGATCAATGTATAAATGAATATTGAATTAAGTCAAATCACTGTACAAAAGGAAAAATCTAAATTAATTTCTTAGAGTAATAAATGTTAGTAAAGAGTGCGTAATCATATGCAAAAATAAAGATGTACAAAATAATAATTAGAATGCAAGTTTTAAAAATTGTAACCGTTAATAATAGGGAATTTGTGAATTTGAATTTTTATTTTAAAGCATTTTAGTATGTTAATAATAGGGATAACTAAATTTCCTGTAAGGGGAGAATTCAAACTTTCAATTTTATTCATGTCAGATAGTGCAGCACGTCGTTTGCAGACTACTGTACTAGGTAGTCTTGGCCCCTCCCGAAATAAAATCCTGGTTGCACCAGTGATTGTTTCAATTATTTGAATTTCTTTTTTGAATAAACTAAATTAAATATTGTAATTAATTGAAATACTTTTTTCCTTATTTGAATTTTTCAGGTAATTGAATCACATATACAATGTATTGATGCATTTTTTAAATATATATCTATATCTATCTATCTATCTATCTATCTATATCTATATCTATATCTATATATATATATATATATATATATATATATATATATATATATATATATCGAAGTACTTGTTTCAGTTAGTTAAATTATATACCTCAATGAATTGAATTAAATCTTTTAATTAATTGAACTGCATTTTTAATGAACCGTATGGCATTGAATTAATTGAATAGTTCAAGTAATTAAATAAACTCTTTCAAATAATTAAAATAATTCGTTATTGGTTAGTAGTATAGATTTAGTGTGGTATCCATCAAAAGACTTGCGACAGTTGATAAGAGATAGTTTATCAATTGTTTAATTAAGGATAAGGGGAGTATCGAAGGAGGTGATGAAATAGGGTCAGGTTTTTTTTTCCTGGAGATAGATGACGAAATAATGTTAGGAAAGGTTGAATGACCACTACGAAGGTCACAGTGGATGGTCCCTGGAAATGGCCCCCTGTGCAGGACCACACCACATGGCCCCTGAAGATTGCCCCCTGTGCAGGACCCATGGCCCCCTGGAAATGACCCCTAGGACCCATGCTCCCTATGCATGATCCATACGAACAGCATGTGAGAACATTACAAGCTACCTATTAAAAAAGGTGGGAGCAGATAAAAGGAAATGGCCCCCTGTGTAGGACCACACCACATGGCCCCTGAAGATTGCCCCCCTGTGCAGGACCCATGCTCCCTATGCATGATCCATACGAACAGCATGTGAGAACATTACAAGCTACCTATTAAAAAAGGTGGGAGCAGATAAAAGGAAATGGCCCCTGGTTCCCAGGACTACAGTGGATGATCCCTGAAGACTGCCCCCTGTGCAGGACTCATGGCCCCTGTGCAGGACCCACATTATTTATTCCTACGCTTCAATAGAAGCTACCTGTTAAAAGATGTGAGAATATTTTAATTCATTAGAAGCTACCTGTTAAAAGATGTGAGAATATTTTAATTCATTAGAAGCTACCTGTTAAAAAGGTGGGAGCAAATAAAAAGAAATGGTTCCCTTCCCTGTTTGCAGGGACAGTGGATGATCCCTGGAAATGACCCCAGGACCCATGGCCCCTATGCTTCATTAGAAGCTACCTGTTAAAAAGATGTGAGCATATTTTAATGTTTCGTATGGCAAGCCATACTCCTTGCTAAAAAGGTGGGAGTAGATAAAAGGAAATGGCCCCTGGTTCCCAGGACTACAGTGGATGACCCCTGAAGACTGCCCCCTGTGCAGGACTTATGGCCCCTATGCTTCATTAGAAGCTACCTGTTAAAAAGATGTGAGCATATATAATTGATTAGAAGCTACCTGTTAAAAAATAGGACCCATACGAACAGCATGTGAGAAATTAAAAATAAGCCCCTCCCCCCTACTACAAGTATACTATGAAAAGGGTAATATTTATTAAAACATTATTCTTACTCGTGAGCTGAAGACTAAGTGGCATAGACATCCTTCCTCTAGAGCCGTTGAAATTGAAATGAACGAGCGAAAAGCCGTTTGGCTTGGCTTTAGTGACGTCAAGATTAACTTTGTACCGTATCAGAATGATAAAATTGATTAACCTATATGATTATAGACTTTACTTATTTACAAGAAACAGAGATTACTTGCAATCATCTACAAACAATTGTATGATTTGAACTTAATGAGAACTTTGAATAACAATCACGTGCAAGGTTAAAAACCTTTATTATTGACAAGCATGAGTGATATCTAACAGAGTTAATCACAGATGGATCACGAGTTTATGTGTCCGAGTTTAAATGATACTGAAGATAGAGAAAAAATAAACCGATAATCACGAGAACTGATGGGTTATTGAACGCTTGTCCTATTACAAACACCGAGCTTAATTGATATTGACGATAGAGAAAAAATAAACCGATAATCACGAGAACTGATGGGTTATTGAACGCTTGACCTATTACAAACTGAACTTGTATTTGTAAATATATATAAACAATTTGGAAACGTTATTACTTAGAGATAACCAGAGATCGGCGAAAACATTTATTTTGTTATTACAATCTAATACGAAAAAAATAAACTGCAACTTTAGAGATTAATGCCTTGAACTGAACAATTATTATTATTGTATGGATTCAATGTCCACAGTGAGAACATTGAGCATGCCCCGCCTATATGCAATAAAGCATATGGACTTATGGAAAAAAATGGTTCCGCCTATACTAAATAAAGTACTTATATATAAATTTCTATGTTCCTTATTTATATATTATAATTGTTACTATTGACAGTGCCTTTATAGTAATTAATTGTATGACTGCGTGTGTGTGTGTGTGTGTGTTTGCGATTTCTAAAAAAGTTTGGACGACCAGCGAAAATTGTCAGTTATTATTGTAGTTGATGTATATATCCAGATATATTTACTGAAGCGCCTTTTGTACATTAATATTTAAACCTAGGGCTACCGAACAAATGTAAAATTGTAATTTACTTTAAAAGTATTTACTGTGTACACCTAGCACATGTTGGTTGTACTTTTAAAATTGCACTTATGCGAACGCGAAATAAAAATTACTGTGTTCACCTAGCACATATTGGTTGCACTTTTTACAATTGCACTAACGCGAAAGCGAAATAAAAATTACTGTGTTCACCTAACACATGTTGGTTGTACTTTTAAAATTGCACTAACGCGAAAGCGAAATAAAAAATTACTGTGTTTACTTAACACATATTGGTTGCACTTTTTAAAATTGCACTTATACGAACGCGAAATAAAAATGAGCTGTGTGCACCTAGCACATATTGGTTGTACTTTATAAAATAGTTTGTGTTATATAACTTCCGCGGACAAATTAGTTGCCTAGCACAAAAATTAAATTGCCTATCTATTATTAAACTAAGCTAAGATGGCTATACTTGCTAACGCGCCTTTACTTGAAAACCAGATGGTTTTTACTAAGGTAACCTAAGATGTTTATATTTGCTAACGCGCCTTTACTGGGAAACCATATGGTTACTTAATAAACTAACCTAAGATGCATATACTCGCTAACGCGCCTTTACTTGAAAACCATATGGTTCCTTACTAAACTAACCTAAGCTGGATATACTTGCTAACGACACCTATCGTAACGTGACCGTCGCTAACGCGCCTTTACCGTATAACCTAACTTAACGCAGCATTATTTACCTTTGATAATAATGTATAAATTAATTAGTATTTTAACTTGTTGCTACGCGTTTGCTAATACTGAATAATTGCTTGGAAACGCACACCCGCTTTGCCCCGCCCTGAACCACTTGGTTGCGCGGTGGTTTTACCCTGCCCTAAACCACTTGTTTGCGCGTATGCTTTACCCTGCCCCGAGCTGCTTAAATGTTGGGACGTATGCTTTTTTATATAGATTGACTTATGTATATACCTTGAACTTATCTGTGAAAATAACTTAAATGTATGCTTACTTTGTACTGCCCCGCCCACATGATGGCACGTATGGTTCTTTTTTTATATAGATGGACTTTTACTGCTACACGATTAGAACTAATAAATGTAATAATTGCACGCATGCTTCCGTATAAATGGAAGCACGTTTTTTAACATGTACACCGACTGCTACGCCTTAAACTAATAAATATACGCATGCTTCCGTATAAATGCAAGCACGTTATTTCACATGTACACCGACTGCCACGTTTTTAAAACTATTTATTGTACGAATGCTTACCTATAAATGCAAGCACGTTTTTTAACATGTACACCGACTGCTACACGTTTAGAACTAATAAATATACGAATGCTTCCCTATAAATGCAGGCACGTTTTTCTTTCACGAATGGACTTGCACTGCTACGGCTAGAAATTAATAAAGGTACGAATGCTTCCGTATAAATGCACGCACGTTTTTTTACATGGACACCAATTGCCACGCTTTTAAAATTAATCACTGCTATATTTTAAGCACCTACATTAATAAATACAAAATATAATTGATTTTTAAAACAAGAACAACCTGCAATCGGCTAACATTCACATGGCTGAAATACCTTTAAATAGTGTATGCCAGCATCATTTGCTTAACGCACATAGCGACGTTTATATTTTAAAAATAAATTAAGCATTCATAAAATAAATGTAGAAAAAAAGATCACCAATTTGAAATACTTTATTCCTAGTACATACTAAATAATTTAATGCTAAAATGATATTAAACTTACCTTTATATATATCCTTTTAAATTTCCAGCTGTAAAGCACTTTTTAAACGATACGTTTTTCCACATGGGCGTCAACAGGAAGTGACTCAACTTCCTGTAGCAGTGTTGGTAAATTTTTATATTTTGTGTTTAGTTAGAGAATGGTAATGGAAGATTTTTGATTTAAAGAGATTAATAAATAAGAAATTATTATGAAATGGGAAATTGTTTTTGGTATACTTTAATTACAAGTGCGGAAAAAGTATATGTATTGCCTAGTTTGTAAAATAAAAATAAATGAAAATGCTTTAGGTCATTTTGTATTGTAGCTTATAGGAATATGAGCCGATTCACTACCCTTTATGATATTTAGACTGCAAAAACACAGACTACAATGTAACACATTTGCTTATTTTATGGATTTTGCGATGGATTATTTACGCAAACTAGAATGCGAAGACAATTTAGTAAGACACATTGTGTTAGTAACAGACAAGATAGGGGGCAAGCTAAGAATAGTCAAGGGGGCAAACTAAGAATAGTTAAGGGTGTATACTAAAGATAATCAAAGGATAGTTAACCCATACTAAGGATATTTAAAGAGTAGTTAGCCCAAGCTAAGGATATTCAAGGACTATTTAGGGGATATTTAAAGGGTACTTAGCCCATACTAAGGATAATTAATCACTATTTAGGGGATATTAAGAATAATTAAAGGGTAGTTAGCCCTTACTAAGAATAGTCAAGGACTATTAGGGGATAATTAAAGGGTAGTTAGTCCAAACTAAGGATATTCAAGGAATAATCAGGGGATACTTAAAGGGTAGTTAGCCCATACTAAGAATATTTAAGGACTATTTAGGGATACTTAAAGGGTAGTTAGCCCATACTAAGGATATTCAAGGACTATTTAGGGGATACTTAAAGGGTAGTTAGTCCATACTAAGGATATTCAAGGACTATTTAGGGGATACTTAAAGGCTAGTTAGCCCATACTAAGGTTATTGAAGGAATATTTATGGTATATTTAAGAACTATTTAGGGGAAGCTTAATTATAGAGTGCAGAATGAGGGCCTTTTCTTTTGTGATACAAAAAAAGTTTGAGAATGAATATTACGGTGGGGCGCAGTACAGAATGAGGGCGTTTTCTTTTGGTAAATTTAGTTTGAGAATAAATATTGCGGTGGGGCGCAGTACAGAATGATGGCCTTTTCTTTTGGTATATTTAGTTTGAGAATAAATATTGCGGTGGGGCGCAGTACAGAATGAGGTCCATTTGTTTTGGTATATTTAGTTTGAGAATAAATATTGCGGTGGGCCGCAGTACATAATGAGGTCCATTTGTTTTGGTATATTTAGTTTAAGTATAAATTTTGCGGTGGGCCGCAGTACAGAATGAGGGCTTTTTCTTTTGGTATATATAGTTTAAAAATGAATATTGCGATGGACAGAATATGCTTTCGGCTATTTTACAATTGCAATAAGGACACATACATGTGTACTGTTAACGTAAATGCCTATAGAATGGGTTTTAGGGTATTTTACAATTAGAATAAGGCTACATAGATCTGTACTGTTAACGCAAATGTGTATAGAACGGGTTTTAGGGTATTTTACAATTGGAATAAGGCTACATATATGTGTACTGTCAACGCAAATACGTATAGCATGGGCTTTAGGATATTTTAGGATTGGAATAAGACTACATAGATATGTACTGTTAATGCAAACGTATATAGAATGGGTCTTAGGATATTTTACAATTGGAACAATACCACATAGATATGTACTGTTAATGCAAACGTATATAGAATGGGTCTTAGGATATTTCAGAATTTTGGAACAATACCACATAGATATGTACTGTTAATGCAAATGCATATAGAATGGGAATTGTAAAAAAAATGGGCAGAAACCTGTTATTTTATGAACCCGATTGCAGACGACTTAATACTATACTGAATGCTTTTGAATAAGGCCACTAAGTGGCAATACTTATCATATGACTGCGTGAAAACATGGGTGAACTTGTTGAATATAATGATATATATATATATTAACATAATATTTTATATGGCATTATTTTGTATGTCTAGACATATTTGATTACAGTACTAAAGACGGAGTCTTGTTTTTGTACATTCATTACCGAAGAACTTGAACTGAGGTTTAGCGCGCTTTGAAAACCCTGATGAATTGACCTTTGTACGATTAGATAAACTTGTTGAACGACGAAACATCATGTGACGATGAGTAATTTTGACCCTTGATACGTGATTAAACATTATGTGATAAGTAATTGGGGATCATTGACGTATGACAAGTAATTGTAGCTACAACCGTATGATTAAGTAACATGTGATTGATAACTAATTACGTTTGATTAGGCATATTGTGAACACGTGATGCGATGTTTACCAACACATGAATAAGCATCATATGACATTGCCACAAGTAATCATGATTTTACATATTGTGAACACGTGATGGGAACGCTATGATAAGATATTAGAAACTGTTAACGTACTACGAAATAAGATAGATAGGGTATTGAACTTATATGATTAAAGAACCTTGTTAGTAATTAAGATTGGCAGAGCGTTAACTACACAATTAAGAGATTACCAATGATAAATAAAACTGAATTTAACATTATAGATGTTTTGAACTTTGGAAACTTGTTGTTTTCGAAATAATATTTGTTTTAATAGTTAGGTTTAAAATATCATGTGGTTTGACTACAACATGATAACATATTGTTTACATGTTTTTTGTATATTATGTGCTTATGATCACGGGTTGTTTTGAAAATAGATTTGAAAAATATAATGATCATGTGATATGACGTTGGTGATAAAATGTTTCCTTATATACTGGGGTTTGAAGAGAAGTTGTTCATAGAGTCATCAACGCTGTAGAGACGATTAAGAATTAAGTAGAGAGGCAGATTTGAGATGGATTCTAATATTGAACCGGCAAAGAAGAAGTTTAAGTCTTTAGACTATTTTTCTGAAATTTCCATAGACACTCCGCAATCTCCAGAAATAATTATTGAGGAGGAGATTATTGATCTTAGGGATGAACCGGTTTTAATTCCAACATCACCAGTGGGATCATCTTCATTATTGAGAGCATCAAATACTGGACCATTGTTTGGTACATTAAAAGTACCATCAATGAAATGGACCTTAACGCTGGATGCTGAGGAAGAAGAAGAAGCAAGACCACCACCACCATTGATATATGTGGAGGAGGAGGAAGAAGGAAGAACACCAGCACAACAACCATCGATATATGTGGATGAGGAGGAAACAAGACCCCCATCGCCAGATTTATTTATTGAAGAGGAGGAAGAAGGAAGAACACCACCACAACTACCATTGATATATGTGAAGGAGGGAGAAGCAACACCACCAGCACAACCACCATTGATATATTTGGAGGAGGGAGAAGGAACACCACCACAACATCCACCATTGATATATGTGGAGGAGGAGGAAGAAGGAAGAACACCACCACAACTATCATTGATATATGTGAAGGATGGAGAAGGAACACCACCACAACAACAACCATTGATATATGTGGAGGAGGGAGAAGAAGTAAGGCCCCCATCGCCAGACTTATTTAGTGAAGTGGAGGAAGAAGAAATTCTTCGTTTATTTCAGGAGTTGGACGATTTTAAACCTGATACACCAAATGCAAGTGTTACACCATTACCACAAAAGGAACCATTAGATTTATCAGTGCGACGAAAAGAAAAGTGTGAGTGCGGTTTTGATATTGTGGACAAAAACTGTATATATAAAAGTATTTTAAATTGGAAACCTGAAAATGTATTGTTGTGTCAAGGCTGCGCCTTTAATTATTACAATCAGCTTGGACATCATTGTTTGCTGGCTAACCAACTGTCGTTGGAGGCGGAAGCATGGATTATTATGTCAGGTGAAAATGTAAGAAACGACGTTTATATTACTTATTTGATTTCACATGCTAATATGTATGTTAATGAACAATTGTTTAACAAACAATATAATGAATTTTTACAAAATCCAAAATATATTGAGGAATTACCCAATATACTTTTGGAGAAAGACAGAAATGTAACATTTAATGCTTGATTTTTGTATACATATTTTGTTTTGTACATGTATTATTTCTTTGTATTATTATTATTTTGCTTGTATATATTTTTCTGTTAGTGAAATAAATATTTAACCAAAATTTTATTTTTGATTTTTATTTATTATTAAAAACTTTCCTGAATAATAAAAATAGGTAATATACTATTATTGGGTATAAGAATTGGTATTTACAATGAGCTTTAATTCGAAGAAACTTATTTTTCAAATACACAAATTGTAAATTATAAAAAGTTATACGTTAATTAGAAATGCAATATGAAAACTAAAAACTTTTTGCATATACATATGGTATAAAAATTTCAAAACAAGTTTAAAACAAAATGAAAATGAAAATAAAAATACAAGTTTAAAAACAAAATGCAAAAACGCAAACGAAAAAAAAAGTTTTTTACTTGCATGCATTATATAATGCACAAGTAAATTTTATGACATGTGAATTTTGTCTTGTTATATGCACATGTTAAAGTTTTTTTACTTGCATGAATTAATTTTCACAGAATACTTTAAGTATAATAATATTGTAAAACGCATTTACACAAAACAAAAACACATTTAAGGAAATAATAAAAAAATGAAAACAAGTAATATACACTGATAAAATTTTATTTACAATAAGATATACACACAGAAATATTTGTATTTTTAATAATGTTAACATTCTTTGATATATTGTTTAATACATTTAAGATTTATATTAGTATATGGACATTTACATATTGGACAGTTTTCCACTAATTTATACACATTGTTTTATTATTTGTAATTGATTAACAGAAGAGTTTCCATTACAACTTTTTAAAATGCGGATTATATAGTAAATCTTTTTGCAAAAATAATTTGGTAATTAATTCAATGTTGTCTTTGTTTAATAAAATGTTATATAATGTCCATGTAAATTCCCAATCATCAATTTCAGTATCAGAATGCACTCTTGCAAATTGTTCATATAATTCATCAAAAGTTTGTGCGCTTACCATTGTACGCCATGCATTATAGCATAACATATTATAGTCCGAAGTAATACAATCGTGTTCTTCTATTTTGCTTCTGTTTAGAAAACATCCGTAACACAAAAGTTCTCGATGTGGTTTCCAACGGGCAATACACATTAACACACAATGTTCTTTTATAGAAAAAGAAGAACAATGATATTCGCATTCCTCGTATCTATTTAGGAAAATACAACGATGTTTACAATAACGATTTTTGAAACACATTTTTGTCCTTTTCCAGATATGCTTCTCTTAAATCAAAAATATGATAATCATTCAATGTAATTTCTTGATATGAATAGTTAAATTTGTTTATAAGATTTAGAATATTGTTGGTATTTATATATTTTACATGAATTTTCAAATATTGTTTTAATATTTGATCACGTGTTGATTTTTTAATTAGGAAATTCCACACAACAGTATTTAATTCCTCATCGGTTTCAGTTAAACATTTATGCACAGTTTTATTTTCACTACGATTTGCACAACCTTCACAAAGTAAAGGTTCAGAAAGTTTATAATTTTCTAGTAATTGTTTTACACAAATTTCACTTACGTTATTAGGAGTACAATTACACTTTACTTCGTTGAATATAAGATTATCATTAGAAATTGTATTTTGACTTGGTACTTCCTCTTGAAATGGTATTTCAGATGATTCTCTGAAACTTCTTCTATACACTTGTTCGGGTATTGGCTCCTGTGTTGGAAATATTATGCGACATGTATCATCTTCTTCAGGAATTTCAGAATCATTTGGATTGACAAGTATAATTTTCTTTTGTTTTTCAAGTTGAAACTGTTTTTCACGTATTATTAGTATAAGCCATATTATATTAGTATAAGCCATGACCTCATTTATAATCACAAACCTGCGCAGAAGATTGAGCATATGCTTCTTTTTCTAGATTTCCGAGGAAATCTTATGTAAAAAGGCTTATGCTCAATCTTCTGCGCAGGTTTGTGATTATAAATGAGGTCATGGCTTATACTAATATAAAGCGGATTCTACCGTGATAAGATGTACAGTCAAAGGCCGTCTGTTTCCGCTAGTGCAAAACGAAAAAGAAATACATCACTACATATAAAACCATTTTCAACTTCTCATAATAAAAAACAAAAAGGTGAAATTCAAACTAATCTTTTATTATCCAAAAGTAATACTGTAGACTCTAAGTATATTTCTCCACGTGAAAAACAGTTTCAACTTGAAAAACAAAAGAAAATTATACTTGTCAATCCAAATGATTCTGAAATTCCTGAAGAAGATGATACATGTCGCATAATATTTCCAACACAGGAGCCAATACCCGAACAAGTGTATAGAAGAAGTTTCAGAGAATCATCTGAAATACCATTTCAAGAGGAAGTACCAAGTCAAAATACAATTTCTAATGATAATCTTATATTCAACGAAGTAAAGTGTAATTGTACTCCTAATAACGTAAGTGAAATTTGTGTAAAACAATTACTAGAAAATTATAAACTTTCTGAACCTTTACTTTGTGAAGGTTGTGCAAATCGTAGTGAAAATAAAACTGTGCATAAATGTTTAACTGAAACCGATGAGGAATTAAATACTGTTGTGTGGAATTTCCTAATTAAAAAATCAACACGTGATCAAATATTAAAACAATATTTGAAAATTCATGTAAAATATATAAATACCAACAATATTCTAAATCTTATAAACAAATTTAACTATTCATATCAAGAAATTACATTGAATGATTATCATATTTTTGATTTAAGAGAAGCATATCTGGAAAAGGACAAAAATTTGTTTCAAAAATCGTTATTGTAAACATCGATGTATTTTCCTAAATAGATACGAGGAATGCGAATATCATTGTTCTTCTTTTTCTATAAAAGAACACTGTGTGTTAATGTGTATTGCCCGTTGGAAACCACATCGAGAACTTTTGTGTTACGGATGTTTTCTAAACAGAAGCAAAATAGAAGAACACGATTGTATTACTTCGGACTATAATATGTTATGCTATAATGCATGGCGTACAATGGTAAGCGCACAAACTTTTGATGAATTATATGAACAATTTGCAAGAGTGCATTCTGATACTGAAATTGATGATTGGGAATTTACATGGACATTATATAACATTTTATTAAACAAAGACAACATTGAATTAATTACCAAATTATTTTTGCAAAAAGATTTACTATATAATCCGCATTTTAAAAAGTTGTAATGGAAACTCTTCTGTTAATCAATTACAAATAATAAAACAATGTGTATAAATTAGTGGAAAACTGTCCAATATGTAAATGTCCATATACTAATATAAATCTTAAATGTATTAAACAATATATCAAAGAATGTTAACATTATTAAAAATACAAATGTTTCTGTGTGTATATCTTATTGTAAATAAAATTTTATCAGTGTATATTACTTGTTTTCATTTTTTATTATTTCCTTAAATGTGTTTTTGTTTTGTGTAAATGCGTTTTACAATATTATTATACTTAAAGTATTCTGTGAAAATTAATTCATGCAAGTAAAAAAACTTTAACATGTGCATATAACAAGACAAAATTCACATGTCATAAAATTTACTTGTGCATTTTATAATGCATGCAAGTAAAAAACTTTTTTTTTCGTTTGCGTTTTTGCATTTTGTTTTTAAACTTGTATTTTTATTTTCATTTTCATTTTGTTTTAAACTTGTTTTGAAATTTTTATACCATATGTATATGCAAAAAGTTTTTAGTTTTCATATTGCATTTCTAATTAACGTATAACTTTTTATAATTTACAATTTGTGTATTTGAAAAATAAGTTTCTTCGAATTAAAGCTCATTGTAAATACCAATTCTTATACCCAATAATAGTATATTACCTATTTTTATTATTCAGGAAAGTTTTTAATAATAAATAAAAATCAAAAATAAAATTTTGGTTAAATATTTATTTCACTAACAGAAAAATATATACAAGCAAAATAATAATAATACAAAGAAATAATACATGTACAAAACAAAATATGTATACAAAAATCAAGCATTAAATGTTACATTTCTGTCTTTCTCCAAAAGTATATTGGGTAATTCCTCAATATATTTTGGATTTTGTAAAAATTCATTATATTGTTTGTTAAACAATTGTTCATTAACATACATATTAGCATGTGAAATCAAATAAGTAATATAAACGTCGTTTCTTACATTTTCACCTGACATAATAATCCATGCTTCCGCCTCCAACGACAGTTGGTTAGCCAGCAAACAATGATGTCCAAGCTGATTGTAATAATTAAAGGCGCAGCCTTGACACAACAATACATTTTCAGGTTTCCAATTTAAAATACTTTTATATATACAGTTTTTGTCCACAATATCAAAACCGCACTCACACTTTTCTTTTCGTCGCACTGATAAATCTAATGGTTCCTTTTGTGGTAATGGTGTAACACTTGCATTTGGTGTATCAGGTTTAAAATCGTCCAACTCCTGAAATAAACGAAGAATTTCTTCTTCCTCCACTTCACTAAATAAGTCTGGCGATGGGGGCCTTACTTCTTCTCCCTCCTCCACATATATCAATGGTTGTTGTTGTGGTGGTGTTCCTTCTCCATCCTTCACATATATCAATGATAGTTGTGGTGGTGTTCTTCCTTCTTCCTCCTCCTCCACATATATCAATGGTGGATGTTGTGGTGGTGTTCCTTCTCCCTCCTCCAAATATATCAATGGTGGTTGTGCTGGTGGTGTTGCTTCTCCCTCCTTCACATATATCAATGGTAGTTGTGGTGGTGTTCTTCCTTCTTCCTCCTCTTCAATAAATAAATCTGGCGATGGGGGTCTTGTTTCCTCCTCATCCACATATATCGATGGTTGTTGTGCTGGTGTTCTTCCTTCTTCCTCCTCCTCCACATATATCAATGGTGGTGGTGGTCTTGCTTCTTCTTCTTCCTCAGCATCCAGCGTTAAGGTCCATTTCATTGATGGTACTTTTAATGTACCAAACAATGGTCCAGTATTTGATGCTCTCAATAATGAAGATGATCCCACTGGTGATGTTGGAATTAAAACCGGTTCATCCCTAAGATCAATAATCTCCTCCTCAATAATTATTTCTGGAGATTGCGGAGTGTCTATGGAAATTTCAGAAAAATAGTCTAAAGACTTAAACTTCTTCTTTGCCGGTTCAATATTAGAATCCATCTCAAATCTGCCTCTCTACTTAATTCTTAATCGTCTCTACAGCGTTGATGACTCTATGAACAACTTCTCTTCAAACCCCAGTATATAAGGAAACATTTTATCACCAACGTCATATCACATGATCATTATATTTTTCAAATCTATTTTCAAAACAACCCGTGATCATAAGCACATAATATACAAAAAACATGTAAACAATATGTTATCATGTTGTAGTCAAACCACATGATATTTTAAACCTACCTATTAAAACAAATATTATTTCGAAAACAACAAGTTTTCAAAGTTCAAAACATCTATAATGTTAAATTCAGTTTTATTTATCATTGGTAATCTCTTAATTGTGTAGTTAACGCTCTGCCAATCTTAATTACTAACAAGGTTCTTTAATCATATAAGTTCAATACCCTATCTATCTTATTTCGTAGTACGTTAACAGTTTCTAATATCTTATCATAGCGTTCCCATCACGTGTTCACAATATGTAAAATCATGATTACTTGTGGCAATGTCATATGATGCTTATTCATGTGTTGGTAAACATCGCATCACGTGTTCACAATATGCCTAATCAAACGTAATTAGTTATCAATCACATGTTACTTAATCATACGGTTGTAGCTACAATTACTTGTCATACGTCAATGATCCCCAATTACTTATCACATAATGTTTAATCACGTATCAAGGGTCAAAATTACTCATCGTCACATGATGTTTCGTCGTTCAACAAGTTTATCTAATCGTACAAAGGTCAATTCATCAGGGTTTTCAAAGCGCGCTAAACCTCAGTTCAAGTTCTTCGGTAATGAATGTACAAAAACAAGACTCCGTCTTTAGTACTGTAATCAAATATGTCTAGACATACAAAATAATGCCATATAAAATATTATGTTAATATATATATATATCATTATATTCAACAAGTTCACCCATGTTTTCACGCAGTCATATGATAAGTATTGCCACTTAGTGGCCTTATTCAAAAGCATTCAGTATAGTATTAAGTCGTCTGCAATCGGGTTCATAAAATAACAGGTTTCTGCCCATTTTTTTTACAATTCCCATTCTATATGCATTTGCATTAACAGTACATATCTATGTGGTATTGTTCCAAAATTCTGAAATATCCTAAGACCCATTCTATATACGTTTGCATTAACAGTACATATCTATGTGGTATTGTTCCAATTGTAAAATATCCTAAGACCCATTCTATATACGTTTGCATTAACAGTACATATCTACGTAGTCTTATTCCAATCCTAAAATATCCTAAAGCCCATGCTATACGTATTTGCGTTGACAGTACACATATATGTAGCCTTATTCCAATTGTAAAATACCCTAAAACCCGTTCTATACACATTTGCGTTAACAGTACAGATCTATGTAGCCTTATTCTAATTGTAAAATACCCTAAAACCCATTCTATAGGCATTTACGTTAACAGTACACATGTATGTGTCCTTATTGCAATTGTAAAATAGCCGAAAGCATATTCTGTCCATCGCAATATTCATTTTTAAACTATATATACCAAAAGAAAAAGCCCTCATTCTGTACTGCGGCCCACCGCAAAATTTATACTTAAACTAAATATACCAAAACAAATGGACCTCATTATGTACTGCGGCCCACCGCAATATTTATTCTCAAACTAAATATACCAAAACAAATGGACCTCATTCTGTACTGCGCCCCACCGCAATATTTATTCTCAAACTAAATATACCAAAAGAAAAGGCCATCATTCTGTACTGCGCCCCACCGCAATATTTATTCTCAAACTAAATTTACCAAAAGAAAACGCCCTCATTCTGTACTGCGCCCCACCGTAATATTCATTCTCAAACTTTTTTTGTATCACAAAAGAAAAGGCCCTCATTCTGCACTCTATAATTAAGCTTCCCCTAAATAGTTCTTAAATATACCATAAATATTCCTTCAATAACCTTAGTATGGGCTAACTAGCCTTTAAGTATCCCCTAAATAGTCCTTGAATATCCTTAGTATGGACTAACTACCCTTTAAGTATCCCCTAAATAGTCCTTGAATATCCTTAGTATGGGCTAACTACCCTTTAAGTATCCCTAAATAGTCCTTAAATATTCTTAGTATGGGCTAACTACCCTTTAAGTATCCCCTGATTATTCCTTGAATATCCTTAGTTTGGACTAACTACCCTTTAATTATCCCCTAATAGTCCTTGACTATTCTTAGTAAGGGCTAACTACCCTTTAATTATTCTTAATATCCCCTAAATAGTGATTAATTATCCTTAGTATGGGCTAAGTACCCTTTAAATATCCCCTAAATAGTCCTTGAATATCCTTAGCTTGGGCTAACTACTCTTTAAATATCCTTAGTATGGGTTAACTATCCTTTGATTATCTTTAGTATACACCCTTAACTATTCTTAGTTTGCCCCCTTGACTATTCTTAGCTTGCCCCCTATCTTGTCTGTTACTAACACAATGTGTCTTACTAAATTGTCTTCGCATTCTAGTTTGCGTAAATAATCCATCGCAAAATCCATAAAATAAGCAAATGTGTTACATTGTAGTCTGTGTTTTTGCAGTCTAAATATCATAAAGGGTAGTGAATCGGCTCATATTCCTATAAGCTACAATACAAAATGACCTAAAGCATTTTCATTTATTTTTATTTTACAAACTAGGCAATACATATACTTTTTCCGCACTTGTAATTAAAGTATACCAAAAACAATTTCCCATTTCATAATAATTTCTTATTTATTAATCTCTTTAAATCAAAAATCTTCCATTACCATTCTCTAACTAAACACAAAATATAAAAATTTACCAACACTGCTACAGGAAGTTGAGTCACTTCCTGTTGACGCCCATGTGGAAAAACGTATCGTTTAAAAAGTGCTTTACAGCTGGAAATTTAAAAGGATATATATAAAGGTAAGTTTAATATCATTTTAGCATTAAATTATTTAGTATGTACTAGGAATAAAGTATTTCAAATTGGTGATCTTTTTTTCTACATTTATTTTATGAATGCTTAATTTATTTTTAAAATATAAACGTCGCTATGTGCGTTAAGCAAATGATGCTGGCATACACTATTTAAAGGTATTTCAGCCATGTGAATGTTAGCCGATTGCAGGTTGTTCTTGTTTTAAAAATCAATTATATTTTGTATTTATTAATGTAGGTGCTTAAAATATAGCAGTGATTAATTTTAAAAGCGTGGCAATTGGTGTCCATGTAAAAAAACGTGCGTGCATTTATACGGAAGCATTCGTACCTTTATTAATTTCTAGCCGTAGCAGTGCAAGTCCATTCGTGAAAGAAAAACGTGCCTGCATTTATAGGGAAGCATTCGTATATTTATTAGTTCTAAACGTGTAGCAGTCGGTGTACATGTTAAAAAACGTGCTTGCATTTATAGGTAAGCATTCGTACAATAAATAGTTTTAAAAACGTGGCAGTCGGTGTACATGTGAAATAACGTGCTTGCATTTATACGGAAGCATGCGTATATTTATTAGTTTAAGGCGTAGCAGTCGGTGTACATGTTAAAAAACGTGCTTCCATTTATACGGAAGCATGCGTGCAATTATTACATTTATTAGTTCTAATCGTGTAGCAGTAAAAGTCCATCTATATAAAAAAAGAACCATACGTGCCATCATGTGGGCGGGGCAGTACAAAGTAAGCATACATTTAAGTTATTTTCACAGATAAGTTCAAGGTATATACATAAGTCAATCTATATAAAAAAGCATACGTCCCAACATTTAAGCAGCTCGGGGCAGGGTAAAGCATACGCGCAAACAAGTGGTTTAGGGCAGGGTAAAACCACCGCGCAACCAAGTGGTTCAGGGCGGGGCAAAGCGGGTGTGCGTTTCCAAGCAATTATTCAGTATTAGCAAACGCGTAGCAACAAGTTAAAATACTAATTAATTTATACATTATTATCAAAGGTAAATAATGCTGCGTTAAGTTAGGTTATACGGTAAAGGCGCGTTAGCGACGGTCACGTTACGATAGGTGTCGTTAGCAAGTATATCCAGCTTAGGTTAGTTTAGTAAGGAACCATATGGTTTTCAAGTAAAGGCGCGTTAGCGAGTATATGCATCTTAGGTTAGTTTATTAAGTAACCATATGGTTTCCCAGTAAAGGCGCGTTAGCAAATATAAACATCTTAGGTTACCTTAGTAAAAACCATCTGGTTTTCAAGTAAAGGCGCGTTAGCAAGTATAGCCATCTTAGCTTAGTTTAATAATAGATAGGCAATTTAATTTTTGTGCTAGGCAACTAATTTGTCCGCGGAAGTTATATAACACAAACTATTTTATAAAGTACAACCAATATGTGCTAGGTGCACACAGCTCATTTTTATTTCGCGTTCGTATAAGTGCAATTTTAAAAAGTGCAACCAATATGTGTTAAGTAAACACAGTAATTTTTTATTTCGCTTTCGCGTTAGTGCAATTTTAAAAGTACAACCAACATGTGTTAGGTGAACACAGTAATTTTTATTTCGCTTTCGCGTTAGTGCAATTGTAAAAAGTGCAACCAATATGTGCTAGGTGAACACAGTAATTTTTATTTCGCGTTCGCATAAGTGCAATTTTAAAAGTACAACCAACATGTGCTAGGTGTACACAGTAAATACTTTTAAAGTAAATTACAATTTTACATTTGTTCGGTAGCCCTAGGTTTAAATATTAATGTACAAAAGGCGCTTCAGTAAATATATCTGGATATATACATCAACTACAATAATAACTGACAATTTTCGCTGGTCGTCCAAACTTTTTTAGAAATCGCAAACACACACACACACACACACGCAGTCATACAATTAATTACTATAAAGGCACTGTCAATAGTAACAATTATAATATATAAATAAGGAACATAGAAATTTATATATAAGTACTTTATTTAGTATAGGCGGAACCATTTTTTTCCATAAGTCCATATGCTTTATTGCATATAGGCGGGGCATGCTCAATGTTCTCACTGTGGACATTGAATCCATACAATAATAATAATTGTTCAGTTCAAGGCATTAATCTCTAAAGTTGCAGTTTATTTTTTTCGTATTAGATTGTAATAACAAAATAAATGTTTTCGCCGATCTCTGGTTATCTCTAAGTAATAACGTTTCCAAATTGTTTATATATATTTACAAATACAAGTTCAGTTTGTAATAGGTCAAGCGTTCAATAACCCATCAGTTCTCGTGATTATCGGTTTATTTTTTCTCTATCGTCAATATCAATTAAGCTCGGTGTTTGTAATAGGACAAGCGTTCAATAACCCATCAGTTCTCGTGATTATCGGTTTATTTTTTCTCTATCTTCAGTATCATTTAAACTCGGACACATAAACTCGTGATCCATCTGTGATTAACTCTGTTAGATATCACTCATGCTTGTCAATAATAAAGGTTTTTAACCTTGCACGTGATTGTTATTTAAAGTTCTCATTAAGTTCAAATCATACAATTGTTTGTAGATGATTGCAAGTAATCTCTGTTTCTTGTAAATAAGTAAAGTCTATAATCATATAGGTTAATCAATTTTATCATTCTGATACGGTACAAAGTTAATCTTGACGTCACTGAAGCCAAGCCAAACGGCTTTTCGCTCGTTCATTTCAATTTCAACGGCTCTAGAGGAAGGATGTCTATGCCACTTAGTCTTCAGCTCACAAGTAAGAATAATGTTTTAATAAATATTACCCTTTTCATAGTATACTTGTAGTAGGGGGGAGGGGCTTATTTTTAATTTCTCACATGCTGTTCGTATGGGTCCTATTTTTTAACAGGTAGCTTCTAATCAATTATATATGCTCACATCTTTTTAACAGGTAGCTTCTAATGAAGCATAGGGGCCATAAGTCCTGCACAGGGGGCAGTCTTCAGGGGTCATCCACTGTAGTCCTGGGAACCAGGGGCCATTTCCTTTTATCTACTCCCACCTTTTCAGCAAGGAGTATGGCTTGCCATACGAAACATTAAAATATGCTCACATCTTTTTAACAGGTAGCTTATAATGAAGCATAGGGGCCATGGGTCCTGGGGTCATTTCCAGGGATCATTCACTGTCCCTGCAAACAGGGAAGGGAACCATTTCTTTTTATTTGCTCCCACCTTTTTAACAGGTAGCTTCTAATGAATTAAAATACTCTCACATCTTTTAACAGGTAGCTTCTAATGAATTAAAATATTCTCACATCTTTTAACAGGTAGCTTCTATTGAAGCGTAGGAATAAATAATGTGGGTCCTGCACAGGGGCCATGAGTCCTGCACAGGGGGCAGTCTTCAGGGGTCATCCACTGTAGTCCTGGGAACCAGGGGCCATTTCCTTTTATCTGCTCCTACCTTTTTTAATAGGTAGCTTGTAATGTTCTCACATGCTGTTCGTATGGATCATGCATAGGGAGCATGGGTCCTAGGGGCCATGGGTCCTGCACAGGGGGGCAATCTTCAGGGGCCATGTGGTGTGGTCCTGCACAGGGGGCCATTTCCTTTTATCTGCTCCCACCTTTTTTAATAGGTAGCTTGTAATGTTCTCACATGCTGTTCGTATGGATCATGCATAGGGAGCATGGGTCCTAGGGGTCATTTCCAGGGGGCCATGGGTCCTGCACAGGGGGCAATCTTCAGGGGCCATGTGGTGTGGTCCTGCACAGGGGGCCATTTCCAGGGACCATCCACTGTGACCTTCGTAGTGGTCATTCAACCTTTCCTAACATTATTTCGTCATCTATCTCCAGGAAAAAAAAACCTGACCCTATTTCATCACCTCCTTCGATACTCCCCTTATCCTTAATTAAATAATTGATAAACTATCTCTTATCAACTGTCGCAAGTCTTTTGATGGATACCACACTAAATCTATACTACTTTGGTTATTCGGTATTTTGACTAACAATATTATATTATTAGTATTACTTAATTTCTAGCATACTTTTATCATTAAAACATTTTTGAATGCTTTATAAAATGTAGACTAGAAAAGAGCTTCAAAGTGGCAAGACATCTAAATTGCTTCAATTTTTCTTACTAATATAGAAACAGAAGTTCTAAAATAAAAGTTGATGTTCAGTTTTTCTAATATGCCTGTAGAATACAAATTATAATTGAAACTATTTTCTTCGTGATCCACATCCATATTAAAAATAATGTTATCAAATAACTCTCAATACAAAGTGTGAAGTATCTTAGCAAACAATGGCCCCCACGGACCACAGAGCACTATTATACAAGTCAAAAGAAGCCAAAATATATAAATATTTGTATACCTTTCGGATCCTCGTCTGGAGACGCGAATTGCACTATGTGGCAACATCGCAGATAAAGAACCATAGATTAGATCTACCAATCCCTCAAATAATTACATTCATTCTTGCCAGATGACAGTTGAACTCAGTAGACGTTGACACTAGCACCACTTATTTCCTTAACAATCGGTGTAACTGTCTGATGGATTTGTAGAGCAATGCTAATGGTTTCAAATTAATATACAATGTTGCCACATAGTGAAATTTTGATTCCCCATAGCGGCTGAAGGAGGTCCCGAAGGACATTCCATCATATAACATTTTTCCTTTATTTTGACCTGTAGAATAGTGTTCTGTGGTCCGTGGGCGCGTTTTAGAACACCAATATATATATATATATATATATATATATATATATATATATATATATAACAAGTAAAATTACGTGGCAACATGGATGAATAGTTAAAGAAATACCGCCTAAATGTTCTACAAAGCACGTACTCTACGAATACTGATACTTTTTGTGTTTTCATTAAAGCAACACCAATATTTTCAATAAGGCTATAATTGATATCTTTGGACAACAGTAAATTTCGATCAATAAATGCAAGCACCATCAGTTATGTACCAATATTTTAACTGTTTGTACATAACCGAGTTTTAATATTAGTTTAGAACCTTATGCAATTTAACTACAAGACGTGCTCCAAATTTAAAAGTTCAGGATGTACAGTCATCAAGAAAGGAAAATAGCGTGACTTATACAAAAACTATATATATATATATATATAATATAAAACACTAATGTATTGATTTGTACAGATCTTTTATTTATATATATCCCATTTATATTATTGAGCTATTTTTTCTTGTTGTTTATTTTGACCTAGCATAGAATTTTAGGGGGTTAGATTAAAAAAAAACTCGTAAGTCGAAAAGTCAGGATTACCAATATACATAAAGTAAATAACTTTACATACAGTCAGTAAAAGTTTTGGTAGGATCATAAAGAGCTATAGTTATGTTACAAATAACAGCAGATTGACATAGGGAAAGAAAACACTTGATATATCTAGAAGAAATAGGTATAATAATACTCATTTGCGTATGTGCTCACTTCGAGGTCAATAGCTACGAAAATGTGCCCGTTACTATTTTAACAGTTTAGGTGAAAGTTGAATGTATTTTATATTAGCTAGCTTTGATTCAGTTACATGTGTAAATCGTGAGCTTCATTGTTCACTAAATTACGAACCATTCTTATGAGGAATTTGAGAAGCCAGGTATTTCATCAGTAACATTCTAAACAAAAAGGAAGGATATTCTGACAACTACACTCGTCAGATCTTAGCACCTAATATTTTGGGTATATTACTTTAAAATTTGTCCAAATACACTTGGCAATGAAGAATGAATCAGGAAAATTGTTTCATTTTTCGCACAGAATTTTCGCAATTATATTTGGCGAAAGCGGTAGTATTGTCATCATGCCTGCAGGGTAAAAAGGAAAGAAGCCATGATCTTTGCCAGAAAGAAAGAGACTTGACTTATTTTTATTTTCTATATATCTATCTCAATTTTCTTCCAAAGCTATTGCTGCTTATATCCATATAATTACTATACATACAAATGCATTAATGTTTTACATATACAAAAATGAATATTAAAGTAGTTATGCTGAAGGAATCAGTGAAATAATTAACTTACATTTCTTCTTTATTTCACCAACAATACTAAAGCATAATTTGATAAACATTCATTAATAATATGCTTTCCTATCAAAAATTCAATTTAAAAATAAAATGGAATCCGTGGAATAAAAGAGCGTGGTTTACAATATATTTCAACAGACTATAGCGAAACATTTTCAGAATTTTATGTAGAATATAAACTACAACCAAGGATATAATTGAAGAAATAAACAAATAAATCCTATATTTACTTTTTCTTAACCCCTTGCACTGAAATGACGAGTCTAGCTTGTCATGGCCTCCTGGTGCCAAATCGCACAATGACGAGCTACCCTCGTCAGAAAATTTAAACTATTGTAGCATCACGTAGGGTTACTATATTGATGTTTTGAAAGTTATATAATTTCCATTGAAAAAAATTACAAAGAAAAATAAATGGTAGATAGGGGCAGGAAATTCATAAAATAAAGCGTAGTGGAAGGAGTTAATAAGTAGCTGAAATATATCGGAATGCCTGCCATGAAATTCTTCATTCCATGAAATTTTGATTTATTGTTTAGCTGATTTTACCTAGATTTTAAAGGAATGCTTGTCTTCCGAGTGAATCTCTAGTCAAATTTCTGACCTCAGTATACGGTACATTGTATTAGGTTGCACTCAGAAAAGTAAACAGCAACAACAAATACAATTCATATAGTATAACACATATAAATTTTTTCATTCCTTACTTTTTCCGTAAGGAAAAACAACGTTTTACAATGAATGATACAATCAGTTTGACATATATCACAGTGAAATTCGATAGTCATAATAACTTGTGTCACCAACGCAAAGCAATTAATCCAATATTTTTAAAAAAATCACATAAATTCGGACAAAATAGCACGAATCAGGGAAACTGTTTCATTTCTCGCATAGAATTTTCGCATTTACATTTAGCGAAAGCTGTGGTATTGTCATGTCTGTAAGGTAGAAAGAAAAGAAGCTATGAACTCTGATAGAAAGGAAGATTTCTTCATTCTATAAAATTTTGATTTATTCTTCAGCTAATTGTACTTAGATTTTAAGAGAATACTCTATTTCACAATGAAATATCTAGTCAAATTCATAACCTCAGTATACATTGTATTAGATTGCATTCGGACAATTAAACAGCAACAACAAAAATACAATTCAAAAAGTATAAAAAATGTAACTCTTTCCATCCTTTACTTTTTCCTCAAGGGAAAATAATCTTTTACAACGAGTGATACAATTAGTTTGACATATATCACGGTGAAATTCGATTGTCATAACAGCTTGTTTCACCAATACAAAGCAACTAATCCTGAAAAATTAGAGAAAAGATTGAAATATAAATTCGGATAAAATAACAAAGTCTTACAAAGCAAAATTTATTATTACTAATCTATTTTACTGTTCTGGCAATTGCCTTTATCAGACGTTTCGTGAAAAGTACAATCTAAAGCTACAGCTTATATGCAGGGTTATTCTAAAATCACTATACATTTCTGTGAAATATTGATGAAATATTTTTTGTTGCAGACAATGTGATAGAATACTAACCAAAGAAGAACGAACTGCCGTTTTCTGTGTCCGTCTGCATGGAATGGCGTATGCACAGAGATGGAACGACTTAACTTGTAGATTTCGAAAACCTGGCATTACCAGTATGGCTATCAATTGTCAATAATTTCCACTGTACTGGTAGTGTTGCAAACGAAGAACGTCCCGGAAGACCGTCTAGAACGCCGATCTTTCAGTGTATCCATTCTGTCTATTTACACGGCCACAAGTGTGAAATGTTATTTCATCACCAAACAAGGTGTGATGCATCAAATTGTCATGTTCCACAGCCTGTACAAGGTCAAGCACATAGCTTGTAGAGTTGCACAATCCTCAGTTTCAAGTTTGTACATAGATGGATGTGGATGAAGTATGCACGTTTGTACAACTTGTAACGGAGAGTTCTTCACAGTTCTTTAGGAAATGCCAAGCTCCCTGTTAAGTCTCCTAGTAGATTCAATTGGGCTATGTGTAATTATTTTCTGTACATTTTGCACGATTTCTGGCGTTATAGACGTTCTTTGTCCGCAACACTGCTAGTATGCTGGAATTTTTGGACAAAGCAGGCCTACTTTATAGGCAAGCTGGCGCTGCGCTTCCAAAATCTACAGGTGAACTCATTTCGCGTCTGTGTATTCATCATTCCATGCAGATGGTCAGAAACAACGGTGATTCATTCTTTGGTTATTACTAGAGCAACCCAAAAGCATAAAAAACATAAAAAACATAGCAATTTACACATATGGTTGGTGCCTTGAACATGTTTGTGGTTGTAAGGGTCCAGAAGAAACTACTTTTAAAAGCATAAGTTTAGAAAATAAAGCATAATTTAAAATATATACACAATTCTTGGAAAATTCTGTTTAACTACAAGTTTAACATACTGTATTAATACTTTTAAAAACCAATATTTACAATGCAAAATCATTGAGAACATAACAATGCAACAATAAAAAGCTTATTTTTTTTATTTCTGTAAACTTTTCGGTGTAATCATTTGAAAGAAAAAAAAGAAAAAGAAGAAGAAAATTTTCCACTAACAATGAATAGTATATAAGAATTCCACACTATAATAGGGGGGGGATGGCTCAGTGGTAGAGCGATCACCTCCGGTGCTTGGGGTCCCTGGTTCGATCCCAGCTAGCGCCGTGTGGACTTTGTGGTGGACAAACACCGTGTTCGTGGGTTTTCTCGGCGTTCTCCCGTTTCCTCCCACTTTCTTCATTGCACCATTTCATTCATTTCTCATAATCACCGTCTCCTTTAGCCTAACCGGCATAACCGTGGGACGTTACACTTAAAGATTTCATTTTTTCACACTATAATGTTATGTGCACCTCTTGTACTTGAGCACTTTCTGTACTTTTTGGTAGCATCTTTTACTTCCCCTTTCTGTATATATGCACCTCTAAGGCGCACACAATTGATAAAAAATTGACTCGGGTAAAGCATATCTCTTTACAGTGCATCAAGTAGAAAGTTCATTAAATATGAAAGAAACCGGTTGCTTAAAATATTGCAAGGATCCCCACATCACAACAGACGCACGTGTCAACTCAACACGTGCTATTATTTATAAACAACATAGCAGACAGCAAGCCAACGCGGAAGGACACCGAGGAACGCCGAAAGCAGACGGACCTCACGAAAGGACCCGAGGAGGACAAATAAAAGGAGGAACACCGAGGGACCCAGCATCAGTCGTCCAACTGATCAAATCACCTACACCGCCCTGAGGTCGCACTGGAGTAGGGGACACCCATCCTTCCCGAGGTCGCACTGGACTAGGGATCCTTTCAACAACAAAGCCTTGCGAAGCTGCCTTGAGCTGAGGGGGCTATCCTTCCAAACCCATCGAACCGGCAGGTGCCTTGGAGGCTGCCTTGAGAGAAGGGGCACCGTGCAAAACACCTATACTCATCTACTTGGACATTAACAAGGAAACAGCATTATTATCTTTGTAATCAAAGACGTATTGTATTTTATCTTATAATAAATTGGTGAAGGGATAAAATTTCGGTCCATTATTGACTCTACCAAAAACATTACATGGTGTAGGCACCGGAGTTTTTTATCTAAACTTTTTTATCGAGTCTCAACTCAACCGGAGTCTCAACTTTTTTATCTAAACACTGACAAGGTTAGTATCATAATTCAAGTATATTTGGCATAATCCCTCCCTCCCTCCCTCTCTTCCTACCTTTCCTTAGTGCGATTTATGCCGGAAACTAGGTCAGGTAAACGGACGTACAGATCAGGAGAGAATAATACAAATATGACAGAGGGTGCATCGAATTTATCCTTTAATATGCCACATTTAACGAAGTATGCGGGACACGTGCACGAGGACCCGGACAGGTTTTTTATGCTATCCGACCATATGGCAGCAATGCAGGCATGGTCACCGGCTAAGAAGAAGGAAATTCTACCAATATATTTACAAACACGGCACTAGATCTCGTATTACAGCTTAAAAATCAAAATCAGTTTGACACAATGACATATGACAATCTAAAATCTAAGTTAGTAGCTTTATGTAGACCAAAGGTCCCATCGTATAAAGCAGAGCAGGAATTATTCGAGGTACAGCAAGGAATGGACGAGCCAATAGACTCGTACTTTTTACGTAAACTTCGAGCAATAAGGCAGTTATTACCGGAAGCGACTGAAGAACAAAAGATCCACCATTTATCTTTGGGTTTGCAGAGGGATTTCCTTAATAACATAGCATTAGAAAGGTTTGCAACGGTAGAAGCGCTACAAAATAAATTAAACACACTGGAAGCAGCTAATGACCTTTTAAGGAAAAGAGAACACGCAGAGCTATCACAAAAATTACATATGTTATACGGCCAGAATAATATACCTAACCTGCATAATACATCCTATGGCCTATCAACTGAGCCAAAGTCAATATATCCTGCACAACAGTTATACCATTATACCTATCCTGTGCAAATGCAACCAGTTACACAACCAATGAACACCTATATACCTGGATATCAACAACAAAATAATCCTTCCATGGCAATTCCTCAACCCAACCATCAAGAAATTCAAACCTCAAGCCAGGAACCTAAGACCGTTCCCCACCCAGAGCAAAATTCTCCACAAAGTGACCACTCTACCTTGGCCAATAAAATGGCAGAATTGTCGCTGGTGATAGCCCAGACGAATTACAAAAGCCATCCGAGGAATAGGAACCAGGGAAACGGAAGGAGAAACAATAATAATGGGAAGAACAATCAGCAGGCTACGGAAGATCAAATTTTGGTATGCGCAATATGCCGGAAGCGGGGCCATGGGGCATCTAATTGTTACAAGCGTCAAAAAAACGCATAAGGCAGCCCCTTGACAAGGGGGCCGATAGTTACACGGAACGAGGAGACCCAAAAGAAACCGACACAAATTACGAAATTCCTGTAATAAACGAACAATCAGGACAATTGGCAGAAAGACGGGAAAATATTGCATTAGAGGACGAAAATAACAGGTCGCATTTAACAATTAAAACTAAATTAGGCCCTCAAAATGCGATAATTGATACAGGAAGTACTCTTTCCCTATGGCCCACTCAAATCGTTCCCCCTGGGACAAATATAATTCCATTTCAGACAATAATAAAAGGAATTTCAGGCAACAACATTTATTTGAACCAAATAGCATTAATAAAATTTAAAATAGGACAGACAACATACACTCATTACTTTAGGATAATTGACAAAACAATGCCAATAATAATAGGAATCGATTTTCTCCAACGTTCGCATTCCACCATAGATTTAAACAAGAACACCATACGGATTGGGAAAGATGGTTACCGCACGTTATTTTTTGGTATCAATACGTACGTACAAGGAGGGACCAAATATTCTCCAAGTTTCTTATTGTTTGGTTATGAACCAAGGACCCCGCCAGAATGTACGCTAGAATCAAGACAACATATACAAATTGACAGAGATAAACTAGCGGCCATCAGGAAGAAAGTACGAAATAACCTGGAACAGGCGTATAACAGACAAAAGCAGTTTTACGATAAGCGCCATAAACAAACAACTTATAATCCAGGGGACCTTGTTTTGGTATATTATCCCACAAGGAAAATAGGCTTACCCGAACATTTCACAGTTCACTACGACGGCCCGGCACGCGTCCTGGAGAAGATTAATTCAAATTTGTATAGAGTAGAATTACCATCTAAATTTAAGGACAGAACTCAAGAAATTGCGGTGGACCGTTTGAAACCATTTTACGAAGACCAAACTGAGGGAACACAAGATTAAGAAGAAAAAGGCACAAATCCAAGAAGAAGAATTTAACAAAATTTCTAATACTTACCAGGAAAAGAAGAGGAACTGACACCAGAATAAAAAAAGAGAGAGAGATGCACTGACATAAATTCGCACTTCTTTATTTCAACTATAAACTATATCTCATTTTGTTACTTAACTTCGTTACAATTTGTATTTCCGTTCTCTTCGCAAAATGCAAGATCAACATTTTTCTCTTTCTTTTTTAGTTTCAAGTCATTAATCCTTGCAAGGTCGAAATACAATACTTTCTTGTCTTCAACATCTTTTCTTCAATACAAACGTACATGAATGCTTATTACGTCACTTCTTCTCCTTATACAGGATGTTCATAAAATCAGGCTCTTCACAACATTATATAGAGTGACCAAAAATTCAAATTCTCTATTTTTTCTTTTTTTTAAGAAAAGAAGCTATTAAATTCCAAAACTGATTCTTCTCTTTTCATTCGTTCTAATAATAATTAAAATGTGCCTCAATCTTCATAAGTCCCGTTACAAAACAAAACTTAACCAATTGGCTAAACATACCTTCACCATTAGGAACACACAATTCACTGGCGCCTACTAATACTACGAGAGACTTCACTGATATAGACTATTCATACCGGATGTGAGCAATCCTTAATAATCTGATATATTTATTCATCACAGTGATGACACTTCTACCCACTTTGAGGGAAATGATAAACTGTTTTTGATTATGCTTAGTTGGGAAAGAACTAATAAATAGATCAAGCTATTTAGAATAATTAATATATAATAAATATACTTTATACACGATTAATGTAAAACAATGGTTGAAATTAACAATAAAGCATAATTTGAAAAAAAAAATAAAGCATAACTAAACAAAAAATAAAGCATAATGTAGGTTGCTCTAGTTATCATTCTGCCAAATTACCTTCAACAAGAAACATATTCTATCAATATTTCAGAAAAAAGTATTCATATTTTAGAGTCATTCTGTATTTCAGAAATTAAAAAAAAAGGTCGCTTCTACAACCAATAAGATTGCTCTTTTCATTTTTGCAGTTCTAAAATTTTGATTAGGTATAGGCCTCAAGTTTTAGTTAGGTTCATACTTTCACTTAAAAAAAAAAAAAAACGTAATTTTTAAGTGGCACCAGTCTACGCTATTCTGTCCTCATATCGTACATTACATTGCATGTTGGCATTTTGTCCTGCTTTTCTTTGTCCCTTTTCTCACTTGTCCTGTAGTGCAATTCATTAATCTCCCTTTTCTTCTTATCCACTGTGCTTCCTTTCGTACGTGGGTTCCCTCGGGGTTCTCACGTTTCCTCCCACTTTCTTCATTCCACCATTTCATTCATTGCTCATCATCAGCGTCTCCTTTAGCCTAGCCGGCATAACCGTGGGACGTAAAACTAAAAAAAAAAAACGTTCCTTTCTACACCTTTACAGTCTATTTCACATGCTGTTTCCTCTCACATATTTATAAATCACTTTATTTTTCTCTTTAAGAGCCTGACTTATTAAATATCATACAAAATTTATCATTTTTCTTTTGCTTGTTTATTCATAAGTGAAAGGAGATAATGAAATGTAATTTACTATAATCATAGATAATGTTATTCTACAACAGAAAATATGAACCTAAAGAATTTTCAGTGTTGCCATCCATAAAAATTACAGTTTTGCCAGAACAACAACGCCCCTAATAACTAAGTTAAGGCAGCGACTAGAGGAACGATCTCAACTGTATTTGGTTACGTATTATGTTGTTTTGGTTTCCTGTGAACTACTTTTTAAATAACATTATTATTTAGTTTTAATAACTGTACGTTAAAACTATCATATTTTGTTTATTACAATCTAAATACAACTATTATGTAAAAAGTAGTTAGCAGGATTCCAAGACAACATGATACGTAATCAAATGCATTTGAGTTCTTTCCTCTAGTCGCTGCTTGAACTTAGATTTTGGAGGATATGTTATTATGGCAACACTGTACTTTCTATGGATGGCAACGGTGATAATTCTTAGGTACATATTTTCTGTTGTAGAATATCATTATCTATGATTGTAGTAAGTTGCATTTTATTATCTCCTTTCACTTATGAATAAACAAGCAAAAGAAAAATGATAAATTTTGTATGATTTTTAGTATGGCAGGGTCTTAATCTAACGTCTTTATGTTGTTCATTACTTTCTTCCATCCTTCTCGCTACTACGACAGTTTTGAGATACGCATTGTTGTGGCACAGTATTTGAATTCCAACAATTGCGTTCGGTAGTGGTATCCAGAGCGAAGAAGCGAAGTAAGTTTTAACTCGCCTCGCTTATCGGCGTGGCCGTATCGCCTTCACTTGTTGATGTAATTTACTATAGTATTCGGCTGTCTAGAATGGAGCTCGAAAGAGAACATTTTCGGGCAATGATCCTTTACGATTTCAAAAGTGGTTTGAACGAGACACAAAGCCTTGATCGTTTGCAGGGGGCCTTTGGGGACCTTGCTTCTACCCGTGCTACAATTTTACGGTGGTTTGGTGAATTCAGAAGAGGCCGGAGATCGCTTAAAGATGAAGAGAGCTAGATGTCCGGCAACAGCTGTGTCAGACGAAAACATTGCCGCTGTGGAACAAATGATTCGAGAAAATCCTCGAACAACTTTCAAGGACATTGAATCTACAGTGAACATTGGATCGAAAGCAGTAACAAAAAATCTTCATGATCATCTTCGGCTCAGGAAGGTTTCATCTTATTGGGTGCATCACACTTTGACAGAACAGCAGAAGCGCATGCGTGTGGAATGGTGTGAAGAAATGCTTGCAAGATTTGATGGAGGCAATTCCCGACGCGTCTCTGACATTGTTACTGGTGATGAGACTTGGATCTATCAATTTGACCCTGAAAGTAAACGCCAGTCTACAGTTTGGATCTTTCCAGACGAAAATCCACCCACGAAAGTGAAGCGACCGCGAAGTGTGGGGAAGAAGATGGTCACAACTTTCTTCTTCAAATCTGCCCATGTTGCAACTGTTCTACTTGAAGAACAAAGGACTGTTACTGCTCAGTGGTACACCACTGTTTGCCTAACAAAAGTGTTCCAGAAGCTTCGGGAACGGCGTCCACGAACTGGATTGCGTGGGATTCTGCTTCATCATGACAACGCGTCCGCACACATGGCCAACATCACAATTCAGTTTTTAGAATCTACGGAGGTCAAACTTATGACTCATCCGCCGTATAGCCCTGACCCGGCCCCGTGTGATTTTTTTCTGTTCCCGAGGCTCAAAGATCGTATGCGTGGGAAGAGATTTTGCAGCCCTGAAGAAGCTGTAGTGGCTTACGAGAATGAACTTTCAACACTTGAAGAAAAAGACTGGCAACACTGCTTCCAAAAGTGGTTTTCAAGGATGCAAAAGTGTGTATAGTGTAATGGTGAATACTTTGAGAAAATGAAAGTGTTAAATTGATTTTAAGTATATAAGTTATTTCAGATCTCAAAACTTTCATAGTGACCCTCGTAGATAATGTTATTCTACACCCGAAAATATGAATCGGAAGAATTTTCAGTGTTGCCATCCATAGAAATTACAGTGTGACCAGAATTTGAATTATCCAAAAATCTAGGTTCTGGCAGCGACTAGAAAAATGAATTCAACGGCAATTGATGACTTATCATACTGTCTGTGTTCCTTGTACACTACTTTTTAAATAATATTTGAATTTTAATTCTACTGGTAATTAAAAATTATTTATTTTGTACTCTTTATTACAAAATAAATACAAATATTATTTAAAAAGTAGTTAACAAGGAACACAGACAGTATGATAAGTCATCAATTGCCGTTGAGTTCTTTTTTCTAGTCGCTGCCATAACCTAGATTTTTGGGTAATTCAAATTCTGGTCACACTGTAATTTTTATGGATGGTAACACTAAAAATTCTTCCGATTCTTATTTTCGGGTGTAGAATAACATTATCTATTACTGAGGTAAGTTACATTTCATTATCTCTTTTCACTTACGAAAAACTGGCAAAAGAAAAATTGTTAGCTTTCGAAAAAATTTTAGTAGTCTGCCCCTTTAATCAAAACATTTGTGTAAAATGATCTTAGGGTCAATGTTTTAAAGGAGATTGAAGGAGACGAGAGAAAATTTACTTTTGTTCGCCTCGCATTAAAATCACATTGGATTACTCATTTTTACTTTTAATTAACATGCATGGCACTATCCTTCTATCATTACTGTGAAAGATCAATCAAATTACAAGTGATCTTATTAATGTTGCTTCTAAGGAAATATGTATGTTTTAGATTAATAAGTGTAATTTCATAACAATATATACGTTTGATATGTATACTAGATCATGTATATTGAAAGTGTGTAGAAGTGAAAAATATTGAAATTTGAACTTATAATCATATTGATCATTATTATCTTTTCGTACACATTTACTGAATGTTTCTGTTTCACTACAAATTGGACTGGAACAACGGTATGGATTTTTTTGTTTGTTTTTTATGTACACAGGCGTTTATCGTCTCGCAGTATGATGTCTAGCTACTGTGTTTTATGTAATAGTTTACTGCTTGCCTGTAAATTACTGTTGTATTCTTCCCTATCAATTTTTATTTTTATTTGCTTTATTATTATTATTATTATTATTATTATTATTATTATTATTATTATTATTATTATTATTATTATTATTATTATTATTATTATTATTATTATTATCAGTGGCGGCTGGTACTATATGTTGCATGGTTGTGCAACCGGATATTTTTTAATACTAAAAATACTTTAAGTGTTAAAGTAGTGTATCAGTAAAAAATAAACCTTTGCTCTTGAGCGCAAAACAGTATTGATGCATTTCTGAAAAAAGTCAATTAAAAAACGGAAAGAAAGAGAGAGACTTACCTTTCCAGTGGCAGCGAACGTTGCCACTGGAAGCAGTAACATTGAGCATATGGCAGCGAGCTCCTATCTCTTAACATGGGGAAGTGGATTTATTCTTGCAACGCTCCTATCTTCCCGTATTGGTCCCTTGCGGTTGCATTTTCTTCCGCAACTGGTCAGCTTCTGTAATAGTTACGAATTCCTCCGCTATGCAGCGCTTGACTCAATTGATAGGGTGAGGAAGATACAGACGCGTGGAAGAAAGAAGTTATTCACAAAACATAAAATCGCAAAGAACAAATATAAGTCTGGTGGTAGCAGGGATGGATCCAGGCTGAAAGTTTTGGGGGCGGTCGTTCGAAGTCAATAGATTTTATTTAACATTTATAATACAAAGGTGAAAATTCTTGGGATAAGATTTATTTTTTAAAAAATCCTATTCTGGGGAAGGGAGGGTCAATCGAGTCTCCAAGAAGAAAATGTCTTACTACTGGTCTAATTCCTAGCTCTGTGTCTTTCGTGCACATGATTCCGTGTTCGATTTCCGGCGGAGAGCATAAATTAATATCAAATCATTAACTTCCAATACTCATCTGTCTTCTTTAGCCTAATTTGCTGGAATGTTAAACTATTTTTTTATTTTCATTTTCAAAGGAAAACATCTTAGATTTCATGCTTCTTTACAGACAAAAAAATACGTGGTTCCTGAAAATGGACTTTTTGTTCCGTATATTTATACAAAGAAATGCTAACAAAATGCATATTGTCGGAGGAGAGAGGTGTTTCTGGACCCTAAAGAAAATAAAGCGGAAAATATTTGCGGTAGCGATACTTTCTATTCGGAGAAACTTGGCGAGAAGCATTTCAGATTTCAATAAAGTCATAGAAAAATTTGAAGCCCGAAAGATCGAAGAAAGACCTTCCATTCTAAAATAATGCATAGTTTATATAATTAAATAATTTTGTTTAACTGTGTGCATGCAATTTTCTTGCTTTTTTTCTTCGTTTCGGATTAACGCCATCATTCATGGCTTACAGCACATACTTTATATTCGATTTATCTCGTGTTCAATAACATGAGTGTAGTGGTTTTGTATATAAATAGTGTATAAACGTACATTGATAGTGGTTGTTTGAAAAAAAAAGGTAATAGCTTATATATTAAATTAATATTAGAGAAATAATTTAATCAATAATATACAAATAGAGCTTAAAAGACTTTCCTCTTCATATTTCCTGAATATTTCTTGGATAAGACTCAAGAATGCTGGGGGAGGGGAACACTTGCGCGTACCTACATACCTTTGATATTGCAACATTGCAACCGGTGCTTGTACAGACTACGTACCGCTACTGATTATTATTATTATTATTATTATTATTATTATTATTATTATTATTATTATTATTATTATTATTATTATTATTATTATTATTTTAATGTAGTCCTACGTACACGTAGTTGCCCAAAGTGTGCAAATACCCTAATATGTGGTAAACGTTGCAAAATATAACCAAGTAACAATGTAGGTAGGGAATAGGAATGAGGAAAATGTAAGTGATGACAACACTCCCACTGTTGTTGCCTCGTCTGTCGCCGTGCATGGCCTACTAGTATTAGGTTGGTCTACCACACATCCAATTCCTTGAAATTTCTTCAGCACTCTGAACACAGTATCATCGCTGATTGAAGTCGTTTCCGGGTCATGTCATAATTTCGTAATGGTTAGCGATAATGCTAAAATAACAGGGCTACGAAAATTTGCCATTAAAGTGACATACCATGTGCTATGATTCACATCTAAGACAATTGGTGAAATTCAAGAGGGCGGACATCATTGAAATGTATCTTCAAACATTTTCCCTCATTCCTATTCCCCACATACATTGTTTCTTTGGTTATATTTTGCAACGTTTACCTATATTATCCTGTATATTATCCGGATATACGTATGTTCCCTGTGCACAGCGCTTGCAACAACAATATACTATTATCTCAAAATATGTGTCACATCTGGATGTGAAAGTGAACGTAGAATTTCAGTCAACGGATGTTTCATATGTATAATGTTCGTTTCATATTGGTTTCGGTAGAAATCGTACATTCTGCGTATATTTCTATTATCTACAGGTTATCCATAGGAGCGATTTTTTCACAGTAGCTGAATTACTTCCATCTCAATGAATGATTATTGGAAATATATTTTATCACTCAGTTATTGTAATAGTAAGCAAGAAACACTGTTTTGCAGACATTTCATTATTGCAGCGGTGGAAAAATGTTCAATTTTTTATCCTTTTCTGGTAGCGTAATTTACGATACCTTGATTTTAAAAATATTTTTTTAGTTATGCTAAGCAGATATCTTGTACACTGTCTGGCATTGTATGACCATGACCGTACCAGAACAAAATCAAAGCAGAGATATTCTCTTAGACCCTAAAGAAAAACGAACCACTGAAAATGACTTAAAATATGATTTTGTCTCGCGAAAATTTGAGAATTTCCAGATTCCCAAATTTTCTCCTGAATAAAGTCGTGTGTACGATTTCATTAAAGGATTATTCTTACCACTTCCCTCCCTTTTCTCTCCTTGTGCTCTTGTCGGTGACGATTCTCCCAGTCTTTTACTGAAATGATAAAGTGAAATTCATAAATATAAAAATAAACGTAACACAACATTCAATTCCAATACGTACCTAATTATTCTAAAATAAATACAGAACCCACTTATTTCTTTCTTCACAAGCAAATGTATTAAACTTGGTACATATTGACCAATTAATAACGTATACACCATAATAACTGTATGCAATTTATTACGTCTTATGTTGATAGTTTGGCATGATGTATTTTTGCTTTTAAGACAACCGAATATTCACATTATATGGGAGAAGAAAATTGCGGTTTTACATTAAATAGAATGCTGAATAAGACGAAAAAATTTATGTACATTATAACAATCTATTTCATTTGAATGCTTGTCCTAGAGTTAAGCTTTGGTACTAGTTTTCAATCTAAAGTTTTTTTTCTTCTAACGAAAATGATTTTTAAGCGCAAAACGCTTCATTTCTATGAAATGAAAATGAAATAAAATCTTTCAGTTTATCGTCCCGCGATTATGCTCCTGAGTATGAGAGAGACAGATGATTAAGGCAAGTGAATGATAATGGTATGATTGGTGGGATGAGAATGTGAGAGAAAATAGGAGTACCCCAAGAAAACTGACGGACACACTGACAGACGGTGGAGAAAATGTTGTCCACCAGAAATTTAGCTTGGCCAGGAATTGAACCAGGGAAACCACACAGCAGAGGTAAGCGCTCTGCATATTTTCGAAATACACTCAGCCCTAGCCAGAAGGTATTAGGTTTGGCAACATCGTACGGGAAGAAATGAATGCTGAATTGCATTCTAACCCGTTCCTACTACTACTACTACGACTATTATTATTATTATTATTATTATTATTATTATTATTATTATTATTATTATTATTACTTTTGCTATGGATCTGTATAAGTACAAGGGCAAACTTATTTTAATGAAAGAAGTTTAATGGAAATTTTCAAAAATAATCGTTAAATCACTTTTTGAATATTATTTTAATCTTATTTTAACGAAAGAAGTATTATAAAAAATTTTAAAAATAATAAGAAAAAGTTTCCTAACGCAGGATTTGAACTCTCGCCAACAACGATTTTCTTTACTAGCATGTTGCGCTAGCTCACTCGACTACGAGGGCCGACATCATTTGGCGTTTACTTTGTGCTATATGTAGGTCATGATTCGTGATCGCGATATAAACGTCATTCACTTTTCCTACATTGTTGCCAAGCGTAACCCTGTTGACAATGCCTTATGGCTAGAATTCAGTGTATTTCGAAAATACGCAAGCGCTCTACCATTGAGCCACAGTGACCCCCCACTCCATTTCTAGTTTGAGTCATAAGTACTCTTAACGTGATTAATCGAATCAGCAGTATTGAAACGTGGCCGTTGCAATGGACACTAATTTCTTCGCATACGACAGCATTTGTCTGGGAAATACTGCTCATGAATATTAGAAGTCGTAAACTTTATTTAAAAACGGACAGTCGAACTGAATCGAGACATCAATGAAAATGGAGAACACAGAAGTCAATACTCTCCATTCTCTAAATCGTGGCTGGAAAACAAGTACATTTCCATCTTCAGGAACTGGTAATATTGAAATTGTAGATTGGAACTGATAAGAAGCTCGAGAATTCAACCAAGAAATAAAAAAGGCCACTTTAACAACTCTTTTTACTGCCTACTACGTGTGATTTCGCGTTGAAAGGGGAAATTTCCAACAATAGGTGTCGCGCGAATATAAGGAGAGCTCCCTCGTGGCTAAGCGGTTAGCGTACGCGCCTTTGTGTTTGGAAACCTGGGTTCGATTTCTGGCGGGAGCTCATGTGGTTCGAATCCCACATTAAGTTCATGTCTCATACAGCCTCGTTGCTAAAAGAGACGCTAAACTCAAAATCAAATCAAATCAAACAAACATAAAACAACCAACTATTGCTAGCCATGTTTCTAAATCTGTTCAAAATGCCACATTTTCTACAATGATTTGCAAAGTAAGATTCTTGTTGTGTTCAGTATAATAAGGGAAATGAATTACTTAACATTCTTACGTGAAAACACTTTACGTTTACACATGGGCCTCCCCCACCTGGCTCACAAAAATATATACGTAATATAGTAAACCACGTATATTAAATACCAGACGTCATACAGCAACCATGGAGATGCACCCTAGAAAATTTTCTTCGCGCGCCCCTGCGTTTACAGAATTGTTTTTCATTTGTTGAATCATTTTACCAATTTGGAAGATAATATATATATTGTTTGTATTTGCATTTATAGGCAGGATGCAAGGCAGAAAGTTTACTGCTAGTCAATTTTCTCCTCAAATTTGCATACTCTGGGTTTCTTTTCTTTTACCAAAGCGAAAAACTAATACTCAGTTTCTATTCTTTTCTCTTGAAATGAATGAAATAAGAAACATATTTTGGTTGCACAAAAGAGTCATTTATACAAACTAAAGTTTTTTTAAATTATTATTTTACGATTAAGATAAACTAGAAAAAGTAAGCAATATCATTTCTACTCGTTCTAGCAAAAGCCTACAAATATACAGAGTGGACCATTAATTTTGAAACACATAAATTTAATAAAATAGAAACGCTGGAATTCTACATGATGCAAATATCGGCAAAGGGACATCGTTTGACATACTCTGCAATAGCCTCATGTTAACAATATTGCCAACCCAACTGAAAGTTGTATTTCTTAAAAATAACACTAGTGGCCGCATGTAGCGTAATCGCTAACGTTCTCGCCTTCGTTCCCGGGTTCGACTCCCGGTGAGGTCACTCATTCATACCAGGCAAATACCGGGCTGGTACCTAACTTATAGGTCCCAGGCCGCTTGCTTCCTTCCCAAATCCTTTCTTCCTTCCCTTTTCACGGATTGTGTGCTCGCCGAGGGACATCATCCCTCAAATCGCGAAGTACTAAATGGCTTTAGATGCCGAAAGCCCAGAAATCTAAATCCCAATGACACTACTTCAGGTTACAGCGCATTCCCAGTCTATACAAAAGAAAACTTCATTCAGTGTGAGAAACTAAGGGCATCACAGCAGTGTTTCTTTCAGAAACACTGTTCCGAGAGCGCTCAATTTTTTAAGCAGAAAGCAGACTTTTTAAAAAAATGAACTTCGGGGCCATTTTTTGCAAGGTGAAAGTGCACATTTAAAGTGTTCATATTACAAACTGGGAGAGCGCAATGACCTAATATAGCACAGAAAAAGCGTCTTAAAATCTTCGACTCGCTGCATATGTCGTACGTTGCTCAAATTTATCAAATTACGAAGTGGCAGAATCAGTAGCATCTGCGACTCGTGCCAAGGGTCACGGGTTCGATTCCCGCTGGAGTGAAGTTTTTTTTTTTTTTTTTTTTTGCTTTAACCAATAAAGTAGCCACTTGTAGCTACAAGTAAAATGTTAATTCACCATGTGTTTATAATGAATTAAAACAACAGAAATATTTAAATCAGTTGTAAAATCTTCCAATGTTCCATGTTAACTAGCAACGAAATGTAATCTATTTCGTAAATATACTGATATCACGAGTTATATTAGGGTTACCACAGTCGTTGTGTAAAACTGTTCTTGACGCTTCGTGTCTACACCTGTTGATAGTGTGTGTATTACAAGCACACTGGCGTAAATGGCACGGGGGATGAGGGGGACATGTCCCCTCCAATCTTGGATCTGAGGGATTGTCCCCCAATAATACGATTTGATTTTTTTTTTTTTTTAGAGAAAGATATGATTTGTGTCCGATTGTCACAAAGGAAAATGAGATGAAATTGATATCCTCCCACAGAATAAGCCTCAAATCTGCCCGCCTCCCAATGTTGAAAACAACTCTGCTCTCCTGCTCCCCCACAGTATTGTTTTCCAACTTCATAAATATTTTGAACATCGCTTTAAAAATATGGAAACGGTCTTACCCAGATTTTCGCCGCTAATTACAAGGGAAATACGAGGGAAATCTCCTTTGGTTATAGTAACATCCAGTATTACCAAAGGGGATTTCCTTCTCATCCCCCTTGTATTTCTCACACTGTCAACAGATGTAGACACGAAGCGTCAAGAACATTTTTACTCAACGACTGTGGTAATCATAATGAATTGAGTTGAGTTGATTTTGATTTAACGTCCCGTTCTGCAGCGAGGCTATATGAGACGTGGACCTACTAATTAACGTGGAATTCGAACCACATGAGCTCCCACCGGGAATCGAACCCGGGTCTCCCATGCCAAAGGTGGTAACCATAATATAACTCGTGATATCAATATATTTACGAAATAGATTACATTACGCTGCTAGTTAACATGAAACATTGAAAGATTTTACAACTGTTTTAAATATTTTTATTGTTTTAATTCATTATAAACATATGGTGAATTAACATTTTACTTGTCGCTACAAGAGGGTACTTTATTGGTTGAACGGGGGCGGGGTTGCTCACTGGTATAGCGTTCACCTCCGGTGCTTGGAGCCCTTGGTTGAATCCCAGCTCGTGCCGTGTGGACTTTGTGGTGGATGAACACCGTGCTCGTGGGTTTTCTCGGGGTTCTCCTGTTTCCTCCCACTTTCTTCATTTCACTCATCTCTCATCATCATCGTCTCCTTTAGCCTAACCGGCATAATCGTGGGACGTAATTTCGTTTCATTTTTATTGGTTGAAGCATAAACAAAGAAAAAAACTCGACTTAAGCAGCAATCGAACCCTGGACCCCTGGCACGTGAGTCACAGGTGATGCTGACTCTGACACGCTGTCACTTGATAAATTTTTGCAACGTACGACATGCTGCGAGTCAAAAACTTTAAAACGCTTTTTGTCTGCTATACTAGGTCATTGCACTCTCCCAGTTTGTAATATGAACTAGAGATGTAAATGAGCGAACTTTTCAGGCAAACTTTCATTTTCGAAAGTTCGTTTCCGAACTTTTCATAAGCAACTTTTCCGGAACTTTCGCTTTCTTTTATTTACTAATTGGCGACACTCATTTTCATAATAACTTATTCTGAACATAGTGTGATGACTGTGAGCTAGCTATGTGGTATACAGTATAGTTATTTGCACCATAATGATACAAGATGGACTGCCACATATTGACATTATACATGATATGGATAAACACGTAAAACACATTATTGTAACTGAATCAAGCTTTCCACAAAGAAAAAAATATTAAATAAAATGATTAATCTTGTATTGGTAATGCGTGAGTTTATGATATAAACTTGTTTGTGCAAGTCAAATTTAAGTTTTCGGTTGTCAGCATCATGTAACATTGAAGGTTTCTGCCGAAAACATACTGTTTTATGATATAGGCTTGAAATTTGAAATACATGCTTGCAACGCTCTGTAATGTCTTTTGAAAAAAATGTGAAAATTATGTACTATTAGAAAGAGAAAAAAACTAAAATAAAATTACTTCGATTTTTAATATAGCCATGTCATATACCAAAATTTTTGTAATTTTACAGGGATTTTTTAAATTGACAATTTAAAAAAATGAGCCGAACTTTCGGCGAACTTTTCAAGTTTGAACTTTTCATGAAATTTTTCAACACTAATATGAACACTTCAAATGTGCACTTTCACCTTGCAAAGAATGGCCCCGATGTTCATTTACCAAAGTCTGCTTTCTCCTTGTTAGTATTGTAGGGACGCACTGCCAGTACTATTCTGTTCATTATTATATTATAGACGTATTATTTTTTGTCTCTTCTGGCGGGCACTCTCAGAGCTCTGGGGAGCCATGCTCCTCCCCCCAAAAATGTGTCTGGAAGAAACACTGCGTCATAGTATGATAAATATTTGTTGACTCGTTTAGCTGATTTATGTTATTGTTGTTGTAGGAGCCTCCAAAATTTGAATATTTGTGATATTGTACGAAGGCAATTCGAAAAAAAAAAACGCAGTTTGGTTATCAATGACATACACTTGCAGATACTGATTTTTTATTATACAGATGTGGAAAGTACAACATTACATTACTTTTCAAAGTATTCACCATTCAAATTGAGCCACTTGTCATAACGTTTTACAAGGTTTAAAATTCCTTCTGAAAAAAAAAAAAAAACTTCCGCCTGGGAATGAAGCCATCCGTTAATAGCATGTGAAGCGTATTGTCATTGTCGAAGCGGTGCAACAAAAGCCACTGTGTCATGTGTCTAAAGAGGTCTTAGTCGTTTGGCGCCAAATCTTTGCTATAGGGAGTATGTTAAAAAACAATCTAGTGGAACTGCTTCAAAAGCTTTTGAGTATTTCCAGCGGTGTGGGGACGAGAATTATCGTGTACTAACAACACAGCGTTTGTACCATAATTAATGTGGTATTATAAATATTTGTTTAACATGTGGATTTGGAGTAATAATCCGACGTTGTGCCAATTGAAAAATACAACTTTGTGGTAGGTTGGCAACACTAATTATCTGGTAACACTGCAGAGTATATTAAACAATGTCCCCTTACTGATATTTGCATCCTGAAAAATTCAATCGTTATCCACTTAGTTTATAAGTTACAAGAAAGTTTCAAATGGTCCACCATATATACACAGACCACCCTTTACCTCAATACAGCCACGACGGATGAAATACAAAATTAAACATAATAACTCATTTGTAAGAGCACAAGACTAGAAATAAGTAACCGGAATGATCGCTTACCTTGACAATCACGGCTGCAATAATACCTTTTATCATCCCATTTCTCATCTCTACATTTTTGACAAACTTTAAACTTAACATCTGTTGGCAGCGTATTACAATAAGCACATTCTACAAGAAAATAAAATACGATAACAAAAAATACAAGTCTTTATTATAATTCAGAAAAAACTGCAATTATTTCTAAATTATTAAATGCTATAGGGCTAATACATTGAGAAAAATCCATTATCCGGAGAGTGGTATATTGTACAAATATACGGAATCCTTATATTTAGTACGTACGGAAATCTTTACAGAGCATACGTTATGCTCCCTACAGCTACATACGTACTGCCCTTTTCCCGCTAAGGTGTTACATAATGCCACTGGTGGATGTTTGACACTTAATACTCCTCCGTATATTACACACGTATACGTATGTTACATAGATCAGTTATATGTTACATATATCCATTTGTATGTGAGATTCTGACAGCCTAAATATAGTTGTTTCTTTCGTACGGAAAGTACGTTCATTCGGAACACTTATACGGAAAATACGTACAAACCAACTTTCCAGTTAGACGTTTACTGCAGAATGTTACATAGAGTTGTACGTTACGTCCAAAAAGCACAGGATTTACGCATGTAATCTACGCTTTTACGTACGCTACATACTTTTTTTCACGAACAGGAGTCCATTTTTTTTTACTGAGCGTCAGTGGCATAACTAATGCTCACGGCAAAAGGGGACTCATTTAAGTTTCGAAGGTAAACTTTGTGATGTTAACGATGTTAAAATTCACTTTTCATGTTCGATATTAATTCACATTTTTTTTATCAATATTTTTTTCTGTAGTCTTCTAATATCAACTGGTCTAAGAAAGTATTGAGCGTCATGCGTACGAGATTGTGTTAGTATCTCAAATCTCAGTGAGTCGCAGCGGATCAGGTGTAACGTCATTTGACAGCTGACAGTTGAAGCTAGTAGATGTGCATGTCATGGAATTCTTATAATCAGGCTAAGACATTGCGCCGTAAAGATGGGAAAGATATGTTATCAAAATTAACAGCCAAAAGATGGCTCAGTTACTTTCGTTCTGATAATTTCGATGTGCAAGATGATGCTCACAGTGGGCGATGTATCCCAGAAAAAGTGAGTGATATTCTGGCAAAAGTCGAGCAAGACCGGCATGTAAGCGGTCATGAAAACACAGTGACCTAAACATCCATCAGCAGTATTAAACCACTTGCTGAAATTTGGCTACAAAAGGAAGATTGACTCTTAAGTGGCACATGGTCTGATTCCAAAACAATTATTAGATCCAATTTCTGCCTGGTAATCTCTACTGAAACGCAACTAACTCGAGCCATTTCTGAAGTGATTTATTACAAGCAATAAAAAATGGATAACGTACGACAATAATGTCTAATAAAGATTGTGATCAAATCAAGCAGAAGCTCAACAACCTGTGGCAAAACCCATACTGACGCTCAGGGAAGTTATGCTGCTTGTTTGCTTAGATTGGAAGGGCATCGTGCATCATGAACTGCTGCCATCGGGCAGAACAATAGACGCGAAACTGTACTTTCAACCATTAGCGTGAGGGCATCTAGCAATTCAAAAGAACTGGTCAGCGGAGAGATGTCGTATACCACGCTGACAACACCACACACGCACATTTTTAACGACCTGTTCAGTATTGGTAACGTCTGTGTTCTGATACAAAATGAATAGACACACTGTTAACCGTCAGATAAATCTGAAAGATTATTTCATAGTGCTGATGGAAGATGTAGTGGCTAGATTCCATATGAAGATACATTTTGTATCAGAAGCAAAGATTGACTAAAGATGTTGTGATGAGATATGACGGAAGCAGAAAATAATGGCCAATATTTTCAACGACGAGAGGAAAGGAATTTTGTTAAATTCTTCGGAAAGTTGAAGATCATAATTGTGTAGGGGAAATGGAAAAGGCTGAAAGTGCCAAAAAAATAAAAAATCGATTTTTTTGCATGGAATGTGTTGTAAACGTCATCGCCAATAACCTAGAGAAGGTCCAAAGTGCCAGAAAAATTCCTACTAGTTTCTAGAGCACTCGCAAGGAGCAGCACCTTAAAGGATAAAGTACAGTTTTAGGAAGTTTATATTGAATACTGGAAATTTTACTTTGTGGCACTTTCAGCCTTTTCCATTTCCATTACACAATTAGCCTTGTAGAGAAAAATAATGTGTGCAAAAACTTTTCAGGGAAAATCTTTGAAGTAAATATTTTCTCAAAAACAAAATTTAAAAAAAAAAAAAAAAAAAAGTGAAAATCAAGAACAGATGAAATGAAAGTAAACTTTCTGTACATATAAATACTTAAGGAAAATATTGTTGGTTCCAATTCTGATTCGATTCTTGCACTCATATTAGACATACTGTTGAATTTGTTAGAGAAACTCTACACATGGAAGGGGAAGACGTAGACAATGATGGTAGCTGCTTTGCCTCATACATTGTGTCAGAATGTAAGTTACATGATATCCAGGCCGGGCAGGCCCGTAGCCAGGGAGGGGCCAGAGGAAGCACTGGATAAGCTTGCATATGTGCATTATTTTTATTCATATTAGTTTCATTTTTTGTATATAGTTTAGTGGTTTAGTGAATTCTTTGTGATTCTTTTAGTGATTTTTCTGGTGAGTTTTAGTGAGTTGTGTTTGCATTGGCTGGCAACAGTGCCTTCAGTGTGCTATTCAAGTTGTGTCTGTGCATTCGACAATGTGCTGCGAAGTGCAACTAGGCAAGCATATTCATTAATAGTTTCAGAAAAGCATATTTATTCATAGGTTTTAGAGAAACACTCATGTTCATTAATATACAAGATTCACATGTTCTTAACAGTGTTTTAGAGTGCTACTCAGTTTATGTGTGATCGAAGACAAAGTATGATGGTTAGCAAGCAACATGTGGTTTAGCTAGCAGCAAGCAACGATTACTGCAGAAAGATGTTAAGATAAGTAATTCATTGTACTAATATTTAAGTATTATATCAGTATATTAACATATGAACAAAGCATGTTATATTTATCATATTAACACATGTACCTTTAAATAAGAATTGAAGCAAGTAACATCTAAAATATTCGTCAAGTCTTATTTCTCGTTCCTTCATGATATCTGGGTGAATCAGTAAAATGGGTTTAATCATACAGTTCATTAGCTTTGGATGTGATATGTGTGATTTGTAAATAAAGTACATAAACATATCACCCTTTCAAGCACTGCCCCTAAATTATTTTTTGTCTTTTCTAAAAAAAATAACACTGAATAGAGTTGAGTTGATTTTAAGTTTAACGTCCCGTGCAGCAGCGAGGATATATAAGACGTGGACCGACTGATTAACGTGGAATCCGAACCACATGAGCTCCCGCCGGGAATCGAACCCGAGTCTCCCACGCCAGAGGCGCGTACGCTAACCGCTTAGTCACGAAGGAGCTCTAACTGAATAGAATTTTTCAAACTGAATCAAAACCAGTGAAATTTTTGCAATTCAACTTTGCGAATTCTACTCATTTCTGTGTAAAATTATATGTTTCTTGCTAGATGCACCAAACATTTTCAATTGTTTTTATCCATTTCAAGAATTTCAAACCGTACCTTATTATTGCAACCATGACAAGCATCCAATGATACTATAGGAATACTTCTAAAGAACAATATCTTGGTCCACAACGTTAGTTGCGAATATTAATAAACTGTAGTGTCTCCCTTATTTGGAAGGTAGAAAATTGAGTGGAGACGTTGAATAAAGCATACACTTCTATTTGTATTGATATAATTTGAAATTGTTATAATATAATTTTCTTTTAATGTTTGAAAAATAAATAATTCAATTTTAATTATTAATATGAAACAAAGTACCTCGCGAAGAGCTTGTATGAAGCGAAACTCACAGACACACACAAATTACGGTTTCGATAATTCGAAAATAATTAGTGATTCTGTAAATAATAAATAAATGTGCAATTTTATGGTGTTCTTTTATGTTTTTGTCATTGCCCCCTCAGTCTTCATTTCTGCCCCCCCTAATGAATCAGGCTGGCTACGGGCCTGACGATATCCTTTGATCATTATCTCAGGCCAACAATCTCTTGATTGGTTTAACGCAGCTTTCCACCCTTCCCTATCGTGGGTAGTCTGTTTCATTTCTTTGTAGCTTTTCTTCCCTTATCGTGTATTATTTGGTCCGAATATTTCAATCACGGTCTTCTTCTAGTTTTTTTTTTTTTTTTTACCTTTTGCAATCCCCTCCATAGCTACTAACGTTATTCTTCAATGTTTCTTAATGTGTCTAATCATCCTACACAGTAAAAAAAATGAGGTGTTCAAACAACACAAAATGACTATCACTTTAGCGTGTTATTTGTGTCAATTCAACACCAACATGGTCACGGTCACGGTAATGCTGTAGTTTTGTATAGAGGATCGGGCCGCAGCCCCTGACTCCATGAGTAGGACTGTAGAAAAAATATATATATAAAGATGTGTTGATAGTTAGTTGGAAATTACTATTGTTTTGTGATGGATGCAAGTCTACATCTGCAACTGTCGCAGAGTAGCTGATTATGGTTTCATTACGAGCTCTGGAAAGGTATTAAAGACGTGGCATGCGATGGACGTTCCGGAGAGTGCATTCTGTGCCAATGTTAGCTATGGCTGGATTAATATGTCTGGGTAAAGTACGCCAGAACTTACTGTGCAAATGCCGTAGAACTTGTCTAACAGTGGGTAACTCTAAATCTTCCAGAATCTGACTGTTTCGTGTGTATCTGTCGTGACCAGTGATTATACGACCAGCTCGAGTTTGTACACTTTCGAGGGTTTGTATATGACTGGGTGAAGCATGTTGCCAGGCAGGGCATGCATAAGAGATTGTAGACAGGACTATCATCTTGAAGATGTGAACTCGATCCTCCTGGGAAAGTGAACTGCAGCGAAAGATGGGGTATAACGCTGAAATTTTTCGTAAGGCCCTTTGTTTTATGTCCCTGATGTGAGCGGCGAACGTTAAAACACGGTCTAAGGTTACACCCAAATATTTGGCGTGCATAGCGTGAGGAATACGAGCGTTCTCATAGGTTAAATTTCGTAGAGCACGGATGCGTATCTTACTGTGAATGACAGCACAACTTTTGCCTGCATTGATTTTAATCTTCCAACGTCTTGCCCATTCCTGAAAACTGTTTAGTTGTCGTTGCATGTAGATGTAACATTGCGCAAGTGAGCTGCTGGTCGTGAAAAAGGCAGTATCATCAGCATATGTTGCGAAAAAGCAATGCGGTAAGGTCGGGAGATCTGCCGTGTATAGATTATATAAGAGCGGTGAAAGTACAGTGCCCTGCGGAACACCTGCTTTGATAGATCTAGACGTGGATTTGACACCGTCAACAGACACATGAAATTTCTGCCAATGAGATATGAATGAAGTAAGAGTAGAAGACGATCCGGAAAACCTTGAGTGTATATCTTATATAATAGTCCTGATAACCAGACTTTATCAAAGGCTTTTGAGACATCTAGGTAGACTCCAAGAGTGTGTTGTTTCCTGTTAAAAGCCGCTGTTAAGTGGTCCACCACTCGTACGAGTTGTGTAGTAGTGCTATGTTGGGCACGAAACCCGAACTGATTGAAAGGTAGGAGGTCTCTATTAACTACATGTTGTTTCAGCCTCGAGAGTAACACATGTTCAAAGAGTTTACTCAAGTGCGACAGAAGACTTATCGGTCTATAGTTTTCCGGGAGCAGTGAATTCTTTCCAGGTTTGGGGATGGTGATGACACGAGCTTCCTTCCAGGTCTTGGGGTAGTAACATAATTGAAATATGGCGTTAAATAAATAGGTTAAGAAGACCAGTAGTTTTCTAGTTGGATGTTTTAGGATCTCAGATCGAATCCCATCAGGCCCAGATGCTGTCTTTCCTGGTAGACATTTTAGGTGTCTTTCTATTTCCCGAGGTGTTACTATGGTGATGTCATGTGTTGAGTTTTGTGTCCTTATGCTATATAGTGTGGTTCGGATGTGCTGTTTGAAGTAGGGATCGAGGCGTGCTCTGTTAGGCTGGAACTGTTCTTCCAGAGAGTCAGCGAAAATGTTCGCTTGCGACTGAGGATCTTGTGTCAGTCCTTGAGGTCCTTGTATGACTCTTGCTTTGGAAGCATTTGTAGCACGTTGGAATGATTTGCAGTATGTCCAAATTTTACGGTCATTTACTGTGACATTTTGAAAAGTGTTTTCCCAATATTGTTGATTTTGTCGCGTTGTCAGCAACTTGAGCTTTGCACGCAGTTTGTTCCATAGCGTTTTGTATGCTGGATGTAGTGTATGCTGCCATCGACGTCTAGCCCAACGTTTTAGATGAATATAGAGTTGTAGGTGGAAACTGTCACATTGACTGGTTTGCGTTGGAAAGATTATGGAGGTGGAGCTCGCTGCCTCTGCTGTGCGAAGTGCTAACATGACGTGAGAGACCGCTTGGTCGATATCCTCAATGGTGGCGGGCCGATCTCGCAGATCGATCATAGTGTTTAGTTCTTGTTTGAAAAGATGCCAGTCAGTTTCTATGTGATTGAAGATAGGGGCAGAATGAGCGATGCTGCGGTGCGAGACGTGAAAAATGACTGGATCGTGGTCAGAATCTAAATCCGAAATAACATAAGGATGAACACTAAATTATACATCTTTGCAAAGAGCAACGTCAAGAACATCGGGTTGTCCGCCGAATTTTGGATAATGAATTTGGTCAGGTGGAGCACTGATGATGAAGTTGGAGGTAAGTAGATATTCATGTAAATAATCTCCAGCAGTGTTTGGAGTAATCGAGTTCCATTCTCCATGTTTAGCATTGAGATCTCCAGCTAAGATGACTTTTGGCCCTAAGTTAGAAATGACATCGAAGTCTGTGGGCTCTAGTTGTGTGGCCGGGGACCTGTACCCGGTAACCAATATTAATGGAACACCTGGAGTTATTAATTGAAGAGCAAGTGCCTCCAAAGTAAGTAGGGGTGGTATTGTAATCAACTTGACTGGGAATGCCTTTTTGATGATAAGTAGTAATTCTCCCTTCTGTCTGCCCACTCTATTCTGTCGGTACACAATGTAATTTGGTAGTCTCCAAGTAGTGATCCGAGCTGTAAAGTGTGTTTCTTGTATAAACATGACATCAACTCTGTGTTGTGTGAAATCTAATCAGCATTTGTTTCTGCCCCTCGAGACCATCTGCATTCCACGTAGCGAGGACAAGTGTGTGTTGTAGGACGCTGGAGTTAGAAACAGCCATCGTCAACAATTTCCGCTATTGTTTCGATGACTGCTACAGCCTTGGAAGCTGAGTCTGCAGCTTGTCGGAAACGTGTAATACCACGTTTTATGTGTGTTATAATTTTGCGGAAATGCAAGCCCTTGAGGAATAAAAAAACGGACTTTATATCCAGGTCTTCGTTAGGGCTCTCCTGTTGTTGAGTAGAAGCTGAATCGGTGTGGGATGAAGTGGAAGCTTTAGCATCGTCACCATCCGTAGCCACAGGTTGGACATTGACAATAGTGGGAATGGAAATTTCCTGATTTGATGGATCTTGGGAACTTTTCTTGGTTTTGTCTGGATGTTTCTTCGGCTGCTGTGCCGGCAATTTTAGAGCCTCAGAGTAAGATTTAAATACCGGGCAGCCGCGGTAATTTGCCGGGTGATCCCCCTGACAGTTTGCACAAGTGGCGGGTGTGGATGTATCTGGTTTACTGCAAGACTGTGTGAAATGCAGTTGCCCACATTTGACACCGCGGGTGGGCTTGGCAGGTATCTTGCGAATGCCCCAAACGTTGGCACCTATAACATTGTAGCACTGAGGGAGGCTTATAGGGTTCGATTTGGACCTTGTAATGTAGTAAGTTGTTAATTGCATAGATCTCTTTAACAGCTGCAGTTCTCTCCAAAGCAACCAAGAATAATGGCATTAGTATTTTCTGGCCATCCGTCTTACTTTTGCGGGACATTTGATGGATGTTTGTCGGTTGTAGCCCAATCTGATAAGATCTTCTTTCTGGTCATCTAATTCTGTATCAATAGGCAGTTTTCGGACAACTACCTTAATGGGCCTTTCAGTTTTTGCTACTCCTGTGGTATATTGAGTCTTCGTTTGTTCACAATAAGTCTTAATAGAGTTATAATCGTCTTTGTTAGCCGCTTGACGTCGAATGCGCTCTTTGTTGGGCTGTGCTAAGGGAGGCTCCTTCAATGCACGTGACAGGGTCTTTATAAATGTATACGTGTTGGTAATCCCGTATATGAAAATCGGAGGCGGCTTGAAACTGGGGGGCTTGTTAGTCGGTGGAGTGTTGTTACTGGAACTAGGATTATCCATTTGTTCCGATGACAGAACATCGAACTTGTTACTAGTGGGAAGAGGTGGAAATTCTGGGGTTTTATTGATTAGTTTTTCTGCCTTGTTGAGATTATCCAAAGAAGACCTACGTCGTTTTAGTGTTCCCACTACTGTGAAGTCCATATCTTCAGCGTTATTCGACGTTGATGGTTGCGATGCACTTGTCTGTATAAGTGTAGGAATTTTCAATTTTAACTTCGATGGAACGGTCGTTTGCTTGGTTTTACCTAAAGGCAGAAGAAAGTCTTCAGGTTTGTAAGTTGCTCGTGTTATTTTGCCCCTGATACTAGGATTCTTGGTTGATTGTGCCTTCTTCTCAGATTTAACTGGTGTCTTCTGAGAAGCCATCTTTATTGTTAAAGTGGGAGACGGCGCCAGCTTACCACAATGGAGGGTAGTGACGCTCCTTGTATATAATGTGTTCTTAGAGCAGAGCTCTAAGTTTGAAGTTGATTAGCGTGCCTACTCCTCCGAAGAGGAAGCACTGATATAAATCGTTATCCGGTGGAGGTGCCAAAGTCGTCAACTAGCTTCGGTGATATCAGCCTCCGAAGAGGAGAATATCAAAAACAAATCGTTAACCCAAGAGAATAGCAAACTCGTCAACAGTAAAAATCAATCAGGTGTGTCTAGCCTTCGTAGAGGCTTAAAACCAATTCGACAGTTGTTTCCTTAATCCTCAGAGAGGTAAGTAATCCAACCGTATTATGAAATTCGCGATTACAATCAATGGGGATGGACACACTAAATGACTTGCTTATTTTTCTCCGCCAGCTACGGATACCAACACCAACCACATCGCCTTCAGAGCATATCAGAAATACCTCCTTACTGGCTGTGAGAATTTGCATTGTATTTTATTGTTTGGTATGAGCAAAGCTTTGCGAAATATATTTCGCATTTATGGCAAGTAACTAATAACATTCTATGTTTTCTGTAATCGGTCACAACAATATTGTTGTAAATCTGTGAATCATCTGGAACACTTACAGTGCTTCCATCTATTTTTTTATCTGTTATTCTTGTGTCTTAGCACGTATGAACAGAAGATGCAGAATTTTGATTTTACATATCACTGACAGCAATATTCCACTATGAAAGAAGTTAGTGATATTAATAGTGCACAATCGTAAACATGTCACAAAACGATGGTTCATCATCTTTAAGTATTTTGAATCCGAAAAATTGAATTGAAAATAGTTAACTTGGTACTTTTCGTGAAGAGCGTTAACTCTATTTCCTCCTACAGCGCGGAACCTGAGGTGGCCAGCCACTTGTTCCACCTACTAGACCACGTTAATCAAATTTCATATCACAACCCTCCTTTTATCACAATCTTTTGCCAACCATAAGTAATTTTTTGGTTTGTAAAAAAAAAACTTTTCTATTATTGCTGCTTAACGCTTGTAGTTGTATACATGTTCTGGCCTTATACAAGAACAAGATTAACAGTTTGACGATAAGTATGAAAAATAAAAATATGTCTATCAAATTAAGAAATTGAGAATTAATCTTTAAAAATATTTTTTTTTCAACTAATAGATCCCAATTACATTTAGCATTTTTACCTCCCTTCACGAGCTTCATTTATTTCTCTGGCGATCTACTTAAGACCGCAAACTCCATTCTTGATAAGCTCCGCACTAAACGGTCCTGATTACTTCCCAAGAAGATGTAATTGTGTAAACTCAAAATTCACATGACTTGTTTTTACGCGTATCTTTTCAAAGAAACTAAGTATTTAAAAGTACATATATATCAAATACATATATAAACCTTACTACTCTGTTTAAAAATCCACACGGATGTAGTTTCATCGAATGGAGACAGGCGATATAAATTAGGCTCAGGGGATTGCTTTTTTGGAGTATGTCACTCGGACGGCCGCCATTTTTGAATCGATTTTTAAAAAAATTATGAACGATAGTGCATAGTGTGATATATAACCATGGGCTAGAATTTTCCCAGGATGTCAAATATGAAATCAGATTTCAAGTAACTTAATTAGTTGAAAAGCTATTGGTAACTGAAGATTATGTTTTCTTGTTCTGTACAATGTGTTCTACATGTCCTCGCTGAGCAAGCACGTTTGCAGATGCTTCTCCCAATTGTTGTGTACAAGAAGGGTATTGTGTGAAATTTGCCCACAGGCAGCGGCGATACGTTGTTCCAGATGACGAAGATCACGAATTTTCACAGCACATAGCCTTAACATGTCCACAAAGGTAGAAATCAAGTGGCGTTAGATCTGATGATCAAGCAGGCCATTCGATTGGCCCACGTTGACCACTCCCAGGGAACTGTTCATCCAAGTAGTGACGCACACGACGACTTAACGGAGAGAGCGCTATCGTATTGAAAAACCGGGGGAATGTGCCATCCTCGGACACTGCAACTGGCAGTATTTGTTCCTGTAACAGCGCAAGGTTTCGTTCCGCAGTTAAAGTTATTGGAATTAAAAGGAGCCGATTATTCTTGTTCTCCATATCCCTGCTCACACCATAATCTCTGTGCCGGTCATTTTGGAAGGATCTGTTCATGCGGAATTGTCATGTGACCAATAGCGAATGTTTTGCCTCTTAACCTTCCCATTTACGTAGAAGTGAGCTTCATTCGAATGGAGTATCTGCATAGCAAAGTTAAAGAGTTAGGGTTTAGCCTTAATTGCTCGACAACCGACTCATAAAATTACACTCGAAGATCAGGATTGTCTTCGGGGAGATGATGTTGCATTTGCATCTTATACTGTTGCCATTCATACCTGTGCAGCACCCTGTACACTGATCTATGGCTCACCCCAAATTGTATTGATAAAAGACGAATGTTCCGCTGGGGTGACATCCAGAATGAGACGAGTACTGCCGTAGTTGTTGCTTCGTCCATGGCTGTACGCGGTCGTTCGCTAGTAAGTCTGCCCATGACTATGCCCGTCTCCTCAAATTTAGTTAACAACTGAAACACTGCAACATCATAGGGCTACGTTGTCGATGACGCTGGTTGAAATCGGCAGCCACTACACGAGTACTCCTTCCAACTCACAGTTTGATTATCTGGTTGCGTTTCTCACGCTAACGGCATGGTTCCACCCCTTGAAAGAAAGAGTTAAACACAACTTTCAATTGCCAATAACTTTTCATCAAATTAAGTTACATGAAATCTGATTTCATATTTGACTTCCTGAGAAAACCCTAGCCCATGGTCATATATCACACTATCCACCTATAGTTCATAATAAGTATTTTGAATCCAAGAAACAACATGGCGGTCGTCCACGTGACATACTCGCAAAATTGTCCCCCTGGACCTAACGTGTATCGCCCATCACACATTCATTGATAGTAGATTCGTGTCAATTTTAAAACGGGTGGTAAGACATTTTCAATGTTCCCAGTTTATATGAGTTCTGATAACAAAATTTACTCCCTTAATCAAGAAAACAAAATATTATCCTGAGTAATTGTTCATCAATTTCTGCATTATGATTTCAAATATTGTATAATGAAATTATAATACAGAAATTGGTAAGTATCTACCCACAATTTTTCTTTTGACTAAACGAGTAAGTTTTGAAGTTAAAACTGTGTAAGATGATATAACTTAAAATTACAGAAAAGATTATGATGATAACTGAAACACCAGTAAATATGTAGATGATTTTATTATTGGTGCAGTTCCTGCAAACACGTACTTCTCTGTAAATTCTGATCGTTGGTAGCCTTGCTCTCTGCAGGTTTCTCTGGTTGAGTTTCACTTTTCTTTTTAGGCTCTCCATGTGGCGTAACTTTACACTTCATACTAAGCTCGAACTCGAC